>NC_092762.1:34936054-35539982 GCF_047496795.1 Chiloscyllium punctatum | reverse complement strand
GCTGCCGTTAGTGGTGGATGTGATGCAGTTGCAGAAACAAAGGGATGATGCATTGAAATGCACCCTTACTAATAGGAGAGGGAAAGGCTCCAGTTACACAATTAGATTCCATGGAGATCGACATTAATCACAGTCACTGAATAAACATTTCCAGTTAACCCCTTTTCAATACAACACTTTCAGTTCACAATCATAACTGGGCTGGTCTGGATGTTGGCATTGCTGGCTATTGGTCTTATCTCCCAATACCAATTGTTGTAGTGAGGTCAGTGGGGAGGGAGAACGACAGGCGTTTCCTTGTTGCTCATGCTTCTGTTGTGTTGTTCATGTACAATGCTACGTCCAACAGCCGCCCTCAAAAACAGTCAAGAGGTTGTTCCTGTGCTGATCACCTGGATCAACCGTCAACCAACAGACTGTCACTGGGCATAATTACCCTGACCATGCGCAGGAAGTATGGATTTGCCTGAATGTTTCTTTCACTGATCTCATCAGGCAACTTTGTAACTTCACCATAAAATGTGTTTCAGCTTTTTTAAAAAGAGCAAATATCTTATTGCAGTTTATTTGGTTTAAATCAGCAATATTTGCATTCTTTGACTTTAGACCAAAGCTAAATGTGACATGTACAATCATCTTGTTTATTAAAACATTCCTTATTAAGGGATCAGGGACAGAATGAATTTAACATTGCCTCAGAGATACAGGGGAATGGGGCCTTTGGCTGTGGAGACTGGAGGGGAGTACAATGATATCCTCCAGTAACTAGTATTCAAACATCACTCATTCTGACAGATGGAATGAAATATAATGCAGAGCAAGGAGGCAGATTACATTTGGGAGATGGACTGTCAATCGATAATCTGAATAGAACAGAGAATTATAAATTTTATATTTTACAGACACACTTTTTCATCGTAGGATAACAGGTTGATAAGATTGTTCATATCTGCACAAACTATTCAGAATTCAAACAGAAACAGGCAACAAAATGTGTAGAGGTACAGGGAGATTCCAGAATAATAACAGGAGATATATAACTCATTCTGTGCCAGTGCAGAGATGGTGGGCTGAATGACCAATGTGTTTTGCTGTAATTATTCTCTGATATGTATTAAAAGCATTTGGAGTCTGAGGAGACAAACCTGTTCACTGAATGACATAGAGTGTGGCATCATCAATAATCTACTCCTATTGTTTCATGAAGTGCAGTTGCCTGCAAAATGCCTTTTCAAGTAAAATCAAATTCCTGAGATTCCCATATTAGATGGATTTTAACAAAGCATTTCTTCCTTGGAACTTAAAGAAGATACAGCGTCCGATGTAACACAAGTGTCACTGGCACATCAGCTCAAGTCACGGACCATATTGGGCAAATATAACCAAGTTCAACCTCTTGGTTCATCAGAGAAACCAAGACACTGGGTACAATGGAAACCTGAAATACAAACAGGAAATGGTAGAGGCACCACCATAGGCAATGCATTCATGCATTCACAACTCTCTGCGTAAAGAACCTTCCTCTGACGTCTTCTCTATACCTTTCTCCTAATATCTTAAAACTATAACACCTCGTACCACTCATTCCTGCCCTGGGAAAAAGTCTCTGGCTATTGACTCTATCCATTCCTCTCATTATTTTGTATAACTTGATCAGGTCACCTCTCTTCCTCCTCGCCAGACAGAAAAGTCCGAGCTTATTCAACCTCTCTTCATAAGGCAAGCCCTCCAGTCCAGGCAGCATCCTGGTAAACCTTCTTTGCACCCTCTCCAAAGCCTCTGTATCTTTCCGATAGGAGGTTGACCAGAACTGGACACAATGTTCCAAGTGTGGTCTCACCAGGGACTTGTAGAGCTGTAGCAAAACCTCGCAGCTCTTAAACTCGATTCCCCTGTTAATGAAAACTAAAACAACCCTATCCACTTGGGTGGCAACTTTGAAGGATCTATGTATTGCACACCAAGATCCCTCTGTTGCTCCACACTGCTAAGAATCCTGTCTTTAATCCTATATTCAGCATTCGAGTTCGAACTTCCAAAATGCATCACTTCGCATTTATCCAGATTGAACTCCATCTGCCATTTCTCAGCCAAGCTCTGCCTCCTGTCTGTCACACTGTAGACTACAATAGCCCTCGATACTATCAACGGCAACTCCAACCTTTGTGTCATCTGCAAATTTACTAACCCACCCCTCAAAATCCTCATCCAAGTCACTTATAAAAACTACAAAGAGTAGAAGCCCAAGAACAGAGCCCTGCGGGACCCCACTCAACACTGACCTACAGGCAGAATACTTTCCATCTATAACCACTCTACAACCACTCTCCGTCTTCTGTCAGCCAGCCAATTCTGAATCCAGATAGCCAAATCTCCCTGTATCCCATACTTCCTGAATGAGCCTACCATGGGGAACCTTATCAAATGCCTTGCTGAAGTCATATGCACCGCATCCACTGCTCGACCTTTGTCGACCTGTCTTGTTACCTCCTCAAAGAATTCAATAAGATTTGTGAGGCATAACCTGCCCCTCACAAAACCATACTGACTGCCTTTCATCTCACTACGCTTTGCCAAATAGTCATAAATCCAACTCTCAGAATTCTTTCCAAAACTTTTTTGACCACAGACTAAGACTCACTGGTCTGTAATTGCCTGGGATTTCCCTATTACGCTTCTTGAAAAGAGGAACAGCATTTGCCTCCTTCCAATCCTCTGGTACGACTCCCATAGAGAGTGAGGAGGCAAAGATCTTCACCAGTGTCTTAGTAACCTCCTTTCTTGCTTCGCAGAGCAGGCTCGGATAAAACTGGTCTAACCATGGGGACACATCAATCTTAATGTTT
Organism: Chiloscyllium punctatum; assembly: GCF_047496795.1. Taxonomy (NCBI): domain Eukaryota; kingdom Metazoa; phylum Chordata; class Chondrichthyes; order Orectolobiformes; family Hemiscylliidae; genus Chiloscyllium; species Chiloscyllium punctatum. The sequence continues at coordinate 35,537,136 of NC_092762.1, read as the reverse complement.
TCCAATATTTCCAGCACATCAACTTCATCAATCTTGATCTGGTCAAGACTGTATCCCAGCTCCTCAAAGTTCTCATTCACAACAATGTCACTTTGCTCAATGGAAACTGAAGCAAAAAACTCATTTAAAGCAAAAAACCCCGATCTGCTCAGACTCCACACACAAGTTCCCTACGCTATCCCTGATCAGCCCTACCTTCTCCCTGGTCATTCTCTTATTCCTCACATATGAGTAAAATGCCTTTGGGTTCTTCCTAATCCTTCCTGTCAAGCCTTTTTTGTGCCCCCTCCTGGCTTTCCTCAGTCCACTTCTGAGCACCTTTCGAGCAAGCCTGTAATCCTCTAAAGCTGTTCGAGATCCTTGCTTTCTCCATCTTACGTAAGGTGCCTTCTTCCTTTTGACAAGAAACTCCTCTGTTCTTGTCATCCAAGGTTCCTTAATCCTACCCCTACTTACCTGTCTCAGTGGAACAAATTCGTGCATCACTCACAACAACTGCTCCTTAAATCGTCTCCACATGTCTGCTATTCCCTTATTGTGGAACAATTGCTCCCAGTCTGTACTTCTCAATTCTTGTCCGATCGCGTCATAATTTCCTTTTCCCCAATTAAATCTCTTCCCTCATTGGCTGCTCCTTTCCCTCTCCAAGGCTATGGTAAATGTGACGCAGTTGTCGTCACTGTCACCAAAGTGTTCTCCCACCGCGGGATTTTCCACCTGTCCTGGCTCATTGCAGAGCACCAAATCGAAAATGGCCTTTCCCCTTGTCGGCCTGTCTACATACTGAGTAAGGAAACCCTCCTCAATACACCTGACAAAAACAGCTCCTTCCAAACCATCTGCACTTAGGAGGTTCCAGTCGATATTGGGAAAGTTGAAATCACCCATAAAAACAACCCTGCTACATATGCACTTTTCCAAAATCTTCCAGCCTATGAGTTCTTCAATCTTTCTACTGCTATTAGGGGGTCTGTAGAAAACCCCCAATGAGGTGACTGTTCCCTTGCTGTTCCTAACTTCCACCCATACTGGCTCAGGAGACAAACCTTCCTCTACGAACTTCATTTCTGTAGCTGTGATGCACTCTCTGATTAGCAATGCTCCCTCCTGTTTTGCCACCCACCCTGTTATTTTTAAACATTCTAAACCCTGGAACATCAAGCAACCATTCCTCTCCCTGTGAAACTCACATCTCTGTTATGGCCACAGCACAGTAGCCCCAAGTACTGATCCATGCTCTAAGTTTGTCATTCTTATTTCTGATACTTCTTGCATTAAAGTAGACACACTTTAACCAATCCCTTTGTTTCATCGTGTGAGAAACCTTCCCGATAGATTCACTACATTTTGTCACTGCCCCATCTATAAGTGCCCCCCTCTCAGATATGTAGCTCTGATTCCCACCCCTTACCAAACTAGTCTAAACCCTCCCGAACCATACGAGCAAATCTCCCACCCAGGAAATTTGTGCCTCTCCATTTCAGGTGCAACTTGTCCTTCATGTACAGGGCCCACCTTCCCCAGAAGGTCTCCCAATGGTCTAGGTATCTGAAGCCCTCTCTCATGCACCAGCCTCGCTGCCACGTGTAAAGTTGCATTCACTGACTTGTATTCACTATCTTGTAGCACTGGTAACAAACCCAAGATCTTGTCCTGCTCTTCAACTTCCAACCTTGTTCTCTGTGGTCACTTTTCAGATATCACCCACTTAAAAACTTCCCGGCAGCCCTCGTTTTTCTCCTCACCATCCAGTAAAAAAACAAATTTTGTTTGAACACACCTTCCCAGCCGTCCTCTGCTCCTCCTCCACAACTCTCAACAAATGGAGGCCCCGAAGCCTGAGGTAAGTAATTTAAACAGTTTACTCACTCTCCCAGCAGTCCTCCACTCCTCCTTCACATCTCTCAACAAAGAATCTGGAAATGGATAAGCAAAGGACAACACGTTGGCAGATGGAATACAATATTGGGAAATGTGAACCTGTGATTTTTTCAGAAAGAATAAAAGACTGAATATTACAGAAATGGAGGGATATTAAATGTGTTAGTGCTACAGTGTGTATTGGAGAGTTCAGTCTGATCCATTCTGACATCACTCCATTACCCTAATGGTCAGTGGCCCCATTGCTCTCAGTACACAGGGGATATTTTGATGTGTTTGGTTGGTGGTAGGGAGTTGTATGGAGGACAGAGCTTTGAACAATTTACAAAGCTGTGGCCTTTATCCAAGAGGCCATCCTTTCTTTCCACTTGAAGACCCGAAGATGATGGGAATGGCTGACTGCTTCTGAATGAAGAGGCTGCTTGCCAGGGGTATGCATCAACATGATGTACTGAGCCTGGTCACACAACAGCATTAATGGGGCAAAATAGTTTGTTTTATCAAGATGAAGTTAACAACATCTTCATAACCTGGTCCATCTTATAATGTGTTGTGAGTGCTGAAAGGGAAATTGCATCAAATCAGCAGAACAAAACCAGGCCAGGCTGGTGTTTACACTTCTCCTATCTTGCTTCAAACTCTTAATATGCTGTCTGTGCCCTTTTTGACATCTAAAGTTCCCTCAAATACTGTTCTTTGACACTAATTTTCCCAACAACCCCTGGCAGCAGCAGGTTCTGCACACTGACTGCTCGGAGCAACAAAGCTTCTCCTGCAGTTTTATTGGATTTATTCGTGACCATCTACATCTAAGATGCAGTTGTAGATTGCCCCCATTCCCAACCAAGCAAGAAAGGCCCAACAATACAGAAAGGCATGCCTTCCCCCTTTCATACAATTCCAACCATTTCACACAGTGCAATTATCCATACTAACTTTTTGTCTGCTGTCAAAGTTGGTCAAATACTTCTGTAAGAGATAAACAAGGACAAAAACAAAATCAGGATGTTCAAAGGTTAAATAGTACCACAACTTTGTGAAATTTGAAAGATCAGAAGTGAAATACAAGTAAATTTGGTTCTATTTTAGTGTGTAGTCAAAAGTCAATCACAAATGATCTATCAAACTGCCAGGTCACATTTTGCATGTCACAGAGAGCCCTTTGCTCCAGTGAACCGGATCAGTACCAAGCTGATAACATTCTTCGTTGTTCAACTGCTCAGTAGGCAGTGACATCCAGGTAACATATACACCTGTACAAAATTTTAAAATGTGCAATTTATCCAAACTTGTGATGGCACAGAAAAAAATAAGTCATAGAGAGTCATAGAGTCATAGAGATGTACAGTACGGAAACAGACCTTTCGGTCCAACCCGTCCATGCCGAAAAGATATCTCAACCCAATCTAGTCCCACCTGCCAGCACCCAGCCCATATCCCTCCAAACCCTTCCTATTCATATACCCATCCAGATGCCTTTTAAATGTTGCAATTGTACCAGCCTCCACCACTTCCTCTGGCAACTCATTCTGCACACATCTCACCCTCTGAGTGAAAAAGTTGCCTCTTAGGTCTCTTTTATATCTTTCCCCTCTCACCCTAAATCTATGCCCTCTAGTTCTGGACTCCCCCATCCCAGGGAAAAAACTTTGCTTATTTACCCTATCAATGCCCCACATAATTTTGTAAGCCTCTATAAGATCACCCCTCAGCCTCGAACCTTCCACCACCACCCTGTGTCTTCTACCTGTGAGCCAGTTCTGTATCCAAATGGTGAGTTCTCCCTGTATTCCGTGAGATCTAACCTTGCTCAACAGTCTCACATGGGGAACCTTGTTAAATGCCTTACTGAAGTCCATATAGATCACATCTACTGCTCTGCCCTCATCAATTCTCTTTGTTATTACTTTAAAAAACTCAATCAAGTTTGTGACACATGACTTCCCATGCACAAAGCCATGTTGACTATCCCTATACAGTCCTTGCCTTTCCAAATACATGTATATCCTGTCCCTCTGGATTGTCTACAACAACTTGCCCACCACTGACGTCAGGCTCACTGGTCTATAGTTCATTGGCTTGTCCTTATCACCCTTCTTAAACGGTGGCACCACATTAGCCAACCTCCAGTCTTCTGGCACCTCACCTGTGACCATCGATGATCCAAATTTATCAGCAAGAGGCCCAGCAATCACTTCCCTAGCTTCCCACAGAGCTCCAGGGTACACCTGATCAGATCCGGGGGATTTATCCATTTTTATGAGTTTCAAGACATCCAGCACTTCCTCCTCTGCAATATGAATATTTTTCAAGATGTCACCATTTATTTCCCTACATTCTATACCTTCCATGTTCTTTTCCACAGTAAATATTGATGCAAAATACACGTTTCGTATCTGCTCCATCTCCTGCGGCTCCACAAAAGGCTGGTTTGCTGATCTTTGAAAGGCCCTATTCTCTCCCTAGTTACCCTTTTGTCCTTCATGTATTTGTAAAATCCCTTTGGATTCTCCTTAAGTATATTTGCCAAAGCTATCTCATATCCCCTTTTTGCCCTCCTGATTTCTCTCTAAGGTACACTCCTACTGTCTTTATACTCTTCTGAGGATTCCCTCATTCCATCCTGTCTCTCCCTGACATATGCTTCCTTCTTTTTCTGAATCAAGTCAATATTCAACCAGCTGAAAAGTGATCTGTATGTTCCTTTATGAACAAATTGTTTGATCCACCGCACAACGTACCAAATTATTCTAATCCATACCATTATTCTTCTTTTATTGGTTTAATTTTCATCTACAAGCAACTTGCAATGAAAGTGAAATAATTGGTGCTCATCAGCAAAGAAGGAATCCAAAACCTTGCAAAACAGACTTACAAAACAATAGTAAGAGAAAACCGAATCCAGCACTCATAGGGACGGCACAATTCTCTGACCGATACCCGATAAAAAGAGAGGTGAATTTCTTTCATCCATTTTGAATGTATTTCCTAAACATACCACTCATGCCTTATTTATCCCTTTTATTATGCAACTAAATCAATTTAGACATACTTTTAGTCGAATTTTATTCACAGTTATACAGAGAAATACAAAAATAGGCCTGTAAAAGTCAAGCAAGTTCAGAGTTTGATCCCTGATCTGTGAAGTGTCAACCAAACTCAATATTTGTGTTAGTTGGTCATTGGAGGTTGGAAGTTTTCTAAGAATTGCAGAATTTCCCGTGAGGATGACAACAACATATCTCTCCAGATCTCCAAATTTATGTCTCACTAAGATTAGGTCTCATTCTTCTAAACTCAAGAATGTAGTCCTTCTTAATGTCCCTTCATAGGAATCGTCTCACCCCAAGGATTCATTTAGTGGTCTCATATGGAAGGTTGATTAAGAAGTGAAAATCCAAAGAGATCCACTGCCATTGGCAAATTGGATCCAACATTGGCTTCATGGCAGAAGGTAAGGATGATGTTTGAAGGGGGCCTCTGCAACTGGAGTCTTTCACCCAGCGATATACCACAGGTACAGTGGTGGTCCCTTACTGATGTGCACATAATGATCAAGAATGATCATTAATGATCCTTCCTCGTTAATAATCAGGGGCTACAGTGTAATACAAGAAGCAGAATGTTTAGAGGGGAATTGAGTAAAAACGTTTCATCCAGGAGGTGGTGGGTATCTACAACTCACTGCTTAAAAGATTGGCAGAGACAGGAACCCTCGAGATATTGAAGAACTATTTTAATGGACTCTTGAACTGCCTTAGCACCCAAAGATCCTGGGTGGGGATGTGGTTCAGGGTGGTGCTTTTGTGGCATTGTGTAGATATCATTCCTATCTTTGGGGGTATGGGATCCAGTTCTGGTTCTTCCTGCTTCAGAAGGTAGACATAAGTCTGTCTGAATAGATAGATTAAAGCACCAAGAAATGCAAATTCTTTAAAAGGGTCATGTGCTGAGCGAAGACATCTGGGTTTGAGTTCCACCTGTGCCAGACAAATGTCATCATGTGTCAGAATATGTTGATTAAAAATACCTGGATGGCTGTGGGCTATGTGGTAGAAAATGGGATAAGAATAAATGGCTGATTTAGGACTAGGGCAGAGACAAAGGGCACTGTCATGAATACTCTATTCAGCCAGCTACACAGATGATGGCTATCTGAGTTATTATATAACCTGGGTTCAGTTCTTCCTTCCCTATCCTAAAAAGAATGAACAATTGCAGACCTCAGTCCCTGACTTTGTGAACATTGAAAAATGACAATGTTTGAAGCAAGATGTTGGATGTTATTTACCAGGCATGGGAAATGATTCCTGATGAAGGGCTTTTGCCTGAAACATCGATTTTCCTGCTTCTCAGATCCTGCCAGACCTGCTGTGCTTTTCCAGCACCCCTCTGATCTAAACTCTGGTTTCCAGCATCTGCAGTCCTCACTTTTGCCCGGATGGAATCTATCCCAGGTTACTGCGGGAAGCGAGATCGGAAATAGCTGGAGCCTTAACAGTTATCTTTGCAGCATCCTTAAACACAGGTGAGGTCCCAGAGGACTGGATAATTACTAATGCTGCCCCTTGTTTAAGAAGGGTAGCAGGAGTAATTCAGATAATTATAGACCAATGAGCCTGACATCCGTGGTAGGGAAACTACTGGAGAAGATACTGAGGAATAGAATTTAATCCCATTTGGAAGAAAATGGGCTTATCAGTGATAGGCAACATGCATTTCATGCAGGGAAGGTCATGTCTTATCAACAGAGTGGAATCACAGTTGGTGTGTTGCCTCCTAGGTGCCAGGGTTTGTGATGTCTTGGATCACGTTTTTGGATTCTTTGAGGGGGGAGGGGGAGCAGCCCCAAGTCATGGTCCACATAGGCACCAATGACAGGTAGGAGAAGGGGTTGGGATTTAAGGGAGAAATTCAGGGAGTTATGGTTGAAACTTAGAGCTAGAACAAACAGAGTTGTTATCTCTGGTTTGTTAACCGTGCCGCATGCTGGCGAGGCAAGGAATAGGAAGAGAGAGGAGTTGAACACATGGCTACAGGGATGGTGCAGGGTGGAGGGACTCAGATACTTGGATAATTGAGGCTCGTTCTGGGGTAAGTGGGACTTCTACAAATGGGATTGTTTATACCTGAACCAAAAGGTACCAATATCCTGGGAGGGAAATTTGTTTGTGCTGTTTGAGAGAGTTGAAACTAATTCAGCTGGGAACCTGAATTGTAGCTCCACTGTACATGAGGTTGGGAGTAGTGAGGTCATCAATAGGATTTCAAGGTCGAAAGAATGTACCTGCGAGCAGGAAGGTGGTTTGAAGTGCATCTACCTCAACACCAGGAACATCCGGAATACGGTGGGTAAACGTGCAGCATGTATTGGTACCTGGGACTTCAATGTAATGGCCATTTCGGAGACATAGATAGAGCAGGGACAGGAATGTTGTCACAGGTTTCAGGGTTTAGATATTTCAGTAAGAACAAGGAAAATGATGAAAGATGAGGAGATATGGCGTTGTTAGTGAAGGACAGTATTACAATGGCAGGAAGTGACGGAACAGCACTAGCCACCCTCCAGTCTTATGGCACCTCACCGTCACTGTCGATGACACACATTATCTCGGTTAGGGGTCCCTAGCTTGCCAGAATACCCTGGGATCCACCTGATGAGCTCCTAAGGATTAAGGTACCTCTATTCGTTTGAAGACTTCCAGTGCCTTTTCTTCTCTGATGTGGATTCTTTCCAAATCATCATTATTTATTTCCCATGTTCCCAACTGTTCATGTCTTTCTCCACAGTAAATTCTGACAGGAAATTTTTGTCAACATCCTACCCATCTCCTCTGGTTCCACACCTAGACGGCATTGTTGATCTTTACAGGCCTCTATTCTCTCCTTATTTATTCTTTAGCCCTAATGGGACCCTGTCAAAAAGTCTCTGAAACTTCAAATAAACCATATTTCCCCACTACCATTCCCCTCCCTCATTCTTAACTATTCTACTAATTATTCTGCCTAGAGCCATATCAACAAATAAGATCAATAGGCTCATAAAAAGAAATATCTTTTATAAAACATGTCTCCCATTGTTTCTGACAGTCCAGTTATTCTTTATTGTCATATCCTTTCTAATACATTCCAGCACCTTTCAAATTTACTGTCAGGCTAACACCATTTGGGTTCAGAGTGTTTGCTCAAAGGATTTTGGGAGTCCCTTGTGAATCAATCTGAAAAAGGTTGCTTTCAGGTTCCACGGGTAGTGGAGAAGGCAAATCAAATGCTGGCATTTATTTCAAAGGGAATGGAGAATTAAAAACAGGGAGGTGTTGCTGAAACTATACAAGGTACGAGTCACACCGCACTCAGAATATTCTGAACAGAATAATTGCATTGAAGGCAGGCGAGAGAATGTTCACTAGACTGATCTTGACAATCGAGGGCTTTGCTCATGAGAAGATCATGAATGGATTGAGTTTGAACTCATTGGAGTTGAGAGGAATGTGTGAAACATTTCATGAAACTTTCAAGATTCCAAAGGGTTTTGACAGGGTAGATGCCTGGAAGTTCGAAAATATATTAGTGCTCACCATGGCTTTTTTGACAATGATGTTATTCCAGTCGAATACCATCTGCCTGCAAATGGTCCATATTACTCTACTCGCTATATGTTCATATTTCTGTCTAAATGCCACTTGAAAACTTTGCTAACATTTCTGCTTCTACAATCTCCCAAGGCACTTTCTATTCTTTACGTAAAAAAAAACTTGCCTCAGGCATCTCATTTAAACATTTCTGTCTCACCTTAATCCTATGCACCATTGTATTTGATACTTGCACATTCAAAAAGAAATTTTAACTATTCACATTGTCCTTGCCTCTCCTAAATTTAAATTCCTGTACCTGGTCGCCCCTTAGTCACTTACACTCTGACAAATCAATCTCACCAGAAAGCTAACACACTCTCAAAACATTGAAAACAGGTAATCTGCTTTTGCACCCTTTCCAAATTCTCCATATCCTTCCTATTGTGTGGTAATGAGAACTCCCCGCAGTACACCAATTGTGTCCAAACCAGTCTCAAACAGTTAGAGCATGATGTTCAACCCTCGATACTCAAATCTGCAAGTAATGGGAACAGGCTTTCGATGTGCTTTCTTTCCCACTTTATCCACTTGTTTTACCAATTTCAGGCAGCGATGAACATGCACCAAGATCTCTGGATATATCATTGCCCCACAGTCTCCTAACCATCTCACACTTGTCCACATGAAACTAAATTTGCTATTTCTCCACCTACCTTTCAAGCTGATGTGTATCCTGCTGTAAACTTTGATAGCTTTCCTTAGTGTCTACAACTCCACCAATCATCTTGTCATCTGCAATCATTATCTTTGATATTCCCTTTGGTTTCTCTAGTGGGAGAAGCTTCAACCAGGTGGCATAAAATTCAACCAAGGGCTCACTCGTTCACCTTACATGATGGCTCATTGTTTAGCACTGCTGCCTCACAGCGCTAGGGACCCGGGTTTGATTCCAGCCTCGGGTGCCTGTCTGGAGTGTGCACATTCTCCCCGTGTCTGCGTGGGCTTCCACTAGTAGCTCTGGTTTCCTCCCACAATCCAAAAATGTGCAGATCAGGTAACTTGGCCATGCTAAGTTGCCCACAGTGTTAGGTGCATCAGTTAGAGTTAAATGTAAGGGAATGGGTCTGGATTGGGTACTCTTCAGAGGGACTTGTTGGGCCAAATAGCCTGTTGCCACACTGTAGGGAATCTAATCTAAAGACAGTGATGAGGAGGAATGTGTTCACTCAGAGGATCGTGAATCTGTGGAATTCCTTACTGCAGAGGGCTGTCAAGGCTGGGTCTTTCAGTATGTTTACAGTAGAAATGGCCACATTTTACTTAAGCAGGGAAACAAGGGTTACATGGAAAACACAGGAAAGTAGAGTTTGGGATCATCAGATCTGCCATGATCTCATTCAATTGCAGGAATACCTGATGGACCAAATGGCGAAATTCCACTTCTGTGTCGCATGATCTTCACTTAATCAGTATCAACCTCAATAAAAGATTGTATAATATTATGGTTCTGTGCTCACAGAACTTGTTTATAATGAGATTATTAGACATTTATCCTTCCACAGCATTTGATCCAGAATAGCCCATTCTATGTTGTGATAGAAAACCATCGCAGATACAATCAAAGACTCCATCCATTGCAGTTATCCAGTCGGGAATGAGACTCCTATCACACGTAGTTACTTTTGTGCCCTTGCTACAAGTACATCTAATTTTCTGACTGAAACCATATTTGCATGACCATCACTGGCTGCTGCCTGCAAAAGAATTTCTACTAACAGTTGCTGCCCCTTGTTGTTTCTCAGCTTCAGCCAGAAAGAATCTGCATTTTGATCTTCCAATCCACATGGCTGTCTCACTAATACACTGACTGCATCTGTTCTTCACAACACAACTTGACCTCACTTGGTTTTTTGCCTATTTTGCCTAAATCCGAACAACCCTTTGATATTCACTTCCCAGCCATGGTCATTCTTCAGCCGTACCTTCATATTGACAGTTCAATTATATCAGATCATTTCAGATAATGCTGTCATTCCACCTGCCTTGTCACAAATGCAAGGAGTGATTCAGTGATTATGGGGGTAAAGGGACAAATCGATGTGTTACAGAGACAGCAAATCATAGAGGGATTCTAAGGTGTTACAGAGTTTAGTACAGACTGAGAATATTAGTGGGTGAAAGGACTTTAGGGATTAGAGGAAGTAACAGAAATAGTGGTGTCTGGAGTAGATTCCAGAGATAGAGCTGGGCGTTGGGAGAGAGAGTGGCAGACAGCCCGAAAGGCAAAGATAAGAGCATTTTAGAGAGAAGACCTAAAGCAACAAACAGAGATATGGAAGGTTGTGGAGACTGAAGAAGTTTACACGTATCAGAACAGAGAACAAAGAACAAAGAAGATTACAGCACAGGGACAGGCCCTTCAGCCCTCCAAGCCTGCACCAATCCAGATCCTCTATCTAAACCTTTTGCCTATTTCCTAAGGATCTGTATCCCTCTGATCCCTTCCCACTCACTCATGTGTCTGTCTACATACATCTTAAATGACGCTATGGTACCTGCCTCTACCACCTCCCCAGCCAATGCATTCTGGACACCCACCACCCTCTGTGTAAAGAACTTTCCAGGCATATTTCCCTGAAACTTTTCCCCTCTCATCTTGAACTTGAGACCCCGAGCAATTAATCCCTCACTCTGGGGAAAAAGCTTTTTGCTATCCACCCTGTCTATATCTCTCATGATTTTGTAGACATCAATTAAATCCAACTTCAACCTTCGTTTTTCTCATGAAAATACTCCTATTCTATTCAACTTCACTTCATAGCAAGTGCTCACTATACCAGACAACATCCTGGTGAACCTCCTCTGCACCGTCTTCAATACATCCACATCCTCTGGTGATGCGGCAACCAGAAGTGTACGCAGTACTCCAAAGTCCTGTACAACTCTGACATGACCTGCCAGTTCTTATACTCAATACCCTGTCCGATGAAGGAAAGCGTGCCGTATGCCTTCTTGACCACTCTATTGAACTCCGTTGCCATCTTCAGGGAACAATTAACCTCAACACCCAGATCTCTATCTACATCAATTTTCTACAGGGCTTTCCCTTTACTGTATAGTTTGCTCTTGATTTGGAACTTACAAAATGTACCATCTCGAATTTGCCCAGATTGAACTCCATCTGCCATTTTTCCGTCCAACTCTCCAATCTATCTATATTCTGCTGTATTCTCTGACAGTCCCCTTCACTATCTGCTACTCCAACAATCTTAGCGTCACCTACAAATGTGCTAATCAGACCACCTTTCTCTTCCTCCCGATCACTTATGTACATCATAAACAATAGTGGTCTCAACACAGATCCCTATGAAACATCACTAGTCACAGTTCTCCACTTTGAGAAACTGCCTTCCACAACTACTCTGTCTCCTGCAGACCAGCCAGGTCTCTATCCAACCGGCTCGCAAACCCTGGACCACATAAAACTACATTTTCTCCATCAGCCCACCATGTGGAACCATATCAAACACCTTACTGAAGTCCATGTGTGTGGCACTTACAACACTTCTCTCATCAGCCACGTTTGTCATTTCCTCAAAGCTTTCTGTTAAGTTGTAAAACATGACTTTTCCTGCACAAAACCATGCTGCCGATCACTGATAAGCCCTTCTAAATGTCAATGGAACCCATCCCTCAGTATCTTCTCCAGCAGTTCCCCTACCACTGACATCAGGCTCACCGATCTATAATTACCTTGATTATCCCTTGCTGCCCTTCTTAAACAAGAGGAAACATTAGCAATTCTACAGTCCTCCAAGAATTCACCCGTGATCAAGCTTGCTGCAAAGTTATCTGTTAATGACCAGCTTTTTCCTCTTTTGTTTCCCTCAGTAACCTGGGATAGATCCCATCTGGATCTGGGGACTTGTCTACTCAACATTTTCTCCCTCTTTATGCTGTCTTGACTGAGAGTAGTCAAACGTCTGTCCTGAAACTCACCATCCATCATGTCCTTCTTCTCGGTGAACACTGATGCAAAGTACTTACGAAGACTCTCACCCATTTTCTCTGACTCCATGCATAACTTTCCTCCTTTGTCCTGAGTGGGCCAAAACTTTCTCTCATTACCCTCTTGCTCCTTATGTGTGAATAAAAGGCTTTGGGATTTTCCTTAACCCCATTTGTTAAAGATAATTCATAAGTCCTTTTTGTCCTTGTAATTTCTCATTTCAGATCGGTCCTACTTTCCTGACATTCTTCCCAAGCTTTGCCAGTTTTCATCACCTTGACCTTATGTATGCTTCGTTTTTTCCTCCTAGCTAGTCTCACAATTTCACCTGTCATCCATCGCTCCCTAATCTTGCCAGTTCTATCCCACATTTTCAAAGGAACATGTCTGTCCTACATTATAATCAACCTCTCTTTAATAGCCTCCCACGCATCAAATGTGGATTTGCCTTCAAAAAGCTGCTCCCAATCCACATTCCCGACCTCCTGCTAAATTTTGCTATAGTTTACCTTCCCCCAATTTCTCACTCTTCCTTTATGACCACTCTCATCTTTGTTCATAAGTATTCTAAAACTTATGGAATTGTGATAACTATTTCCAAAGTACTCCCCCACTGAATGTTCAACCACCTGGCCAGGCTCATTCCCCCAAACCAGGTCCTTTCTGGCCCCTTCCCAAGTTGGACTATTTACTTTCTGCTCTATAAAAAACCTTCTGCATGCTCCCTACAAATTCTACTCCATCTCGACCTTTAACAATAAGTGAATCCTAGTCATTTTTGGGAAAATTAAAATCTCCTATCACCACCATCCTGCTGCTCCTACATCTTTCCATAATCTGGTTACATATTGTCCCTCTGTCTCATGCTCGTGGTTGGGAGGCCTGTAGTACAGCCCCAACATTGTTACCGCACCCTTCCTATTTTTGAGCTCTGCCCATATTGCCTCACTGATCGGGTTCTCCATAGTGTTCTCCTTCAGCACAGCTGTGATATCCTCTCTGACCGGAAATGCGACTCCTTCAGCCCTTTCACCTCCCTCTCTATCCCGCCTGAAGCATTGATATCCTGGGATACTTAGTTACCAATCATGCCCTTCCCTCAACCAGTAAGAGCAATAACATCCCAGTTACTAATCCAAGCCCAAAGTTCTTCTGCCTTACCTACTGCACGAATGCGTCTCAGGCCAGCAGTCTCCTTACGTCATCATCTGCTCTCTGTCTTCTCTTCCCCTTAGTCACGCTGACTTCATTATCCAGCTCCTCACAGACTTTAGTTGTTACCTCCTTACTGTCCACTAACCCTCTCAATTGGTTACTATTTCCCACCACATTAGTTTAAACCTTTCCGAACAAATATATTCTCAAACTTATTTACATAGGAAGGCTGTGAATCTAGCAGCTTTTCCCAGTCAGACTCAGTTACAAACATAGGGAGTATCGCACAAACTGTAGGAGGTTCCAAAGGTGGAGATGGTTGTGAGGGAGGGTGAAGTTTACATCGATGAGGGTGAAAGAGCTGGAGAAGGATATGGAGATAAATAGAGGGATCGAAAAACTGGATGAGCGAACATTGAAAATCAGCCTGACAGGAAGTGGAGCGTCACATGGATTTGAGTAGGTGCTACAGATCAGGAATTCTGCAGGGACTTGAAGGAATTACCCAACTCAGGAAGATTGTAAAAGCTCCACAGGTTGGGAGTGTCATCAGGACTGAAAGAGGTTACACAGAAAGGGAGGGCTTTAGGGGCTGCAGGATTTTCTGAACAAAGTGGAAGTGTTGGAGCAGTTTCCAAAGTCAGGGCAGTTTTTAGACATAGAAGTAAGATACACTGAAAAATAATGTTTCTGGTGTTAATGTATGAAAGAATCAGAAACTTCATGGGTCTGGATAAACTAAGGGAGTTATGGACAGTTGTTTAGGCTGGAGAAGTTTACACAAGAGGGCGGCATGGTGGCTCAGTGGCTCGCACTCCTGCCTCACAGTACCAGGGTCCAAGGTTTGATTCCAGCCTCGGCCGACTGCCTGTGTGGAGTTTGCACATTCTCCCTGTGTCTGTGTGGGTTTCCTCCAGGTACTCTGGTTTCCTCCTACGGTCCAAAGATGTGCAGGTTAGGTAAATTGGTCATGCTAAATTGCCCATTGTGTTAGGTGCATTAGTCAGAGGGAGATGATTCTGGGTGGGTTACTCTTTGGAAGGTTGGTGTGGACTTGTCGGGCCAAAGGGTCTGTTTCCACACTGTAGGGAATCTAATCTAAAAAAACCTCAGAGAGAGACTTGTAGAAATTTGGACATTAGTGACAGCATGGGCTTCAGATACTGACATACATTGGAGGAACGCAAATAGGCCTGACAAATGGAGAGTGAAATAGGGACTGGAGAAGTTTGCAGTTCGAGACTGGAAGACATTACAGATGTAGGGAGGGTTATGGATAGTGGTGGAGGTTATAGATAGGAAGGCTGCAGAGACTGCAGGGGTTCACACTGAGAGGGAGGTTTCTAAACAGGGGAAAGTAACAGATGTAGAGAAAGTACAATGCCTGAAGAAGTTTCACCAATCATGGTTTCAAGGTGCAAGAAAATGTTACAAAGACAGGGATGGTTGTAGTGATCATAAGAATTTACAAAGAGACAGAGGTCTTTCAACACTGTAGGATGGTATGCAACAGAAATAGGAAGAGTTTAGCAATAGAAGGAAGTTACAAAGACCGGGAGGGTCGAAGGCATTGGAGCAGCTTTGACATATATGGAATGTTCGAGACTTTGAAGGAGGAGGTTACAGTGATAGAGAGCCCTGCCAGAGCTTGAGAAGGTTACACAGATAGGGAGGGTTGTGGGGACTGAAGAAGGTTAAGGAGATGGGGAGTTTAGAGAGAAACAGGGAAAGAGGAACAGATAATAATGAAGCCTGTGATTGTTCTTTTCTGCGTTTCTTGAACACATGAGCCTACTCCACCATTCAATATGATCATGACTGATCATCTAACTCAGTACAATGTTCCTGCCTTCACTTCATATTCTGA
Organism: Chiloscyllium punctatum; assembly: GCF_047496795.1. Classification (NCBI taxonomy): domain Eukaryota; kingdom Metazoa; phylum Chordata; class Chondrichthyes; order Orectolobiformes; family Hemiscylliidae; genus Chiloscyllium; species Chiloscyllium punctatum. Next base: position 35,521,649 of record NC_092762.1, on the reverse strand, counting down.
TATTGTAGTGACTGGTGGCACTTAGTGATACAGAGGGCTGCAGTAACTGGAAGGGATTTAACCGAGATAGGGAGGATTGTGGAGGCTGTAACAGGTGACAGAGTTAGGAAGCATTTTACAGAGGAACAGAGGTATGTAGGAATGGGACGTGGTTACAGTTACAGGGAGGATTATGGGAGCTCATGTAGGTAATGGACATAAATTGTGTCATCATGTCTGGAGGAGGTTAAAGGTGTAAAGGTTTGTATTGATTGAAGGAGATTACATGCAAAGGGAGGGGAGTTTGCAGTGATCGAGTGTGATTTGGAGACAGGATGAGTTGAAAGTCATCTTTGGACAGCAGAGATTAAATTATGTGATAAGGAGAGTAACTCTGGCTGGTGTCCAGAGACAATGAAGATTCTAAAAGCTGGTGGGGGTTATAAAGGGAGAGAGTTTTTTTTGTAGAGATAGGAGAAGGCGTCATAGATAGTGAGGTTCATAAGAGCATGACATGGTTACATACGTAGGAAGGTTTTTTTTCCAGCCTGGAAGGGATTACACTGACAGAGCTGGCTCAAGGGATTAATAATTCTTTTTCACAGATAAGGAGGGGTATAGGGTCTGAAGAAAATTACACAGATAGGGACAGATATAGGATTAAAGGCAAATACAGAAACATGGAGGGTTGTATTGGTAGGAGGAGTCAACTGGGATAGGCAGGACTGTAGGGGTTTACAGAGATAGGGAGGTACTGTCTACTGGGGAAGGTTACACTGATTCGGATTGGAGAAGCTGACAGGGATAGAGAGTTTTCTGTGGACCAGAGGAAATTACAAACAAGATGACGATAATGAAGCCTGGGATCTTTCTCTTCTGTGTTCTTTGTCCTGTATTGTAACATATCGTGTCCTCAGTTATTGACTATAGAAACCCTCTACCTCATCCCTCTCCTGTTTATTGTGAATGATCTTACCATGCTGCAGGACTGAGTAAAGGATCCAGACCTCTCTCTCCATCTGACATACAGGAGGCTGGAAGAACACAGTAAACCAGGCAGCCTGGCTTGTTGTGTTCTCCCAGCCTCCTGTTTGTCTGCTTTGGATTCCAGCATCTGCAGATTCTTTTGTCTCTCTCCATCCCTCTGGCTGACAAACCACCTTCACAGAGGCAATAGACGAGGCAAGAGTTGGGAATTCTGTTGAGTCAGGAAGTCCTTGACAGCAATAATGAGGGCTCTGGAGGCTACACATGATTAAAGAGATAGAACAAAGACCAAAGAAAATTAGAGCACAGGAACAGGCCCTTCGGCCCTCCAAGCCTGTGCCAATGCAGATCCTCGATCTACAACTTGCACGTATTTTCTACGGCTCTGTATCCCTTTGTTTCCTGCCCATTTATATGTCTGTCGACTATATCTTAAATGATGCTATCGTGCCCACCTCTACCACCTCCGCTGGCAATGTGTTCCAGGTACCCACCACCCTCGGCACAATGACCTTTCCACACACATCTTCCTATAAACATTTCCCCTCTGACTTTGAACTCGTGACCCCTAGTAATTGAGTCCCTCACTCTGGGAAAAAAGCTTCTTGCTATCCACCCTGTCTATGCCTCTCTATCAGGTCCCTGCTCAACCTCCATCTTTCTTGTGAAAATAATCCTCTTTTACTAAACCTCTCCTCATAACTAGCACCCTCCAAACCAGGCAACATCTTACTGAAACTTGTCTATTCCCTCTCCAAATCATTCATGTGGCGACCAGAAATGTACACAGTATTCCAAATGTGGCCAAAACAATGTCTTATACAACTGTATACCCCGTCCAATGAAGGAAAGTATGCCGTATGCCTTCTTGACCACTCTTTTGACCTGCATTGCCACCTTCAGGAAACAATGCACCTGAACACCCAGATCTCTCTCTACATCAGTTTTCCTCAGGACTTTTCCATTTACTGTATAGTTTGCTCTTGAATTGTATCTTTCAAAATCCATCACATCACATTTATCAGAATCGAATTCCATCTGCCATTTCTCCACCCAACTCTCCAATCTATCTATATTCTGCTGTAATCTCTGACAGTCCCCTTCTGTATTTGTGACTCCACCAATCTTAGTGTCACCTGCAAACCTTTTAATCACACCATCGATATCTTCCTCCAGATCATTCAGTACTGATCCTTGTGAAACACCACCACTCACAATTGTCCATTTTGAGAAACTCCCTTCCACTGTTACTTTCTGTCTCCTGTTGCCCAGCCAGTTTTCCGTCCATTGACCTGGGAACCCATGCGACTTCAACTTCTTCATCAGCCTACCATGGGGAACATTATCAAATGCCTTAAAAAGGGATGGATTCAGGTACTGGAGAAGGCTACAGAGACAGGAATGGTTTTCGCGATTGAATGAAGCTAGTAATACTGTAGACACTGGGTGAGGTGAGTAACAGTTGTTCAGACTGAAGGAGGTTCCAGATAGAAACCGCTGTAGGGACTGAAGTTGGACACAGCAATCAAGAGGGTATCACTATTTCATGGATGGTTTTCATGGCTTTTGGAGGTTACAGTGTTAAGAAGGTTAATAGTGACAGGCGGAGGTAGAGTTAAGGAGGATTGTAGTGACGGGCGAAGTTCACAGAGGCAGTGGAGATTGCAGAGACCGGATGAGATTGCAGACATCGGGAGGAATTGGTGGCTTCAGAACACTATAAAAAAGGGAGGGTTGAAGGATTAAAGCAGGTTTCACAGGCAGGAACGGCTATAGGGACAGTAGGAGTATATATAGACAGGGAGGTCAGTAGGGATGATCGAGGGTCACAGAGGTCACGAGGCACTGTCTGACAGGAAGCAGGATTGTTATAGAGACTGGAGAGAGTTACAGTGATGTCATGTGCTGTAAGGGGCTAGAATAAGGTGCACAGATGGGGAGGTTGGTAGAGGCTGAAGAATGTTTTCCTGACAGGGTGGACTATAGGTCCGGGACAAGATGACAGAAATAGGTATTATTGTAGTGACTGGAGGAGGAGAAGGCAGAGATTGGAAATATTATGGAGATTGGAGTAATTTACAGAGATAGGAAGGGTAATCAGCATTGGAGTAGGTTTCAAATGTACTGAGGGATTGTTGGGAGAAGAGGGAGCTCACAGAGATAGGAAGGTTTTGTATGCATTTGTGGGACTTGGGCATAACTGGCTGGCCAGCATTGATAGCCCAACCCTACTTGCCCTTGAGAAGGTGGGGGTGAGATGCCATCTTCAATTGCTGCAGTCCCCTTGCTGTGGGTTGACCCACAATGCCAGCAGGGAGGTAATTCCGGAATTTTGATCCAACTCAGCAAGTACAATGCACCCCACAAACTTATGTGTGTGTGTGTGTGTGTGTGTGTGTGTGTGTCTGTGTGTGTCTGTGTGTGTGTGTGTGTGTGTCTGTGTCTGTGTGTGTGTGTGTCTGTGTGTGTGTCTGTGTGTGTGTGTGTCTGTGTGTGTCTGTGTGTCTGTGTGTGTGTCTGTGTGTGTCTGTGTGTGTGTGTGTGTCTGTGTGTGTCTGTGTGTGTCTGTGTGTCTGTGTGTGTGTCTGTGTGTGTCTGTGTGTGTGTGTGTGTAGTGGGGGAGGGGAGAAATGGTTATGAGTATCTGTGAGAGAGTGTGTGCATGTGTATAAGTCTGAGTGTAAAGGAGTATAAGTCTGTGAGAGGATGCGTGAGTGTGTGAGTCTATGTGTGAGCATATGAGAGAGAGCCTGTGTATGACAGAAGGTCTGTGTGAGTATATGGGTCTGTAGGTGTGTCCCAATGTCCGCCTTGAAGGACCGTCACCCGAATGTCCGTGGTCGAATATCCCAGCCTGTTTGAAGTGTTCTCTGACTGGGAGGGAGCTCTCCTGTCTGTTGATTGTTGTGCAGTGTCCATTCATCCATTGCCATAGCCCCTGCTTGGTCTCACCAATGTACCATGCCTCAGAGCATCATTACCTGCAGGGTACGAGATAGAAGACATTGGCTGAGTCGCCTGAGGTACCTGCCGCATACACGGTGGGAGGTGTCCTCACACGTAATGGTGGTGTCCATGTTGACACACTGACACGTCTTACAGCATCGACCATGACAATGTTGTGTGGGGTTGTCCTGAAAGCCGGGCAGTTTGCTGCTAAAAATGATCTGTTTGAGGTTTGGTGGTTGTTTAAATGTGAAAAGTGGATGTATAGGGAAGGTCTTGACATGGTGCTCATCCCCATTGGTAATGTGTTGCAGGCTGCGAAGAATATGGTGTAGTTCTTCGGCTCCTGGGAAGTACTGGACAATGAAGGGGACCCTGTCGGGTGCAGCTCATATCCTCCTGAGGAGGTCATTACGGTCTCTCGCTGTGGCATATCACAACTGGTGGTTGATGAGTTGAGCATCATAGCGCATTCTTATGAGGGCATCCTTGAGTACTTTCAGGTGCCCATCACGTTTTTCCTCATCTGAACAGGTCCTGGCATGTATTAGTTTTGCAGCCACAAGGTCATGCTATTAAACACCTAGAGTATTGTGTACAGTTCTGATCACTGCATTATACCAAGGATGTGGAAGCTCTGGAAAGGGTTCAGCGGAAATTTACTAGGATGTTGCCTGGTATGGAAAGGCTGAGGGACCTGAGGCTGTTTTCATTGGAGAGAAGAAAGTTGAGAGATTTTTAAGATTAGATTCCCTACAGTGTGGAAACAGGCCCTTCAGTCCAGCCAGTCCATACTGACCCTCCGAAGAGTAACCCACCCAGACCCATTTCCCTGTGACTAATGCACCTAACACTATGGGCAATTTAGCATGGCCAATTCACCTGGCCTGCACATCTTTGGACTGTGGGAGGAAATCGGAGCAAACTCACACAGACATGGGGAGCATGTACAAACTCAGTTGCTCGAGGCTAGAATTAAACCTGGGACCTTGGTGCTGTGAGGCAGCAGTGCTTACCAATGAGCCACCATGCCACCCTACATGGTGACTTAATCGAGACCTATAAGATAATCAGAGGGTCATATTGGGTGGACAGTGAGAGTCTTTTTCCTCAGATGGTGAAGGTTAACACAAGGGGACATAGCTTTAAATTGAGGGGTGGTAGTTTTAGGACAGATATCAGAGGTAGTTTTTTTACTCAGAGAATAGTAGGGGCATGGAACATCCTGCCTGCTACAGTGATAGACTCACCAACGTTAAGGGCACTTAACTGGGCATTGGACATGCATATGGGTTATAGTGGCGTGGCATGGTATAGGTTAAATGGGCATCAGGTTAATTTCACAGGTCTGAACAACAGCGAGGGCCAAAGGGCCAATATTCGTTGTTATTTTCTATATTCTAATTGTAATTCTACTGAAAGGCCACCCCTCATCCCCTTGATTAGGTTCTAGCTTGTAACTCTGTGCTGTTCCTGTCCTCGGAATGTTTGATAGGGACAGCAGAGATGGAGCTTCAATTTCTATCTAATTCCGTGCTGGAACTGTCCTGAGATTGTTTGATCAGGACAGTGTTATGGGAGATATTATTCCACATCTAACATTGTGTCAGAGTCTCCTGAGTGGTTGATGTGAACAGGGTGCAGGTGAGTCCTCTGACTGCTTGATGGGTGACAGTGCAGATGGAGATTTAAACTGTACCCCAACCTTATTGTGGAGAAAATGAAGATGCTGGAGATCAGAGTCGAGAGTATTGTGTTGGCAAAGCACAGCAGCTCAGGCAGCATCTGAGGAGCAGGAGAATCGACGGTTTGGGCATAAGGCCTTCATCAGGAACCAGGAGAATCAATGCTTTGTGCATAAGAATTTCGGGCGTTATGACCGAAACATTGATTCTCCTGCTTCTCAGATGCTGCTTGACCTGCTGTGCTTTTCCAGCACCACACTCTTGACCCAAACCTTATGGCCCCTGTCCTAGGCATATTTGATGGTGATAATGTATAGGAAACTTTACTTTATATTGAACGCTATGCTGGATCTGTCCTGGGAGGGTTTGATGGAGGACCAGTGTTGACAATTTAAAAGTGGGAAAGCAATTTTACTTTCAGGTTAAAAAAGAAGAGGTTGAACACAGTACAGGAATATAAAATTAGGAGAGGCAATGACAATGTGAATAGTTGAAATTTCTTTTTGAATGTGCAAGTATCAAATACAATGGTGCATAGGATTAAGGTGAGACGGAAATGTTTAAATGAGATGCCTGAGGCAAGTGTTCTTTTTACGTAAGGAATAGAAAGTGCCCTGGGAGATTGTAGAAGCAGAAATGTTAGCAAAGTTTTCAAGTGGCATTTAGACAGAAATATGAACATATAGCGAGTAGAGTAATATGGACCATTTGCAAGCAGATGGTATTCGACTGGAAATAACATCATGGTCAAAAAAGCCATGGTGAGCACTAATCTATTTTCTAACTTCCAGACAACTACCCTGTCAAAACTCTTTGGAATCTTGAATGTTTCATGAAATGTTTCACACATTCCTCTCAACTCCAATGAGTTCAAATTCAATTCCATTCATGATCTTCTCATGAGCAAAGCCCTCGATTGTCAAGATCAGTCTAGTGAACCTTCTCTCGCCTGCCTTCAATGCAATTATTCTGTTCAGAATGTTCTGGATGTGGTCTGACTCGTACCTTGTATAGTTTCAGCAACACCTCCCTGTTTTTATTCTCCATTCCCTTTGAAATTTGATTTGCCTTCTCCACTACCCGTGGAACCTGAAAGCAACCTTTTTCAGATTGATACACAAGGGACTCCCAAAATCCTTTGAGCAAATACTCTGAAACCAAATGGTGTTAGCCTGACAGTAAGTTTGAAATATGCTGGAATGTATTAGAAAGGATATGACAATAAAGAATAACAGGACTCTTAGGAACAATGGGAGACATGTTTTATAAAAGATATTTCTTTTTATGAGCCTGTTTGATTTTATTTGTTGATATGGCTCTAGGCAGAATAATTAGTAGAATAGTTAAGAATGAGGGAGGGGAATGGTAGTGGGGGAATATGGTTTATTTGAAGTTTTAGGAGCTTTTTGACAAAGTTCCACAAGGGCTAAACAATAAATAAGGAAAGAATAGAGGCCTGTAAAGATTAACAATGCCGTCTAGGTGTGGAACCAGAGGAGATGGGTAGGATATTAACAAAAATTTCCCATCAGAATTTACTGTGGAGAAAGACATGAACAGTTGGGAACATGGGAAATACATAGTGATGCTTTGGAAAGAATCCACAACAGAGAAGAGATGGTGCTGGAACTCTTCAAATGAACAGATGTAACTTAATCCTCAGGAGCTCATCAGTTGGATGCCAGGGTGTTCTGGCAAGCTAGGGACCCCAGACCGAGATTATGTGTGTCATCAACAGTGACGGTGAGGTGCCATAAGACTGGAGGGTAGCGAATGCTGTTCCATCACTTCCTGCCATTGTAATACTGTCCTTCACTAACAACGCCACATCTCCCCCTCTTTCACTATCTTCCTTGTTCTTACTGAAACATCTAAACCCTGAAACCTGCAACAACATTCCTGTCCCTGCTCCATCTAAGTCTCCGAAATGGCCATAACATTGAAGTCCCAAATACCAACACATACTGCACGTTTACCCACCGTATTCCGGATGTTCCTGGTGTTGAGGTAGATGCACTTCAAACCACCTTCCTGCTCGCAGGTACATTCTTTCGACCTTGAAATCTTATTGATGACCTCACTACTCCCAACCTCATGTAGAGTGGAGCTACAATTCAGGTTCCCAGCTGAATTAGTTTCAACTCTCTCAAACAGCATGAGCAAATTTCCCTCCCAGGATATTGGTACCTTTTGGTTCAGGTGTAAACAATCCCATTTGTAGAATCCCACTTACCCCAGAACGAGCCTCAATTATCCAAGTATCTGAGTCCCTCCACCCTGCACCATCCCTGTAGCCATGTGTTCAACTCCTCTCTCTTCCTATTCCTTGCCTCGCCCGCATGTGGCACGGTTAACAAACCAGAGATAACAACTCTGTTTGTTCTAGCTCTAAGTTTCAACCATAACTCCCTGAATTTCTCCCTTAAATCCCAACCCCTTCTCCTACCTGTCATTGGTGCCTATGTGGACCATGACTTGGGGCTGCTCCCCCTCCCCCCTCAAAGAATCCAAAAACGTGATCCAAGACATCACAAACCCTGGCACCTAGGAGGCAACACACCAACTGTGATTCCACTCTGTTGATAAGACATGACATTTCCTGCACAAAACCATGTTGCCTATCTCTGATAAACCCATTTTCAGCCAAATGGGATTAAATTCTATTCCTCAGTATCTTTTCCAGTAGTTTCCCTCCCACGGATGTCAGGCTCATTGGTCTATAATTATTTGAATTACTCCTGCTACCCTTCTTAAACAAGGGGCAGCATTAGTAATTATCCAGTCCTCCGGGACCTCACCTGTGTTTAAGGATGCTGCAAAGATAACTGTTAAGGCTCCAGCTATTTCCGATCTCGCTTCCTGCAGTAACCTGGGACAGATTCCATCCAGGAAAAAGTGAGGACTGCAGATGCTGGAAACCAGAGTTTGTATCAGACTGGTGCTGGAAAAGCACAGCAGGTCAGGCAGCATCCAAGGAGCAGGAAAATCGATGTTTCAGGCAAAAGCCCTTCATCAGGATTCACCTGATTTCAGCACCACTCTGATCTAGATTCCATCCAGACCTGGGGACTTGTCCACCTCAATGCCTTTTAGAATACCCAACACTTTCTCCCTTCTTATGTTGATTTGACCTAGAGTACTCAAAGATTTATCCCTAAACTCCATATCCATCATGTCCCTTCTTCGATGAATACTGACACAAAGTACTCATTAAGAATGTCATCCATTTTCTCTGACACCACACATTTCTTTCCTACTTTGTCCTTGAGTGAGCCAGTCAATTCTCTCGTCAGCCTCTAGTTCCTTATATATGAATAAAAGGCCTTGGGATTTTCCTTAACCCTTTTGGCTAAAAGGTATCTCATGACCCCTTTTAGCCCTCTTAATTCCTCATTTCAGATTGGTCCTACATTCCCAATATTCTTCCAAAACTTTGTCTGTCTTCAGTCACCTTGACCTTATGTTTATTTCCTAATTCTTCTTAGCTAGTCTCACAGTTTCAACTGTCATCCTTGGTTCCCTAATCTTGCCAATTCATGCCTCAATTTCACAAGAGCATGTCGCTTTTGCAATCTAATCAACAACAACAATCTGCCATTCCAAGATGTCATAGCAGAGCCAACGCTCAATGGGGAACTTCAAACGTGTATCGACAGGAAAACAACATGCACGGGCCAAATACTGAACAATGGAAGCAATCATCTTAAAACCCACAAACGAAACTGCATTAGGCCTTTATTTCAATGAGCCATCACACACTACAGCACCGAGGAACTACGAAGAGCAGAAGAGAATTACCTATACATCGTATTCAAGAAGAATGTGTACCCAGTAAATAAAGTCCACCGATTCCTCAGCAACAAACCAAAATAAGCAAACACAGCATGCCCAGAAACCCTAGCCACTTTACAACAAAAAGATCTCTGAAATAATATCCAGCCTACTCAGACCACTTGGCATCACGGTAGCCCACAAACCTAACAACGCACTTAAACAGCGGCGAATTAACTTAAATATCCCGTGACAAACAACAAGCAAAACGAATGTCGCTTACAAAATACCTTGCAAGGACTGAAGCAAACACTACATGAGACAAACAGGCAGAAAACTAGCTACCACAATACATGTACATCAAAATGATATGACCCACTATCACGAGTACATACAGACAAAGAAGGACACCACCTTGACAATACATCCATCCCAGGACAGGTAAAGCTGAGATACACACAAGAATTCCTTGAAGCAAGGCATTCCAGCCAGAACTCTATCAATAAACACATTGATTTGGACTCCATCTCCCATCCTCTGAGAAAAAGAACTGGAAATGACATCACCCACCCAAAGAAACCTAAACACATAAATAGAAAGCAGAACGGGCCACCAGTGCTTCACCGGAGACTCACTGTTAATGTTACCGAGTGTGGTGACGAAACGTCTGATAACAAGCAGACTTACATCCGAAATCTCTACCTGAGCTACAAATCTGCTCAAAAATTAATTTCCATTTATCCTTCCACTACTACTCTCTGTCACCTGTTGCCCAGCCAGTTCTCTATCCATCTCGCTCGTACACCCTGGACCCCATACGATTTCACGCTCTCCATCAGCCTAACATGGGGAATCTTATCAAACGCTTTATACTGTTTTTTTAAATAAATATTTGTGTCTTGAAATCTCTTATGTTCTTTCAATTGATATTATGGGAGGTATCGAGTTATTATAGTAAGGGATTAATTGGTTTTCTTTGCACAGCTTCAGGGAGGAACTTCAAAATTTGTCACCCTTGGCAACAGTTTGAAGGAAACCAAATCGCGTACTGACTCACAAAATGCAAAAGGTGAAAAGAAAGCAGGTAAGTCATCCTTTATGTTCCTTATCAGAAATGAAACATTCTGAAATTGTAATACATAAACTTTAAACTATACAACTAAGTCTGATTCATCTTTGCACAAGCTGGCACTTTGTCCTCAATATGCTGTGAAACAGTTCTCCTTACAATTATAATGAAGGTATCAGCTTATGCATGTTTGAAGCTATAATCATGTGGTGTTTGCACGTACACATGTGTTGCTTTCTGAATAGAATATTTCTCTGTGTAAGATGAGTGAACTTGTGGGCTGGGTTCGTATGCATAAACATTTCCTATGTGGGAGGAAAAAGGGAGGACTGCAGATGCTGGAGATTCGAGACATGAGTGTGGGACTGGAAAAACACAGAAGATCATGCAGCATCCAAGGAGCAGAAGAATCGATATTTCGGGCAAAAGTCCTTCATCCGGAATCATTTCCCATGTCTGGTAAATAACATCCAACATCTTGCTTCAAACATTGTCATTTTTCAATGTTCACAAAGTCAGGGACTGAGGTCTGCAATTGTTCATTCTTTTTAGGATAGGGAAGGAAGAACTGAACCCAGGTTATATAATAACTCAGATAGCCATCATCTGTGTAGCTGGCTGAATAGAGTATTCATGACAGTGCCCTTTGTCTCTGCCCCAGTCCTAAATCAGCCATTTATTCTTATCCCATTTTCTACCACATAGCCCACAGCCATCCAGGTATTTTTAATCAACATATTCTGACACATGATGACATTTGTCTGGCACAGGTGGAGCTCAAACCCAGATGTCCTCGCTCAGCACATGACCCTTTTAAAGAATTTGCATTTCTTGGTGTTTTAATCTATCTATTCAGACAGACTTATGTCTACCTTCTGAAGCAGGAAGAATCTGAACTGGATCCCATGCCCCAAAGATAGGAATGATATCTACACAATGCCACAAAAGCACCACCCTGAACCACATCCCCACCCAGGAGCTTTGGGTGCTAAGGCAGTTCAAGAGTCCATTAAAATAGTTCTTCAATGTCTCGAGGGTTCCTGTCTCTGCCAATCTTTTATGCAGTGAGTTGTAGATACCCACCACCTCCTGGATGAAACGTTTTTACTCAATTCCCCTCTAAACATTCTGCTTCTTGTATTACACTGTAGCCCCTGATTATTAACGAAGAAGGAAATAAACTTTTCCACGCCCTTTTCAATCTTTACACCTTAACCAGATTCCCCCTCAGCCTTCTGTGCTCTATTGAAGACATCCCCAACTTATTTAGTTCCTTTCCATAACTGAATTCTTCCAGAACAGACAATAGCCTGGGCAACAGGAATCTCATGTGCATCCTCTTGTGTGCAGTTACATACTTGCTATCATGTGGTGACAAGAACTGTACACGGTATTCCATCTGTAGCTTAACTAGTGTTATTTTCAATTCCGTCATTACCTCCTTGCTCTTACATTCAATGCCTTCACCCCAATAAAGGCAACTATACAATAGCTGCTTTAACCACCTTATCCACTGGTCCTCCTGCGTTCAAGAATATATCTGATCCTCTGTACTTCCCAAAATTTTAATTTAACATGCATTGTCCTGACTTATTAATCCACCCAAAACACTTCAGCTCTCACGTTTCAGGACAGAATTCTACTTGTCTCTGCACAGGCTTGTCACCATCTGTGTTATCTTAGACATTAAGACATTTTGTGATTGACCACATCTTCAAATGTTGTGTTGCCTGTGAACTTACTGTTCACACTTGGAACATTTGTGTCTTTATTATTAATGTGTACAGCAGTAAGGGACCACCACTGTACCTGTGGTATATCGCTGGGTGAAAGACTCCAGTTGCAGAGGCCCCCTTCAAACATCATCCTTACCTTCTGCCATGAAGCCAATGTTGGATCCAATTTGCCAATGGCAGTGGATCTCTTAGGATTTTCACTTCTTAACCAACCTTCCATATGAGACCCCTAAACGAATCCTTGGAGTTGGAGTACTGTGTGCAGTTCTGGTCGCCTCACTTTAGGAAAGATGTGGAAGCTTTGGAGAGGGTGCAGAGAAGATTTACCAGGATGTTGCCTGCAATGGAGAGTAGGTCGTACGAGGATAGGTTGAGAGTTCTCGGCCTTTTCTCCTTGGAACGGCGAAGGATGAGGGGTGACTTGATAGAGGTTTATAAGATGATCAGAGGAATAGATAGAGTAGACAGTCAGAAACTTTTTCCCCTGGTACAGCAGAGTGTTACAGGGGACATAAATTTAAGGTGAAGGGTGGAAGGTATAGGGGAGATGTCAGGGGTGGGTTCTTTACCCAGAGAGTGGTGGGGGCATGGAATGCGTTGCCCGTGGGAGTGGTAGAGTCAGAATCATTGGCGACCTTTAAGCGGCATTTGGATAGGTACGTGGATGGGTGCTTAATCTAGGTTAGAAGTTCGGCACAACATCGTGGGCCGAAGGGCCTGTTCTGTGCTGTATTGTTCTATGTTCTATGTTAATCCCTATGAAGGGACATTAAGAAGGACTATTTTCTTGAGCTTAGAAGAATGAGACTTAATCTTACTGAGTCAAAACTTTGGAGATCTGGAGAGATATGTTGTTGTCATCCTCAAGGGAAATTCTGCAATTTTTAGAAAATTTACCATCTCCAATGACCGATTAATGCAAATATTGACTTTGGTTGACAGTTCGCAGATCAGGGATCAAACTCTGAACTTGCTTGACTTTTACAGGCCTATTTTTGTATTCTTCTGTATAACTGTATCTAAAAATTGACTAAAAGTGTGTTTGAATTGATTTAGTTGCATAATAAAGCGGATAAATAAGGCATGAGTGGTATGTTTAGGAAATACATTCAATATGGATGGAACAAATTCACCTCTTTTTATCGGGTATCGGTCAGAGAAGTGTGCCGTCCCTATGAGTGCTGGATTCGGTTTTCTCTAATTATTGTTTTGTAAGTCTGTTTTACAAGGTTTTGGATTCCTTATTTGCTGATGAGCACCAATTGTTTCACTTTTATTGCAAGTTGCTTGTGGATGAAAACTAAACCAATAATTTAAAAAATCAGTATGTTTAATGATGTGGATTAAAATAATTTGGTGCTTTGTGCTGTGAATCAAAGAACTTGTTAATAAAGGAACATATAAACCATTTTGCAGTTGATTGAATATTGACTTGATTCAGAAAAAGAAGGAAGTATATGTCAGGTATAGACAGGATGGATCGTGTGAATCCTCAGAAGAGTATAAAGACAGTAGGAGTGTACCTTAGAGAGAAATCAGGAGGGCAAAAAGGGGATATGAGATAGCTTTGGCAAGTAGACTTAAACAGAATCCAAAGGGATTTTACAAATACATTAAGGACAAAAGGGTAACAAGGGAGAGAATAGGGCCTTTCAAAGATCAGCAAGGTGGTCTTTGTGTGGAGCCGCAGGAGATGGGGCAGATATGAAACCTGTATTTTGCATCAGTATTTACTGTGGAAAAGGACGGGGAAGGTATAGAATGTAGGGAAATAGATGGCGATATCTTGAAAAATGTTCATATTACAAAGGAGGAAGTGCTGGATGTCTTGAAACACATAAAAATGTATAAATCCCCAGGACCTGATCAGGTGTACCCTGGAACTCTGTGGGAAGCTAGGGAAGTGATTGTTGGGCCTCTTGCTGAGAAATTTGGATCATCAACAGTCACAATTAGGTGCCAGAAGACTGGAGGTTGTCTAACGTGGGGCCACCGTGTAAGAAGGGTGGGAAGGACAAGACAGGGAACTATAGACCGGTGAGCCTGACATCAGTGGTGGGCAAGTTGTTGTAGAGAATCCTGAGGGACAGGATGTACATGCACTTGGAAAGGTAAGGACTGATTAGGGACAGTCAACATGGCTTTGTGCGTGGGAAATCATGTCTCACAAACTTGATTGAGTTTTTTGAAGAAGAAACAAAGAGAATTGATGAGGGCAGAGTGATAGATGTGATCTAGATGGACTTCAGTAAGGCGTTCGACAAGGCTCCCCATGGGAGACTGTTGAGCAAGGTTCGATCCAATGGAATACAGGGAGAACTAGTCATTTGGATACAGAGCTGACTCACGGGTGGTGGTGGAAGGTTGTTTTTCAGACTGGAGGCCTGTGACCAGTGGAGTGCTACAAGGATCGGTGCTGGGTCCACTATTTGTCATCATTTATATAAATGATTTGGATGTGAGCATAAGAGGTATAGTTAGTAAGTTTGCTGACGACACCAAAACTAGAGGTATAGTGGGCAGTGAAGAAGGTCACCTTAGATTACAACAGGATCTTAATCAGATGGGCCCATGGGCTGAGAAGTGGCAGATGGAATTTAATCTAGATAAATGTAAGGTGTTGCATTTTGGGAAAGCAAGTCTTAGCATGACTTATACACATAATGGTAAGGTCCTAGGAAGTGTTGCTGAACATTGAGATCTTGGAGTGCTGGTTCATAGCTCCTTGAAAGCTGATAGGATAGGATAATGAAGAAGGCATTTGGTATGCTTTCCTTTATTGGTCAGAGTATTGGGTACAGAAGTTGGGAGGGCATTGCTTAGGCCACTGTTGGAATATTGAGTGTAATTCTGGTCTCCTTCCTGTTGGAAAGATGTTGTGAAACTTGAAAGGGTTCAGAAAAGATTTACAAGGATGTTACCAGCGTTGGAGGAGTTGAGCTTTAGGAAGAGACTGAACAGGGTAGGGCTGTTTTCACTGGAATGTAGGAGGCTGAGGGGTGACCTTATAGGGGTTTACAAAATTATGAGGGGCATGGATAGGATAAATAGGCAAAGTCTTTTCCCTGGGGTGGGGGAGTCCAAAACTAGACGGTTTAGGGTGAGAGAAAAGATATAAAAGAGGCAACCTTTTCACTCAGTGGGTGATATTTGTATGGAAAAAATTGCAGGAGAAGCTTTGTTGCTCCGAGCAGGCAGTGTGCAGAACCTACTGCTACCAGGGATTGTTGGGAAAATTAGCGTCGATGGACAGTATTTGAGGGAACTTTAGATGTCAAAAAGGGCACAGGGAGCATATTAAGAGTTTGAAGCAAGATAGGAGAAGTATAAACACCAAGTATAAACAGTTGGCCTGTTTTTATTCTGCTGATTTGATGCAATTTCCCTTTCAGCACTCACAACACATTATAAGATGGACCAGGTTATGAAGATGTTGTTAACTTCATCTTGATAGAACAAACTATTTTGCCCCATTAATGCTGTTGTGTGCCCAGGCTCAGTACATCATGTTGATGCATACCCCTAGCAGCAGCCTCTTCATTCAGAAGCAGTCAGCCATTCCCATCATCTTTGGGTCTTCAAGGGGAAAGAAAGGATGGCCTCTTGGATAAAGGCCATAGCTTTGTAAATTGTTCAAAGCTCTGTCCACCTTACAACTCCCTACCACCAACCAAACACATCGAAATATACCCTGTGTACTGAGAGCAATGGGGCCACTGACCATTAGGGTGATGGAGTGATGTCAGAATTAGATTAGATTACATTACATTACAGTATGGAAACAGGCCCTTCGGCCCAACAAGTCCACACCAACCCGCCATACCCCTACATTCACCCCTTACCTAACACTACGGGCAATTTAGCATGGCCAATTCATCTTTGGACTGTGGGACGAAACCGAAGCACCCGGAGGAAACCCACGCAGACATGGGGAGAACGTGCAAACTCCACACAGTCAGTCGCCTGAGTCAGGAATTGAACCCAGGTCTCTGGCGCTGTGAGGCAGCAGTGCTAACTACTGTACCACCGTGCCGCCCTTAATGGGTCAGACTGAACTCTCCAATACACACTATAACACTAACTCTTATGATAACCCTAAATTTATGTAATATTCAGTCTTTTATTCTTCCTGAAAAAAATCACAGGTTCACATTTCCCAATATTGTATTCCATCTGCCAACGTGTTGTCCTTTCCTTATCCATTTCCAGATTCTCTGTTGAGAGATATGAAGGAGGAGTGGAGGACTGCTGGGAGAGTGAGTAAACTGTTTAAATTACTTACCTCAGGTTTCGGGGCCTCCATTTGTTGAGAGTTGTGGAGGAGGAGCAGAGGACGGCTGGGAAGGTGTGTTCAAACAAAATTTGTTTTTTTACTGAGTGGTGAGGAGAAAGGACAAAGAGAAACGAGGGCTACTGGAGAGTTTTTAAGTGGGTGATATCTGAAAAGTGACCACAGAGAACTAGGTTGGAAGCTGAAGAGCAGGACAAGTAGGGTAGTGATCTCGGGTTTGATACCAGTGCTACGAGATAGTGATGGGAGGAACAGTCAGTGAATGCAGCTTAACACATGGCAGCGAGGCTGGTGCACGAAGGAGGGCTTCAGATACCTAGACCATTGGGAGACCTTCTGGGGAAGGTGGGACCTGTACATGAAGGACAGTTGCACCTGAAATGGAGGCACAAATTTCCTGGGTGGGAGATTTGGTCGTGTGGTTTTGGAGGGTTTAAACTAGTCTAGTAAGGGGTGGGAATCAGCGCTACATATCTGAGAGGGGGGCACTTGTAGGTGGGGCACAGAATGTAGTGAATCTATCGGGAAGGTTTCTCACACGATGAAACAAAGGGATTGGTTAAAATGTGTCTGCTTTAATGCAAGGAGTATCAGAAATAAGAGTGACAAACTTAAAGCATGGATCAGTACTTGGGGCTACTGTGCTGTGGAAAACCAGGAGGGGGTGTAGCATTGCTAATCAGAGAGTTCATCATGGCTACAGAAATGAAGGTTGTTGAGGAGAGTCTGTCTACTGAGTCAGTATGGGTGGAAGTCAGGAACAGCAAGGGAACAGTGACCTCATTGGGGGGTTTCTACAGACCACCTAATAGCAGTAGAAAGATTGAAGAACTCATAAACTGGAAGATTTTGGAAAAATGCAGATGTAGCAGGGTTGTTATTGTGGGTGATTTCAACTTTCCCAATATCGACTGGAATTTCCTAAGTGCAGATGGTTTAGATGGACCCATTTTTGTCTGGTGAGTTCAGGAGGGTTTCCTTACTCAGTATGTAGACAGGCCGACAAGGGGAGACGCCATTTTGCATTTGGTCCTCGGCAATGAGCCAGGACAGGTGTCAGATCCCGCGGTGGGAGAACACTTTGGTGACAGTGATCACACTGCCTCACGTTTAGCATAGCTTTGGAGAGTGAAAAGAGCAGTTACTGAGGGAAGATATTTAATTGGGGAAAAGGAAATTATGATGCGATCAAACAGGAGTTGGGAAGTACAGACTTGGAGCAATTGTTCCACAGTAAGGTAACAGCAGAACCTGTGGAGACTGTTTAAGGAGCAGTTGTTGCGAGTGATGCACAAATGTATTCCTCTGTGACAGATAAGAAGAGGTAAGACGAAGGAACCTTGGAAGATGAAAAAAGAGGAGTTTCTGTGCAAAAGGAAGAAGGCAGCTTACATAATGTGGAGGAAGCAAGGATTTCAAACAGCTTTAGAGGATTACAGGCTTGAAAGAAAGGAGCTTAGAAGTGGACTGAGGAGAGCCAGGAGGAGGCACAAAAAAGGCTTGGCAGGAAGGATTAGGGAGAACCCAAGGTATTTTTCTCATACGTGAGGAATAAGAGAATGATCAGGGAGAAGGTAGGGCCGATCAGGGATAGTGTAGAGAACTTGTGCGTGGAGTCTGAGCAGATAGGGGAAGCCCGAAATGAGTTTTTTGCTTCAGTTTTCACGAAGGAAAGGAACTTTGTCTGAATGAGAATTTTGAGGAGCTGGGATACAGGCTTTACCAGATCAAGATTGCTGACGTTGATGTGTTTGAAATTTTGGAAAACATTAATATTGATAAGTCCCCATGGTTAGACCAGATTTATCCCAGCCTTTTCCGGGAAGCAAGAAAAGAGGTTGGTAAGACACTGGCAAATATCTTTGCCTCCTCACTCTCCATGGGAGTTGTACCAGAGGATTAGAAGGAGGCAAATGTTGTTCCTCTTTTCAAGATGGGTAATAGGGAAATCCCAGGCAATTACAGACCAATCAGTATTAGTCTGTGGTCAACAAAGTTTTGGAAAGAATTCTGAGAGTTAGGATTTATGAATACTTGGCAAAACATAATGTGATTAAAGGCAGTCAGCATGGTTTTCTGAGGGGCAGGTTATGCCTCACAAATCTTATTGAGTTCTTTGAGGAGGTGACAAGACAGTCGACAAAGGTCGTGCAGTGGATGCGGTGCATATGACTTCAGCAAGGCATTTGATAAGGTTTCCCATGGTAGGATCATTCATAAAGTCAGGAAGTATGGGATACAGGGAGATTTGGCTGTCTGGATTCAGAATTGGTTGGCTGACAGAAGTGGTTGTAGATGGAAAATATTCTGTCTGTAGGTCAGTGTTGAGTGGGGTCCTGCAGGGCTCTGTTCTTGGGCCTCTGCTGTTTGTAGTTTTTATAAATGACTAGGATGAAGAGGTTATGGGGTGGGTTAGCAAATTTGCAGATGACACAAAGGTTGGAGTTGCCGTTGATAGTATTGAGGGCTATTGCAGTCTGCAGTGTGACAGACAGGATGCAGAGCTTGGCTGAGAAATGGCAGATGGAGTTCAGCCTGGATAAATGTGAAGTGATGCACTTTGGAAGGTCGAATGCGAATGCTGAATATAGTATTAAAACAGGATTCTTCGCAGTGTGGAGGAACAGAGGGATCTTGGTGTGCAAATACATGGATCCTTCAGAGTTGTCATCCAAGTGGATCAGATTGTGAAGAAACATATGGTGTTTTGGCTTTCATTAACAGGGGGGATCGAGTTTAAGAGCTGTGAGGTTTTGCTACAGCTCTACAAGTACCTGGTGGGACCTCACTTGGAATATTGTGTCCTGTTCTGGTTGCCCTACGAGAGGAAAGATACAGAAGCTTTGGAGAGGGTGCAAAGAAAGTTTACCAGGATGCTGCCTGGATTTGAGGGTTTCCCTTATGAAGAGAGGTTGAATAAGCTCGGACTTTTCTCTCTGGAGAGGAGGAAGAGAGGATACCTGATCGAGGTATACGAAATAATGAGAGGAATGGATAGAGTCAATAGCCAGAGACTTTTCCCCAAGGCATAGTTTTCCCCAGGGGTCATAGTTTTAAGATATTAGGAGAATTGTATAGGAGGGACATCAGAGGAAGGTTCTTTATGCAGAGATTTGTGAATGCATGGACCGTGTTGCCAGTTGTGGTGGTGAAAGCAGAGTCATTAGGGACATTTAAGCCACTGCTGGACATTCACATGAATAGCAGTGTGTTGTTG
This sequence comes from Chiloscyllium punctatum, assembly GCF_047496795.1. Classification (NCBI taxonomy): domain Eukaryota; kingdom Metazoa; phylum Chordata; class Chondrichthyes; order Orectolobiformes; family Hemiscylliidae; genus Chiloscyllium; species Chiloscyllium punctatum. Next base: position 35,501,968 of record NC_092762.1, on the reverse strand, counting down.
GGTGCGTAGGTTAAGTTATTTTGTTTTATATTAGGATTACACTCGGCACAACATCATGGGCCAAAGGGCCTGTTCTGTGCTGTACTTTTCTACATTCTATGTTCTAAAAGCACAGAAACAGGCCAGTCGGCCCATTGTATCCATGCGGTTCTCTAAATTATCTTTCCGACCATGTGCCATTTTCTTACATTGTTTATCATCAAATAATCATTTAATGCTCTTGATTGAACCTGCCGAAACCACTGTTTCATGCAATGTCTTCCAGATCTAATTACTCGCTGAGTGAAGTTTCTTTCTCACATCCAGTGAGAAATGTATTTGCAATCGACCCTCTTATTCTCAATGCTTCTACTACTGGGAGGGATTTGGTTGAGCCCAGTTGTCTGGGTCAATGGTTTGCAGAGCAGTGTGATGTCAACAGTGGGTTTAATACCCATTGCCAGTTTCAGGTTCCCACGAAGGGCTTTCCTTCTCAATCTCTTCCCTTGCCTGAGGTTTGCTGACCCTCAGATTAAATCATCACCAGTTGCTTCTCTCTTGAATGAGGAAGCAGCCCCTTATGGTTTGGTAAGACTATGGCACCATGACATATTAGTCAGCATGGTGTCACATTATCTACTCTGGGTAGGCTGTGCATGATTTTGTAAACTTCTTTCAAATTTTCTGCCAGCCTTCTCCAATCTAACTTTCTGACTGAAATTTCTTACGGCTGGAGCCATTCATGTGAAGGTGGTTTCTCCAAACCCCCCAGTTTCTGCTCCTTCTCTTCAGCTGAAACTAAACTAACCCCAGAACAGTCTCATGGTCCATCCTGGTGCCTGAGTCTCTTCATGCTGATAAACTAACTCCAGTTATATACCAAGAAGAATGAAGCCGCTGTTTCCAGTCCCTGCTTCAATTTTCATTCCTGAGCTACCTCCTCGATCGCTCTCTCCTGTAACTTATTGTAATTCAGCCAGTTTGTTCACAACTTGGTGCTGCATTTGATTCTGAGAGGAACTGCTGATCTCAGACTAAAGAAAAAAAAACGATTTTATATACCCGAAAACATCAGACCAGCTCATTGGTTTGATGTCATTCATAATGGTAAAATACAAATTCAATTGGATTTTGGTATCTAGGGCATAATTTAAACTGATTGGTCAAATTTGAATTTGTTGTGTACAATGGCAACACAGCTCCAGCTATTTGTTACACAACCAAATGTTACATTTTTAAATTTCCAGCACACTCTGTGACAGCCAGAAGTTTCAGCTCCCTTAGAGGTACAGTACAGTTTCAGAACCAAGAGGTCTTGTTCAGCTAGACAAGACGCTGATAGGACCTGGAGTATTGCATATTGTGGAAGCTTTGGAAAGGATTCAGAATGGATTTACTAGGCTGTTGCCTGCTATGGAAGGAAGGTCTTACGAGGAAGCGCTGAGGGAACTGAGGCTGTTTTCGTTGGAGAGAAGAAGATTCAGAGGTGACTGAATTGAGATTTATTAGATAATCAGGGGGTTAGATAGGGTGGACAGTGAGAGCCTTTTTCCTTGGATGGGCAAGGCTAACAAGAGGGGATAGAGCTTTAAATTGAGGGGTGCTTTAAATTATAGGAAGGATGTGGAGGCACTGGAACGGGTGCAGAGGAGGTTACCAGGATGTTGCCTGGTATGGTAGGAAGATTGTATGAGGAAAGGCTGAGGCACTTGGGGCTGTTTTCATTGGAGAAAAGAAGGTTTAGGGGTGACTTGATAGAGGTGTACAAGATGATTAGGGGTTTAGATATGGTTGACCATGAGAACCTTTTTCCACGTATGGAGTCAGCTATTACGAGGGGGCATAGCTTTAAATTAAGGGGTGGTAGGTATAGGACAGATGTTAGGGGTAGATTCTTTACTCAGCGATCATGAGTTCATGGAATGCCCTGCCAGTAGCAGTGGTGGACTCTCCTTCTTTATGGGCATTTAAACAGGCATTGGATAGGCATATGGAGGATAGTGGGCTAGTGTAAGTTAAGTGGGCTTGGATCGGCGCAACATCGAGGGCCAAAGGGCCTGTACTGTGCTGTATTCTTCTATGTTCTATATTCTTCTTCTATGAGGGGTTGAAAAATTTAGGACAGATATCAGGGGTAGTTTCTTTACTCAGAGAGTAGTAGGGGTGTGGAACGGCCTGCCTGCAACAGGAGTAGACTCAAAGGCATTTAAATGGGCATTAGACAGGCACTGATAATAATGGAATGGTGTAGGTTAGATGGGCATCAGATTATTTTCACGGGTCGGCACAACATCGAGGGCCGAAGGGCCTGTAATACACTATAACATTCTATGTTCTATGTTCTTTGAGTCACAAGAGCATGAAACCCGATCATGGAGACAGTCAACAAGTTCAGTGAGTGTATGGAAAGAAGAAGTTTATTCTTCTTTGATTAATAAAACTCTTATAGCTGGAAGAATGTATTATAATGAATGAAAAGCTGTGTCCATGGTATCGGTCTTGTTAAAGTTATAGTGGGAAACAGCTGGAATAACGTTGGCGTTGAACAATTATTCCAGTGACCATATTCTGTTTTATTCATTCACTGGATGAGGGTGTCGCTGGCATTTTGTGTCCATCCCGAATTGCCCAAAGTGCAGTTAAGAGGCAACAATGTTGCTGTGGGTCACATGGAGGCCAGACCATATAAGGATGGCAGTTTCCTTCCCTAATGGACATGAATGAAGCAGACCCAAATCCGTGAGAAATAAATCAATAATGGGCATTCCTATGCACATCCCCAGGTTCCCATGATCTCATGGTGTTTACCAGACATTGTCGTGTCAGGCCATGGGATCTTTCTATACATCCGATGCATTCGCATTCCAACATGACAAGTTATGCTCCCTCAGGTACGTTTCAGGCTTGCTTCTATCTAATTTACTGTTCCTTCACGATCATTTTTATAGAATTCTTGGAATCCCCTTACAAACAGCTCTGTGCATTCGACTGCGCCACTTGGATAGAAGAGGTTCAAGATGGCAGCTCTCTGTTACCTTGTCCAGAGCTGTTGGGGATAACAAATAAACTCTCCACTTGCTGGTGCCTTCCAAAACCCATAAACAAATATGTTAAAATACCAAGATATTTTATGTTTTCGTGGTTTGTTCTGAAGTCTTAGAAACGGAAGACCTTGCTGTATAAGTGTGACCCCAGTGACATCAGGAGCATGACATGACATTAAGGGAACAATCTCATTTGTTTTCAAACAGTCAGAGGATTGATTTTGCGATGTCAACGCCACTGAGTTCAACATTTTCATGACAAGTTATAAAAAGGCAACAGATTATGGATATCGGGATGTTTAATATGGACTCTGAGTAATTTCTCATTTCCTGGCCATCACCAAATACTTGACAATGCTCTGACACGGTAGCTTTGCTGTTCCCATTCACAGCAGACAATTTGTCATTGTTCAAAAAGAAGAGAAACTGAGTAGGTCTGGCAACATCTGAATAGACAGAAACTGAGTTAACGTCTTGACTCCAATATAACTTTTTCACAATAGCTTCATATTAAAGTCGATATGTTAACTCTGTTTCTCTATTCAGATGTAACCTCATCTGCTACATGGCTCGACGATTTCCTGTTTGTATTTCAGGTTTCCATTGTACCTAGTGTTTTGGTTTCTTTGATGAACCAAAAGGTTGAACTTGGTTATATTTGCCCAATATGATCCGTGACTTGAGCTGATGTGTGACATCGGAGGCTGCATCTTCTTTAAGTTCCAAGGAAAAAATGTTTTGTTAAAATCCATCTAATGTGGGAATCTCAGGAATTCAATTTTACTTGAAAAGCATTTTGCAGGCAACTGCACTTCATGAAACAACAGGAATAGATTAGTGATGACGCCACAATCTATGGCCTTCACTGAACAGGTTTATCTCCTCAGACTCCAAATACTTTTAATACAAATCAGAAAATAATTGCAACAAAACGGATTGGTCATTCAGCCAACTACCTCTGCACTGGCAGAAGAGTGAGTTATATATCTGCTGTTATTATTCTGGAATCTCCCTGTACCCCTACACATTTTGTTGCCTGTGTCTGTTTGAATTCTGAATATCCTGTTTAGGCATGAACAATCTTATCAGCCTGTTAGCCTGCGATGAAAAGGTGTGTAAGATATATTGCCTGAATTACATTTATAATTTTCCTGTTCTATTCAGATTATCGATTGACATTCCATCTCCCAAATGTAATCTGCCTCCTTGCTCTGCATTACATTTCATTCCATCTGTCAGAAAGAGTGATGTTTGAATACTGGTGACTGGAGGATATCATTGTACTCCCCTCCAATCTCCACAGTCAAAGGCCCCATTCCCCTGTATCTCCGAGGCAATGTCAAATTCATTCTGTCCCTGATCCCTTAATAAGGAATGTTTTAATAAACAAGATGATTGTACATGTCACATTTAGCTTTGGTCTAAAGTCAAAGAATGCAAATATTGTTGATTTAAAGCAAATAAACTGCAATAAGATATTTGTTTTTTTTTAAAAAGAGCTGAAGCACATTTTGTGGTGAAATTACAAAGTTGCCTGATTAAATCAGTGAAAGAAACATTCAGGCAAATCCATACTTCCTGCGCATGGTCAGGGTAATCATACCCAGTGACAATCTGTTGGTTGGCGGTTGATCGTGTGATCAGCACAGTAACAACCTCTTGACTGCTTTTTTTGAGGGGGGGCTGTTGGATGTAGCACTGTATATGATCAACATGACTGAATCATGAGCAAAAAGGAAATGCCTGTCATTCTCCCTCCCCACTGACTTCACAAGAACGGTTGGTATTGGGAGATAAGACCAATAGCCAGCGATGCCAATATCCAGTCCAGTCCAATTATTGTTGTGAACTGGAAGTGCTGTATTGAAAAGGGGTTAACTGGAAATGTTTATTCAGTGGCTGTGATTAATGTCAATCTCCATGGAATCTAATTGTGTAACTGGAGGCTTTCCCTCTCCTATTAGTAAGGGTTTCTTTCAATGCATCATCCCCTTGTTTCTGCAACTGCTTCACATCCACCACTAACGGCAGCTGCAGAGACAGGGAAAGGAGAGATCAGAATCTGAGGACAATGGACTGGAATGTTCCAACAATGGACAGGAGCTTATCTTTGGGTCTTAACTTTCTTTCCTGGTCTTTATTATCTTTTCGGATAGAAGGTGTACTGCTGATTATTCAGGCAGGTTACTATCCCATCCTCGCTATTGTTGGTGTTCCTGGTAAGTCTCTTTATGTCTCTCTCTATTCATTCATTCCCTAAACCATGTTGAACTCCATTGCTATTTCTGTTGTCTATATTTGACAAGGACAGAAACTATTTACTTCAGTTTCAATTAAACACTCCATTCATTATCCACAAATTTCAGACCCCTCCCTCACAAGCATCTGATACTCAGACTGCTCACAATGTCGAGGCCCCTTTTTGCCCTGAACCAATTTGTGTCTTGGTATTGTGTCTATCATCAAACCTGTCCATTGCCGGCTCCATAATATCACCAGACTCCACCCATATTTCAGTACTGTTGTTGAATAAACAATTATCTAAGCCTTGGTAAAATTCAGATTTACTGTTGCAACTCTCTTCTAGTCACGCTTTCAGTTGCAAATATTTTGATCAGAAACTTGTTTTTGTCACTAAAATGATTCCATGATAGGGACACTGTGCCAGAGTATTAATGTCACTGGAAGGTTAATTCAGAGCCTCAAGCTAATTATCTGAAGGCATTCATTCATATCTAACAACAACTGATAACAGACCTTAAATTGAAATGACAAGAATTGGAACAAAATTGAATTTCACTAATAACAACCATAAATCCCTCAGAATTTTGTCTAAATACCAAGCTGTTTCACTGATGTCATTTGGGAAAGAAATCTAACATTCTTATCTGGTTTGGATTAAGTGTGCCTTCATACCCAAAACATTGTGCTTGGCTCTATTCTGCCTTGTGGAATGGCCTCACAGTCAAGGTCAATCAGTGATGGTCATCAAATGCTGTCCTTCCCAGTGATGCCGACATTCCCGTGAAATCAAAGAAATTAAGAGTTAAATCAAACAAAGGAAGATGCTGCCATTTGTAAACAAAAAGAAATGTTGGGGAGAAAGATGAGTTATGCCCGCCTGTGTCACGAGAAAAACAGAGTTCGCATTTCGAGTCCACAGACCATACATGAGAACTGAAAGCAGCTGGGAAATATTGTGATTTTTTTAGTGACAAAATTGTTTGTTTTCAGGGGGAGAAGGAGTGATTTGAATAGAAGGAGAAAGAGAGAGAGAGAGGGAGAGAAAAAGAAGCAAACAAAGGGATTATTGATCGGCTGGGATGGAAATAAAATGTGGTATAATCTTATTTAAGTTTCTGCCTTTTCCCATACTCTTGAAAATCATTTCAAGTCACTGTTTAAACTGAGTTATGTCCCCTCTGCCTCTCTTCCCAGAGTGTGCTCATCTCCTTATATTCACTAATGGGACATGGGTATCACTAACTGGGTCAGCATTTATTTCCCCTGCCAATTGCCCTTGAGAAGATGCTGCTGAGCTGCCTTCTTGACCAACTGCAGGTGCCTCGGCCCATTCAGTTTCATTTCTCTGAGACTTTGTAGTGATTGATACAGCTGATTGGTTGACTTGGCCATTTCAAAGGGCAGTTGCGAGTCAACCCTATTGCTGAGAGTCTGGAGTCACATGTAGGCCAGACCAGGTGTAGGTGGGAAAATTTCCTTCCCTAAAGGGCACTAGGGAGCCGGGTAGGTTTTCCTGAGAACAAACGATGGTTTCATAGTTTCATTTGAGTCATAATTCCAGATGTTTGATTGAATTCAAATTCCACCATATGCTGTGGTGGGATCAAATCCGGGGTCTCGGTTATTACCTGGGTCCCTGGATTAATAGACCACAGGCTGGACCATCACCTCCCCGTCTTCTCTAATCAACTCCCCATGCTGTCATCGTGACTGAGGTACAGAAAATGGTGCAATTCTACTGCTATGGAGACTGGAATTGCAAATATTTCAGGACAATGGGACTGTGCAGGGATGTAACAGTTCATCAGCAACTGACAAGAACCAGAGAATGAAGGCATTTTCAACACAGAGTGGGTGTGCCATGTATACATGGATTTGACCTGCTCCTGTCACTGGAACATCAGTGAAGGTTCTGTAAATGGTTTCCTCAGGTTTGTGTATCAGCTGCATTCATTCAGGGAGAGCTGATGGTCTGGTGACCCCACTCTGAACAAGGTGTGGGCAGGGCATTCACAGTGTTTTGGGGTCTTCAACACGGCTAACAAATAGAGCAGAGACTGCATAGAAGGGAAGCTCTGTAAACAGTGGGGAGCAGGGCACTACAATCTCCTCTCTGGGATTTCCAGGAATATTTTCCAATGTTGTACCTTTTCCAGGTGCAATGTGTGAAGCCAGTTTGATTAGACAATGAGGAGGTCACAGAGCTGTGTCACCTGCTTCAGCAGAACCTGTGGTCTCACACCAGGGAGAGGACTGTGCTGATACTGACCATGAAGTGAATTGGTTTGATTCTGGAACTTTCCGTGCAAGAATCGGTGTCATAGCCATCATGTGCCATCGTGCCATCCTCGGAGGTATTCACGAGGTGACATAGACTTTCTCTGTCCCCAGAGGTTGATTCAGTCTCCGCAGAGGAAGGAACCGAAAATCTTGCAGAAATATTAGGGAATAGGGTGACTGTTGAAGATGAGAAAGTGCAGGGAATTTGATTTATTAAAAAGCAATTACTTGAAAAACTGATTGCATTGAAGTGTGGTAATTGCTGCACCAAATGATTAATGAATTTCGTGGACTGCAGAGATGGGGCTGCAGACAGAGTATGCTGGACAGCTCTTTTGGGAGCCAGTATAGAGATAATGGGTCAGTGGCCTCTTTTGGTCCTTTAATTCCTTGATTCTATGAGGCATTCCCATGACTATTGAGGGAAGTCAAAGTTCTTCAAAGCTCTTTCGATTCTGGGAAAGATCCTGGACAGTAGTGAGGAGGTGCTATGACTGCAAATATTTAAAAGTTGATGCAGAGGGAATAATTTGATGCCAGTTGGTAGAAGATATGAGCACATTTTGTGAGGAATGTGATAGCTGGATAACTGGAGAGTGATGATGTGATTTTGCAGAGCCAGGCTACATTCAGAAATTATCTTTAATAAATCTGCTGGGGTTTGTGGAAGATGTTGTTTGTGACGTCTACAAATGAGAACAGTGGGACTGGAATATTTTAGTTTTCAGACGAATATTGAAACGCTTGCACACTGGTGAGTGAAGAAGGTAAGAGCCCAGGGGTAAGGGGGGATATAATACATGGATTGATGTTACAGAGTCGAAAGACTGCATGATCACTTTAAGAAAGACGATGCAGGAACCATGGTTTCGATGTCTGGCTGAAGGAGCAGCGGGTGTGTAGCTGGCAGTACTGCCAATGCCACAAGTGCCACCTGGTCACCGAGTGGCAGCGTATCATGGCAATGCAGAAAGGGCTCAACAACAGCAGCAGTGGGAGGAGGAAATGGGGATAACCAACCCTTCTCTGGGGGCATACGCCAGAAACACCAGCCTCCTGCCACAGGGCAAGCAACAGGCCAGCTCCCCAGCCCAGTGTTGGAGGGAGACACCTCTGTCTCAGATAGGCATGACCCCTCAATGGGGCAGCAGGGGAAACAGGGCAGTGGCGACAGGAACAACAATCCGTCTACCCATGTGGTCCACACCCCTGACTCCTTTGATCATCCTCCTCAATACCAGAAGGTTTGAACTCGGTTTATCAAAGATAACTCCCCATTCCTGACACCAACCTGTTCAAATGCAGAGGTCTAGCCCCTCTGCTAATTAAAACCAACACCCCATGAAATCTCCCCTCACCTCGTAATCTGGGCAAAAAAAATGGTATGGGAGTGAAAGAAAACTTCTGATTTCCACTGTTTAAAGAAAAGTAACAATTTCCTTTTCCTAACTTGAACAGTGAACACTAAACAAAACTATTAACAAATCTTAGCCCACTTTTTCTTAGCTAATCACTGCTTGACTCCAACTCTTAAAATTCTTCTCCAATAACACAATTATTACCCATTAATAGAACATAGAACATAGAACATAGAAGAATATAGCGCAGTACAGGCCCTTCGGCCCTCGATGTTGCGCCGATCAAAGCCCACCTAACCTACACTAACCCACTATCCTCCATATACCTATCCAATGCCCGCTTAAATACCCATAAAGAGGGAGAGTCCACTACTGCTACTGGCAGGGCATTCCATGAACTTACGACTCGCTGAGTGAAGAACCTACCCCTAACATCAGTCCTATATCTACCCCCCCTTAATTTAAAGCTATGCCCCCTTGTAATCGCTGACTCCATACGTGGAAAAAGGTTCTCACTGTCAACCCTATCTAAACCCCTAATCATCTTGTACACCTCTATCAAGTCACCCCTAAACCTTCTTTTCTCCAATGAAAACAACCCCAAGTGCCTCAGCCTTTCCTCATAGGATCTTCCTACCATACCAGGCAACATCCTGGTAAACTTCCTCTGCACCCGTTCCAGTGCCTCCACATCCTTCCTATAGTATGGCGACCAAAACTGCACACAATATTCCAGATGCGGCCGCACCAGAGTCTTATACAACTGCAGCATGACCTCAGGACTCCGGAACTCAATTCCTCTACCAATAAAAGCCAGTACGCCATATGCCTTCTTCACTGCACTATTTACCTGGGTGGCAACTTTCAGAGATCTGTGTACATGGACACCAAGATCCCTCTGCTCTTCCACACTACCAAGTAGTCTACCATTAGCCCAGTAATCCATCTTTTTATTACTCTTACCAAAGTGAATCACCTCACACTTAGCTACATTGAACTCCATTTGCCACCTTTCTGCCCAGCTCTGCAGCTTCTCTATATCCCGCTGTAACCTGCCATATCCTTCCTCACTGTCTACAACTCCTCCGACTTTCGTATCATCCGCAAACTTGCTCACCCAACCTTCTAACCCTTCCTCCAGGTCATTTATAAAAATGACAAACAGCAATGGTCCCAAAACAGATCCTTGCGGAACACCGCTAGTGACGGCACTCCAAGATGAACCTTTGCCATCAACTACTACCCTCTGTCTTCTTCCAGCCAGCCAATTCCTAATCCAAACCTCCAACTCACCCTCAATGCCATATCTCAGTATTTTCTGCAGTAGCCTACCATGGGGGACCTTATCAAACGCCTTACTAAAATCCATATATACCACATCTACCGCTTTCCCCTCATCTACCTCCTTAGTCACCTTCTCAAAGAATTCAATAAGGTTTGTGAGGCACGACCTGCCCTTCACAAAACCATGCTGACTATCCTTGATCACATTATTCTTATCCAGATGTGCATAAATCCTATCCCTTACAATTCTCTCTAAGACTTTGCCCACAACAGAAGTGAGACTCACTGGCCTGAATGTAACTTAATCTCTCAAAGTCCATACACACCCTTACACTGTCTTCCTTCTATCCTTCCATTTCTGCTGTCATCTCCCTGGACCGTCTTCTTACACTTTTTCCTGTTTTCACTGGAAAAGGTATGTTTGAGAGATAGTGCCTTCAAAGAGATTTCTTTGAGAGGGTGAAGAGCCCCTTCAGATGATATGTGCTCTGACTAATTTTCAAAATGCACTTGCTTTTAAATGTCCAAGAGTCATTTGGTCAGATGTTGTCAATACTATTAAATTCAAATTCAATTGTTTTTTGGTATCCTGGGCATAATTTAAATTCATTGGTTAAATTCAAATCTGATTGCCTTGACATCAAAACACAACCCCAAGCTAACGGTTATATTTTCTCAATTTTCAGCAATCTCTGCGCTCACAGACATAATGGGCTGTCACAATCTCTCAGCTTAGAAACACACCCTCTCTTTTAAAGTAACCATGCAAAATCACTGTGTGACTTTGTAACTATTGATTATTGGTTAATGGAGAGAATACAGAGAATTGGGTTCTGCTCTCTACTGGTCTCTTCTGCTCTCTCACTCATGGGGTATCATCTGTATTCCTGAAGAAGGGCTCATGCCCGAAGCATCGATTCTCCTGCTCCTTGGATGCTACCTGACCTGCTGCACTTTTCCAGCAACGTATTTTCAGGGTATCATCTGTATCAGTGCTTGGAGCATCAGGATTCACAAGGCAAAGGAATGATTTCGGTGTGGGCAACAAATACCATCCTTCTGGTTGTATCCTGATTAGAATGTGTGAGGTTGGGAAGTGCTGTTGGTGAAAGGATCTGAATGCTCTTGGTCATGAGCCACTGACAGAATTCTTACGGGACAGGAGCAATCAGGACTGTTAATTGTATGTTGTCCTTTGTCACAAAATGATTCAAGTACAGGAATAAAGACAGTTTCCTGCTGTTGTCGAGTGTTGGTGAGACAATATCTGGGCCACTGTGTACAGATTTTCTCTCCTTTATGAGGAATGATTTCCTAGCCACAGAGACAGTGTAAAGGAGGTCCACCAGAATAATCCCTGGGAAGATGGTACCATGAGGAGAGTGTGAAGGAAATGAATATATCATCTGTAGTGTTGGGAGGCAATAAGTGGTGGCAGTGCTGTACCGACGGGTTATGGCCAAACACCCATTATGTCTTAACAAATGACACCGAAAGTGTGAAAAATTGCATCTTTATTTCCTCCATGATATGTGTTTCCTGATAGTTTGCATACCTCTGCAACTCCCATGTTAATTGAGAGAGAGCTCCAGGTTCTGAATGAACTCTCACCACTTCAGTGTGTGCTGCTGTGTGACTCTGCATTGAAAATCATATTGTTCACAAATCTGTCAGCAGCCACAATGCCTTACTCCTGAAAGAGTTAGCCGTTCACACCAGATTCTGACCACCAATGAGAATGCCAGTTTGTCTTCTTGGAGATGGACGCTGCATCCTTGAGACTTGGCACAAACCATCCCCTTTCCCTCCTCACCCTAAGCAAACCTCGGTAAAGTAGCACGTGCGCACCATTATCAATGGAGCCAGGAGGGACAATGTAGAGAAATCTGTCTGTGCAGTCTCTGAATCATTGGTTTGTCATGTTGGAGCATCAATGACATCCTGCCGAAGGGCCTGTTTCCACACTGTAATGTAATCCTGTATAAGCAGTTTGAGGAGCTGAATGGCCTTTTCCAGTTGCTGTGTTAGGGACTCATGCAGTGATTTGGGGATCGAGAGTGTGGTTCTGGAAAAGCACAGCTGGTCAGGCAGGTCTGAGGTGCAGGGGAATCGATGTTTCAGGCAGAAGTTCTCACTTTCTCCTCAAATGGAGAGTTGTCCTGGTCCCATAGAAGAGGCTCAGTGAGTTGATTGGGTGATCGCTGATTCCTGTTTAACAGCTCGATGTGCAGTACAGATGGGCGGCACGGTGGCACAGTGGTTAGCACTGCTGCCTCACAGCACCAGAGACCCAGGTTCAATTCCTGCCTCAGGGAACTGACTGTGTGGAGTTTGCACGTTCTCCCCGTGTCTGCGTGGGTTTCCTCCGGGTGCTCTGGTTTCCTCCCACAGTCCAAAGATGTGCAGGTCAGGTGAATTGGCCATGCTAAATTGCCCATTGTTAGGTAAGGGGTAAATGTAGGGGTATGGATGGGTTGCGCTTTGGCGGGTCGGTGTGGACTTGTTGGGCCGAAGGGCCTGTTTCCACACTGTAATGTAATCTAATCAGATCTCTTTTTCTGGCCCTCTTCTTCTCCAATCGTTTCAATGTTATTTTCCTGTGAAACCAGCTTGAGGTGCTGAATGAGATCCTCTTCCCCTTCACTGTGGAAATGGGCAGTGCCCAACAGTCCTGTTCCATGAATGTTACAGGCACTTTAACAGCACAAGCTGAAATGTTGTCCAGCCCTTGCTGCACATGGCCACAGGAGCTGAGGGCTGACAGATTGTTTTGAACATTGTGTAATCTTCAGTGAACATCCCCACTTCTGATCTTATGATGGGGAAAGACATTGATGAAGCAGCTGAAAATATGCCGAGGAAACTATCCTGAGGATCTCCTGCACAAATGTACCAGGACTGAGAGGATTGATGTTCAGAGATCACAAACCTGTTCATTTGTGCTCTGAATGACTCCAACCAGCGGGGAATTTACAACTCATTCCTTTTAAGTTCAACTTTGTTGCTTTCCTTGCTGTCATCCTTATTCAATGTCCAGATCCTTGATATAAACCCATCGCCTATTTTCTTAGGGTCTGTATCCCTTTGCTCCCTGCCCAATCATGTATCTGTCTAGATACATCTTAAATGACACGATTCTTCCTGTCTCAACAGCCTCCACTGGCAACGCGTTCCAGGCAGCCACCAACCTCTGTGTAAAGACCTTTCCACGCATATCCCTTCAAAACCTTTCCCCTCTCACTTTGAACTCGTGACCCCTAGTAATTAAGTTCCGCACTCTGGGAAAAAGCTTCTTGCTATCTACACTGTCTGCACCTCTCATGATTTTGTAGACCTCAATCAGGTCACCCCTCACCTCCATCTTTATACAAGACTCATAAAGTCATAGAGATGTACAGCATGGAAACAGTCCCTTCGGTCCAACCCATCCATGCTGACCAGATATCCCAACCGAATCCAATCCCATCTGCCAGTACCCAGCCCATATGCCTCCAAACCATTCCTATTCATATACCCATTCAAATGCCTCTTAAATGTTGCAATTGTACCAGCCTCCACCACTTCCTCTGGAAGCTCATTCCATACACATATTACCCTCTGTGTGAAAACGTTACCCATTATGTCTTTTTTATATCTTTCCCCTCTCACCATAAATCTATGCCTTCTAGTTCTGGACGTTTCCCTCCCCGCAGGGAAAAGACTTTGCCTATCTATGCCCCTTACAATTTTGTCAACCTCTAAAAGGTCACCCCTCAGCCTCCAACGCTCCAGGGGAAACAGCCCCAGCCAGTTCAGCCTCTCCCTATCGCTCAAATCCTCCAACCCTGGCAACATCCTTGTAAATGTTTTTGGAACCCTTTCAAGTTTCACAACATCTTTCCAATAAGAAGGAGACCAGAACTTCATGCAATATTTCTACAGGGGCCTAACCAATGTCCAATACAGCCATAACATGACCTCCCAACTCCTGTACTCAATACTCTGACCAATAAAAGAAAGCATACCAAACACCTTAATCACTATCCTATCTACTTGCGACTTCACTTTCAAGGAGCTATGAACCTGCACTCCAAGGTGTCTTTGTTCAGCAACATTCCTTAGGACCTTACCATTGAGTGTATAAGATCTGCTAAGTTGCAAACTTACTAACTGTACCTCTTATGCTCATATCCAAATCATTTATGTAAATGACAAAACGTAGAGGACCCAGCACTGATCCTTGTGGCACTCCACTGGTCACAGGCCTCCAGTCTGAAAAACAACCCTCCACCACCACCCTCTGTCTTCTACCTTTGAGCCAATTCTGTATCCCAATGACTAGTTCTCCCTGTATTCCATGAGATCTAACCTTGCTAATAGTCTCCCATGGGGAACCTTATCGAACGCCTTACTGAAGTTCAATTAGATCACATCTTCTGCTCTGCCCTCATCAATCCTCTTTGTTACTTCTCGAAAAATCTCAATCAAGTTTGTGAGACATGATTTCCCAGGCACAAAGCCATGTTGACTATCCCCAATCAATCCTAGCCTTTCCAAATGCATGTACATCCTTTCCCTCAGGATTCCCTCCAACAACTTGCCCACCACTGATGTCAGGCTCACTGGTCTATAGTTCCCTGGCTTGTCCTTACCACCCTTCTTAAACAGTGGCACCACGATTGCCAATCTCCAGTCTTCCGGCACCTCATCTGTGACTATCGATGATACAAATATCTCAGCAAGAGGCCCAGCAATCACTTATCTAGCTTCGCACAGAGTTTTCGGGTACACCGGATCAGGTCCTGGGGATTTATTCATCTTTACCTGTTTCAAGACATCCAGCACTTCCTCCTCTGTGAAAATAATCCTAATCTATTCAACCTCTCTTCAAAGCTTGCACCCTCCATACCATGCAACACCCTGGTGAACCTCCTCTGCACCCTCTCCAAATCATCCACATCTTTTTGGTAAAGTTGCAACCAGAACTGTCAGCTGAATTCCAAATGGGGCCGAACCAAAGTCCTATACAACTGTAACATGATCTGCCAACTCTTGTACTCAATACCCCGTCCAATGAAGGAAAGCATGCCATTAGCCTTCTTGACCACTCTACTGACCTGCACCTTCCAGGTAACAATGGACCTGAACACACAGATCTCTCTGTACATCAATTCTCCCCAGGACTTTTCCATTTACTGTTTCGTTCGCTCTTGAATTCGATCTTCCAAAATGCATCACCTCACATTTGCCCGGCTTGAACTCCATCTGCCATTTCTCTGCCCATATTTCCAATTTATCTATATCCTGCTGTATTCTCTGACAGTAACTTTCACTCTCTGCTACTTCACCAAGCTTGATGTCATCTGCAATCTTGCTGTTCAGGGAACCTCTACCTTCCTCCAAATCATTTATATATATCACAAACAAGAGTCGTCCCAGCGCAGATCCCTGTGGAGATCTACTGGTCACAGGTGACAGTGAGGCCTGCAGATGCTGGAGATCAGAGCTGAGAGTGTGTTGCTGGAAAAGCTTGAGCTCCCAGCCTTATTCCTGATGAAGGGCTCCGGCTCAAAATATCGATTTTCCTGCTCCTCAGATGTTGCCTGACCAGCTGTGCTTTTCTAGCAACACACTCTCAACACTGGTCACAGGTCTCCATTTTGAGAAATTCCTTTCCACTGCTACTCTGTTGCCCAGCCCGTTCTCTATCCATGTAGCTAGAACACCCAGGACACCATGCGCTTCACCTTCTCCATCAGGCGAATCTTATTAAATGCCTTACTAAAGTTCAAGAATATAGCCCTTCCCCCATCAGTCAATGTTGTCACCTCCTCAAAGAATTCTCTTAGGTTTGTAAGACATGACCTTTCCCGCACAAACTCATGCTGCCTATTACTGATAAGCCCATTTTCTTCTTTCTATCCCTCAATATCTTCTCCAGCAGCTTCCCTAACACTGACGTAAGGTCTATAATTTTTCTGGAGTATCCCTCCTACCCTTCTAAGACAAGAGGACAACATTATCAATTCTCCAGTCCTCCAGGTCCTCACCCGTGTTCAAGGATGCTGCAAAGATGTCGATTAAAGTCCCAACTATTTCTTCTCTTGCTTCCCTCAGTAACCTGAGGTAGATTCTGGATTAGTGGTGCTGGAAAAGCACAGCAGTTCAGGCAATATTCAACGAGCAGCGAAATCGACGTTTCGGGCAAAAGCTCTATCGCTGCTCATTGGATGCTGCCTGAACTGCTGTGCTCTTCCAGCACCACTAATCCAGAATTTGGTTTCCAGCATCTGCAGTTATTGTTTTTACCTCGTTGAACCTAAGGTAGATCCCATCTGACCTGGGGACTTGTCTACCTTTTAGAATACCCAGAACTCCCTCCCTCCTTATGCTGACTTGACCTCGAGTACTCAAAGAACTATCCCTAACCTCAGCATCCAGCATATCCCTCTCTCCTTAGTGAATAGCAATGCAAAGTACTTATTAAGAATCTCATCCATTTTCTCTGACCCCACACATAACTTTCCTCCTTTGTCCTTGAGTAGACCAACCCTTTCTCTTGTTACCCTCTAGTTCCTTATATATGAAAAAAAGACTTTGGGATGTTACTCAACCCTGTTTGCTAAAGATATCTCATGACCCCTTTTAGCCCTCTTAATTTCTCGTTTCAGATTGGTCCCAGATTCCCAATGTTCTTCTAAAGCTTTGTCTGTATTCAGCAGCCTAGACCTTATGTCTGCATCCCTTTTCCTGTCAGCTAGTCTCACAACTTCACCTGTCATCCACAGTTCCCTAACCTTGCCGTATCTATTCCTCATTTTCACAGGATCATACCTCTTCTGAGATCTAATCAACCTCTCTTTAAAGGTATATCGAAGGTGGATTTATCTTCAAACAGCTGCTCCCAATTTACGTTCCCCAGCTCTTGCTGAATTTTGGGAGAGTTGACCTTCCCCCAATTTTGCACTCTTCCTTTAGGACCACTTTCATCTTCGTCCATGAGTGTTCTAAAACTTCCAAAATTGTGATCATTATTCCCAAAATAATACCCTCCTGAAACTTCAACCACCTGGCTAGACTCATTCCCCAACACCAGGTCCAGTCTGGCTCCTTCCCAAGTTGTACGATTCACATACTGCTCTAAAATGTCCTCCTGGATGCTCCTTACAAATTCTGCTCCAAGCTTTAACACAAAGTGAACCCCAGTCATTGTTGGGAAAATTAAAATCTCCCATCACCACCACCCTGTTGCTCCTCCATCTTCCCATGATCCTTTCACATATTTGTACCTCAATCTCCCGCTTGCTGTTGGGAGGCCTGTAGTACAGCCCTCACATTGTTACTGCACCCTTCCTGTCTCTGAGCCCTGCCCATATCGCCTCAGTGCTCGAGTCTTCCATAGTGTCCTCCTTCAGCCCAGCTGTGACATTCTCTCTGACCAGGGATGCAACTCCTCCACCCCTTTTACCTCCCTCTCTATCCTGCCTGAAGCATCGATATCCTGGGATATTTCACTGCCAGTCATGATCTTCCCTCAACAAGTCTCAGTGATAGCAATAATGTTATATTCCCAGCTACTAATCCAAGCCCTAAGTTCATCTGCTTTATCTACGACACAAATGCACCTCAGACCACCAGCCCCTTTGCGTTCATCATCTGCTCCCTGCCTCCTCTTCCCCTTCATCATGCTGACTTCATTATCTAGTTTATTACAGGCTTTAGTTACTTCTCCTCACTGTCAGTTTAAACCCTCCCCAACAGAGCTACCAAAAGGACCCCCAAGGACATTGGTTCCAGTCCAGCCCAGGTGGAGACTGTCCAATTTATAATAGTCCCACCTCCCCCAGAACCGGTCCCAATGTCCCAAAAATCTAAACCCCTCCCTCCTGCACCATCTGTCAAGCCACTCATTCATCCTGTTTATTCTATCCCTCTGACGAGCACGTGGCACTGGTAGCAATATTGAGATTACTACCTCTGAGGTCTGACTTTTTAACTTGGTTCCAGACTCCCTGAATTCCATTTGCAGGTGTTCATCTTGTTTTTAACCTTTATTGTTTGTGTCTTTATACACCACGACAGCTGACTGATCACACTCCCCCTTGAGAATGTTCTGCAGCCGATCTGAGACATCCGTGACCATTGCACATGGGAGGCAACATACCATTCGGGAGTCTCGTTTTCAACCATAGATCCGCCTACCTACTCCTCTACAAGTGAACCCCTTCTGACTATAGCCCTTCCACTCTTTTTCCTGCCCTTCTGTACAGCAGAGCCAGCCATGGTGCCATGAACATGTCTACTGCTGCCATCCCCTGGTGAGCTCTCACCGCTCCCACTCAGCTCCTCACTCTCCCCACTCCCCCTCAGCTCCTCACTCTCCCCGCTCCCACTCAGCTCCTCACTCTCCCCACTCCCACTCAGCTCCTCATTCTCCCCACTCCCCCTCAGCTCCTCACTCTCCCCACTCCCACTCAGCTCCTCACTCTCCCCACTCCCACTCAGCTCCTCACTCTCCCCAATCCCACTCAGCTCCTCACTCTCCCCACTCCCCCTCAGCTCCTCAATCTCCCCGCTCCCACTCAGCTCCTCACTCTCCCCAATCCCACTCAGCTCCTCACTCTCCCCACTCTCACTCAGCTCCTCACTCTCCCCACTCTCACTCAGCTCCTCACTCTCCCCGCTCCCACTCAGCTCCTCAATCTCCCCAATCCCACTCAGCTCCTCACTCTCCCCAATCCCACTCAGCTCCTCACTCTCCCCACTCCCCCTCAGCTCCTCACTCTCCCCGCTCCCCCTCAGCTCCTCACTCTCCCCACTCTCACTCAGCTCCTCACTCTCCCCGCTCCCACTCAGCTCCTCACTCTCCCCGCTCCCCCTCAGCTCCTCACTCTCCCCACTCTCACTCAGCTCCTCACTCTCCCCAATCCCACTCAGCTCCTCACTCTCCCCACTCCCTCTCAGCTCCTCACTCTCCCTGCTCCAGTTCAGCTCCTCACTCTCCCCACTCCCTCTGTTGCTGAAAATAGGCAGCTGATGCTCAAGGTAAGTCCCTTTTGAGAGTGAAATATACCCCGGTCCTCTCTCTCTATCTCGCCCATCCTGAAAATACTCTCCTCATCTCTGCCTCACACAAGGACCGTTCCCTTTGACAGTCCTTGGTTTGTGCCACTCTTCCCACTGACAGCTCCCTCCCCCAGGAACGTTGCCCTGCAACAGGAAAATATGCAAAACCAGGCAGGGCCCCAAACAGTCCTTCCAGGTGAGACAGACCTTCACCTGCCTCACTTCCAACCCAGTTTACTGCATCAGGCATTCCCGATGTGGCCTTTTCTACTTCGGACAGACTGAATGTAAACTTAGGGAACGGTTTGCCGAGCATCGCAGCCAAATCCGCAGGGACTGACCGACCTCCCAGTCACTGACCTCCAGGTCACTGCCCATTTCAATTCCCCCAAACATTCCCATTCCGACATGACCACCTCCAAGTGCTCTGGTTTCCTCAAACAATCCAAAGGTGTGCAGATTGAGTGAATTGGCCATGCTAAGTTGCCCATCGTGTTCAGAGATGTGAGGTATGGGGCATTCGTCAGGGGTAAATGTCAAGTAATTAGGGAGGGGAATAGGTTTAATTGGGATCCTCTTCAGAGTGTTGGTGTGGACTTGTTAGGCCAAAGGGCCTGTTCCCACACCGAAGAAATTCTATAAATGATACAGAAATGATCTGGAAAAGGGCACTGTTGGAATGATCAGCAAGTTTGCAGATGACACGAAGATTGGTGGAGTAGCAGGAAGCATAAGGGACTGTCAAAGAATACAGGAGGATATAGAAAGACTGGAGAGTTGGGTGGAAAAGTAGCAGATGGAGTTCAATCCAGACAAATGTGAGGTGATGCATTTAGGCAAGACTAATTCTAGAGCAAATTATACAATGAACGGAAGAGCATTGGGAAAGGTTGATGGGCAGAGAGATCTGGGAGTGCAGGTCCATTGTACTGTGAAGGGTGCTGCACAAGTTGATAGAGTTGTGAAGAAGGCATATAGTATGCTTGCCTTCATTGGACGGGGTATTGAGTATAAGAGCTGGCAAGTATTACCAATAGGAGAGGGTGCACTTTGGAGAGGGTGCAGGGAAGGTTGACAAGGATGTTGCCTGGTATGGAAGGTGCTAGATGTGAAGAGAGGTTGAGTAGGTTAAGATTGTTTTCCTTAGAAAAAAGGAAATGGTGGGGGGCTGATTGAGGTCTATAAAATCATGAAGGGTTCAGACAGGGTGGATAGAGATACGCTTTTTCGCATGGTGAAGTATTCAGCAACGAGAGGTCACACTTTCAAGGTCAGAAGTGAAAAGTTTAAGGGGGTTACACGCAGCAAGTACTTCACACAGAGGGTGGTGGGTGTCTGGAACGTGTTGCCATCAAAGGTGGTAGATGCAGGCACAGTAGATTCATTTACGATGCATCTGGACAGATGCATGAGGAGGTGGGGAGCGGAGGGGTACAGATGCTTAGGAATTGGGCGACAGGTTTAGACAGTGGATTTGGATCGGCTCAGGTTTGGAAGGCCGAAGGGCCTGTTCCTGGCCTGTAAATTTTCATTGTTCTTCTCTTTGTTCTTTATAGCTATAACTAACATCTCATCTTCCGCCTGGGCAACCAAGAGCCCAGAGGACTCACAACTGAGTTCTCCAATTTCAAAATGCCTTCCTTCCCATCAGCCCACCCCTTTCCCAACCCTCCCCATCCCTTCCACTGCACCCTGCCACCAAACGGATTCAGTCCTCCCATTGACCAATCAGGTTGTACCTTTCACGTGCCTTCACCTATCCCCACTTCACCACCGAGCCCTCTGCAAACCCCTATATCTGCAGCTCCCCCTACACCCACTGCCAGTCCTGAAGAAGGGGTACACCTTCGATTTCTCCACTTCCTGATGTTGACCGGCTTGCTGTGTTCTTCCAACCTCCTGCCTGTCTGTTCTGGGCTGCTATCTTCTCCCAATTTATGGTATCTGGGCTAATTCTCTTGGGGAGACTCAGAATTCCATGGAACAAACTGTTTCAGCTAATCTGGCAATGTCCTAATTCAATTTTCTCATTGTTGTGACAGTCTTCTCCAAGTTCTCACTCCTCCAGTTAGTCCCACTCCCTTGTCTTCTTCGCCATCTTTCCACAACACATTCTCAATTAATTAATTATCTGTTTCTGTCTTCAATATAAATCTTTGTGTCCCTCTGTATCTTTCCCTGGCCTTGGTTTATCGCTCCCCAGTCTATCGAGTGCTGCCATTGTGAAGCTCAGAAACAAGAAAAAGGTTTGTGTCGGGCTGTTGTTCACTTCCTGGTGTGTCCCATGTGATGCTCCATGTGGGACGGGGGTCACAGCAGCTTTGACACACATCCTTGAAACTTGGTCTGTGCCTGTCCACTGAACGCCTGTGTTTGTCCCTCTCAGCTGATCGTGCGGTCAGTAACACGGGGAAACCCCTCGAGTATTATTGTAAAGGAGCAGCTGTCTGACTTGTAGCTGAGGGGCTTCTGACTGACTCCTGTTATTGAAACGTTAGTGGAGGAGCTGGGGATGGTTTGCTGGAGGTTGTGCTGTGAGCTGCCTCAGACATTCAGGGAGACCTGAGGATTTGGTGACCCAACTCTGGATGGAGTCTGGGGCCTGTAGTTATAGCATCTGGGTCTGTAACATGAACAACAAATGGAGCAGGGGATAGAGAGAGCGGCAGCTCTGAAACCACGGAGTGGGTGGGGAAAGGGATCTGCCGTATCCACTCCGGGTTTTCCAAGAACAGCTTCCCAAGCGACACTTAACCCAGGAGCAGGGTGTGAGGGGACCCTGATTGAACAAGGAGCTGGGCACAGAGCAGTGTCACCTCCTTCAACACGACTTGCAGCTTCACACCGGTGCTGCCAGTGGCTGTTAGCGTCGCAGCTTCATTCTAGGATCCAGAACTTTCCAGACAGGCGTGGGGGACATATCCATTATCTCCCAGTATGTCGATATCAATGTCACCATTCAGTGACGGAGGGTATATATGGCGGATGAGGTGAATACAATGTTTTATCCCTCAGCAGGGAGTTGCCAGCGCTACCCTTGTTTTCCCAGTATAGTGGGATTCCCGATGGTGTACTTGGCTCTGCAGGGTCCCCATGTCAATGGGGAGAGTTCGAGGAACTGAAGGACCTCTCACTCCAATAATGGTGCAGTGTGACCATACACAGTACATCATGTTGGTGAATACCCACTGTCCTGGCAGCAACCACAGCCTCTTCGTTCAGAAGCAGTCAGCCATTCCCATCATCTTCAGGTCCCCACATAGAAAGAAAGGATGGCATCTCAGATGAGGCCACCCCCTTCGGACACAATTCAAAACACCCTGCTCCTCACCGCTCCCCACCGTCAACCAACCACATCAAAATATCCCATGTGAACTGAGAGCAATGGGAACACTGGGAACATCAGGGATCAGACCATCAGGGAGATGGGGCAACACTTCCGATGTTTGAATTAGGTCCTGCAATCTCCCTCCATTTATGTAATCTATGACCTTGTATCCTTTCTGAAAAATTCACAGGGTCACAGTTAGCCACGCGACATTCCATCTGCCAAATGGTTATTTCATGCTTATCCATTTTCAGATCCTCCACCTCCTCTTGATAACTTTGTTTCCTTCCTATCTCAGCATCATCACCGAATTTAGTGAGAATATATTTGTTCCATTTATCTAAACCGTTGATATAATTTGCAAGTAGTTGAGGACCCAGCAGGTGTCTGTGCAGTTGTTATTTTCTGTTAAACTGATAAAGACTGATTTACCCCAGTGGACGGTATCTTCAATATGAGGCTGAGCCTTTCCCTCCACCAGGACTGTGTGCCTGCTGGTGTGGAGGCAGGAGATGACCATCATCAGGCACTTTCCTTGACCATCTTTGATATGTCACCATGAGAATTCTTGGATTCTGGAATCAATGTTGGGGAGTTACAAGGTAACTCCTTTCTTGACTGTACAGCATGGTGCCATCACCATTGGTGGGTCTGTCCTGCTGTTGGTACAGGATATACCCAGGGATGGTGATGGGGCTGCGTGAAACATTACCCATCAGGTTTGATTCTGTCTGTAATGACAATGTCAGACTGTTTCCTGACCTTTCAAAATGAGGAATAAAGGTGACAATGGAGCAGGGAATAATAGCTTAAAAAGCTGAATGAAAGACACTCTATCTGATTACACAATGCATTCTCAAAAATGATTGAGGAACTCAATGCATACATTGAGGTAAATGGATACAATTTAATGACATCAGAGAGTCCTTGCTACAGGGTGTCTGATATTTGGAACTGAACATGCAGGACCTTTTATATTTGGGGACGTAATACAAAACATAAAAGGAGGTGGGGTAGATCTCCAAGTAAAAGTTGACATCTGTACGATTGTAAACAGAGAATCTTATATCAAATCTTCAAGTTTTTGGCTTAATCTTATTGTTTCTGTTCGCAAAGTGCCAGTTGAGTTGGGTTTGGAGAGAGATTTTCACAATGATGCTGAGTGGATTTCACCAAACCTAATGACAGAAGAACCTTAGTGATGGGGCTTTTTATGACGCTATCACATTCTCAAACTGATATTCTCCGGAACATTCTTTAACCAACATTCCTCCGGAACAGTCTATGACTGACATTCTCCGGAACATTCTATGAATGGCATTCTCTGAACATTCCATCACCAACATTCCCAGAATATTCTATTATTGACATTCTCTTAACACATTCTATAACCAACATTCTCTGGCACATTCTATAAACAGAATTCTCCAGAACATTCTCTGACCCACTTTCCCTGGAAGAATCTATAACCAACATTCTTCAGAACATTCTTTTACCAACATTTCTGGGAAAATTCTACAGCCCACATTCCCCGGAACATTCTGTAACTGACATTCCCCTGAACAATCTATATCCAACATTCTCTTGATCATTCTATAAGCAACATTCTATAAGCAAGATCCCGTTCCATGGAGGAGGAAACACTGTTTCGAACTCCCCTCAGGCAGTTATAGGGCTTTACCCTACGTTTACACTTCTTCACCTCAGAGGATCGATCGACCACAATTTAGACTAAAAGACAGAAATTTTTAATGCCCGTTTTCTTTAAAAAACTGCAAGAGAATTCTTCAGGATAGCAATGTTTATCCTCCGTATTGGGAACTGTAAAGACGTGACCTGTCTGCTCTCGAGTAATCACGTGTTTGGGAATGTTCTAGAATCCATCTGTTCTTATGGATGTGTGTCTGTGTGTTTAAGGAGGGGGGAGGGGGGTTTCTTCTGTAATACATCACCTATCTGTCAGTAATTCAGAATTTGCAATGTGTTATTCCAGCTCCAACTACATCAATAAATCTCTGAACGTTTCATTTTGAAAATCTCACTCTGATCTCAATCAATTGTAAAATGTCCTTCAGGCTGATGTATAAATTGTTGCTTTTCCTTCCTCACAGTTAACGTCATGACGATCTTCGTCCTGCTTTATAAAGATTGTGGATTGTCTCCATGCATCAGGCGTTACCTGGAGGCAATGGCAATGACGGATCTACTGGTCATTATCCTCGATCTGATATTGAGACACATTCCCATTGTTTATCAGGAACAGTTTTATTTTCTGTACTCCGTCCCCGTGTGTAATATCCACGCCGTCCTGCTTTATGCAGCCACTGACTGTTCTGTCTGGTTCACCGTCACTTTCACCTTTGATCGGTTTGTGGCCATTTGTTGCCAGAAGCTGAAAAGTAAATATTGCAGTGAGAAAACAGCGGCTGTGGTTCTGGGAACAGTGACTGT
Source organism: Chiloscyllium punctatum (assembly GCF_047496795.1). Lineage (NCBI taxonomy): Eukaryota > Metazoa > Chordata > Chondrichthyes > Orectolobiformes > Hemiscylliidae > Chiloscyllium > Chiloscyllium punctatum. The sequence continues at coordinate 35,476,955 of NC_092762.1, read as the reverse complement.
GCTGAGCTGTTTAAAGAACATTTTCTGGTATTTCATGCTCACGGGTCTTTATCGGTTGGCCAACTCCCCCTGGTTTTGTTACATAATGAACGGTGTTCTATCTTCTCGTGTCTGGGTCACAATCGAGTTCCTCCACCACATTCTAACCCCAGCTCTCCCATTTCTCCTGATTCTGCTGCTCAATGTTTTCACCATCAGACACATTTTAGTGACCAGCAGAGCCCGCAGGAGACTCCGGACTCACACCAATGGGGACTGTCACCATGATACAGAAATGCAAAATCGAAAAACATCAATCATTTTATTGTTTGTGATCTCGGCCAATTTCATCCTGTTATGGTCAACATTAATGCTGTATTCAATATGGACTCGGATGTATGCCTTGGCATATAATTTTGTGTATCTGCATCGCTTTGTGCGGGAATTGGGCTTCATGCTGCAGCTCCTCAGTTGCTGCACTAACACTGCGATTTATGCTGTGACCCAGACTAAGTTCAGACAGCAGCTGAAGAATGTGCTGAAATATCCCTTTACCCAAATTCATCAATCAATCAAATTCACTGATTAGTCAATCCATCCAGGATTTTCTCATTTCAGTTCAATGTTTCAGCAACGAAACAGCCTGTCGCTATGGTAACAGACTGAGGGTAGTGCTGGTTTTTCCAACCTGATTCAACAGGGGATTACAGAGACACATTTCAATGGTTCTCAACTCGGGGATCAGTGAAAAAAGGCACCATTTCACTGAATGTATCTATCACTTCAATCTGTAAAAATGAATTTCTTCATTAAGAAGTACCACACAGCAGAACAAACTATTTTGTTGTTTGTGTTGAAGCAGCTGGGCTGGAGAGAGACAGACTCAGCCCCTAGTCCTGGTCATTAGGGAAGGGGAGGGAACTGGGTCTGAGCTCAGGAGCTGGGTTTAAGTCACTCTGTCCTTTACTTTCACCTCAGGATCACTGACTCTGACCTGGCCTTGGCAGATTTCATCTCTCTCTCCATGTTCAGCTCTCATTCTCACAGTGTCCCCTCTTTCTCTTGTCCTCCCATTTTTGTTTCCTGTTGCTCATATCTCAGATGCAACATCGGTCAGCCAAAACTGCTGTGTCACTAAAGAAACTGTTTGAAGAATAACAAAACTGTGCAACATGAGAGATTCACAAGCTGTGAAAAGATCATCCACTCATGAAGTGGCATGTCACAACCAGCAGAGGGTGGCATTGTATCACATTAAACAATTCCGGGGAGAATGAGGGATGGTTGGTGGGTGTGTGTGTGCAAAAGAGACTCAGCCTTTGATTCATCACTTTCTAATTCATTCACTCATTCAAACTTCCCTCCAGTCCCATTGCACGAGAGACAGATCCACAGGCACAAATATATAGAGACACAATTTGGAGATACTCACCAATATGACATTTTACACACAAGACAGACAGACAGACAGAATGGGGAGAGACGGGTAAACACCATTTCAATGGATTCACCCCCAGAACAACAGAGATCCCACTGCACAGTGACACAGACTTAGAGACACACTGAGACAGAGGGACGCACACTAATACACACTCTCATCTATAGCAGCTGATGTGCACACAGCTACAATAAGAGCTGAAATAGATCAGAAGAGACAATTCAGTACAGAAATACACACACAGATACAGACACATAGAATTATATATACATACATACACACACATAGATACACACACACTGACACAAAGACACAAACAGATACACACACAAAGATACACACACAGAGGCATACATACACACAGAGACACGCACACACACACATATACAGATACACACGTGCACACAGACACACACAGATACACGCACCCAGATACATGCAGACACACAGACACACACACATGCACACAGACACACACAGATATACACACACATACAGATATACACACATACACAGAAACACACACACACACACCCACACACACACAGATACACACATATACACACAGACGTACACAGACACACACAGACGCACACAGATACATACACACACATGCACACACACACACAGATGTACACACACACACACGCACACACATATACAGAGATACACACAGGTACACACACAGACACACACACAGATACACACATACACACACATGCAGATACACACACATACAGACATGCAGAAACACACACAGATACATATGCACACACACACAAACACATACACAGACACGTACAGATACATACACAGACACAAGCGCACACATACACACACACACATGCACACACACATACACACAGATACGCATACAAACATACAGACACACACAGATACATACACACACACACGCACACACACAGATCAACACTAATACACACATCCATAAACACTGCCTCAAACACTCAGAGCTACGAATGTGCAGATATAGTTCGTTTGGGATAGACAAGCAGACAGTTACAAAGAGAGAATCACATACACAGAGACACACACAGGCACATTTATACACACAAACATACAGACCGACATAGATTCATACACATACAAAGACAGAAACAGACACAGACTGAGGTGCAGACATGCAAACAGACCTTTACACTGACACAGACAAAGACACAGAAACATATACATACAAACGCACACACACAACCAAGCGCACAGACACATATTGTTGTGGGTAAAAACAAGGACTGCAGATGCTGGAAACCAGATTAGAGTGGTGCTGGAAAAGCACAGCAGGTCAGGCAGCATCCGAGGAGCAGGAAAATCAGTGTTTTGGACCAGGCCAGACCACCTCAAATATATTTTGGTAGCTTAGATCCTAACCTTTTCTTATTTTAAAGGCAGATGGGAAATCAATATTCCAGGTGTGATGCAGCTGGTCAGACCACTCAATACAGAATTTCTGAAAATACAACAGTATAACAAAAGAAAATCGTAATTAGAATAACACAATTATTGGAAAACCTAACTATCCAGATACAGCAAATTAACGAAGGGACTGTACGCATTCAGACATCCGAGAACACACACTTTGGAAAAATAGGTAAACTGAAACAGATTCTTGCAGGCAGGAGGGAACAACATCCAAAGAAATTCGAGAGTGACAGTAAGTTAGGATTCATCTGCTGACGGTTGGAATCATTTCTGGACTTGTGACTGCCACAGCTAAACCAAACTGGAAAGAAAAACGTGAACAGGGAGAACTGGCCAATCCCCTGCCATTGTTAACCTCGGCTCTTTCTAACCCCTTCAACACCTCCGCCTTTACAACCTCTCTTATCCGTATCGTGCAATTGAGCAAATGCATAGGTATAAACAAAATCATAGCTGGAGTTATGTACAGGCCTCCAAACAGGAGTCAGGAGATGGGGCACAAGATACAACTGGAGATGCAAAAGATTTGAAGGAAATGCAAAGTTAGAGTGATCATTGGGGATTTCAATATGCAGGTGGACTGGGAAAATCAGGTTGGGAATTTGTGGATAGCTTTTTGGACCAACTTGTGGTGGAGCCCAGTAGGGAACAGGCAACACTGGATTTAGTGATGTGGAATGAAGTAGACTTGATCAGGGAGCTTAAGGTAAAGGAATCCTCAGCAGGCAGTGATCATAATATGTCTGAAATTACTCTGCAATTTGAGAGGGTGATGATAGAATCAAAGGTAATAGTATTACAGCTGAATAAAGGCAACTACAGAGGCATGAGAGAGGAGGTAGGTAAAATTGACTGGGAGAGGAGTGTATCAGGAAAGACAGTGGAACAGCAATGGCAGGAGGTTCTGGGAGTAACTCAGGAGACACAGCAGAGATTCATCCCAAGGGAAAAGAAGCATGGTACAGGGAGGATGAGGCAACCATGGCTGACGAAGGAATTCAGGGATATCGTAAAAGTAAAAGAAAAAACAGATCATTTGGGGAAGGGTAGTGGGAAACCAAAGCATTAGGCACTCGCAAAGACCAATAAAGAGCAACAACAAAAGAAATAAGAACGGTCATGATGAAATATGACAGTAAGCTAGCCAGACATATCACGCAATACCGTAAGAGTTTCTTTCGACAGATAAAGGGCAAAAGAGAGGAAGAAGTGGACATTGGGCCACTGGCAAATGACATGGAAAGATAGTGGCAGGGAAAAGGAAATGGCTGAAGAATTAAATAATTATTCTGTGTCAGTCTTTATTGTGGAAGATATGATTAATATCCCCAAAAAATCAAGAGAGGGTAGGGACAGAGCTCGTGTGGTGGCCATCACCAAAGACATCAACTTCATTAATCCTGATCTGTTCCAGCCTGTTTCCCAGCTCCTCAAAGTTCTCATTCACAACAAGGTCCCTTTCCTCAGTGAAAACTGAAGCAAAAATCTCATTTAGGGTTTCCACTACCTCCTCAGATTCCACACACAAGTTCTGTACGCTATCCCTGACTGACCCTACATTCTCTTATTCCTCACATATGAGTAAAATGCCTTTGGGTTCTCCCTAATTCTTCCTGCCAAGCCTTTTTCATGCCCCCCTCCAGGGTCTCCTCAGTCCATTTCTGAGCTCTTTTCTAGTAAGTCTGTAATCCTGCTCCCAATCTGTACTTCCCAACTCCTGTCTGATAGCATCATAATTTCCTCTTCCCTAATTAAATATTCCTTGGTAACTGCTCCTTTTCCTCTCCAAGGCTATGGTAAATGTGAGACAGTTGTGGTCACTGTTACCAAAGTGTTTCCCACGACGAGATCTGACACCTGTCCTGGCTCATTGCCGAGCACCAAATCCAAAATGGCCTCTCCCCTCATCGGCCTGCCTACATACTGAGTAAGGAAACCCTCCTGAACACACCTGACAAAAACAGCTCCATCCAAACCATCTGAACTAAGAAGGTTCCAGTCAATATTGGGAAAGTTGAAGTCACCCAAATCAACAACCCTGTGACATCTGCATTTTTCCAAACTCTGCCAGCCGATGAGTTCTTTGATCTCTCTCCTGCTATTAGGGGGTCTGTAGGAAACCCCCATTGAGGTGGCTGCTCCCTTGCTGTTCATACTGACTCAGTAGACAAACCTTCCTCAACAGCCTACCTTTCTGTAGCCATGATGCATTCTCTGATTAGCAATGTTGGGAAGATGCTTCCATTGGTAGGAAAGACTAGGACTGAGGGCACAGCTGTAGGGTAAAGGGAAGACATTTTTAAATGGAGTCAAGGAGAAACCTCTTCAGCCAAATAGTGATGCATCTATGGAATTCACTGTCTCAGAAGGTTGTGGAGGTCAGGACTTGGAATATATTTAAGATGGAGATTGATAAGTTTTTAACTGTCAAGGGTATCAAGTGTTACAGGGAGAATAGGGATGAGAAACGTAGCAGCCATGATTGAATAGTGGAGAAGGTTTGATGGGCTGAATGGCCTAATTTCTGCTTTTATGTCTTATCGATGTTTTTAAAAAAATGAAGGACAAAATAAGCTTGTAAAAGTGACAGCATTGTCACATCCAGATGCACTGACACAGACATACATACAGATATACAGAAACACACACACCGACACACATAAACGCACACAGAAACATGTACACACCGACACACATAAACGCACACAGAAACATGTACACACAGACACACTGACTCACACATCCACACAGATACACAGAAACATGCTCACACAGACATACTGCCTCACTCATATATACAGACACACAGAAACATATACACACAGTGCAGTAAATGACACTTGCCTGTGTTTAACCATTGAGAGAGTGAGACAGTGCTGTGATGTCCCTCAGCTATTGTCAGGGAGGGGGTGAATGTGTCTAACAAACTCATGATCATTTGTACAATGAACAATGAGAGAGCTGATGCAATAGATCCATTAGTCCCTTTGTGCCCATCTGTGAAATATTTGATGTTCACTCTCAGAATCTCACTAACTTTACTGGTTAAGTTCATCCCACTCACACCTTGTGTTTGTCAGTGTAGAAATACGATGTTCCCCTGTGGGATAAATCTGTGTTCCTTGGCGGCAGAAGACTGTTCCCTTGTCTGAATAAAAGCATTTTGCAGCTGGTTTGAAACTGCAGCTTTGTCTCAGTGTGGATTTAAGGTATGAGGCCAGTTGGTGTGTGTGTGTGTGTGTGTGTGTATGTGTGTGTGTGTGTGTGTGTGTGTGTGTGTGTGTATGTGTGTACTGCTGGAAGCTCAGTTCCAGTTTTGAACTTAAATCAACCCGTCCCTGAAGCAGACCCTGTCTGATGTGACCCCTGGCGCAGTAGCTATCCCTCATGGGAGCGAGGGAGAGTGAGAAGTCAGAGAGAGAGCTGGGACCCACAGTAATGGTGAGTATCACCTTTTCAGACTGTGTCTTTCCTGAACTCCCGCCTGTCTCTTGCTGATTTCCCGTCTCTTTCTCACATTGTCACTTTATGTCTCTTTGTTTCTCACGTTGTGTCCCAGTATCTTTCTCTCAAAGTCTCTCCTCCTTTTTGTCTTTTGGTCATTCTGTCTTTCCCTCCTGTGTCTCTGTCTGTCACACTCTCAACTTTTTATTTCATTCTCCCTCTGTCTGTCCATTCCCACCAGCTGTGTGTCCCCCCTCTCTCTGTCTGCATTTTTTCTGACCCCTGTATCCACCTTTCTGCCCCTCCCTCTCTCTGCATTTTTCCTGCCCCTCCCCAAAATGTTTTTCTCTATCCAAAATTACTGAATGCGACTCCCTGCCAAATGTGACTTCTCGAACTTTGTGTCATCCAATCTTGCGACCCCATACACCCCCCATTTCACACCCACGCCTTCTCTTCTGTCCCCCGCAGATATTCCCTCAACATATTTCACTATTTCCCACTTTTTGCCCTTGTCTTTACTCCACAACTTTGCCCCACCCACACTGTAATTTGCCCCATTCCAAAATCTTGAGTCAACGCAGAAGAACATTACCACCCTCAGATATTAACATCCCCCCGCACAAATATCTCACCCACCATCTGCCAAATATTGTCTCGTCAAATGTAGTGTTCCCATCAATTCTGTAGTCCCCAAATATCATCCCTAAGTTTGTCTTCCATCCCAACTATGGCCCTTTTGGGAAGACCAGGTCCCCCAAACCTCTCCACAGATACAGCACTACCCCTGACACAGGAGGCTCTGCTGGATTAGGGCCAAGCCCTCAGTAGGGTCATTAACCTTGACCATGATTTGATAAAGGCAGCGAGGCCCACACCCCACCAGGAGGCACCTCATCCATTCCAACCTGGGGACTATGTAATGATCAAAACACTGGGCAAAGATTCTCTCTCTCCTGGTGGAAGGGCCCATACCTGGTGCCTCTGACAACCCCGACAGCTGTCAAACTGGAGGGGTAACCTGATTGGACACACAGGACCTGCTGCAAGTGAGCTCCGCCCCCAAAAGACAACAACCAGGAAGCACAGCAAACGACAGCTCCACACCCCGAGGAAAGCTCCAGCTAACCGCCACAGCCATCACCATCTTTATACTCCCCCGATCATCCTGCCACAGGATGACTGGAACCAGGATCATGCAGTGACACACCTTACCGTTCGCGAGTCACTGGTCAATACATTCCTCTGTGTGACCTGTGTGTATGCTCAGAGGGTCAGCCAGAGTAGCTGTTGGGTTTGTGCTCATGTCCCCATGCACTCCCAAGAGGGCATTCCCCTGAGACCCTTCCACTTTAATGAATCAGACAATGCTGAAAGGTGGGTGGGACGGGACAGGTCCCCTGAAGCAACCACTCTCAGCCTGAATGGGATCTTACAGAGGTAATTCTCCAGCCTGCTGGAAATCTGCAGAGTACCCATTAAACAATTTTCAGGGATGGTTCTATCCCTCATACAATCTTCCCCATGAACCCCCGGCCCTACTCCTCACAGACACTCCCGAACAGGGCACACCCATCGGATCGATCTGCCTCAAAAGCAGCCATACATCCGGATGGAATGCTGGCGGGAGCCGGTGTGGTAACACCTTGCTCCTCACCCTGCAGCAAGTCAGTCCACAGCAGAGGGCAGGATACTGAACCTTCACATCCTCAACAGGAGCAGGCAAAACCCCACTTTCACCACCACCTGGACAGAGACCCAGACTGACCGCCTGAGAACCTATAATGGCACTTACTTTATTTACAGTCATAAAGCCTCCCCTTGGTTCCTGTTATCCTGGACCAGGAGCTGCTATGTTGGGTACGTGGTCACATTTGTATAACATTCCCAGTCTTCTCCCTTCATGAAGTCACCGTCTCACAGGAAGTGAACCCTCAACACCCTTGACCAGATTCTCTCTGTCTTTTCACCCACCTATGCAGCCATTCGATTGGAAATAGAAGCCCAGCTGCTGGCCATCCCCTTGGAGGAGGTAGCCAATGCCACATCCAGCTGCATGCGGAAGTTGTTGGCATTCACACTGTGGCCCAATAAAACAGGTCTTCCCTGGATTCTCTGCTGGCGGAGAAAGGGGGCACATGTACCCTCATCGGCTCTGATTGCTGCAGTTACATACCCAGCCCCAGTGGGATCATTACGAACTCAGCCCGACATATCCAACAGGCTGCCGCTGTACTGCACAACCAAAAACCAGAATGGGACCCGTGGAACTGGGCAAGCTCCTGGCTGGGTTCCTGGGGCACGGCCTTGCTCCAGGGTCTCAAAGTCCTCATTACTATCATTGTCGTTCTTGTAGTTCTTGTCATGGCTATTAAAATGCGCTGTCTGAGCTTGTGCTCAATGCTGCTACCCCCCCTGCCCTGACCTTACCACCCAACTAGTGAAGGTCCACAGGGACAATAACTTTGCCCCGACATGGAATATGTGGTTTTAGACTCAGACTCTGAATCTTACCCCACTGATTCCGACCCTCCCCTGGCTCTGGCTACATATTCCCTTTCGCCTCTACCCCTAACTCAGCAAAATAAAATAAAAAAAGGGGAATTGTAGGAGAAAAGATAAACCACTCTGCCTGCCTTGTTCACAGAACCATGTCTGATCTTAGCAAAACAGAGCATACTGGGAGTGCAGGTCCATTGTACCCTGAAGGTTACTGCACATGTGGATAGAGTGGTCCAGAAGGCATATGGTATGCTTGCCTTCATTGGACACGGTGTTGAGTATAAGAGCTAGTAAGTCATGTTAACATTGTACAAGGCATTGGTTCGGCTGCATTTGGAATAATGTGTACAGTTCTGGTCACCACATTACCAAAAGGATGTGGACACTTTGGAGAGGGTGCAGAGAAGGTTTACGAGGATGTTGCCTGGTATGGATGATGCTAGCTCTGAAGAGAGGGTGAGTAGGTTGGGTTTATTTTCATTAGAAAAAAGGAGATTATGGGGGGACCTGATTGAGGTTTACATAATCATGAAGGGTATGGACAGGGTGGATAGAAACATTATTTTTTCCCAGGATGAAGGATTCAATTGCGAGAGTTCACGTTTTCAAGCTGAGAGGTGGAAAGTTTAAGGGGGATAACACGCGGCAAGTGCTTCACACAGAGAGGGTGGTAGGCATTTGGTACGTGTTGCTAGCAGAGTTGGTAGAGGCAGGCACGGTAGATTCATTTAAGATGCATCTGGACAAATGCTTGAGTGAGTGGGGAGCAGATGGGTACAGATGCTTAGGAATTGACCGACAGGTTAAGAGAGTACATTTGGATTGGCTCAGGCTTGGAGGGCCGAAGGGCCTGTTCCTGGGTTGTAAATTTTCTTTCTTTGTTCTATAATCCCTCAACTTCACTACAACCAGCTCAGGAACTAAAAAGCAAAACCAGACATTACCTAAACAGCTTCCAGACTGAAGGAATGCACTCCTCAGATGATCTGATAACAGACTTCCTACCTCACAATAGCATCACTGCTCCTGCAGCCCCGAGGGCATCCACAGTGCCCTCAGGTACTGAAGTCCCACAAAGCCTCCCTAGACTGAGTGACACCCAGATACCTGACAAGAATACGCACCACCCTGCAGGCCCATTGGAACCAGGATACTGGACATTAGCACCTGCTCTCGCAGAGGAACGGAACCTCCTGTTACAGTTATTACCTGATTGCTCCGACCGGCCAGCCGATTGTATTCCATTGAATGTAATTTAATTCATCTTGTCTTGTAATTAACACTGCACTACTGTAACACTACTGTAACACTATAAAAACTGTATCTGCAGCTTGGGGAAGAGAATCCTTGACTTAACTGGGTTAAGTGTCCGTTTCCTATGAGTATTGCCAATTTCTCTTTCCCACCATATAGTGAGAAATGAACTAGTGTTCGTCAATTTCACAAGATCGGTGTGTGGCCTCTATTTATAATTGGACGATTCTCCGACAATGTCCTATATTGCAACAAGTGGCTCAGAGTCAAAATGTCATTTGCAGAGGCTGTGATTTTACACTTTCTTCCTCACTCTCTGTCCCGCTGTGTCCATTTACTTCTGTCTGACCTCCCTCAGTCTTGGGTCTCCCTTCATTTCTCTCTCTCCATCGTCTGGCTCTTTCTTCCTCACTCCACTCCCCTCTCTCTCGCTCTCTCTCTCTATCTCTCTCTCTCTCTCACACACACACACACCCTCCCTTTCTGATTCTCCATCACAATTCCTCTGTCTATCCTCTTCCCCCGCCTCCCATCCAATTCTCCAGACCGTCCCATCATGTTAATCCATCAATGCTGTAATGTTTCGAGTTATGTTTACAAAATGAAACGAACTCCAACATTTCAGAGACAGAGGTTTCAATCTCAGAAACAATTTTTAAATATTCTTTTGTGGGACTTGGGCGTCACTGGCTGGCTAACATTGACAGCCCATCCTTATTTGCCCTTGAGAAGGTGGTGGTGAGCTGCCTTCTTGAATCATTGCAGTCCCCTTGCTGTGAGTTGACCCACAATGCCGGTAGGGAGGGAATGCCAAGATTTTCACTCAACAACTGTAAAGGAATGGTGATATATTTCCAAGTCAGGGTGGTGAGTGGCTTGGAGGGGAACTTGCGGGTGGGTGGTGTTCCCCAGTACCTGCTGCCCTTGTCCTTCTAGATGGATGTGGTCGTGGATTTGGAAGGTGCTGTTGAAGGATCTTTGGTGGATTTCTGCAGTGCATCTTGTAGATAGCACACACTGCTGCCACTGGGCACCGGTGGTAGAGGGATTGAATATTTGTCGATGTGGAATCAACGTTTCGGGCAAAAGCCCTTCATCAGGAATAAAGGCAGTGAGCCTGCAGCATGGAGAGATAAGCTAGAGGAGGGTGGGGGTGGGGAGAGAGTAGCATAGAGTACAATGGGTGAGTGGGGGAGGAGATGAAGGTGATAGGTTAAGGAGGAGAGGGTGGAGTGGATAGGTGGAAAAGAGGATAGGCAGGTCGGACAAGTCAAGGAGTTAGCAACTGAGCTGGAAGTTTGAAACTAGGATGAGGTGGGGGAAGGGGAAATGAGGAAGCTGTTGAAGTCCACATTGATGCCCTGGGGTTGAAGTGTTCCGAGACGGAAGATGAGGCGTTCTTCCTCCAGGCGTCTGGTGGTGAGGGAGCGGCGGTGAAGGAGGCCCAGGACCTCCATGTCCTCGGCAGAGTGGGAGGGGGAGTTGAAATGTTGGGCCACGGGGCGGTTTGGTTGATTGGTGCGGGTGTCTCGGAGATGTTCCCTAAAGCGCTCTGCTAGGAGGCGCCCAGTCTCCCCAATATAGAGGAGACCACATCGGGAGCAACGGATACAATAAATGATATTGGTGGATGTGCAGGTGAAACTTTGATGGATGTGGAAGGCTCCTTTAGGGCCTTGGATAGAGGTGAGGGAGGAGGTGTGGGCACAGGTTTTACAGTTCCTGCGGTGGCAGGGGAAAGTGCCAGAATGGGAGGGTGGGTCGTAGGGGGGTGTGGACCTGACCAGGTAGTCACGGAGGGAACGGTCTTTGCGGAAGGCGGAAAGGGGTGGGGAGGGAAATATATCCCTGGTGGTGGGGTCTTTTTGGAGGTGGCGGAAATGTCGGTGGATGATTTGGTTGATGCGAAGGTTTGTAGGGTGGAAGGTGAGCACTAGGGGCGTTCTGTCCTTGTTACGGTTGGAGGGGTGGGGTCTGAGGGCGGAGGTGCGGGATGTGGACGAGATGCGTTGGAGGGCATCTTTAACCACATGGGAAGGGAAATTGCGGTCTCTAAAGAAGGAGGCCATCTGGTGTGTCCTATGGTGGAACTGGTCCTCCTGGTCGTGGCGGATGGAGGTGTAGAGGGATTGGATATCCATGGTGAAGATAAGGCGTTGGGGGCCGGGGAAACGGAAGTCTTGGAGGAGGTGGAGGGCGTGGGTGGTGTCTCGAACGTATGTGGGGAGTTCCATTTCTCCGCCTCCGCCGTATCTGCTCCCAGGAGGACCAGTTCCACCATAGGACACACCAGATGGCCTCCTTCTTTAGAGACCGCAATTTCCCTTCCCATGTGGTTAAAGATGCCCTCCAACGCATCTCGTCCACATCCCGCACCTCCGCCCTCAGACCCCACCCCTCCAACCGTAACAAGGACAGAACGCCCCTAGTGCTCACCTTCCACCCTACAAACCTTCGCATCAACCAAATCATCCACCGACATTTCCGCCACCTCCAAAAAGACCCCACCACCAGGGATATATTTCCCTCCCCACCCCTTTCCGCCTTCCGCAAAGACCGTTCCCTCCGTGACTACCTGGTCAGGTCCACACCCCCCTACGACCCACCCTCCCATTCTGGCACTTTCCCCTGCCACCGCAGGAACTGTAAAACCTGTGCCCACACCTCCTCCCTCACCTCTATCCAAGGCCCTAAAGGAGCCTTCCACATCCATCAAAGTTTCACCTGCACATCCACCAATATCATTTATTGTATCCGTTGCTCCCGATGTGGTCTCCTCTATATTGGGGAGACTGGGCGCCTCCTAGCAGAGCGCTTTAGGGAACATCTCCGAGACACCCGCACCAATCAACCAAACCGCCCCGTGGCCCAACATTTCAACTCCCCCTCCCACTCTGCCGAGGACATGGAGGTCCTGGGCCTCCTTCACCGCCGCTCCCTCACCACCAGACGCCTGGAGGAAGAACGCCTCATCTTCCGTCTCGGAACACTTCAACCCCAGGGCATCAATGTGGACTTCAACAGCTTCCTCATTTCCCCTTCCCCCACCTCATCCTAGTTTCAAACTTCCAGCTCAGTTGCTAACTCCTTGACTTGTCCGACCTGCCTATCCTCTTTTCCACCTATCCACTCCACCCTCTCCTCCTTAACCTATCACCTTCATCTCCTCCCCCACTCACCCATTGTACTCTATGCTACTCTCTCCCCACCCCCACCCTCCTCTAGCTTATCTCTCCATGCTGCAGGCTCACTGCCTTTATTCCTGATGAAGGGCTTTTGCCCGAAACGTTGATTTCGCTGCTCGTTGGATGCTGCCTGAACTGCTGTGCTCTTCCAGCACCACTAATCCAGTATTTGATTTTCAGCATCTGCAGTCATTGTTTTTACTTTGTCGATGTGGTGCCATTCAAGTGGGTTGCTTTGTCCTGGATAGTGTCAAGCCCCTTGAGTGTTGTTGGAGCTGCACCCATCCAGGCAAGTGGGGAGTATTCCATCACATTCCTGACTTGTACCTTGTAGACAGTGGGTAGAATTTGGGGAGTCAGGAGGTGAATTACTCGCCACAGTATCCCTAGTCTCTGACCTGTTCTTGTAACTACTGTGTTCATGTGGTGAGTCCAGTGAGTTTCCGGTCAATAGTAACTCCAAGGATGTTGACAGTGGGGGAATCAGTGACGGTAACACTGTTGAATGTCAAGGAGTGGTGATTACATTGTCTTTTATTGGTGACGGTCATGGTCTGGCATTTGTGTGGCCTGAATATTACTCATCACTTGTTGGCCGAAGTCTGGATATTGTCCAGATCTTGTTGCATTTGAGCACGGATTGTTTCAGTATCTAAGGAGTCATGAAATGTGCTGAAAACTGTGCAAACATCAGCGAACATCGCCACTTCTGACCTTATGACTGAGGGAAGGTAATTGATGAAGCAGTTGAAGATTATTGGGCCTAGGACATTACCCATTTCTCCTGCAGAGATGTCCTGGAGCTGAGATGTCTGACCCTCTACAACCACAATCATCTTCTTTTGTGCCAGGTATGACTCTAACCAGTGGAGTGTTTGCCCCCAATACCTATTATTCCATTTCTGACAGGGCTCCTTGATGCCATACCCATTCAAATGTAGCCTTGATGTCAAGGGCTGTCACTCTCACCTCACCTCTGGAATTCAGCTCTTTTGTCCATGTTTGAACCAAGGCTGTAATGAGATCAGGAGCTGAATGACTTTGGCGAAACCCAAACTGGGCGTCACTGAGCAGGTTATTGCTGAGCAGGTGCTGTTTGATAGCCCTCGACAAAAGTGAGAACTGCAGATGCTGGAACCCGAGTTTAGATCAGAGTGGTGCTGGAAAAGCACAGCAGGTCAGGCAGCATTTGACTCCTCGGATGCTGCCTGACCTGCTGTGCTTTTCCAGCACTACTCTGTTTGATAGCCCTGTTGATGGAGAGTCGGCAGATTGGGTGGTAATTAGCCAGGTTGGACTGGTCATGCTTTTTATGTACAGGAAATACCTGGGCAATTTTCCACATTGTCAGGGAGAAGCTAATGTTGTAACTGTGTGGGAAAAGTTTGGCTAGGGGAGCAGCAAGTACTGGATGCACTTCTTCAGTACTATTGCCAGAATGTTCTCAAGGCCCATTGCCTTTGCAGAATCCACGGGGAGTGAATCGAATTGTCTGGAGACTGGTATCTGTGATGCTGGGGAGCACTGAAGAAGTCCAAAGATGTGCAGGTCAGGCGAATTGGTCATGCTAAATTGCCCGTAGTGTTAGGTAAGGGGTAGATGTAGATGTAGGGGTATGGGTGGGTTACGCTTCGGCGGGGCGGTGTGGACTTGTTGGGCCGAAGGGCCTGTTTCCACACTGTAAGTAATCTAATCTAATCTAATCTAATTATAAAAAAAAGTCCAAGATGGATCATCTACTCAGCACTTCTGACTGAACTTTGATATGAATGCATCAGCCTTATCTTTTGCACTGATGTGCTGGGCTCCTCCATCAGTGAGGATGGGGATATTTGTGGAGCAGCTCCTCCAGTGAGTTGTTAAATTGTACACCACCATTCACGACTGGATGTGAAAGGACTGCAGAGCTTAGATTTTTTTTTATTTCAAAAATATACTTTATTCATAAATGATTTGATGGTCTGTACATTGGATCATGCCATACATATGTCCATATTTACAAACACAGATTCGACTTTATTCTTGTCCTTTACAATCCTGTGCATTTTTCCAATCTTGTATATATACATATATTTGGCTGAGGCATCAGCAGAGCCCAAAAAAACGTCTGTATGGGCCCCCTGTTCTTCTTTCGGCAGGCCGATCTTACACGGTGGTCTTTCCCCACCGCGCCTTGGCGGCAGCTGCCCCTAGCTTCAGCGCGTCCCTCAACACGTAGTCTTGGACCTTGGAATGTGCCAGTCTGCAACACTCGGTCGGGGTCAACTCCTTCAGCTGGAAGATCAACAGGTTTCGGACCGCCCAGAGAGCGTCCTTCACCGAGTTGATGATCCTCCAGGCGCAGTTAATGTTCGTCTCGGTGTGAGTCCCGGGGAACAGGCCGTAGAGCACGGAGTCCCGCGTCACGGCGCTGCTCGGGACGAACCTCGACAAGCACCACTGCATTCCTCTCCAGACTTCCTCTGCATAGGCACATTCCAGAAGGAGGTGTGTGACAGTCTCGTCCCCCCCGCAGCCACTTCGAGGGCAGCGTGCGGTGCGGCAGAGAGTCCGGGCGTGCATAAAGGATCTCACAGGCAGAGCCCTTCTCACCACCAGCCAAGCCACGTCTTGGTGCTTGTTGGAGAGTTCTGGCGATGAGGCATTCTGCCAAATGGCTTTGACAGTCTGCTCAGGGAACCGCTCGACAGGATCCGCCCTCTCCTTTTCCCGAAGGGTCTCAAGGACGCTACGTGCTGACCACTTCCTGATGGACTTGTGGTCAAAGGTGTTTTTCCTCATAAATTTCTCCACGAAGGACAGGTGATACGGAACGGTCCAACTACTCGGAGCGTTCCGCGGCAGCGAGGCCAGGCCCATCCTTCGCAACACCGGGGACAGGTAGAACCTCAGTACGTAGTGACACTTGGTGTTTGCGTACCGGGGATCCACGCACAGCTTGATGCAGCCACACACAAAGGTGGCCATCAGGGTGAGGGTGGCATTGGGCGTGTTTTTTCCCCCATTGCACCGGTCTTTGTACATTGAGTCTCTTCGGACCCGGTCCATCTTTGATCTCCAAATGAATTGGAAGATGGCCCGGGTGACTGCGGCGGCACAGGTCCTGGGGATAGGCCAGACCTGTGCCACATATAGCAATACTGAGAGTACCTCACACCTGATGACCAGGTTTTTTCCCGCGATGGAGAGCGACCGTTGCCCCCATCTGCCTAGTTTCTGTCTCATCTTCCTGATCCGCTCCTCCCAGGTCTTGGCGCACGCCCCAGCCCCCCCGAACCAAATACCCAGCACCTTCAGGTGGTCAGTCCTGACGGTGAAGGGGATAGAGGATTGGTCGGCCCAGTTCCCGAAGAGCATGGCCTCGCTCTTGCCTCGGTTTACCTTGGCCCCCGAGGCCCGTTCGAACTGGTCGCAGATGCACACGAGTCTGTGCACGGACAGCGGATCCGAGCAGAAAACAGCGACGTCATCCATGTACAGGGAGGCCTTAACCTGCAGGCCCCCGCTGCCAGGAATAGTCACCCCCCTCAGGCTCGCATCCTTCCTGATGGATTCGGCAAATGGCTCTATGCAACACACAAACAAGGCGGGTGAGAGGGGGCATCCCTGCCTGACTCCAGATCTTACAGGGAAGCTATCTGATTCCCACCCATTGATTGAGACTGCACTGACAATGTTGGTGTAGAGCAGTCTGATCCAATTTCCGATTCCCTCCCCAAAGCCCATTTTGGAGAGGACATCCCTCATATATGTATGCGATATCCTGTCAAAGGCTTTCTCCTGGTCCAGGCTGATGAGGCAGGTGTCCACCCCCCTGTCCTGCACGTAGGCGATCGTATCCCTGAGGAGTGCGAGACTCTCAGAGATCTTCCTGCCCGGTACAGCACAGGTTTGGTCCGGGTGGATCACCGATCCCAGAGCAGACCTGACCCGGTTGGCGATGACCTTTGACAGGATTTTGTAGTCTGCATTTAACAGTGAGATCGGTCTCCAATTTCTAATTTCCTCCCTCTCCCCCTTCCGCTTGTAGACGAGGGTGATGATGCCTTTCCTCATGGATTCACTCATGGTACCTGCCCGGAGCATACTGACATACACCTCCAGCAGGTCCTGGCCGATCAAGTCCCAAAGAGCGGAATAAACCTCGACCGGTAAGCCGTCGCTTCCGGGAGTTTTATTCTTTTCGAAGGACTCGAGGGCCTTGGTCAGTTCATCCAGAGATAGCGGCTGGTCCAGCCTCTCTCGTGTTCCGTCATCTAGGACCTCCGTGATAGAGGACAGGAACGACTGGGAGGCCGCGCTGTCGGTCGGCTTCGAGTCATACAGGCTGGCGTAGAAGGATTTGCTGATCCTCATGACGTCAGCCTGAGATGACGTTACCGAGCCATCTTCTTTCTTCAGGCTGCTGAGCACGGAGCTCTCTTTGTGCACCTTCTGGAAGAAGAAACGTGAGCACGTCTCGTCCTGCTCCACCGAGCGGACCCTGGACCGGAAGATTATCCTGGAGGCCTCCGAGGCAAAGAGCGAGGCTTGCTGGCCCTTCACCTCCTTGAGGTCCTCCGTGACATCCACCCCCATCGTCTGCAGCAGGAGCAGGTTCTGCATACTTTCCTGGAGCTGGGACAGTTTTCCCCGCCTCTCTCTCGCCTCCTGGACACCTTTGAGGATAAAGAACCTCTTGATGTTCCCTTTTACCGTTTCCCACCAGTCCACTGGAGACTCAAAGAGGGGCTTCACGGTTCTCCAACCTGCGTAATCCCTCTTGAGCTCTTCGATGTTTCCCGGGGTCAACAGCTTAGTGTTCAGTTTCCACGTTCCCTTGCCCGCCCGCTGTTCGTCCTGTAGGTGACAGTCGGCCAGCAGGAGGCAGTGGTCAGAGAAGAACACCGGCTTGACGTCGGTGGATCTGACCGAGAGCGTTCGGGACACAAACAGGTAATCTATCCTTGAGCGGATAGACCCGTCTGCCCGTGACCAGGTGTATCTACGCTGCGCTCCGTCTGCAGGGGCGCTGAAGACGTCGTGCAGCTTGGCGTCTTTGACCGTTTCCATCAGGGCCCTGGACGTAGCGTCCGGTTTACTGTCCCCCCCGCCGGATCGTCCATCAGCATCAATGATGCAGTTGAAGTCTCCGGCCAGAATGACCGGCCTGGACGTAGCCAGCAGCAGTGGAAGCTGTTGCAGGACGGCCAACCGTTCACTCTTACCCACTGGGGCGTACACGTTGATTAGTCTCACGGGAGCGTTTCTGTATTTGACGTCCACGACGAGGAGGCGCCCGCCCACCACCTCCTTAACCTCGGAGATGGTGAAGTTGCCTCCCCGCAACAGGATACCCAGGCCGGAGGCGCGGCTATCGTTGCCCCCCGACCACACTGACGGCCCGTGGGCCCACAAGCTCGACCATCTCCTGTAACTGCTGAGGTGCGGTATCCCGCACTCCTGCAGAAACAGGACATCGGCTTTGACGTTGGCCAGGAAGGCCAGCGTTGAAACACATCGCGTAGCCGCTTTAATGCTACGCACATTTATGCTGGCAATTTTAGCTTAGATCTGATGCATTGGTTGTGGGAGCACATAGCTCTGTCTATCACTTCCTGTTTATGCCGTTTGGCATGCAAGTACTCCTGTTTAGTACCTTCACCAGGTTGACACCTCATATTTAGGTCTGCCTGATGCTGCTCCTGGCACGCGCTCCTGAACTCTCCATTGAACCAAGATTGATCCCTGCTTGATGGTAATGGTTGAGTGGGGATATGCTAGGCCATGAGGTTACAGATTGTGCTGGAGTACAGCAGTTTTGATGACCCACAGTGCTTCATGGATGCCCAGTATTGAGCCGTAGATCGGTTCGAAGTCTGTCCCATTTAGCACAGTGATAGCAGTACACAACAAGATGGAAGGTATTCTCAATGTGAAGGCAGGACTTTGTCTCCATCAGGACAGTGCAGTGGTCACTTTTATCTATACTGTCATGGACAGAGGTGATTGCAACTGGCAGATTAGTAAGGGTGAGGTCAAGTACATTTTCTGCTCTTGTTGGTTCCTTCACCACCTGCCAGAGACCCAGTGTAGCAGTTATATCCTTTAGGACCCAACCAACCCAATCAGTAATGCTGCTGCTGCTGAGCCACTCTTGGTGGTGGACATTGAAATCCGCCACCCAGTAGACATTTTACCACCCTCAGTGCTTTCTCCAAGTGTTGTTCAACATGGAGGGGCACTGATTCATCAGCTGAAGGAGGATAATATGTGATAACCAGTAAGAGGTTTCCTTGCCTCTGTTTAACTTGAAGCCATGAGACCTCATGAGGTCCAGAGTCGATGTCAAGGACTCCCAGGGCAACTTCCTCCCACCTCGGCTGGGTCTGTCCTGTCAGTGGGACCGGACATATCCAGGGATGGTAATGGTGGTGTCTGGGTATGTAAGGTATGATCTGATAAAAATGAATGTATCAGGCTGTTGCTTGACTCGTCTGTGAGACAGTTTTCTCAATTTTAGCACTAGCTCCCAGATTCCAGTATAGAGGACAGGGCCATTGTCTTTTCTGGTTCCAAGGACGATGCCAGATGATCCAGGGTTTCATTTCTTGGTTGTGAGTTTCTAGCGATTGATACGACTGAGTGGCTTGTGAGGCCATTTCAGAGGGCAGTGGAGAATCAACCACATTGCTGTGGCTCTGGACTCACATGGAGGCCAGACCAGGTAAGGATGGCAGATTTCCTTCCCTAAAGGGCATTAATGAGCCAGATAGTTTTTTCCGACAATTGACAATGGTTTCAAGGTTAACCCTTAATTCCATTTTTTAAAAATTGAATTCAAACTCCATCATCTGCCATGGCACGATTTGAACCCAGGTCCCCACAGCATTATTCTGAGTTTCTGGATTAATAGTCAAGTGACAATACCACGAGACCATCGATTCCACTGAGGAGGTGGATGGGGATGCAGAGAGGGAGGTTGTGGAAAGGCAGGGATGGGAGTCAGCCTGGAGGGCCGTGGGAATGGGGATGTGGGGGGCAGGGAATAGGTACCAGGGCTGAGTCGAGGGGTGGTGATAATCTCCTATCAGTGAACACTGAAATTGCAGGAGAAATAGTTCTCAGCACATGATTGAAGATGATATCCTGGGATAGAGAGAATGAGACAGAGAGAAGTTGGACAGATACACAAACATGAGGGGAGGAGGTGACAGTGTCTCAACCTTTGCAGCCTCTGGTTTCTAACCGTGTGTGTTATGTGCTTTTGTTGAAATGCAGTGAGACTGTGTGTGGGATCTTCCTTCATTCGACAAGGTGTTGCACAAAAGGGCCTGGAATAAACTAAACATACGGGCCATGTATTAGCATGGATACAGGATGGGTTAACTGACAGGAAGCAAAGAGTGGGGATAAATGAGTGCGTTTCTGGTTGTTGATCAGTGACGAGTGTTTGCCTCAGTGATTACCATTAGGACCACAATTATTCACAATTTATAGAGATTTGGAGTTGGGGACCACATTTTGTGCCAATGTTTGTGGATGACATGAAGGTAAATGGTAGAGTAAAGTGTGCAGAGCACTCTGAAAGTTTCCAAAGGGACATCGATAGTTCAAGTGAGTGGGCAAAGGTCTGGTAGATGGAGTACAATGTGAATAAATGTGAAATCATCCAATTTGGAATAACTGTGAGAGGGACTGTTTCTGAATGGTGAAAGAAACTTGCAGCATGATGCTGTGCAGAGGGACCTGGGGGTCCTTGTGCATGGATCAGAGAATGCTAGTCTACAGGTGCAACCAGTAAGTCAGAAGGAAAATGGAATTTTGTCTTCCTAAAGGGATTGTGGTTCAAAGCACGAATGTTACATTGCAGCTGTATAGGGTGCTGGGGAGGCCACACCTGGAGGACTGTGTGCAGGTTTTGTTTCCGCACTTGGGAAAGGATGTACTGGCACTGGAGGTGGTGCAGAGGACAAGGTTTACTAGGTTGATTCCGGAGTTCAGGGGGTGGCTTATGAGGAGAGACTGAGAAGACTGGGATTATATTCCTTGGAATTTCCGAGAATAATGGGGATGGTGGGGTGGGAGTGGATCTCAGAACCATATGAAGTTATGAAGGGAATAGATAAGATAGAAATAAAGAGGGTGTTTCCACTGGTCGGTGAAACTGAGACAAGTGGGCATAGCCTCAAAATAAGAAGGAACAGATTAGGGCTGAATTGAGAAGGAAGTTCTTCACCCAGAGGGTTGTGAATCTGTGGAAATCCTTGCCCAGTGAAGTAGTTGAGGCTTCCTCAGTGAATGAATATAAAGTTAAGAGAGATAGATTTTTGAACAGGAAAGGAATTAAGGGTGAAGGTGAGAGGGTGGGTATGTGGAGCTGATCCCACAAAAAGACCAGCCATGATCATATTGAATGACTCAGGGGGCTCAAAGGGCCAGACGGCCATTTCCTGCTCCTCATTCTTATGGTCTTATGGATTTGAACATTAACCTCTTCTGGGGGGTTGTGTGTATGGGTGGGGTGGGGTGCGGTGAAGAGGGCGGTGTTGGGGGGAGGGGGGTGAGGGTGGAGTCCTGAGCCTCTGAAGCATTTTTCAATCATTGTGGAAGGGTTGTATTATTACTTCAGACAGTGCTAAATGGAAGTTGCAGGTGCCACTCAAATGTAGTTTATTGGTCAGCTGAGGCTAATGGGGAAAGGAAAGAGAGGGGTGGATTTTTCTGTCTCTCCACCCAGCTGTTTTCTTTTCTGTATTTCCTCTCGGAATATCTGGGACAGACTCCACTGGGACTTGTCGCCATTTTAATGGGGAGGTGGGTGAGTGGTCAGTGGGGATCATGGTGTGGGAAGGGAGTGGGATCCCAACCCCCGCTTCCCCACAACATGTCCCACTCCCTCCTCCTACCATTCTCAGTTTATCTGTGAGGATTAGGGGATGAACAGAAGGAATTGTTGCCATTGACTGGGATCTTATTACGGGTAAAAACAATGACTGCAGATGCTGGAAACCAGATTCTGGATTAGTGGTGCTGGAAAAGCACAGCAATTCAGACAGCATCCGAGGAGCAGTAAAATCGACGCTTCGGGCAAAAGCCCTTCATCAGGAATACAGGCAGAGAGCCTGAAGGGTGGAGAGATAAGTGAGAGGAGGGTGGGGGTGGGGAGAAAGTAGCATAGAGTACAATAGGTGAGTGGGGGAGGGGATGAAGGTGATAGGTCAGGGAGGAGGGTGGAGTGGATAGGTGAAAAAGAAGAAAGGCAGCTAGGCATGGTTGAAGAGCTTCAGGACAGAGGAAATGACCTGGGAGTTGCAGTGGGAGAGGGACTCCCTGAGATTCTTGTCGAGAGAGGAGGAAAACATCTTCAAGGCAGGCATCCTTGCAAGAGGATTCGCAGTAGGGTTAAGATCAACTAGGTAAAAACAATGACCGCAGATGCCTTCCCCGCTCACCTACTGTAGTCTATGCTACTTTCTCCCCACCCCCACTCTCCTCCAGATTATCTCTCCTCACTTCAGGCTCTCTGCCTTTATTCCTGATCAGGGGCTTTTGCCCACAACGTCGATTTTACTGCTCCTCGGATGCTGCCTGAACTGCTGTGCTCTTCCAGCACTACTATCCAGAAAATGGGATCTTATTACTGTCTCTTGGGTTGGGGGGTTGGGGAGGGTGGGGTTTGGTGAGGGGGTGAGGTTTTGGAGTCGGCTCTGGGACTGAGGAGGATCCTTAGCATTGCAAAGGGGCAAGAAATGCAGGATCTGACACACCCGACCCCACCACCCTCCCACGCCACCCCCACTCACTTTTGGCCAACGTTCAGGATGATATTAACCCACTCCATCAACGGTTGGCCATTTTCACATTTTGCTTCCTGTGGGATCCCACACAGTGGAATGTGGGGGCAGGGGTTGTTGCACGGAAAAGGAAGACAGCTGAAAGAGGGATGGGGTGGTAGGGGGCTAGGTACCGGATCTGGAGGGAGGGTGTGAGGGTTTACTCCAGTGATCAGACCCAGCCCAGCTCCAGGTTGAAACAGGAGAGTTTAGTATTTGCTGTTGGCTTAGTGGAGATGGAGGGGTGGGGGGGCTGCTGTTTTCACATTACAGCCTGTGGGATCTTGCTGTGCAGGGACAGACTGCAGCCATTTCCTTTACAGTAGCAAGGAGCAACACTTTTCACATTCAGGAAATTCAGGAGGTGAGGGCAAGGGGTTCTGAACGTGGGTGGTGAAGCTACAGAAACCTTCAGTTTCATTCAACATGGAGTGGGGGAAACTGGGGACAGCTGGTGGGATCCAGCTGTGCAGAATACCTTTCACTCCAATATCAGCCCCTCTCTGTGGGGGTAATGGGGAGGTGGGGGGGCTGGTGCGTGGAGATGGGTTCTGACAGGTTGTTGAAGGGATACCATGTCGGTCCTGCATACAGCTACCTGTGGGATCTTGCTGTGCACTCCCTCGGCCTGCAGCTCACCCTCACATGTTACGCTAGCCTATCCATAGGGCCCTAGGGTGAGGTCACTAATGGTCTGATAGTGGTTAGGGTACACCGTCCCTCCATTTCCCCCATAGCTCTGACCCTCCCACCACCTCTCGTCATCCCCTCACCCTCCGAGACATGGCACAGAGATTGGAGCACAAGGCAAACGTGAGGCAGGAGAGGGCATTTCAATCAAAACAAGTGTGGAATGGAGAGAGAGAGAGAGAGAGATAAAGAAATTATCGAAATGAAAGGGGAATCTGGCCAGAGATGGAGGTGTGGGTGGGACAGTCAAAGAGGAAGACGGAGAAAGAGACAGAGAAAGAAAGACATTGATCGATTTGCGAGAGCAGGAGGAGAAAGCTGAACAGAGATGGACAAGTGGATAGTGTCAGACAGAGGGAGAGAGGAGTGAATGAGAGAAACAGGGACACACAGATAGAGAGTTGCCTGTACCAGGGGAAGGTTCCTCATTAATATTTCATGTAGAAACTGCACCAATCCCGGATGGAGTGGGCACGGGGGTGATGCCCTTTGAATGGGAGTGGGTCAGGGGAACATTGGTCTTGTTTTTTGTGCTTCTCGTACCCCCGGATTGTCAGAGAACCAGCTGGACGGGGCAGATTAAACCCAAGGGATGGTGCGGGCTGGGGAGGTGGAGCGGGTGGTGGGAAAAGGGGGAGAGGGACACAAGTTGTGGTGAGTGACTCTCCACCACTGAGTCATTGCCCAGCCCCTCAGAAAATAAACCCTGGGGCAGTCAGAAAGCATTTGCCCCTGATCACATTTGAAATCCGTTCCAATTCTCTGGGTTTAAGATCAGGGAGAGGTGCTGATTAAACATAGAGACTTTGGAAGGCAGTCAGTGATGGGATCTCGTTTGTTTCTCCTCAGTTTTGTTTCAGAACATTTTAGCTTTGATCTGATCAATTTCCATCTCTCTCCTGGGGGGAATTCTGAGAGACTGAACCTTGGACACTGAGGGAGAGACAGACTCTGGCAGTGGGAATGGGGGTGGTGTGTGGGGAGGGGGAGTTGGGGGCTGAGAGACAATAAATATTTCTGTCCCTGCTCCCCTCAAACAGAAACACTGCGACAGTCCTGAGGCAGTCTGAGTAACCTTCCTGTTCCCGGTCCCTGGGCTTAATATCAGGGGCTGTGTTGGGAGGAGAATGTCTGATTGTGGAGGCAGCGAGTGGTGGGATCTTGCTGTGCTTTTGGTGCAGGTGTTTGTGAAAAACTAATTAATTTTCATTTCTCTCTCAGTCCTTCCACCTCCCGTTCCCGGGGAAATTTGATTCGGGAGCTGAAACACGGGAAAATGCAGAGACAGAGAGAGAGAGACAATTATTATAAACTGTCCCATCTCCTGTCATTCATTTACACACAAACACACACTCCCGGGGGAGAACAATTGTGGTGCTCAGGCAGTCTCTGGGGTTTGTACCACAAGGGGGTGAGTTCTGGGGGGTAGAGGATGTGGGAAGATAGAGGGCCAAAAAGTCTGATCCCACAGATTTCGCTACCTCCCTCTCTCTCTGCCTCCATATTCCCAGTTGCCTGTCCCTCACGCAGCTTTCTATAAATTCTCCTCTCTGCCATATCCTTCACATCTACCCCTGCCCACTCTCTCAACCCCTCCCCAGGTTTTTCAGGAACTGATCTTCCATTCAGTATTTCCGATCTTTGGCCTTTCCCACCAACCTCTCTCTGCCTTCTGTGATCTTGCTATTGCTCCCTGAGGGTCATTTGACCCACATCCCCCTCATTCTCTGTCCCTCTCTATCGCTCATGCTCAGTGGTATCTCTGTTTACCTTTCTCCCCACCGACTTCTTTCTCTCCTTGGGTTTCCATAGATTCCCCACAGGATGGAAGCAGGCCATTCAGCCCATTCACACCAACCCTCTGAAGGATAGCCTCCCCAAACCGTTCCCATCTCTGTAACCCTGCATTTCCCATGGCACGTCCACTTAATCTGCTCATCCTTTGTCTGTGGGAGGAAACCAAAGCACCCAAAGGAAACCCAGGCAGACACAAGGAGAATGTACAAACTCCACACAGACAGTCATTCAAGACTGGATTCGAACCTGGGTGTTTCTCTCTCTCTCTCTCTCTTTTCTTCTGTCTCTGTATCCCTGTGTTTATTTTTCTCTCTTTCTCCTTCTCACTTTCTCCATTTTCCCCTATTCTCAATGGGATTTCTCTCTCCTGCTTCCTATCTGTCCTTTTTGGTCTGTCTCTCTCTCGGATCTTTCTCCCTGTGTCTTACTGTTTCTCTCCCTGTATTGCTCTGTGCCCCCGTTTTCACCTTTTCTGCCCCAGTTTCTTTCTCTCCTATCTGTCCTTCTATCTCTCTCTCTCTGGGGTCTTTCTGCCCCCCTCGATTCGTCCCTCTTCCTCTGCCTCTCCATCTCTGTCTCTATCCTGCACTGTTTCTCTCTCTCTGATCATTCTCTGTCTCTCCCAAGTTTTCTCTCTCTCTCTCTACCCCGACTCTCCAGATGGAGGTTTCCCTCTGTTTACATATGTCTCCCTATTCCCCATGTCTCTACCTGGAGTTTCACTCTCCATTTGCCTGTGGCTGTTTATCCCTGTCCCTGGGAGCAAATTTGGGGTGGAACGATGGCAGGGCTGAATACTTACTGGAGTGGGATTCTCCTTCTGTTTCCTTCTCTCTCCCTGTCGGTCCATCTCTCGCATGGCTTTTCTCACCTTTATGCCTCAGACCTGAAATCCACACAGAGACAAAGCTTCAGTTTCAAACCAGCTACAATAGGCTTTTATTCAGACGAGGGAACAGTCTTCTGCAGCCAAGGAACAAAGATTAATCCACAGGGGAACATCGTATTTCCACACTGACAAACACAAGCTGTGAGTGGGATGAACTTAACCAGTAAAGTTAGTGAGTTTCTGAACATCAAACTATTTCAGACAAGGACATGAAGTGACTATATGGATCTGTTGTGGACGTTTGTTTATTTTACAAATGATCATGAATTTTCTCACTCAGATTTTTTTAGAATTCTGACACGGTGTGAACAGACCCTTCAGCCCAACACATCCACACTGACTCTTCAAAGAATAACCCATCCAGACCCATTTCCCCATCCTATATTTACCCCTGACTAATGCACCTAACATACACATTCCTGAACACTCAGGGCAATTTAGCACAACCAATTCACCTAACTTGCACAACTTTAGACTGCGGGTAGAAATCGGAGCATGTCGACAGAGGGAGAATGTGCAAACTCACACAGTCATCCGAGGCTGGGTTCCAGGTATTTGAGGCAGCAGTGCTACCCACTGAGTCACCTCTGATTGACTCAAATTGTGTTCAAGATGGTTAATCTCAGGGAAGTGTAATTTACTGCTGACTTTGCCTATTTTACCACACACTTCCAAGTATTCAGAAATCTCATCTTTCACAATGGATTCCAGGATCTTACCCAGGACCGAGGTTAGGGTAATCGGACTGTAATTTTCTGTTTTGTGCATTACTTCCATTTAAAACAAGTATGTGTGCATGTTTCTATGTGTCTCTATGTATGTGAATCAGTGTGTCTATGTGTGTGTGCATGTTTCTGTGTGTGTTTATGTGTGTTAGTGTACATGTTTCTGTGTATATGTATACATGTGTGTGCCAGTGCGCTTGGATGTGACAATGCTGTCACTTTAACAAGGTTATTTTGTTCTTGGTTGTTTTTTAAGACGATAAGACATAAAAGCAGAAATTAGGCCATTCTGTCCATCGAGCCTGCTCTGCCATTCAATCATGGCTGCCACGTTTCTCATCGAGGAGAAAGTGAGGACTGCAGATGCTGGAGATCAGAGCTGAAAATGTGTTGCTGGAAAAGCGCAGCAGGTCAGGCAGCATCCAAGGAACAGGAGAATCGATGTTTCGGGCATAAGCCATTCTTCAGGCTTATGCCCGAATCATTGATTCTCCTGTTCCTTGGATGCTGCCTGTCCTACTGCGCTTTTCCAGCAACACATTTTCAGCTCTGCCACATTTCTCATCCCCATTCTCCCTGTAACACTTGATCCCCTTGACAATCACGAACTTATCTATCTCTGTCTTAAATATATTCAATGACCTGGCCTCCACTGATTAGATTAGATTAGATTACTTACAGTGTGGAAACAGGCCCTTCAGCCCAACAAGTCCACACTGCCCCGCCGAAGCGCAACCCACCCATACCCCTACATCTACATCTACCCCTTACCTAACACTAAGGGCAATTTAGCATGGCCAATTCACCTGACCTGCACATCTTTGGACTGTGGGAGGAAACCGGAGCACCCGGAGGAAACCCACGCAGACACGGGAGAATGTGCAAACTCCACACAGAGAGTCGCCTGAGGCGGGAATTGAACCCGGGTCTCTGGCGCTGTGAGGCAGCAGTGCTAACCACTGTGCCACCGTGCCGCCCATTCACCTGCCCGTTCTGTGGCAGTGAATTCCATAGATTCACCACTCTCCAGCTAAAGAGGTTTCTCCTTGTCTCCATTTAGAAAAGTCTTCCCTTTACTCTACTGCTGTGCCCTCAGGTCCTACTCTTTCCCCCAATGGAAACATCTTCCCAACATCCATGGTGTCCAGGCTATTCATTTAGATTCCCCCTCATCCTTTTGAACTCCATCGAGTACAGACCCAGAGTCCTGAAACTTTCCTCATACATTAAGCTTTTCATTTCTGGGACCATTCTCGTGAGCCTTCTCTGAACACCCTCCAGGACCAATACATCCTTCCTAAGATACGGGGCCCAAAACTGCACACAATTCTCCAAATGCATTCTGACCAGAACCTTCTAGAGTCTCAGAAGTGTATGAATTCTTACTTTCCCACATTGTGCTCCATCTGTCACTTCTTTGCCCACTTTCCTAACCTGTCCAAATCCTTCTGCAGACTTCCTACCTTCTCACTGTTACCTGTACAGGCTGGGAAAATATTTGGGGGAACCTCAAAAATTGGAAGGATGAGTGGTGAGTGCCAAATCTGTAGGTAAGACATCTGGGGAGGTGCAAAATTTGAGGGCATGATTGAAGAGGAACTTGAGGTTTGCAAAATGTTTGGAAGGTTGCAAATTATGGGGGTACTCAAAACCTAAGCAGATGCAACATTTGGGGAGTTTGAACAGAGTGAGGACTGGAGATGCTGGAAAGACAGAATTGATAAAATGTGGAGAGGCAAAAAGCACAGCAGATCAAGCAGCCTCACAGGAGCAGGAGAGTCAATGTTTGGGCTTTGGGACCTTCATCAGGGGGACTGAGGAAAAATCTGGGGTGGTGGTCTGGGGGAAGGTAGGTGGGGTGATGAAAGGTAGATGCAGGTCGGAGGTGATTGTGATTACTCAATCAGAAGGAAGATAGACAGGTTCGGTCAGGTCAAGAGGACAGGGGTGGAGAGGGAGGGCTGGACAGTTCGAGGTGGGAAGTGGGAAGATTTGGAAGCTGGTGAATCCTATATTGAGGCCATTTTGTTGTAAGCTTTTTCCTCAAGTTCTCGTTTGGCTTTACTTTGATATTGGAGCAGGCTCATGTCTTTGGGGGAGTTGAAATGGTTGGCCTGGAAGGTGGGGTTGATTGGAACATGTGGGCCTTAGATGTTCCCTGATCTGGTCCCAGTGTTTGTGTTCAGGCTCCCACGGAGAGGAGAACACATTGGGAACAAGGGATGCAATAAATCAGGTTAGAGGAAATATGGGTGAATCTCTGCTGAACTTGGAAAGATGTTTTGGGTCCTTGGATGGAGGAAAGAGGGGAGGTGTGGCATCAGGTGTTGCACTTCCTGGGTTCACAGGTGAAGGTGCCAGGTGTGGAGCAGAGGATGGTGGGAAATGAGGATCTAACTAGGGAGTCATGTAGGGAACGGTCCCCAGGAAAGCAGATGGGGTAGAGTGGGAAATCTCATTTTTGGGTTAGGGGTCAGATTGCAGGTGGTGAAAATGGCAGAGGATGATGCATTGGATTTGGAGATTAGTGGGGTGGAATGTGAGGGAGTTCTATCCTTGTTGTGGCTGGGAGGGGTTTGAGGGTAGAATGTGGTTGTAGGACTCATTGTTCACGGGGAAGGGGAAATTACGCACCTTGAAGAAGGGAAGGTGATGGCCTAATGGTATTATTACACGTATTATTATCCAGAAACACAGAAAAATGTTCTGGGGACCTGGGCACGAATCGTATCACGGCAAATGGTCGAATTTAAATTCAACAACAAAATCTGGAATTAGGAGTCGACTGATAGCCATGAAACTATTGTCAATTGTTGGAAAAAAACTATCTGGTTCATTAATATCCTTTCGGGAAGGAAATCTGCCATACTTACCTGGTCTGGCCTCCATGTGACTCCAGAGCCACAGCAATGTGGTTGATTCTCCACTGCCCTCTGAAATGGCCTCACAAGCCACTCAGTCGTATCAATCGCTAGAAAGTCACAACAAAGAAATGAAACCCTGCACTATCTGGCATTGACCTTGGAACCAGAAAATACAACAGCAAAAACACAAACAGCTCTGTTGACCATGCAAAGTCCTACTTACTGACATCTTGGGGCTCATGCCAAAATTGGGCGAGCTGTCTCACAGACTAGTCAAGCAACAGCCTGATATAGTTGTTCTTACGGAATCATACCTTACAGATAATACCTCAGACACTACCAATATTTTCCCTGGATATGTGCTGTCCCATGAGCAGGATAGATCCAGCAGAGGTGGCTACACAGTGGCATGCAGTCAGCAGGGAGTTGCCCCAGGAGTCCTTGATATTGACGTCCCCAGCTCTCATGGCTTCAGGTTAAACAGGGGCAAGGAAACCTCTTACTGGTTATCACGTAGCATCCTCCTTCAGCTGATGAATCAGTGCTCCTCCATGTTAAACAATACTTGGAGGAAACACCGAGGCTGGCAAAGGCACAGAATGTACTCTGGGTGGGGGATTTCAATGTTCAACACCAAGGAGGTGCTTGGCAGCATCATTACTGATCGAGCTTGTCGGGTCCTAAAGGATAGAACTGCTAGACTGGGTTTGTGGCAGGTGGGTGAAGGAACTAACAAGAGGGAAAAACATACTTCAGGTCATCCTTACTAATCTGCCAGGCTGCAGAAGCATCTGTCCATGACAGTATAGATAAAAAAGACCACCTTCCTGTGCTTATGGAGACAAAGTCCTTCCTTCACAATGAGAAGACATCCACATTCCGGCAATAGTACTGAAGAAGTGTGGTCCAGAACCTGCCGCTCCCCTCGCCAACCTCTTCCAGTACAGTTACAACTCTGGCATCGACCTGACAATGTGGAAAATTGCCCAGGTATGTCCTGTACACAAAAAGCAGGACAAATCCAACCCAGCCAGTTACTGCCTAATCTGTCCACTCTCCATCATCAGTAAAGTGATGGAAGGGGTCATCAACAGGGCTATCAAACAGCACCTGCTCAGCAACAACCTGCTCAGTGATGCTCAGTTTGGGTTTTGCCAGGGTCACTCAGCTCCCGATCTCATTACAACCTTGTAAGGCATTAGTAAGGCATTTGATAAGGTTCCCCATGGTAGGCTTATGCGGAAAGTCAGGAGGCATGGGATAGAGGGAAATTTGGCCAATTGGATAGAAAACTGGCTAACCGGTCGAAGGCAGAGAGTGGTGGTAGATGGTATAAATTCAGCATGGAGTCCAGTTACAAGTGGAGTTCCGCAGGGATCAGTTCTGGGTCCTCTGCTGTTTGTAATTTTTATTAATGACTTAGATGAGGGAGTCGAAGGGTGGGTCAGTAAATTTGCAGATGATACAAAGATAGGTGGAGTTGTGGACAGTGAGAAGGGCTGTTGTCGGCTGCAGAGGGACTTAGATATGATGCAGAGCTGGGCTGAGGAGTGGCAGATGGAGTTCAACCCTGCCAAGTGTGAAGTTGTCCATTTTGGAAGAACAAATAAGAATGCGGAATACAGGGTTAATGGTAGGGTTCTTGGTCAGGTGGAGGAACAGAGGGATCTTGGGGTCTATGTACATAGATCTTTGAAGGTTGCCTCTCAGGTGGATAGAGTTTGTAAGAAGGCCTATGGAGTATTATCGTTCATTAGCAGAGGGATTGAATTCAAGAGTCGTGAGGTGATGTTGCAGCTGTACAGGACTTTGGTTAGGCCACATTTGGAGTACTGTGTGCAGTTCTGGTCGCCTCACTTTAGGAAAGATGTGGAAGCTTTGGAGAGGGTGCAGAGAAGATTTACCAGGATGTTGCCTGGAATGGAGAGTAGGTCGTACGAGGATAGGTTGAGAGTTCTCGGCCTTTTCTCGTTGGAACGACGAAGGATGAGGGGTGACTTGATAGAGGTTTATAAGATGATCAGAGGAATAGATAGAGTAGACAGTCAGAAACTTTTTCCCCGGGTACAACAGAGTGTTACAAGGGGACATAAATTTAAGGTGAAGGGTGGAAGGTATAGGAGAGATGTCAGGGGTGGCTTCTTTACCCAGAGAGTGGTGGGGGCTTGGAATGTGCTGCCCGAGGGAGTGGTAGAATCAGATTCATTGGTGACCTTTAAGCGGCATTTGGATAGGTACATGGATGGGTGCTTAATCTAGGATAGAAGTTCGGCACAACATCGTGGGCCGAAGGGCCTGTTCTGTGCTGTATTGTTCTATGTTCTATGTTCTATGTTCTTGGTTCAAACCTGGACAAAAGAGCTGAATTCCAGAGGTGAGATGTGAGTGACAGCCCTTGACATCAAGGCTGCACTTGCTGAAAATGTGTTGCTGGAAAAGCGCAGCAGGTCAGGCAGCATCCAAGGAACAGGAGAATCGACGTTTCGGGCATAAGCCCTTCTTCAGGAATCGCCATAACGTCGATTCTCCTGTTCCTTGGATGCTGCCGCACTTTTCCAGCAACACATTTTCAGCTCTGATCTCCAGCATCTGCCATCCTCACTTTCTCCATCAAGGCTGCATTTGACCAACTATGGCATCAAGAAGCCCTTGGCAAAACTAGAATCAATGGGTATCGGGGCAAACACTCCACTGATTCGAGTCATGCCTGGCACAAAGAAAGATGGTTGTAGTTTTGGAGGGTAAGTCATCTCAGTTCCAGGACATCTTTGCAGGAGTCCCTCAGGGTAGTGTCCTAGCTCCAATGATCTTCAGCTGCTTCATCAATTACCTTCCCTCTGTCATAAGGTCAGAATTAGGGATGTTCACCAATGATGAACAGTGTTCAGCGCCATTTGTGACTCCTCAGATACTGAAGTAATCCATGCTCAAATGAAACAAGATCTGGACAATATCCAGGCTTGGGCAGACAAGCAGCAATAACATTCACGCCACACAATTGCCAGACAATGACCATCACCAATAAAAGACAGTCTAACCACCGTCCATTGACATTCAATGGTATTACCATCACTGAATCCCCCACTGTCAACATCCTTGGAGTTATCATTGAACAGAAATTCAAATTGACTCCCCACATAAACACAGTGGCTACAACAGAATGCCAGAGATGAGGGATACTGTGGCGAGTAACTCACCTCCTGACATCCCAAAGTCCATCCACCATCTACAAGGCACATGTCAGGAGCATGATGGAATACTCCCCACTTGCCTGGATGGGTGCAGCTCCAACAACACTTAAGAAGCTTGACACCATCCAGGACAAAGCAACCCACTTGATTGGCATCACATCGACAAATATTCAACCCCTCCACCACCGGCACTCAGTGGCAGCGGTGTGTGCTATCTATAAGATGCACTGCTGAAATTCACCAAAAATCTTTCAACAACACCTTCCAAACCCATGACCACATCCATCTAGAAGGACAAGGGCAGCATGCACTTGGGAACAGTACCACTTTCAAGTTCCCTCCAAGCCACTCACCACACAGTCGTTGAGTCAAAATTCTGGAATTCCCTCCCTGCCGGCATTGTGAGTCAACCCACAGCATGGGGACTGCAGCAATTCAAGATGGCATCTCACCCCCACCTTCTCAAGGGCAAGTAGAGATGTGCTATCAATGCTGACCAGCCAGTGACGCCCAAGTCCCACAAATGCATACAAAACCTTCCTATCTCTGTGAGCTCCCTCTTCTTCCAACATCCCTCAGTACATTTGAAACCTAATCCAATGCTGATTCCCCTTCCTATCTCTGTAAATGACTCCAATCTCCATAACATTTCTAATCTCTGCCATCTCCTCCTCCAGTCATTACAATAATACTTATTTCTGTCATCTTGTCCCGGACCTATCGTCCACCCTGTCAGTATAATATTCTGCAGCCTCTACCAACCTCCCCATCTGTGCACCTTATTCTAGCCCCTTACAGCACATGACATCACTGTAACTTTCTCCAATTGGTGATGGTCATTGTCTGGCATTTGTGTGGCGTGAATGTTACTTGCCACTTGTTGGCCCAAGCCTGGATATTATTATAGGGAACATTAAAATCTCCTATCACCACCACCCTGCTGCTCCTACATCTTTCCATAATTTGGTTACACATTGTCCCTCTGTCTCACGCTCATGGTTGGGAGGCCTGTAGTACAGCCCCAACATTGTTACCGCACCCTTCCTATTTTTGAGCTCTGCCCATATTGCCTCACTGATCGGGTTCTCCATAGTGTTCTCCTTCAGCACAGCTGTGATATCCTCTCTGACCGGAAATGCAACTTCTTCACCCCTTTCACCTCCCTCTCTATCCCGCCTGAAGCATTGATATCCTGGGATACTTAGTTACCAATCATGCCCTTCCTTCAACCAGTAAGAGCAATAACATCCCAGTTACTAATCCAAGCCCAAAGTTCTTCTGTCTTACCAATACACGAATGCGTCTCAGGCCAGCAGTCTCCTTACGTCATCATCTGCTCTCTGTCTTCTCTTCCCCTTAGTCACGCTGACTTCATTATCCAGCTCCTCACAGATTTTAGTTGTTACCTCCTTACTGTCCACTAACCCTCTCAACTGGTTACTATTTCCCACCACATTAGTTTAAACCTTCCCGAACAAATATGTTCTCAAACTTATTTACATAGGAAGGCTGTGAATCTAGCAGCTTTTCCCAGTCAGACTCGGTTACAAACACAGGGTGTATCGCACAAACTGGAGGAGGTTCCGAAGGTGGAGATGGTTGTGAGGGAGGGTGAAGTTTACATAGATGAGGGTGAAAGAGCTGGAGAAGGATATGGAGATAAGTAGAGGGATGGAAAAACTGGATAAGCTAACATTGAAAGTCAGCCTTACAGGAATTGGAGTGTCACATGGACTTGAGTCGGTGCTACAGATCAGGAATTCTGCAGGGACTTGAAGGAATTACCCAACTCAGGCAGATTGTAAAAGCTCCACAGGTTGGGAGTGTCATCAGGACTGAAAGAGGTTACACAGAAAGGGAGGGCTTTAGGGGCTGCAGGATTTTCTGAACAAAGTGGAAGTGTTGGAGCAGTTTCCAAAGTCAGGGCAGTTTTTAGGCATAGAAGTAAGATACACTGAAAAATAATGTTTCTGGTGTTAATGTATGAAAGAATCAGAAACTTCATGGGTCTGGATAAACTAAGGGAGTTATGGACAGTTGTTTAGGCTGGAGAAGTTTACACAAGGGGGCGGCATGGTGGCTCAGTGGTTAGCACTCCTACCTCACAGTACCAGGGTCCATGGTTTGATTCCAGCCTTGGCCGACTGCCTGTGTGGAGTTTGCACATTCTCCCTGTGTCTGTGTGGGTTTCCTCCAGGTACTCCGGTTTCCTCCTACAGTCCAAAGATGTGCAGGTTAGGTAAATTGGTCATGCTAAATTGCCCGTTGTGTTAAGTGCATTAGTCAGAGGGAGATGGTTCTGGGTGGGTTCTTTGGAGGGTTGGTGTGGAATTGTTGGGCCAAAGGGTCTATTTCCACACTGTAGAGAATCTAATCTAAAAAACCTCATGGAGAGCCTTGTATAAATTTGGACATTAGTGACAGATGGGCTTCAGATACTGACATACATTGGAGGAACGCAAATAGGCCTGACAAATAGAGAGTGAAATAGGGACTGGAGAAGTTTGCAGTTAGGGATTGGAAGACATTACAGATGTAGGGAGGGTTATGGAGAGTGGTGGAGGTTATAGATAGGAAGGCTGCAGAGACTGCAGGGGTTCACACTGAGAGGGAGGTTTCTAAACAGGGAAAGTAACAGATATAGAGAAAGTACAGTGCCTGAAGAAGTTTCAGCAATCATGGTTTCAAGGTGCAAGAAAATGTTACAAAGACAGGGATGGTTGTAGTGATCATAAGAATTTACAAAGAGACAGAGGTCTTTCAACACTGTAGGATGGTATGCAACAGAAATAGCAAGAGTTTAGCAATAGAAGGAAGTTACAAAGACCGGGAGGGTCGAAGGCATTGGAGCAGCTTTGAAATATATAGAATGTTCTAGACTTTGAAGGAGGAGGTTACAGTGATAGACAGCCCTGTCAGAGCTTGAGAAGGTTACACAGATAGGGAGGGTTGTGGGGACTGAAGAAGGTTACGGAGATGGGGAGTTTAGAGAAAAACAGGGAAAGAGGAACAGATAATAATGAAGCCTGTGATCGTTCTTTTCTGCGTTTCTTCAACACATGAACCTACTCCACCATTCAATATGATCATGACTGATCATCTAACTCAGTACAATGTTCCTGCCTTCACTTCATATTCTGATATAGTAGTGACCGGTGGCATTTAGTGATACAGAGGGCTGCAGTAACTGGAAGGGATTTAACCGAGATAGGGAGGATTGTGGAGGCTATAACAGGTGACAGGGTTAGGAAGCATTTTACAGAGGAACCGAGGTATGTAGGAATGGGATGTGGTTACAGTCACAGGGAGGATTATGGGAGCTCATGTAGGTAATGGACATAAATTGTGTCATTATGTCTGGAGGAGGTTAAAGGTGTAAAGGTTTGTACTGACTGAAGGAGATTACATGCAAAGGGAGGGGAGTTTGCAGTGATCGAGTGTGATTTGGAGACAGAATGAGTTGAAAGTCATCTTTGGACTGCAGAGACTAAATTATGTGATAAAGAGAGTAACTCTGGCTGGTGTCCAGAGACAATGAAGATTCTAAAAGCTGGTGGAGGTTATAAAGGTAGAGAGTTTTTTTGTAGAGATGGGGGATGGTGTCATAGATAGTGAGATTCGTAAGAGCATGACATGGTTACATACGTAGGAAAGTTTTTTTTTCCAGCCTGGAAGGGATTACACTGACAGAGCTGGCTCAAGGGACTAATAATTCTTTTTCACAGATAAGGAGGGCTATACGGTCTGAAGAAAATTACACAGATAGGGACAGATATAGGATTAAAGGCAAATACAGAAACATGGAGAGTTGTATTGGTAGGAGGAGTCAACTGGGATAGGCAGGACTGTAGGGGTTTACAGAGATAGGGAAGGTACTGTCTACTGGGGAAGGTTACACTGATTCGAATTGGAGAAGCTTGACAGGGATAGAGAGTTTTCTGTGGACCAGAGGAAATTACAAACAAGATGACGATAATGAAGCCTGGGACCTTTCTCTTCTGTGTTCTTTGTCCAGTATTGTAACATGTTGTGTCCTCAGTCATTGAATATAGAAACCCTCTACCTCATCCCTCTCCTGTTTATTGTGAGTGATCTCACCGTGCTGCAGGACTGAGTAAAGGATCCAGACCTCTCTCTCCATCTGACATACAGGAGGCTGGAAGAACACAGTAAACCAGGCAGCCTGGCTTGTTGTGTTCTCCCAGCCTCCTGTTTGGCTGCTTTGGATTCCAGCATCTGCAGATTCTTTTGTCTCTCTCCATCCCTCTGGCTGACAAACCACCTACACAGAGGCAATAGACGAGGCAAGAGTTGGGAATTCTGTTGAGTCAGGAAGTCCTTGACAGCAATAATGAGGGCTCTGGAGGCTACACATGATTAAAGAGATAGAACGAAGACCAAAGAAAATTAGAGCACAGGAATAGGCCCTTCGGCCCTCCAAGCCTGTGCCAATCCAGATCCTCGATCTACAACTTGCACGTATTTTCTACTGCTCTGTATCCCTTTTATATATCTGTCGACTACGTCTTAAATGATGCCATCGTGCCCACCTCTACCACCTCCGCTGGCAACGCATTCCAGGTACCCACCACCCTCTGCGCAATGAGCTTTCCACACACATCTTCCTATAAACTTTTCCCCTCTGACTTTGAACTTGTAATTCAGTCCCCCACTCTGGGACACAGCTTCTTTCTATCCACCCTGTCTATGCCTCTCTATCAGGTCCCCGCTCAACCTCCGTCTTTCTTGTGAAAATAATCCTCTTCTACTCAACCTCTCCTCATAGCTAGCACCCTCCAAAGCAGGCAACATCTTACTGAACCTTGTCTACACCCTCTCAAATCATTCATGTGGCGATCAGACATGTACACAGTATTCCAAATGTGGCCGAAACAAAGTCTTATACAACTGTAACATGACCTGCCAACTCTTTATTCAATACCCCGTCCAATGAAGGAAAGTATGCCGTATGCCTTCTTGACCCTTCTATTGACCTGCATTGCCACCTTCAGGAAACAATGGACCTGAACACCCAGATCTCTCTCTACATCAGTTTTCCTCAGGACTTTTCCATTTACTGTATAGTTTGCTCTTGAATTGTATCTTTCAAAATGCATCACATCACATTTATCAGAATCGAATTCCATCTGCCATTTCTCCGCCCAACTCTCCAATCTATCTATATTCTGCTGTAATCTCTGACAGTACTGATCCTTGTGAAACACCACCAGTCACAATTCTCCACTTTGAGAAACTCTCTTCCACTGTTACTTTCTGTCTCCTGTTGCCCAGCCAGTTCTCCATCCATCGACCTGGGAACCCATGCGACTTCAACTTCTTCATCAGCCTACCATGGGGAACATTATCAAATGCCTTAAAAAGGGATGGATTCAGGTACTGGAGAAGGCTACAGAGACAGGAATGGTTATCGTGATTGAATGAAGCTAGTAATACTGTGGACACTGGGTGAGGTGAATAACAGTTGTTCAGACTGAAGGAGGTTCCAGATAGAAACAGCTGTAGGGACTGAAGTTGGACACAGCAATCAAGAGGGTATCACTGTTCCATGGATGGTTTTCATGGCTTTTGGAGGTTACAGTGTTAAGAAGGTTAATAGTGACAGGAGGAGGTAGAGTTAAGGAGGATTGTAGTGACAGGAGAAGTTCACAGAGGCAGTGGAGATTGCAGAGACCGGATGAGATTGCAGACATGGGGAGGAATTGGTGGCTTCAGAACACTATAAAAAGGGAGGGTTGAAGGATTAAATCAGGTTACACAGACAGGAAAGTCGATAGTGACAGGAGGAGTATGTACAGACAGGGAGGTCAGTAGGGATGATAGAGGGTCACAGAGGTCATGAGGCACTGTCAGACAAGAGGCACGACTGTTATAGAGACTGGAGAAAGTTACAGAGATGTCATGTGCTGCAAGGGGCTAGAATAAGGTGCACTGATAGGGAGGTTGGTAGAGGCTGCAGAATGTTATACTGACAGGGTGGACTATAGGTCTGGGACAAGATGACAGAAATAGGTATTATTGTAGTGACTGGAGGAGGAGATGGCAGAGATTGGAAATGTTATGGAGATTGGAGTAATTTACAGAGATAGGAAGGGTAATCTGCATTGGAATAGGTTTCAAATGTACTGAGGAATTGTTGGGAGAAGAGGGAGCTCACAGAGATCGGAAGGTTTTGTATGCATTTGTGGGACTTGGGCATAACTGGCTGGTCAGCATTGATAGCCCATCCCTACTTGCCCTTGAGAAGGTGGGGGTGAGATGCCATCTTGAATTGCTGCAGTCCCCTTGCTGTGGGTTGACCCACAATGCCAGCAGGGAGGGAATTCCAGAATTTTGACCCAACAACTGTGAAGGAACGACAATCTATTTCCAAATCAGGGTGGTGAGTAGCTTCTGGGGCACTTGCAGGTGGTGGTGTTTCCAAGTACCTGCTGCCCTTGTCCTTCTGGATGGAAGTGGTCATGGGTTTGGAAGGTACTGTTGAAGGATCTTTAGTGAATTTCTTCAGTGCATCTTGTAGATAGCACACACTGCTGCCACTGAGTGCCAGTGGTGGAGGGGTTGAATATTTGTTGATGTGATACCAATCAAGCAGGTTGCTTTGTCCTGGATGGTGTGAAGCTTCTTGTGGTGTTGGAGCTGCACCCATCCAGGCAATTGGGGAGTATTCCATCACTCTCCTGACATGATTTTTAGATTAGATTCCCTACAGTGTGGAAACAGGCCCTTTGGGCCAACAAGTCCACACCGACCTGCCGAAGCGTAACCCACCCAAACCCATTCTCCTACTACGAGCAACTTAGCGTGACCAATTCACCTGACCTGCACATTTTTGGATTGTGGGAGAAAACCGGAGCACCCAGAGGAAACCCACGCAGACATGGGGAGAATGCCTGAGGCGGGAATTGAACCCGGGTCTCTTGCTCTGCGAGGCAGCAGTGCTAACCACTGTGCCACCATGCCACTCACATCTGCCTTGTAGATGGTGGATGGACTTTGGGATGTCAGGAGGTGAGTTACTCGCCACAGTATCCCTAGGCTCTGACATTCTCTTGTAGCCATTGTGTTTATGTGGGGAGTCAATTTGAATTTCTGGTCAATGGTAACCCCAAGGATGTTGACAGTGGGGGATTCAGTGAAGGTAATACTGTTGAATGTCATGGGGCGATGGTTAGAGTGTCTCTTATTGGTGATGGTCATTGTCTGGCATTTGTGTGGCGTGAATGTTACTTGCCACTTGTTGGCCCAAGCCTGGATATTGTCCAGATCTTATTGCATTTGAGCACGGATTGCTTCAGTATCTGAGGAGTCGCAACTGAACACTGTTCAATCATTGGCGAGCATCCCTAATTCTGACCTTATGACAGAGGGAAGGTAATTGGTGAAGCAGCTGAAGACCATTGGGCCTTGGACACTACCCTGAGGAACTCCTGCAGAGATGTCCTGAAACTGAGACGACTGACCCTCCACAATGACAACCACCTTCCTTTGTGCCAGGTATGACTTGAATCACCCAATATCCATTGATTCCAGTTTTGCCAGGGCTCCTTGATATACTTCTTTAAGAACAAGTCTTTAGTTTCAGGAATTGGCAATTCTCCATTCATTCCCAGATAAGGTAATCCAAATAAGATTTCATAGGGGGATAGCCCCAAATCTCTCCTTGGGGCTGTTCGTACTCGCAAGAGAGCTATAGGTAAACATTTGGTCCAAGGGAGTCTGGTTTCTATCATTAATTTAGAAAGCTGTTGTTTGAGTGTTTGGTTCATTCTCTCAACCCTTCCTGATGATGGCGGGTGCATTGGAGTATGGAACTCCCAGGAAATTCCCAACCCTTTTATTACCCCGTAACACTTTAGATATAGATTCTGACCAAGGAACTCATTTTACCTCTTGTGAGCCCATATCGGGGAATTATGTGCTCTAATATTGTTTTAGACACCCCACTCGCAGTGGCGGTAGCTAGGGGGTATGCCTCAACCCAACCAGATAGATGATCTACTATGACAAGTATATATTTTAGTCTTCCTACTCTGAGTAGTTCAATATAATCTAATTGTATACTCTGGAAGGGTCTCAATCCTGGGTCTCTTCCTCCTGGGCTCTGTTTTCTCAAGACTTTCTTATTTACCTTTCTGCATATTTGTTTAGCAATTGTATATATTCCTTTACATCCATATTCCCAAAGACCTAAATCACATATTGCTTGTACTCCCCAATAGCTGCCTTGATGTAGGACAGCCATAATCTCTCGCATCATCATTTTGTTTGACATTTCCCTTCCATCAGGTTACATCCAATGCCCGTCTGCTGTTTTTGCAACCTCTAAATCTTGCAATTCTTTTTCCTCTCTTACAGTAAATGTAGGAGCTTCCCGAGGATCTGGGAATGAATCATCACTTCTTGTGGGTTCAGGGCTGCTTCCTTAGCCACTTCATCAGCTAATCTATTCCCCCTAACTTCTGGTTCATTTCCTTTCTGATGACCATTTGTATGCACTACCACTATTTCTCGGGGGAGTAATAGAGACTCCAAGACCTGTTTAATCAACTCCTCATGTGCTAATTCCTTCCCCCAGCTATTAATCAGTCCCTTTTACTGCCACATCTTTCTGAAAGTGTGCACAACACCAAATGCATAATTAGAATCAGTGTATATTAGATTAGATTAGATTACTTCATGTGGAAACAGGCCCTTTGGCCCAACAAGTCCACACCGACCCGCCGAAGCGCAACCCACACATTTACCCCTTAACTAACACTACGGGCAATTTAGCATGGCCAATTCACCTGACCTGCACATCTTTGGACTTTGGGAGGAAACCGGAGCACCCGGAGGAAACCCACGCAGACACGGGGAGAATGTGCAAACTCCACACAGTCTGTCGCCTGAGGCGGGAATTGAACGTCTCTGGCACTGTGAGGCAGCAGCGCTAAACACTGTGCCTCCATGCCGCCCACATATTGTTCACTCTTTATTTTCTAATGCCCTAAGGGCTCTTTCCAATGCATAGAGTTCGCAGTTCTGAGCTGACCACCCATTTGGCAACCTTCCTGCCTCTACCACACTACCTTTCGTCCCGTCTACAACTGCATACCCATTATGTCTTTTCCCTTCAGTCACCCAGGATGATCTGTCTATAAAAAGTCAGGCTCCTGCCTGAAGCAGAACTTCTCTCAGGTCCATGCGGACCTTAGTTTGGTATTCTATAATGTCAAGGCAGTCGTGCTCTGGATTCTGAGGAGATTCTCCTTCCCCTTTCCAAAGAAAGGCAGCTGGATTTAAACAATTGTCCGTGACCAATACTAGATCATTCTTTTCTATTAATATTGCCTCATATTTCAGAATCTGCGAGTCTGTCAACCATCGCGCAGCTTTTTGGTTTCGGATCGTTCTCACTTGGTGTGGAGTGCTTATTGTTCGGGCTCCCCCAAATTTAAGCTTTCCGCTTTCCTCCACCAATAGTGCAGTGGCAGCCACGGCCTGCACACACTCAGGCGAGCCCGGGGATTCTGGATGCAATCGTTTCGAAAGATATGCTACTGGCTGTCTCATTCCTCCCCACCTCTGGGTTAATACTCCTAAAGTTGCTCCCTAAAGTAGCAAAGAGGTGGAAATGTTTATCTAGGGAAGGTAATGCTAACATGGGGGCATGGATCAGATCTCTTTTGAGTTCCTCAACTAGTTCTTTTTCCTCATCATCCCAACTTAGACACTTTGGTTCCTCCTCCAATAGTTTGAGATATAATTTCTTATTCTTTTGAGCATAAGAATCAATCCACAATCTGCAATATCCCGTTAGAACCAAAAATTTACATAACTCCCATTTAGTCCTGGGCAGCAGCATCCCCACTATTCCCTCGATCCGTTCCGGGCTTATCTTTTGCTTTCCCTCACTTACTAAATGTCCCAAGTATTTCACTTCTCGCTCCACATATTGTAGTTTGTTTTTAGATACTTGCAGTCCCTGCTGATCCAGGAAATTCAATAATTTTTTAGTGGCGTCTACTACTCTTTCTCTTCTTTTTCCTGTTACTAAGCGATTGTCTTCATACTGCAACAGTGTAGTTCCCTTAGGACTGCTAAATTTCTCCAATATTTGTTCTAGCATCTGTCCAAATAAATTCAGGGATTATGTAAACCCCTGGGGGAGCAAGGTCCACTGGTCTTGCTGTTTCCATCCTGTCTTGGGATCTTCCCATTCAAAGGCAAACAAATTCCTATTTTCCTCCGCCAAGGGACAAGAACAAAAGGCATCCTTTAAGTCTATCACGCTAAACCATTTGTGGTCATGAGGGATCTTAACAACATATAGAGATTTGGCTCCACTGGGTGCCTGATCTGTACTGTTCGATTCAATGTTCTCTAATCCTGCACCAATCGATAAATTCCATCGGATTTCCGTACTGGTAGTATTGGGGTATTACAAGGAGACATACATGGCTCCAACAGTCCATCTCTAATCAGTCCCTCAATTACTGGCTGCAGTCCTCGTTTACCTTCTGTGGAAATGGGATATTTTCGCTCACAGACAATGTCCCCTTTCCTTTTTAAACTTATTTCTAGGGGAGGGATCTGTATTTTTCCACGATTCTCTTCTCTAGCCCATACAATAGGATCTATCTCTCTCTCCACATCCTCTGTCAATATTGACCTTTGTACAGCTAATTCTTTTTCCTGAATTCCAATCTCCAGTCCTAAGTGGATAATTAAATCTCTCCCTAGTAAGTTACTTCCTATGTCAGGGATATACAACAGTTTCCCTGTGACTCTATCCTTAGGACCTTCTATCATCATAGGTTCAAATACTGGAACAGTAAATTCCTACCCTTTTACCCCCGAAACAGTAATTGACCGTGTTGACATTCCTACTTTCTTTGGTTTAAAATTCAGCAACGACCGTGCTGCCCCCGTATCTACTAGGAAGACTACCTCTTCCCTACAGGGTCCCACCTTCAAGTTTATCAAGGGTTCCTGGTGGGTCCCCGAGGGCAGGAACCCCTGACACCCCTATTTTTCATCAAAATTCATAAGTGGAATTGCCCTTTCTTCCATTTGTAGATCAGGACACTCCCGCTTAAAATGCCCTAATTTTCCGCAATAGCATTCTGCCTGTGGAGACTTCCATCTCTGCCCCTGTCACCCGAACCCTCTATCAAATGCTCCCCCTTGTCCTCTCCCTCTCCCTCTCTGTCCTACATGCTGCCACCCCCTGCTCCGGTTGCTCACTATTGGTTCCATTCTTTTCTTAACTATCTCATCAACCGTAGCTACCATCATTTTTGCCTTCTATT
Source organism: Chiloscyllium punctatum (assembly GCF_047496795.1). NCBI lineage: Eukaryota > Metazoa > Chordata > Chondrichthyes > Orectolobiformes > Hemiscylliidae > Chiloscyllium > Chiloscyllium punctatum. The sequence continues at coordinate 35,432,430 of NC_092762.1, read as the reverse complement.
TTTGTCTCTCATCCTCTCTCTTTACAAACACTCCCTGTGCCTCTCTTAACAAATCATTTAATGATTTTTCGCTCCACCCTTCTATCTTCTGTATCTTTCTCTGTATGTCTGGCCATGCCTTTGTCACAAAATGTACTTTCAAAAGACCCTGTGCCACTGGGTCCTCAGGGTTCATTTCAGAGTATTTCCACATTGAGTGTCTGAATCTTTGCAAGAAAGCTGAGGGAATCTCACCTTTCTCCTGTCTAACTTCAAAGGCTCTTGTCAAATGCTGCGATTTCAGAACTGCCTCTCTTATTCCTTTTAGAATCAGGTCTTTCAATTCCCTCATTTCTTCTCTATGCTTCGGGTTTTGATTTTCCCACTGGGCGTCTGAGGGGAAACTTCGTCTCTCCCTGTGCAGCATCCCCATCTCCAATGGGATGCTCCCTGTCCCATATTTTAATGGCTGCTCCTCGTATAAGTCCCCTTTCTTCCCCAGTAAATAGTATATTCAAAATATATATTAACTCAGTCCACATATACAGACTGGGCCCCAAGAATTGATCAATTTGTTCAGACAACCCTACTGGATCCTCAGCCAGGACCTTCATCTCCTTTTTAAATGTTCTGACCTCCCCACTGCTGAGGGGGACACATATCTCTTTCTCCCCTATTGATACCTCCTGAAGGGGATAAGACTTTATAGTCTTCCCCTTTTTTTGTTTTTGTTTCTCCCCCTTTAGGCTTTGGTTTAGATACTCCGGAGGCCTCCTCTATATATGCTTTATCTTTCCTTTCTTTTGTTGAGGATTGACGGTTGGGAACAATAACATCCCCGTCCACCACCCCTTCGTCCTCCTCTTGTGGGTCATCCGTTCCCTGTCCCTGTCTGTCTGTCTCTCCTCCTCCCTCATTTTCACCTAATCTGATTTCATGGTACGGTGTGGGGTGGGGGGGAAGGGGGAGGTGGTGGGGTGGGGGTGGGGGTGGGGGTGCTAGCAGCCAAGAGGATCCCAGGGACTGTGTGCGGCAGAGGGGGAATCCTTTGTCTTTACTACCATCATTCCCAAACTGCGCTTCCAACAGGACGCATAGTCCGCCTCTTCTTGACTAAAAGGTTGTTTTTCATTCACATACAAATCTAAATAATGACAGACCCAATCCTCGTCCGAACCACACTTTGTCCAGAAGACAGCCAGGAAAAGGATTGGTTCTTTGGTCCATACTAAACAACAATATTTAATCATTTTCTTTTTATCTTTTACCACAAGTGTTATTTGTCCATTCCCGCAACATCCTCCCCAACAGACTTTCAGGAGGAATGTTACCAGGGACGTTTTCTTCCTTTACTCCGTGACAGTTACTCTGCCTACCTCCCATTTCTCGAGGCCCTCGCCAGTCCCTCAGTGGTTAAATACCTCTTTTCCCGGCCACCAAGGCAATACTTAAAAGCCAGTTTTCTTACCTTGGTCTGTGCACAGAGTTGCCTGGCCCCTTGTTGCCGTATTTTCTATCGACCTCCTTTCACTATCTGATTCAGATGTCTCGCTTGTGGGATTTGTACCAATCGCCCAAGGGAGCGGACCAAACCGGGACACGAAACCGCTCCTCAATTGGGAACAGGACACATCTTCCCAGTGTCCAGGGCCAGCCACTCCCCCGGCGATGGAAGAACATCCCGGATGGCCCCCAATTGTGAGAAACGAAGCTCACTCACTTCAATAATTTCAGTCCGAGACAAGATCTGAAGCAATCAGTATGTTTATTATATGCTTGCAAGCGTGGTGCCGGGAATTGGCACACAGAATTTAGCAAGTACATATCTTATGTAGGATTCACTACTCCAAACCCGGTGCCCATTACTATTGTTTATCTCTTGCCTTATCTGGCCTTGTGCATAACAAAGTACAAGTTTCACCACATCCTGCTGTGGCCCATTGTTGGGTATATCCTTTTTCATGATTATCTACTTCCTCCACCTGTGCCATTTCCTCCCTTTCCCCAACCATATTGATCCTTATGACCTTTTAATTGGGGTTTGTTTTTGTGTTTTTGCAAAAGTGGGAAACAGATGCTTATAACTACTGCTTGTACAAGCATATCTGGCTTAAACTACATCCTCACAACACCTTATCTATTTGTCTATCATTGTTTGCAGGCATGTTTCATTCTTGCATTCACATTTTAGCTAATACAAAAACAATTACATATTTCCTCCACATAGTTTTCATTCTTGTCGACTCAGCTCTTGGTTGAAACAATTATACACTGATGTGAGCGCATTTACCTTGCATAAATAATTATAATTGCAGAAGTAACACGACCTATATCCCACAATGTTTTGCATTGATGCAACTTTTTTACAACAAACAATATCTCTAATCTCTCAGAAAGAATGCTAACATAATAGACACATTCAAGCAACTTTGATAATGTGACTGCTGTAATCTGCTGTTTGTTGCATTGTTCTGGCATGAGCTCATCAAGAAGCCTCTCCATAGAACTTATAGGAAGTGGCAGCAATTTTCCTTCACATTGTTGTATTCTGGATGAAACTTAATTAAATGACACATTGGAGTAAAGTTTACTTTTTGCTTACTGCATTCATGACTGGAATGTCCTCTGCCTCTGAAGTTTCCAGTGTCAAAGTTTCCATATTTGCAATTGGCAATACAGCACAAATGAAGTGATTTTAAACAAATGCTTGAATCAATAATTTGCATTCAGCCATTGAAAAAAACTCAGATGAGACATAATCATATTAAATGTTCTCCTCCTACCTATTTGAATAAAATGTGGCAGATGTGATATAAAATGCCCAATTGGCGTTTCAATGCAAAGTTTTAAAAAGCCAAGTAATGGAGGCTTCTAAGACCCAAATCTTGAATCTTCAGAGTTTTAGTTTAGATCCACATTCCTGCCCACTCTGACAACCTTTCACCACCACCCCCCACCTCAGCAAGAATCTAACTATCTTTGCTTTTAAAATATTCCAGAGCTTAACTTTTCCTGAAAAGTTAATCAGAATGTTCCAAACAATAACCATATTTTGAGAGAAAAAAAACTAATTTGTTTTAACTGGACAACCACTGACATTTAGAAAATATCCTCTCCAGATCTACCCAGTCACAAGCCCTCAGGCTCTTCTATGTTTCAATCAAGTTGCTTCTTCCTCTCCTAATCGCAAACTGATGCAAGCCTAGCCTATCCAACTTTTCTTTGTAAGACAAGTCACCCGGTCTTGGTATTCTTCTGAACTGTCTCCAATGTATTTACTTCCTTCCTTAAATAAAGTGACCAGTATGAATGAGAGCATTAGAGATATAGGCTCACCATCACTCCATACTTCTGTGTTTAAATTCTCCCATGATAACATTTATTCACTTTCCTAAGTACTTACTGTATCTGTATCCTGGCATTTTGTGATTCATGCATGAGGGCACCCAGATCCCACTGCATCTCAGAGCTACAAAATCTCCCTCCATTAAAAACAAATTGCTATTCTTACTGCCAGAATGGACAACTTCAAATTTACCTACATAAAACTTTATTTGTCAGACCTTTAACTATTCACTTAACCAATATTTCTCTGTAGTATCCCAATGTCCTCTTTGGTTAATTTTTTTAACCCTTCTTTGTCTCATCAGCATATCAGTCAGTCATACATTCATTCCTTCATAAGTCATGGAGTGTTTGTCAACACTTAGAAAACTTAGGCAGAAACAGGTGTTTAAAATGGCTGCTCAAATTATATGATCCTAATAATTTTGAACTCTAGGTACTTCTCAAATAAGTCAAAGTAAAAAGGGATTCATGTAAAAAGGGATGAATTCTTTGGATCAAATTAGGGAACACCAAAATAACTATAGTAAGCCTGTCTCTCTCTTTCACCATGGATAAAGGAAAATCTTGAAATGTAAGGCAAATGGATGCTGTATTACACTGCATTATGATGATCTTTTCGCAAAGTAACATGGTTGACTCAAACACAAAATTAAACACAGCACCCCTCTCGTTGGAAAAAGGGACTTGAACTTTTGAATCTCACAATGACAAGGAAGCCATTTTGTTGCTGACTTTTTAAAAATGCCAAGCTACTTGCAGATGGAGAATTCCATCAAAAGACAGTCAGCGATCCAAGCAGCCAAAGTAATGTACAGTTCTATTATGAAAGGAGGAGACAGTAAATACAAAAGATGATTGTCTTAAACTAAGTCACCTTGAAGTTTAGTGAAAATCAACCTCCTGAAATTTGAACAAATCTCAGTTTGAATAGAATCCCTACAGTGTGGAAACAGGCCCTTCAGCCCAACAAGTCCACACTGATCCTCCGAAGAGTAACCAACCTAGACCCATTCCCCTACCCTATTATCCTACATTTACCCCTGACTAATGCAACTAACCAACATATCCTGTTTCCACACTGTACGTAATCTCTAAATCCGTAAATCTAATCTGTAAGTAATCTGTAAATCTGTAAATATCCCTAAAAACTACGGGGAATATAGCATGGCTGATTCACCGCACCTGCACATCTTTGGATTGTGGGAGGAAATCAGAGCACCCAGAGAAAACCCACGCAGACACGGGGAGAATGAGCAAACTCCACATAGACAGTTGCCCGAGGCTGGAGTCAAACCTGGTCCCTGGTGCTGTGAGGCAGCAGTGCTAACCATTGAGTCATGGTAGCAGCCTACACTGAGATTCCTCGGTTTTACAAGATTTTCACTTCACCTTTAAAAAAGTACCGCCATCTGAGATGACTACAGGCCTAACAAAAAAGTGAATGAGAAAGTAATAACCCGTACTTTTTGTTTTTATCTACTATCTAACCATTGAGTGAGTGATCTGTCATGTTTACTCAGACTTGCCTTGGTTTTTAAATCTTTTTTTAAAACTCAAAAGCTGGAATTATTTAGTTGGACTATTTATTTTTGTGGGAAAGAAAACAAAGAAAATTTTGGCCATGGGCAAAAAAGAAAATCCCAAAATCCCTTTTCAAAGTTACAACTGGATCAGTTTCTGCAACCTAGGTCATTGTAAATTCTAATTGCCTCTGGTTCTTTGCTGATCCTCTCAAATTTCAAAACCACAGCACAGTTGGGAAACTCTTCGTCCCCAATTGCACTTTGTCACTTTAATGCCAGTGGTATATCTGAAGGTCAGCAGTGGTGAGAATTGCTGTGTCCCCGACTAAGGTTTGATCAGTAACCGCAATAAACCACCGGTGAAGTGCACAAACTGTTAAATACTGCCCCAACATTCAGAAAACTGATGCATAAAAACTCAGGTAACAAGAGAAACCATCATTCTTTCCTGTTGTGAGCTTTCTGCTGAGATCAGGATGTTGTAGCTTCACAGGATATGGAATCCTCTTTGTTGTAGATTGGGTATCTCTATACAATACACTGATCAATCTTACGGAGCCTAGCTTCCGAAAAAAAAGAAGGTTACAGTCGATGTAATACTCAGTCCTCAGGCCTCCCAGTAATATACGCTGCTCACTGATGCAAACATTATTAGCTCACACCAACTTCTTGGCAGCAGTGAGGAGACCTATCAGACAGAAGCAGATTTCCTACTGTGAAAAGTCACTAGATTGCAGACTGCAAACAAAATATATATATACGGAAATGAATGCTTATAATAAGATACGATTAATTGCCTCGAGTTAATCAATGTATCTGTGCACAAACTTCAAAAGCCATTCATTTATATTATATGAACAAATCATATTACATTTAAAACTGCATTTTCACACAGCATTTGCCTGTGTTGAGTATGAATGCTCAATCCCCCATATCCGTCAAAGGATACGTGCGTTCTACTAAAGAGAAGAAAGTCTTCATTTACATTATGTAAAATTTAATTTAGATATAGACAGCAAGTTTTATTAATTCCATAAAGGAATGAAGACTTCATTTGAAAGAGAATTGCATCACACATGGTGGTTTTGGTCCAGGTTAGTCTTCTACAAGCCTTCGTCTACGTATTGCACTTGTGTCAAATTCTCACCACATTTCACCATGACTATCGTCAGTATTCTTACTTGGTGTTATGCATTTCAAAACCAAGCTGATTTCCAAACACAATCAACATCTGAAACCATTCTTTTTTAAGTACTGACAGTCATTACCCCAAACCTTCTATCACCTCCCCAACAAGTTATACAGGTGCCAACAAATTCATTAAGAACAGAAAATGCTGCCGAGACTCTGTGCCTTGAGGGGAGGGAATCTGACATCCTTACTTAGTGTGGCCTAAATATGACTTTAGACCCACTGTAATATTATGAATTCTTTATTAACTACCTTCTGAAATGACCTTGTATGCCATTGCTAAAAAAAAGAGAAAGGAAATTGGATGGACCATCCAAAATCAATTTAGGGACTGGAAATAACATAAGTATATCTTGCTCAGTTGACCCTGCAATACCCTCCTCAATGTCAGCTGGAATTGCACCAAAATTTGGAGAGTTGTTCAACAGACAAGTTAGGCAAAAGGTGAGCATAGTCATAAACCATTCCTTACAGCCAATGTTTCAACCTCCTCCATCAAACATCCCTGTTCCACTGGCAGAGCAGACACAATAGAGGTGGGGAGGAACAAAGATGTACAGCTAGGAGATTGTGAGAGTCCTGAGATTCTTCTACTTTGACTTTGAACCACCTGACATTTCAAGTCATCAGGTCAAACGTGGGCACAGAAACCTTCTACTGATTGCCACCATTCTTCCCTGCTACCAGCATTCAGGGGACAACGGTATTGAATATACTTTGGTTGGGGACTTCAATGTCCATCACCAAGTGACTGACTATGTTGGCCCTGACTGGAGGACTTGGCTGCTAGACTCAGCTGAGGCAGGTGGTAGGAGAGTCAACAAAAGAGAAAACCTAGTTAAGTCAGTTGCACAAGCTGACACATTACACTGCATCTGTCTGTAGATACACTAAGGACACCTCCCCCATATTGTCTGGCACTACCACCACAGAAAACTAATTTATTAGTGTAAAAACTGGGGATTTACAAGGCTCAGTGGCCAACAACTACACTGGAATTGTATTATATAACAGTATGTAATCTCCATCATGCAGCTGAAGTGGTGGCTACAGTGGGGTATGCCAAAAGTTAATTTTGTGGTAGAAGTGCATCCACAGTGTTGGGAGAATCGAGTTTCAGAATTTTGACAGAGTGAAAGAATGGCAATGTAGGTAACACAGGTAGGACAGTATAACTTGGAGGTGTTCCGATGGATCTGTTACCCTTGTTATCATCACTGCCTGCTCATTTCGGAATAAGAACAAAAATATCAATGAGGAATGAAACTGGACTGACCATCTGACATGTATCTGGGCATCAGATACTACAATGGCACATCATGCCCAGTCCATCCTTCCAGTTCTGACTTATTATTATCCTGGTGTTATATCAACATTAAAGGAACAATAGTCTGATATAACCATGTTCGCTTAATCATACCTTACTGGCTGGCAGACCTAAAGAACCCAAATGGGAGTGATTTACAGCTCTCTGAATAGTATCCATGATGCGAGCACACTTATATGAGACAACATATTCAATACTTGTGATATAGAGACAGGGATAAGCATGGATAATTTTAACTACACATAAATTTTAAAAAATAAGGTTGCTAACAAGAGCTTTGATGGGGAATTAGTCAAATGCTTTCAAAGCAGTTGTTCAGAGCAGCATGATCTGGCATTGTACAACATGACAGGATTAAGGAATGATTTCAGAGTAAAGACATCTCCAGGTAGCAATGATCTTAAGATGTAATTTTACTTTCATTTTGGAAGGGAGAAAGTGGGTTGAAGCCAAGTATTATAAATTTAAATTAGGACAACTATGCTGGCTGAAATGAACTGGTGTAGTAGGTCAGGAGGCTGGTCAGTATTTTAAATTGGTCATCCTTTTAAGGCAGAGAACTAAAGAGAATTGTTTTCTCTCAGAGGGACCTCTTTCTTTGAAAGTGGTAGATATGCATATATTGGCATTTAATATGATGTAGATATGTAGATTCCTGATAGTCAATGGAATCAATGGTTATTGGGGATAGAGGGGGAGGGAGATTGGAAGTCAGAACACAAACCGATCAGCCATGAACTTATTGACTATTAGAGCAGGTTCATGGAGGGGAATAGCCTTTTCTGTTCCTAAGTTTTACATTTGCATTTTTTAAGGGTTTCCTGAGCTTTGGAGCTGCCAGCTGTGGGAGATTGATAGGTGGGAACCAGCAGAGGATTTCCTTTCCCAAATTTGACTTGATGCCATGAAACTGAGTTAATGCTGGGACTTTCTGACTGAACACCCATGTACCACCACTACTGGTGGAACTGTCCTGATGGCGGGGAAGAATATAAGTAGGGTAGTGATGTGGGCGTCTGGAATCTGTAAGGTATGATTCAGTGAATATGACTACATCAGACTGTTGCTTATCTAATGTTGAGATAGGTCCAGCATAATTGTAAATGAGAACTGGCAGGATGGACTGGGCATGATGTGCCATTGTGGTATCTGATGCCCAGATACATGCCAGGTGATCAGTCCTGTTTTATTCCTCATTGATATTTATGTTCAGATTCCATACAGCTGCATTCTCAGTTATTTCAGTCGGCAGTTCAGAGTTAACCACATTGCAGTGATTCTGGACCACTGTAGGTTAGACTGGATGAGAACAGCATATTTCTTATATTGAAGGACATTTGTACAATAGATAGGTTTTCACAGCAATCGAATATCATTGCAGTCACCATTTTTGGGACCAGCTTTATATTCTGAATTTACTAATTAATTGAACTTACCTTTAGCTGCTGAGCTGGAATTTGAATATGTATCTCTCAAGCAATCGGCTCATATTTCTAGATTGCTCATCGAGCTATATTGCATATGTCTGCACTCTTAGGGAACAAGGTTAGGTAGAATACCATCTATTTACACAGCATGATTGACAATGAAGCATATTGAACAATATTAAGGATTTACAGGCAGGCAAACGTATGACACCTCACTCCTGAAGTGCTTAAACAAACATCATGAATTTCTCCAGAGTTGGGTCGAGCATCAAAGCAGCATTGACAGTTGCTCCCTGAACAAGCATTCAGATTAAAGATTGCTTTTTGGGTGTTCTTGACAATTTGGTGGCTTGTCATGAACAATTCAGATCAGAAAGGCTCCCGTGTCTCCTCAACTGGAAATTTCAAGTGACTCGAGTAATTTACTCCGAGTATCTTAATGCAGCAACAAAGGCAAATCAAATTACACTGAATTGGTAAAGCAGAAAGCTTCATGGCAATGTGCAAAATACCTGATTTGAATTGAGTTTAACATACAAATTACCCATGTTTTTCATTGTTTGAAATGGAAAAATAGGATTGACAATGAGGTATGTAACTTAGTCTGTCAGGGGGCATATTCAGTTGAAATATTTAAATTGTATTTCATTTTTCTTTGGTACAACACAGGTCTGCTGGGAACAGCCATTAATATCAATCAAATTGCCCAGGTGACCTTGAACAGCAGTGCGTTTCCTGACCAATATCCCACTCTCATACACAGAAACACCAACAGAAATTCTCATATTTTTATTGTCATTTGTGCAGACAGCAGTTAACTCAGCAGATATAGGCCTTTTTAGTCTGAACAACTTCTCATCCTCACCTTTGCTTACAACTCTACAACACTTGGGACATTTTGCTGCATTAAACCGTTGTTAATAAGCTTTCGCAGACTACTGGATCACCCTCAAAAGGCAGTGGGAACACTCCAACATTGCCTTTCAAATGGAGAAAGGATTAAGTCTTTATACAACAGTATTTTATGATATGAACATGTTAGATTAGATTAGATTACTTACAGTGTGGAAACAGGCCCTTCGGCCCAACAAATCCACACCGCCCCGCCAAAGCGCAACCCACCCATACCCCTACATCTACCCCTTACCTAAAACTACGGGCAATTCAGCATGGCCAATTCACCTGACCCACACATGTTTGGACTGTGGAAGGAAACCGGAGCACCCGGAGGAAACCTACGCAGACACAGGGAGAATGTGCAAACTCCACACAGTCAGTCGCCTGAGGCGGAAATTGAACCCGGGTCTCTGGCGCTGTGAGGCAGCAGTGCGAACCACTATGCCACCGTGCCGCCCACTGGTAAATACCATTCTACTGGTATTTTACAGACAAAGACATACACTTTGAAGTGTAGTCGTAAAGATTAAGCTGTGCAGCAGCGAGTCTAAGCCATCCATTCTCAGAAGGCAACCTGACTGCAAGGTGATATCAATATCAGTGCAATCTATCAAATGGGGGAACACTAACTGGAGGCAACAGACTTCCTCGGAGGAACACTGTGGGAAGAAGTCAATTGCAACAACTAAAAAAAAAATTCATCTCCCACTGACACAATGCCTAGATTCTTTATGGTTATGCAAGTACAGTGATAATAATGAGAGTCTCTAGGTAAGTGTTCAGTAAGTGCATGACTTGATGTACTTGACATAAAATAAATTTCATTGCTTTCACCTGATGCAGCTTGGTGCTGTTTCGATGCTGCCATTAGCATGGCAAATTGCACACAATTCATACATTCACATGATTCACTAGCATCACCTGGTGCTGTAAACACAAGCTGGCATTTCTCAGGGCATTCATGTCTGGTGGATTGCAAAAACCCGACACAAAATTCAAGTAAACTCTCAGTCTGCTCATAATATCTTAGACAAATAATCAGGGTTTAAGTATTGCTGGCCTCTGAAATAGCAATTCGTTAAATACATTTCTTTATTATGTTCTATTGAATTGCATTTACAGCTGTTCACATTTTTCTCATCTTTACGAACCAATATTGACCATACTTAAAATATCATGACTTTTAAACTATAATGCATTTGGAAAAACTGCCTTACATTGTGCCAATGGAATGTTCTGAGACATTTTTCTGATGCATGATTTTAAGATATAGAATTTTCTGAGAACTCGGGGACCTTGGTCAGCTCATCCAGAGATATTGGCTGTTCCAGCCTCTCTCACGTGCTGTCATCAAAGGTCTTCGTGATAGAGAGAGCATGAACGGCTGGGAGGCCACACTGTTTGTGGCCTCACTTCATACAGACTGGCATAAAAGGACTTGCTGACCTTCAGGATGTCAGACTGAGATGATGTTACCGAGCCATCTTCCTTCAGCCTGCTGAACTCAGAATTCTCCCTATGCCTCCTCCAGAAAAGAAAATGGGAACACATCTCATCCTGCTCCACAGAGTGCACCCTGGATTGGAAAATGATCTTGTAGGCCTCCATGGTGAAGAACGATGCTTGCTGTTTCTTCACCTGCTGGAGACCTTCCAGAACATCAATACTTATCACCTGCAGCAAGAGTAGGTTCTGCATACGTTTCTGGGGTTTAGACAGTTTTCCCCTTCTCTGTCTCAATGTCTGAACACATTTGAGGATAAAGAACCTCTTGATGTTCCCTTCACTGTTTCTCATCAGTCTACTGTACACTCAAAGAGAGGTTTCACTGTTCTTCAGCTTGTGTGATCCCTGTGAGATCCTTCTTGTACATCTGGACTGTGTGTGCCATTGCACGCTGGCCTCAAAGTGGCTGTGGGAGCCTAGAGACTGTCACACACCTCCTCCTGGAATGTGACTTAGCAATGGAAATCTGGAGAATGATGCAGTGGGTTATGTCAGGTTTGATCCCTGTCAGCTCTGTAGCTGTGTTCTATGGGCTGTTCCGCAGGATGTACACTGAGACAAACATCAAGTGCGCCTGGAGAACCACCAACTCACTGAAAGATGCACTTTGGTCTCCCCAAAACCTTTTGGTCTTCCAGAGTGGCAGACTGGCACATTCCAAGGTCCAGGAATATGGCTGGAGCTTGCGGCAGCTGCTGCCAAGGCATAGTAGGGAAAGACCACCATCTGAGGTCTTTCTATCAAAGTCAAATTAGGGTTCTTTCAGTGACTGGACCTTGTGGATACCTCAAATATACGCAAATAGAATCTTACACAAGTAAGAGATGCCTTCGGTTTGTTTATTGGACAGAGTCCAACTCCAATATTTGTTTCTTTTACCTTCAGAACAGAAATGCCTCAGTAGTTATGTCTTTTTTTTAATGAATAAAGTATATTTTTAATATTAAAAAACATCTTGTACTGAGGGAACACTACACTGTCAGAAGGTCAGTATTGAGGGGTTGCTCCGCAGTCAGAGAGTCAGTACTGAGGCAGTGTTGCACTGTCAGAGGGTCAGAACTGAGGGAGCGTTGCACTGTCAGAGGTTCAGTTCTGAGGGAATACTGCACTGTTGGAGAGTCAGTATAGAGGAAGCATTGCACTGTCAGAAGGGCAGGACTGTGGGAGCGCTGCATTGTCGGTGGTTCAGTACTGAGGGAGTGTTGCACTGTCAGAGGTTCAGTACAGTGGGAGCGCCACACTATCGGAGTGTCAGTACTAAGGGAGCGCTGCACCATCAGAGGGTCAGTACTGAGAGAGCATTACACTGTCAAAGATTCAGTACTCATGGAGTGCTGCACTGTCAAAGGGTCGGTTTTGAGGGGGTGCTGGGCTATCAGAGGTCCATGACTGAGGCAGTGCCGCACTGTCAGTGTGTCAATACTGAGGGAGTTGTGCTCTGTCAGAGGGTCAGTACTGAGGGAATGCTGCTCTGTCGGAGCATCAGCACTGAGAGAGGTCACTACCCCATTGCTTATCCTTGGTAAATTGTCCCCCCAACAGTATCCAAAATGGTCCACTTGTTGTTGAGGGGAACCACCATAGGAGATCCCTGCACTGCCTGCAGGCTCCCTTTCCTACCCCTGTCGGTAATCTATCTACCTTCATGTGGCTGTGGAGTAACTACCTCCCTGTAACTTCTCTCAATAACCCCCTCCCCTTCCCAAATGATCCGAAGTTCATCCAGCTCCAGCTTCAGTTCCCTAATGGTTCCCAAGAAGCTGGAGTTGGGTGCACTTCCCAAAAACGAAGTCAGCAGGGTCACTCGAGCTGACTCTTACCTCCCACATTCTGCAGGAGGAACTGCCCTAACCTCCATTCCCATGATTCTAAATTCCCAAGTAGACCGCTGAGAAAATGAAACAAGAAAGAAAACACTTGTCACCTTACCAACTGATGCACAGAACTATTTTTTGGTTCGAGGAGGAGGATGGGTGGGACCATTCCCGAATATTGTTTAGGGTAAAGCAACCACCCAAATCTGCAACCTCATGACCTTCCAAATATTCCAGAGGGAGTCAGAGACTAGATTCTGAGGTGATAAGCAGTGGTTTAGATACAGAATACGAGATACACAGGAGTTGAAGTACTGACTGGAATCTATTTGAGGAGTTCAGGGTGATTAATAAAGAGAATAAGAGAATCACAAAAGTGAATTATAGGGCCAGAAAGTCAAACTTGAATGTAGAACAGAAAGTTAAAGGGAGGATTCTTGACAGTGTGGAGGAACAGAGGAATCTTGGGGTCCATGTCCATAGATTCCTGAAAGTTTCTACCCACATTGATAAGGTTGTTAAGAATGCATGTGGTGTGTTGGCTTATTGTGTTTAAGAGGCTGCGAGGTTATGCTGCAGCTCTATCAAGCCCTGGTTAGACCACACTTGGAATATTGCATTCAGTTCTGGTCGCCTCATTACAGGAAAGATGGGGAAGCTTTACAGAGAGTGCAGGGGAGATTTATCAGGATGCTGCCAGGAACGGAGGGCATGGTCTAGATTAGAGTGGTGCTGGAACAGCACAGCAAGTCAGGCAGTATCCAAGGAGCAGGAAATTCCTCATTCCTGATGAAGGTCTTTTGCCTAAAACATCGATTTTCCTGCTCCTCAGATGCTGCCTGACCTGCTGTACTTTTCCAGCACCACTCTAATCTAGACTCTGATCTCCAGCATCTGCAGTCCTCACTTTTGCCTAGGAACTTATGAGGAAAGGTTGAGGGAGTTAAGGCTTTTCTCATTGGAGCAAAGGAGGATGAGAGGTGACTTGATAGGGGCGTACAAGACGATGAGAGGCATAGATAGAGAGACTATCATAGTCAGAGACTTGTTTCTCTGAAGGAAATATCTATCACAAGGGACATAATGATAAGGTGATTGTTGGAAGGTTTCAGGAAGATATCAGAGTTAGGTTCCATACACAGAGTGTGGTGGGTGTGTGGAATTCTAGTAGAGCAAGATATGCTGGGGATATTTAAGTGACTCTTGGATAGCCACATGGAAGATAGTGCAATGGAGTATATGGAGGTTAGTCTAATCTGAGAGTAGGATAAAAGGCCAGCAGAGCCATGAGGACCGACAGGCCTGTACTGTGCTGAACTGATCACTGTTCTCAATTAATCAAGGGTTCAGGGTGGTTTATGCATAGAATAACAAATACCCCGCAGTGAGATTGAATTGGGGGGTTCAGCATGTTTCTGTACAGTCATAGACACAAAGGAGTGTGTTATGGTTTTTGAGGTTGTTCTGTATATAGAGCAACAGATACTCTGGAGTGAGTTAGAGACTGCAATTTAACCAAATATTTTGGGTCATTAAAAATTGGTTGCAAATTTGAGAGATGTAAAATTTGAGGTGGTGTGATTGGAATTGGCAAAAATGATTGGGTGTGCAACAAAAGGAGTGGCAGCACATAACATGGGGTGGCTGTTCATTGGGAATGGGAATAAATACGGGCTGGGAAAATATTTGGGGGAAGCTCAAAAATTGGAAAGATGGGTGGTGAGTGCCAAATCTGTAGGTAGGACATCTGAGGAAGTTCAAAATTTGAGTGCATGATTGAAGAGGAACTTGAGGTTTGCAAAATTTTTGGAAGGCTGCAAATTATGGGGGTACTCAAAACTTAGGTGGATGAAACATTTGGGGAGTATGAACAGAGTGAGGACTGAAGATACTGGAAAGACAGAGTTGACAAAACGTGGAGAGGCAAAAAGCACAAGCAGGTCAAGCAGCCTCACAGGAGCAGGAGAGTCAATGTGTGGGATTTGGGACCTTTCATTAGGGTTGGGGAGGGGAAGGGGGCAGAGAAATAACTGGGGTGGTGGGTCTGAGGGAAGGTAGGTGGGATGATGAAAGGTATATGCAGGTCGGAGGTGATTGTGATTACTCAATCGGAAGGAAGATAGACAGGTTTGGTCAGGTCAAGAGGACAGGGGTGGAGAGGGAGGGCTGGACAGTTCGAGGGGGGAGGTGGGAAGATTTGGAAGCTGGTGAATCCTATATTGAGGCTATTTTGTTGTAAGCTCTTTCCTCTAGTTCTCGTTTGGCTTTATTTTGATATTGGAGCAGGCTCATGTCTTTGGGGGAGTTGAAATGGCTGGCCTGGAAGGTGGGGTTCATTGGAGCATGTGGGCCTTAGATGTTCCCTGATCTAGTCCAAGAGTTTGCGTTCAGTCTCCCATGTAGGGGCGAACACATCGGGAGCATGGGATGCAATAAATCAAGTTAGAGGAAATGCAAGTGAATCTCTGCTGGAGTTGGAAAGATGTTTTGGGGACTTTCAATGGAGGTAAGAGGGGAGGTGTGGCATCAGGTGTTGCACTTCCTTGGTTCACAGTTAAAGGTGCCAGCACTGGAGGAGAGGATGGTGGGAAATTAGGACCTAACTAAGGAATCATGTAGGCAATGGTCCCCAGGAAAGCAGATTGGGTCGAGTGGGAAATATCATTTTGGTTGTGGGGGTCAGACTGCGGGTGGTGAAAATGGGAGAGGATGGTGCATTGGATTTGGAGATTAGTGGGGTGGAATGTGAGGGGGTTCTATCCTTGTTGTGGCTGGGAGTGGTTCGAGGGCAGAATGTGGTTGTGGGCCTCATTGTTCATGGGGAAGGGGAAATTATGCACCTTGAAGAAGGGGAGATGATGGCCCAATTGTATTATTGTATGACTATTAATCTAGAAACCCAGAAAAATGTTCTGGGGACCTGGGCTTGAATCTTACCATGTCAAATGGTGGAATTTGAATTCAATAAAAAAAATCTGGAATTCCGAGTCGACTGATAACCATGAAACCATTGTCTATTGTTGGGGGGAAAAAAACTATCTGGCTAATTAATGCCCTTTAGGGAAGGAAATCTGCCATCCTTACCTGGTCTGGCCTCCATGTGACTCCAGAGCCACAGCAATGTGGTTGATTCTCCACTGCCCTCTGAAATGGCCTCATAGGCCACTCTGTTGACCTCCTGGCATCAACCTTGGAATCGGAAAAGACAACAGCAAAAACACAAACAGCTCTGTCTTTACTGTCTGTTCGCTCCTTTTCTCTTCTTTTCACTTTTCTCCTGTTTTCTCTTCTTTTCTATTCTTTCCTGTGTTCTCCGATCTCCTTTCTCTTCTTTTCTATTCTGTTCTCTTCTTTTCTCTTTTCTCTTCTTTTCTCTTCATTTCTCTTCTTTTCTTTTCACTTATCACTTTTCTCTTCTTTACTCTTATCTTTTCTCTTCTTTTCTCTTTTCTCATCTTTTCTCTTTTTGCTTCTTTTATCTCTTATCTCTTTTCACTACTTTTCTCTTTTCTCTTTTTTCTTCTATTCTCTTCTTTTCCCTTCTCTTTTCTCTTTTTTCGTCTTTTCCCTTTTCTCTTTTGTCTTCTTTTCTCTTCTTTTCCCTTTTCTCTTCTTTTCTCTTCTTTTGTATTTATTCTTCTTTTCTCTTCTTTTCTCTTATCTCTTTTCTCTTTTCTCTGTTCCCATTTCTCTTCTTTTCCCTTCCTTTCTCTTCTTTTCACTTTTCTCTTGTTTTCTCTTCTTTGCTATTTTCTTCATTTCTCTTCTTTTCCCTTCCTTTCTCTTCTTTTCTCTTTTCCCTTCTTTTCTCTTCTTTTCTATTCACTTATCACTTTTCTATTCTTTACTCTTTTCTTTTCTCTTCTTTTCTCTTTTCTCTTCTTTTCTCTTTTTTCTCTTTTCTTTTTTTGCTTCTTTTCTCTCTTATCTCTTTTCACTACTTTTCTCTTTTCTCTTTTTTCTTCTATTCTATTCTTTTCCCTTTTCCTTTCTTTTTTCTTTTTTCGTCTTTTCCCTTTTCTCTTTTCTCTTCTTTTCTCTTCTTTTCCCTTTTCTCTTCTTTTTTCTTCTTTTGTATTTATTCTTCTTTTCTCTTCTTTTCTATTATCTCCTTTCTCTTCTTTACTCCGTTCTCTTTTCTCTTCTTTTCCCTTCCTTTCTCTTCTTTTCTCTTTTCTCTTGTTTTCTCTTCTTTCCTATTTTTTTCATTTCTCTTCTTTTCACTTCATTTCCCTTCTTTTCATTTCTTTTCTTTTCACTTATCACTTTTCTCTTCTTTACTCTTTTGTTTTCTCTTCTTTTCTCTTTTTGCTTCTTTTCTCTCTTATCTCTTCTCGCTACTTTTCTCTTTTCTCTTTTTTCTTCTATTCTCTTCTTTTCCCTTTTCTTTTCTCTTTTTTCATCTTTTCCCTTTTGTCTTCTTTTCTCTTCTTTTGTATTTATTCTTCTTTTCTCTTCTTTTCACTTCATTTCTCTTCTTTTCTCTTGTTTTCTCCTCATTTCCGTTCTTTTCTCTTCTTTTCTTTTCACTTTTCACTTTTCTCTTCATTACTCTTTTCTTTTCTCTTCTTTTCAATTTTCTCTTCTTTTCTCTTTTTGCTTCTTTTCTCTCTTATCTCTTTACACTACTTTTCTCTTTTCTCTTTTGTCGTCTGTTCTCTTCTTATCCCATTTCTTTTCTCTTTTCTTTTTTTCGTCTTTTCCCTTTTCTCTTCTTTTCCCTTTTCTCTTCTTTTCTCTTCTTTTGTATTTATTCTTCTTTTGTCTTCTTTTCTCTTATCTCTTTTCTCTTCTTTTCTCTTTTCTCTTCTTTTTTCTTCTATTCTATTTCTTTCATTTCTCTTCATTTCCCTTCTTTTCTCTTGTTTTCTTTTCACTTATCACTTTTCTCTTCTTTACTCTTTTCTTTTCTCCTCTTTTCTCTTTTCTCTTCTTTTCTCTTTGTGCTTCTTTTCTCTCTTATCTCTTTACACTACTTTTCTCTTTTCTCTTTTTTCTTCTATTCTCTTCTTTTCCCTTTTCTTTTCTCTTTTTTCTTCTATTCTCTTCTTTTCCCTTTTCTTTTCTCTTTTTTTCATCTTTTCCCTTTTGTCTTCTTTTCTCTTCTTTTCCCTTTTCTCTTGTTTTCTCTTCTTTTCTATTTTTTTCATTTCTCTTCTTTTCTTTTCTTTTCTCTTTTCTCTTTTCTCTTTTTTCTCTTCTTTTCTTTTCACTTATCACTTTTCACTTCTTTACTCTTTTCGTTTCTCTTCTTTTCTCTTTTCTCTTCTTTTCTCTTTTTCTCTTTTCTCTTTTTGCTTCTTTTCTCTCTTATCTCTTTTCACTACTTTTCTCTTTTCTCTTTTTTCTTCTATTCTCTTCTTTTCTCTTTTCTTTTCTTTTTATTTCGTCTTTTCCCTTTTCTCTTTTCTCTTCTTTTCTCTTCTTTTCCCTTTTCTCTTGTTTTCTCTTCTTTTGTATTTATTCTTCTTTTCTCTTCTTTTCTCTTATCTCTTTTCTCTTCATTTCTCTTTTGTCTTTTCTCTTCTTTTCTCTTTTCTCTTCATTTCTCTTTTCTCTTCTTTTCACTTTTTTTGCTTTTCTCTTTTCTCTTCTTTTGTCTTCTTTTCTCTTATCTCTTTTCTCTTCTTTTCTCTTTTCTCTTCTTTTTTCTTCTATTCTATTTCTTTCATTTCTCTTCATTTCCCTTCTTTTCTCTTGTTTTCTTTTCACTTATCACTTTTCTCTTCTTTACTCTTTTCTTTTCTCCTCTTTTCTCTTTTCTCTTCTTTTCTCTTTTTGCTTCTTTTCTCACTTATCTCTTTTCGCTACTTTTCTCTTTTCTCTTTTTTCTTCTATTCTCTTCTTTTCCCTTTTCTTTTCTCTTTTTTTCATCTTTTCCCTGTTGTCTTCTTTTCTCTTCTTTTGTATTTATTCTTCTTTTCTCATCTTTTCACTTCATTTCTCTTCTTTTCCCTGTTCTCTTGTTTTCTCTTCTTTTCTATTTTTTCATTTCTCTTCTTTTCTTTTCTTTTCTCTTTTCTCTTTTCTCTTTTTTTCTCTTCTTTTCTTTTCACTTATCACTTTTCACTTCTTTACTCTTTTCGTTTCTCTTCTTTTCTCTTTTCTCTTCTTTTCTCTTTTTCTCTTTTCTCTTTTTGCTTCTTTTCTCTCTTATCTCTTTTCACTACTTTTCTCTTTTCTCTTTTTTCTTCTATTCTCTTCTTTTCTCTTTTCTTTTCTTTTTATTTCGTCTTTTCCCTTTTCTCTTTTGTCTTCTTTTCTCTTCTTTTCCCTTTTCTCTTGTTTTCTCTTCTTTTGTATTTATTCTTCTTTTCTCTTCTTTTCTCTTATCTCTTTTCTCTTCATTTCTCTTTTGCCTTTTCTCTTCTTTTCTCTTTTCTCTTCATTTCTCTTTTCTCTTCTTTTCACTTTTTTTGCTTTTCTCTTTTCTCTTCTTTTCTCTTGTTTTCTTTTCACTTATCACTTTTCTCTTCTTTACTCATTTCTTTTCTCTTCTTTTCTCTTTTCTGTTGTTTTCCCTTTTCTCTTCTTTTCTCTTCTTTTGTATTTATTCTTCTTTTGTCTTCTTTTCTCTTATCTCTTTTCTCTTCTTTTCTCTTTTCTCTTCTTTTTTCTTCTATTCTATTTCTTTCATTTCTCTTCATTTCCCTTCTTTTCTCTTGTTTTCTTTTCACTTATCACTTTTCTCTTCTTTACTCTTTTCTTTTCTCCTCTTTTCTCTTTTCTCTTCTTTTCTCTTTTTGCTTCTTTTCTCTCTTATCTCTTTTCGCTACTTTTCTCTTTTCTCTTTTTTCTTCTATTCTCTTCTTTTCCCTTTTCTTTTCTCTTTTTTTCATCTTTTCCCTGTTGTCTTCTTTTCTCTTCTTTTGTATTTATTCTTCTTTTCTCATCTTTTGACTTCATTTCTCTTCTTTTCCCTTTTCTCTTGTTTTCTCTTCTTTTCTATTTTTTTCATTTCTCTTCTTTTCTTTTCTCTTTTCTCTTTTCTCTTTTTTTCTCTTCTTTTCTTTTCACTTATCACTTTTCACTTCTTTACTCTTTTCGTTTCTCTTCTTTTCTCTTTTCTCTTCTTTTCTCTTTTTCTCTCTTCTCTTTTTGCTTCTTTTCTATCTTATCTCTTTTCACTACTTTTCTCTTTTTTCTTCTACTCTCTTCTTTTCTCTTTTCTTTTCTTTTTATTTCGTCTTTTCTCTTTTCTCTTTTCTCTTCTTTTCTCTTCTTTTCCCTTTTCTCTTCTTTTCTCTTCTTTTGTATTTATTCTTCTTTTCTCTTCTTTTCTCTTCATTTCTCTTTTCTCTTCATTTCTGTTTTGTCTTTTCTCTTCTTTTCTCTTTTCTCTTCTTTTCACTTTTTTACGCTTTTCTCTTTTCTCTTCTTTTCCCTTCTTTTCTTTTCACTTTTCACTTTTCTCTTCTTTACTCATTTCTTGTCTCTTCTTTTGTCTTTCCTCTTCGTTTCTCTTTTTTCTCTTTTCTCTTTTCGCTTCTTTTCTCTCTTATCTCTTCACTACTTTTCTCTTTTCTCTTTTTTCTTCTATTCTCTTCTTTTCCCTTTGCTATTATCTCTTTTCTCTTCATTTCTCTGCATTTCTCTTTTGTCTTTACTGTCTGTTCGCTCCTTTTCTCTTCTTTTAATATTCCCCTGTTTTCTCTTATTTTCTCTTCAGTTAACTTCTTTTCTCTTATCTCTATTCTCTTCTTTTCTCTTTTCTGTTTTCTCTTATCTCCTTTCCCTTCTTTTCTCTTCTGTTCTCTTCTTTTCTCTTTTCTCTTTTCTCTTCTATTTTCTTTTCTTTTCTCTTCTGTTCTCGTCTTTTCTCTTTTCCTTTTTCTCTTCTTTTCTCTTTTCTCTTCTTTTGTCTTCTATTCTCTCATTGTCTCTTTTCTCCTTTATCTTCTTTTCTCTTCTATTCTCTTCTTTTCTCTTTCCTCTATTCTCTTCTTTTCTCTTCTTTTCCCTTTTCCTTTCTTTTCTCTTTTTCTCTTTTCTCTTTTCTCTTAATTTCTCTTCATTTCTCTGCTTTTCTCTTTTCTCTTCTTTACCCCTTTCTCTTTTCTCTTTAATCTTCTTTTCCCTTGTTTTCTCTTTTCTCTTGTTTTCTCTTCTTTACCCCTGTCTTTTTTCTCTTTCTCTTGTTTTCTCTCCTTTCTCTTTTAACTTTTCTCTTCTTTTCTCTTCTTTACTCTTTTCTCTTCTTTTCTCTTCTTTTCTCTTTTCTCTTGTTTTCTCTTGTTTTCTCTTTTCTCACGTTTTCTCTTCTTTTCTCTTTTCTTTTCTGTTCTTTTCTCTTCATTTCTCTTCATTTCTCTTCTTTTCTCTTTTCTCTTTTCTCTTCTTTTCTCTTCATTTCTCTTCTTTTCACTTTTCTCTTGTTTTCTCTTCTTTTGTATTTTTTTCATTTCTCTTCTTTTCTCTTCTTTTCTCTTTTCTCTTTTCTCTTCTTTTCTCTTCTTTTCTCTTCTTTTCTTTTCACTTATCACTTTTCTCTTCTTTACTCTTTTCTTTTCTCCTCTTTTCTCTTTTCTCTTCTTTTCTCTTTTTGCTTCTTTTCTCTCTTATCTCTTTTCGTTACTTTTCTCTTCTCTCTTTTTTCTTCTATTCTCTTCTTTTCCCTTTTCTTTTCTCTTTTTTTCATCTTTTCCCTTTTGTCTTCTTTTCTCTTCTTTTGTATTTATTCTTCTTTTCTCTTCTTTTCACTTCATTTCTTTTCTTTTCTCTTGTTTTCTCCTCATTTCCGTTCTTTTCTCTTCTTTTCTTTTCACTTTTCACTTTTCTCTTCTTTACTCTTTTCTTTTCTCTTCTTTCCTCTTTTCTCTTTTCTCTTATTTTCTCTTTTCTCTTCTTTTCTTTTCACTTTTCACTTTTCTCTTCTTTACTCTTTTCTTTTCTCTTCTTTTCAATTTTCTCTTCTTTTATCTTTTTGCTTCTTTTCTCTCTTATCTCTTTACACTACTTTTCTCTTTTCTCTTTTGTCGTCTATTCTCTTCTTATCCCATTTCTTTTCTCTTTTCTTTTTTTCGTCTTTTCCCTTTTCTCTTCTTTTCCCTTTTCTCTTCTTTTCTCTTCTTTTGTATTTATTCTTCTTTTGTCTTCTTTTCTCTTATCTCTTTTCTCTTCTTTTCTCTTTTCTCTTCTTTTTTCTTCTATTCTATTTCTTTCCTTTCTCTTCATTTCCCTTCTTTTCTCTTGTTTTCTTTTCACTTATCACTTTTCTCTTCTTTACTCTTTTCTTTTCTCCTCTTTTCTCTTTTCTCTTCTTTTCTCTTTTTGCTTCTTTTCTCTCTTATCTCTTTTCGCTACTTTTCTCTTTTCTCTTTTTTCTTCTAATCTCTTCTTTTCCCTTTTCTTTTCTCTTTTTTCATCTTTTCCCTTTTGTCTTCTTTTCTCTTCTTTTGTATTTATTCTTCTTTTCTCTTCTTTTCCCTTTTCTCTTGTTTTCTGTTCTTTTCTATTTTTTTCATTTCTCTTCTTTTCTTTTCTTTTCTCTTTTCTCTTTTCTCTTTTTTTCTTTTCTTTTCACTTATCACTTTTCACTTCTTTACTCTTTTCGTTTCTCTTCTTTTCTCTTTTCTCTTCTTTTCTCTTTTTCTCTTTTCTCTTTTTGCTTCTTTTCTCTCTTATCTCTTTTCACTACTTTTCTCTTTTCTCTTTTTTCTTCTATTCTCTTCTTTTCTCTTTTCTTTTCTTTTTATTTCGTCTTTTCCCTTTTCTCTTTTGTCTTCTTTTCTCTTCTTTTCCCTTTTCTCTTGTTTTCTCTTCTTTTGTATTTATTCTTCTTTTCTCTTCTTTTCTCTTATCTCTTTTCTCTTCATTTCTCTTTTGCCTTTTCTCTTCTTTTCTCTTTTCTCTTCATTTCTCTTTTCTCTTCTTTTCACTTTTTTTGCTTTTCTCTTTTCTCTTCTTTTCGCTTCTTTTCTTTTCACTAATCACTTTTCTCTTCTTTACTCATTTCTTTTCTCTTCTTTTCTCTTTTCTGTTCTTTTCCCTTTTCTCTTCTTTTCTCTTCTTTTGTATTTATTCTTCTTTTGTCTTCTTTTCTCTTATCTCTTTTCTCTTCTTTTCTCTTTTCTCTTCTTTTTTCTTCTATTCTATTTCTTTCATTTCTCTTCATTTCCCTTCTTTTCTCTTGTTTTCTTTTCACTTATCACTTTTCTCTTCTTTACTCTTTTCTTTTCTCCTCTTTTCTCTTTTCTCTTCTTTTCTCTTTTTGCTTCTTTTCTCTCTTATCTCTTTTCGCTACTTTTCTCTTTTCTCTTTTTTCTTCTATTCTCTTCTTTTCCCTTTTCTTTTCTCTTTTTTTCATCTTTTCCCTGTTGTCTTCTTTTCTCTTCTTTTGTATTTATTCTTCTTTTCTCATCTTTTGACTTCATTTCTCTTCTTTTCCCTTTTCTCTTGTTTTCTCTTCTTTTCTATTTTTTTCATTTCTCTTCTTTTCTTTTCTCTTTTCTCTTTTTTTCTCTTCTTTTCTTTTCACTTATCACTTTTCACTTCTTTACTCTTTTCGTTTCTCTTCTTTTCTCTTTTCTCTTCTTTTCTCTTTTTCTCTCTTCTCTTTTTGCTTCTTTTCTATCTTATCTCTTTTCACTACTTTTCTCTTTTTTCTTCTACTCTCTTCTTTTCTCTTTTCTTTTCTTTTTATTTCGTCTTTTCTCTTTTCTCTTTTCTCTTCTTTTCTCTTCTTTTCCCTTTTCTCTTCTTTTCTCTTCTTTTGTATTTATTCTTCTTTTCTCTTCTTTTCTCTTCATTTCTCTTTTCTCTTCATTTCTGTTTTGTCTTTTCTCTTCTTTTCTCTTTTCTCTTCTTTTCACTTTTTTACGCTTTTCTCTTTTCTCTTCTTTTCCCTTCTTTTCTTTTCACTTTTCACTTTTCTCTTCTTTACTCATTTCTTGTCTCTTCTTTTGTCTTTCCTCTTCGTTTCTCTTTTTTCTCTTTTCTCTTTTCGCTTCTTTTCTCTCTTATCTCTTCACTACTTTTCTCTTTTCTCTTTTTTCTTCTATTCTCTTCTTTTCCCTTTGCTATTATCTCTTTTCTCTTCATTTCTCTGCATTTCTCTTTTGTCTTTACTGTCTGTTCGCTCCTTTTCTCTTCTTTTAATATTCCCCTGTTTTCTCTTATTTTCTCTTCAGTTAACTTCTTTTCTCTTATCTCTATTCTCTTCTTTTCTCTTTTCTGTTTTCTCTTATCTCCTTTCCCTTCTTTTCTCTTCTGTTCTCTTCTTTTCTCTTTTCTCTTTTCTCTTCTATTTTCTTTTCTTTTCTCTTCTGTTCTCGTCTTTTCTCTTTTCCTTTTTCTCTTCTTTTCTCTTTTCTCTTCTTTTGTCTTCTATTCTCTCATTGTCTCTTTTCTCCTTTATCTTCTTTTCTCTTCTATTCTCTTCTTTTCTCTTTCCTCTATTCTCTTCTTTTCTCTTCTTTTCCCTTTTCCTTTCTTTTCTCTTTTTCTCTTTTCTCTTTTCTCTTAATTTCTCTTCATTTCTCTGCTTTTCTCTTCTTTACCCCTTTCTCTTTTCTCTTTAATCTTCTTTTCCCTTGTTTTCTCTTTTCTCTTGTTTTCTCTTCTTTACCCCTGTCTTTTTTCTCTTTCTCTTGTTTTCTCTCCTTTCTCTTTTAACTTTTCTCTTCTTTTCTCTTCTTTACTCTTTTCTCTTCTTTTCTCTTCTTTTCTCTTTTCTCTTGTTTTCTCTTGTTTTCTCTTTTCTCACGTTTTCTCTTCTTTTCTCTTTTCTTTTCTGTTCTTTTCTCTTCATTTCTCTTCATTTCTCTTCTTTTCTCTTTTCTCTTTTCTCTTCTTTTCTCTTCATTTCTCTTCTTTTCACTTTTCTCTTGTTTTCTCTTCTTTTGTATTTTTTTCATTTCTCTTCTTTTCTCTTCTTTTCTCTTTTATCTTTTCTCTTCTTTTCTCTTCTTTTCTTTTCACTTATCACTTTTCTCTTCTTTACTCTTTTCTTTTCTCCTCTTTTCTCTTTTCTCTTCTTTTCTCTTTTTGCTTCTTTTCTCTCTTATCTCTTTTCGTTACTTTTCTCTTCTCTCTTTTTTCTTCTATTCTCTTCTTTTCCCTTTTCTTTTCTCTTTTTTTCATCTTTTCCCTTTTGTCTTCTTTTCTCTTCTTTTGTATTTATTCTTCTTTTCTCTTCTTTTCACTTCATTTCTTTTCTTTTCTCTTGTTTTCTCCTCATTTCCGTTCTTTTCTCTTCTTTTCTTTTCACTTTTCACTTTTCTCTTCTTTACTCTTTTCTTTTCTCTTCTTTCCTCTTTTCTCTTTTCTCTTATTTTCTCTTTTCTCTTCTTTTCTTTTCACTTATCACTTTTCTCTTCTTTACTCTTTTCTTTTCTCTTCTTTTCAATTTTCTCTTCTTTTATCTTTTTGCTTCTTTTCTCTCTTATCTCTTTACACTACTTTTCTCTTTTCTCTTTTGTCGTCTATTCTCTTCTTATCCCATTTCTTTTCTCTTTTCTTTTTTTCGTCTTTTCCCTTTTCTCTTCTTTTCCCTTTTCTCTTCTTTTCTCTTCTTTTGTATTTATTCTTCTTTTGTCTTCTTTTCTCTTATCTCTTTTCTCTTCTTTTCTCTTTTCTCTTCTTTTTTCTTCTATTCTATTTCTTTCCTTTCTCTTCATTTCCCTTCTTTTCTCTTGTTTTCTTTTCACTTATCACTTTTCTCTTCTTTACTCTTTTCTTTTCTCCTCTTTTCTCTTTTCTCTTCTTTTCTCTTTTTGCTTCTTTTCTCTCTTATCTCTTTTCGCTACTTTTCTCTTTTCTCTTTTTTCTTCTATTCTCTTCTTTTCCCTTTTCTTTTCTCTTTTTTCATCTTTTCCCTTTTGTCTTCTTTTCTCTTCTTTTGTATTTATTCTTCTTTTCTCTTCTTTTCCCTTTTCTCTTGTTTTCTGTTCTTTTCTATTTTTTTCATTTCTCTTCTTTTCTTTTCTTTTCTCTTTTCTCTTTTCTCTTTTTTTCTCTTCTTTTCTTTTCACTTATCACTTTTCACTTCTTTACTCTTTTCGTTTCTCTTCTTTTCTCTTTTCTCTTCTTTTCTCTTTTTCTCTTTTCTCTTTTTGCTTCTTTTCTCTCTTATCTCTTTTCACTACTTTTCTCTTTTCTCTTTTTTCTTCTATTCTCTTCTTTTCTCTTTTCTTTTCTTTTTATTTCGTCTTTTCTCTTTTGTCTTCTTTTCTCTTCTTTTCCCTTTTCTCTTCTTTTCTCTTCTTTTGTATTTATTCTTCTTTTCTCTTCGTTTCTCTTATCTCTTTTCTCTTCATTTCTCTTTTGTCTTTTCTCTTCTTTTCTCTTTTCTCTTCATTTCTCTTTTCTCTTCTTTTCACTTTTTTTGCTTTTCTCTTTTCTCTTCTTTTCGCTTCTTTTCTTTTCACGAATCACTTTTCTCTTCTTTACTCATTTCTTTTCTCTTCTTTTCTCTTTTCTGTTCTTTTCCCTTTTCTCTTCTTTTCTCTTCTTTTGTATTTATTCTTCTTTTGTCTTCTTTTCTCTTATCTCTTTTCTCTTCTTTTCTCTTTTCTCTTCTTTTTTCTTCTATTCTATTTCTTTCATTTCTCTTCATTTCCCTTCTTTTCTCTTGTTTTCTTTTCACTTATCACTTTTCTCTTCTTTACTCTTTTCTTTTCTCCTCTTTTCTCTTTTCTCTTCTTTTCTCTTTTTGCTTCTTTTCTCTCTTATCTCTTTTCGCTACTTTTCTCTTTTCTCTTTTTTCTTCTATTCTCTTCTTTTCCCTTTTCTTTTCTCTTTTTTTCATCTTTTCCCTTTTGTCTTCTTTTCTCTTCTTTTGTATTTATTCTTCTTTTCTGTTCTTTTCACTTCATTTCTCTTCTTTTCCCTTTTCTCTTGTTTTCTCTTCTTTTCTATTTTTTTCATTTCTCTTCTTTTCTTTTCTCTTTTCTCTTTTTTCTCTTCTTTTCTTTTCACTTATCACTTTTCACTTCTTTACTCTTTTTGTTTCTCTTCTTTTCTCTTTTCGCTTCTTTTCTCTTTTTCTCTCTTCTCTTTTTGCTTCTTTTCTATCTTATCTCTTTTCACTACTTTTCTCTTTTTTCTTCTATTCTCTTCTTTTCTCTTTTCTTTTCTTTTTATTTCGTCTTTTCTCTTTTCTCTTTTCTCTTCTTTTCTCTTCTTTTCCCTTTTCTCTTCTTTTCTCTTCTTTTGTATTTATTCTTCTTTTCTCTTCGTTTCTCTTATCTCTTTTCTCTTCATTTCTCTTTTGTCTTTTCTCTTCTTTTCTCTTTTCTCTTCATTTCTCTTTTCTCTTCTTTTCACTTTTTTTGCTTTTCTCTTTTCTCTTCTTTTCGCTTCTTTTCTTTTCACTAATCACTTTTCTCTTCTTTACTCATTTCTTTTCTCTTCTTTTCTCTTTTCTGTTCTTTTCCCTTTTCTCTTCTTTTCTCTTCTTTTGTATTTATTCTTCTTTTGTCTTCTTTTCTCTTATCTCTTTTCTCTTCTTTTCTCTTTTCTCTTCTTTTTTCTTCTATTCTATTTCTTTCATTTCTCTTCATTTCCCTTCTTTTCTCTTGTTTTCTTTTCACTTATCACTTTTCTCTTCTTTACTCTTTTCTTTTCTCCTCTTTTCTCTTTTCTCTTCTTTTCTCTTTTTGCTTCTTTTCTCTCTTATCTCTTTTCGCTACTTTTCTCTTTTCTCTTTTTTCTTCTATTCTCTTCTTTTCCCTTTTCTTTTCTCTTTTTTTCATCTTTTCCCTTTTGTCTTCTTTTCTCTTCTTTTGTATTTATTCTTCTTTTCTGTTCTTTTCACTTCATTTCTCTTCTTTTCCCTTTTCTCTTGTTTTCTCTTCTTTTCTATTTTTTTCATTTCTCTTCTTTTCTTTTCTCTTTTCTCTTTTCTCTTTTTTCTCTTCTTTTCTTTTCACTTATCACTTTTCACTTCTTTACTCTTTTTGTTTCTCTTCTTTTCTCTTTTCGCTTCTTTTCTCTTTTTCTCTCTTCTCTTTTTGCTTCTTTTCTATCTTATCTCTTTTCACTACTTTTCTCTTTTTTCTTCTATTCTCTTCTTTTCTCTTTTCTTTTCTTTTTATTTCGTCTTTTCTCTTTTCTCTTTTCTCTTCTTTTCTCTTCTTTTCCCTTTTCTCTTCTTTTCTCTTCTTTTGTATTTATTCTTCTTTTCTCTTCTTTTCTCTTATCTCTTTTCTCTTCATTTCTCTTTTGTCTTTTCTCTTCTTTTCTCTTTTCTCTTCTTTTCACTTTTTTACGCTTTTCTCTTTTCTCTTCTTTTCCCTTCTTTTCTTTTCACTTACCACTTTTCTCTTCTTTACTCATTTCTTGTCTCTTCTTTTGTCTTTCCTCTTCGTTTCTCTTTTTTCTCTTTTCTCTTTTCGCTTCTTTTCTCTCTTATCTCTTCACGACTTTTCTCTTTTCTCTTTTTTCTTCTATTCTCTTCTTTTCCCTTTGCTATTATCTCTTTTCTCTTCATTTCTCTGCATTTCTCTTTTGTCTTTACTGTCTGTTCGCTCCTTTTCTCTTCTTTTAATATTCCCCTGTTTTCTCTTATTTTCTCTTCAGTTAACTTCTTTTCTCTTATCTCTATTCTCTTCTTTTCTCTTTTCTGTTTTCTCTTATCTCCTTTCCCTTCTTTTCTCTTCTGTTCTCTTCTTTTCTCTTTTCTCTTTTCTCTTCTATTTTCTTTTCTTTTCTCTTCTGTTCTCGTCTTTTCTCTTTTCCTTTTTCTCTTCTTTTCTCTTTTCTCTTCTTTTGTCTTCTATTCTCTCATTGTCTCTTTTCTCCTTTATCTTCTTTTCTCTTCTATTCTCTTCTTTTCTCTTTTCTCTATTCTCTTCTTTTCTCTTCTTTTCCCTTTTCCTTTCTTTTCTCTTTTTCTCTTTTCTCTTTTCTCTTTTCTCTTAATTTCTCTTCATTTCTCTGCTTTTCTCTTTTCTCTTCTTTACCCCTTTCTCTTTTCTCTTTAATCTTCTTTTCCCTTCTTTTCTCTTTTCTCTTGTTTTCTCTTCTTTACCCCTGTCTTTTTTCTCTTTCTCTTGTTTTCTCTCCTTTCTCTTTTAACTTTTCTCTTCTTTTCTCTTCTTTACTCTTTTCTCTTCTTTTCTCTTCTTTTCTCTTTTCTCTTGTTTTCTCTTGTTTTCTCTTTTCTCACGTTTTCTCTTCTTTTCTCTTTTCTTTTCTGTTCTTTTCTCTTCATTTCTCTTCTTTTCTCTTCTTTTCTCTTTTCTCTTTTCTCTTGATTTCTCTTCTTTTCACTTTTCTCTTGTTTTCTCTTCTTTTGTATTTTTTTCATTTCTCTTCTTTTCTCTTCTTTTCTCTTTTCTCTTTTCTCTTCTTTTCTCTTCTTTTCTCTTCTTTTCTTTTCACTTATCACTTTTCTCTTCTTTACTCTTTTCTTTTCTCCTCTTTTCTCTTTTCTCTTCTTTTCTCTTTTTGCTTCTTTTCTCTCTTATCTCTTTTCGCTACTTTTCTCTTCTCTCTTTTTTCTTCTATTCTCTTCTTTTCCCTTTTCTTTTCTCTTTTTTTCATCTTTTCCCTTTTGTCTTCTTTTCTCTTCTTTTGTATTTATTCTTCTTTTCTCTTCTTGTCACTTCATTTCTTTTCTTTTCTCTTGTTTTCTCCTCATTTCCGTTCTTTTCTCTTCTTTTCTTTTCACTTTTCACTTTTCTCTTCTTTACTCTTTTCTTTTCTCTTCTTTCCTCTTTTCTCTTTTCTCTTATTTTCACTTTTCTCTTCTTTTCTTTTCACTTATCACTTTTCTCTTCTTTACTCTTTTCTTTTCTCTTCTTTTCAATTTTCTCTTCTTTTCTCTTTTTGCTTCTTTTCTCTCTTATCTCTTTACACTACTTTTCTCTTTTCTCTTTTGTCGTCTATTCTCTTCTTATCCCATTTCTTTTCTCTTTTCTTTTTTTCGTCTTTTCCCTTTTCTCTTCTTTTCCCTTTTCTCTTCTTTTCTCTTCTTTTGTATTTATTCTTCTTTTCTCTTCTTTACTCTTATCTCTTTTCTCTTCTTTTCTCTTTTCTCTTCTTTTTTCTTCTATTCTATTTCTTTCATTTCTCTTCATTTCCCTTCTTTTCTCTTGTTTTCTTTTCACTTATCACTTTTCTCTTCTTTACTCTTTTCTTTTCTCTTCTTTTCTCTTTTCTGTTCTTTTCTCTTCATTTCTCTACTTTTCTCTTCTTTTCTCTTTTCTCTTTTCTCTTCATTTCTCTTCTTTTCACTTTTCTCTTGTTTTCTCTTGTTTTCTATTTTTTTCATTTCTCTTCTTTTCTCTTCTTTTCTCTTTTCTCTTTTCTCTTCTTTTCTCTTCTAGTCTTTTCACTTATCACTTTTCTCTTCTTTACTCTTTTCTTTTCTCTTCTTTTCTCTTTTTGCTTCTTTTCTCTCTTATCTCTTTACACTACCTTTCTCTTTTCGCTTTTGTCTTCTATTCTCTTCTTTTCCCTTTTCTTTTCTTTTTATTTCATCTTTTCCCTTTTCTCTTTTCTCTTCTTTTCTCTTCTTTTCCCTTTTCTCTTGTTTTCTCTTCTTTTGTATTTATTCTTCTTTTCTCTTCTTTTCTCTTATCTCTTTTCTCTTCATTTCTCTTTTGTCTTTTCTCTTCTTTTCTCTTTTCTCTTCATTTCACTTTTTTGCTTTTCTCTTTTCTCTTCTTTTCGCTTCTTTTCTTTTCACTAATCACTTTTCTCTTCTTTACTCATTTCTTTTCTCTTCTTTTCTCTTTTCTCTTCTTTTCTCTTCATTTCTCTACTTTTCTCTTCTTTTCTCTTTTCTCTTTTCTCTTCATTTCTCTTCTTTTCACTTTTCTCTTGTTTTCTATTTTTTTCATTTCTCTTCTTTTCTCTTCTTTTCTCTTTTCTCTTCTTTTCTCTTCTTTTCTTTTCACTTATCACTTTTCTCTTCTTTACTCTTTTCTTTTCTCTTCTTTTCTCATTTTGCTTCTTTTCTCTCTTGTCTGTTTACACTACCTTTCTCTTTTCGCTTTTGTCTTCTATTCTCTTCTTTTCCCTTTTCTTTTCTCTTTTTTTTCATCTTTTCCCTTTTCTCTTTTCTCTTCTTTTCTCTGCTTTTCCCTTTTCTCTTCTTTTCTCTTCTTTTGTATTTATTCTTCTTTTCTTTTCTCTTCTTTTCACTTCATTTCTCTTCTTTTCCCTTTTCTCTTGTTTTCTCTTCTTTTCTATTTTTTTCATTTCTCTTATTTTCTCTTCTTTTCTCTTTTCTCTTTTCTCTTCTTTTCTCTTCTTTTCTTTTCACTTATCACTTTTCTCTTATTTACTCTTTTCTTTTCTACTGTTTTTTTCTTTTCTCTTCTTTTATCCTTTTGCTTGTTTTCTCTCTCTTTACACTACTTTTCTCTTTTCTCTTTTTTCTTCTATTCCCTTCTTTTCCCATTTCTTTTCTTTTTTCTTTCTTTCGTCTTTTCCCTAATCTCTTTTCTCTTCTTTTCTCTTCTTTTCCCTTTTCTCTTCTTATCTCTTCTTTTGTATTTATTCGTCTTTGGTCTTCTTTTCTCTTACCTCTTTTCTTTTCTTTTCTCTGTTCTCTCTTCTCGTCTTTTCCATTCCTTTCTCTTCTTTTCTCTTTTCTCTTGTTTTTTCTTCTTTTCTATGTCTTTCATTTCTCTTCTTTTCTCTTGTTTTCTCCTCATTTCCGTTCTTTTCTCTTCTTTTCTTTTCACTTTTCACTTTTCTCTTCTTTACTCTTTTCTTTTCTCTTCTTTTCTCTTTTCTCTTTTCTCTTATTTTCTCTTTTCTCTTCTTTTCTTTTCACTTATCACTTTTCTCTTCTTTACTCTTTTCTTTTCTCTTCTTTTCAATTTTCTCTTCTTTTCTCTTTTTGCTTCTTTTCTCTCTTATCTCTTTACACTACTTTTCTCTTTTCTCTTTTGTCGTCTATTCTCTTCTTATCCCATTTCTTTTCTCTTTTCTCTTTTTCGTCTTTTCCCTTTTCTCTTCTTTTCCCTTTTCTCTTCTTTTCTGTTCTTTTGTATTTATTCTTCTTTTCTCTTCTTTTCTCTTTTCTCTTTTCTCTTCATTTCTCTTTTGTCTTTTCTCTTCTTTTCTCTTTTCTCTTCTTTTCTCTTTTCTCTTTTTGCTTCTTTTCTCTCTTCTCTCTTTTCACTACTTTTCTCTTTTTTCTTCTATTCTCTTCTTTTCCCTTTGCTATTATCTCTTTTCTCTTCATTTCTCTGCATTTCTCTTTTGTCTTTACTCTCTGTTCGCTCCTTTTCTTTTCTTCTAATATTCCCCTGTTTTCTCTTCTTTTCTCTTGTTTTCTCTTCATTTTTCTTTTCTCTTTTCTCTTCTTTTCTCTTCTTTTCATTTTCTCTTGTTTTCTCTTCTTTACCCCTTTCTTTTTCTCTTTTCTCTTCTTTTCTCTTCTTTTCTCATCTCTCATCTTTTCTCTTCTTTTATCTTTTCTCTTCTTTTCTCTTCTTTTCCCTTTTCCTTCTTTTCTCTTCTTTTGTATTTATTCTTCTTTGTCTTCTTTTCTCTTACCTCTTTTCTCTTCTTTTCTCTGTTCTCTCTTCTCTTCTTTTCCACTCCTTTGTCTTCTTTTCTTTTCTACTTCTTTTCTATGTCTTTCATTTCTCTTCTTTTCTCTTCTTTTCTTTTCACTTCTCACTTTTCTCTTCATTACTCCTTTCTTTTCTCTTCTTTTCTCTTTTCCTTTTTCTCTTCTTTTCTCTATTCTCTATACTCTTCTTTTCTCTTCTTTTATCTTTTCGTTTCTTTTCTCTTTTTCTCTTTTCTCATTTCTCTTTTCTCTTCATTTTTCTTCTTTTCTCTTTTCTCTTCTTTTCTCTTCTTTACTCCTTTCTCTTTACTCTTCTTTTCTCTTCTTTTCCCTTCTTTTCTCTTTTCTCTTGTTTTCTCTTCATTTTTCTTTTCTCTTTTCTCTTCTTTTCTTTTCATTTTCTCTTGTTTTCTCTTCTTTACCCCTTTCATTTTTCTCTTTCCTCTTCGTTTCTCTTCTTTTCTCAACTCTCATCTTTTCTCTTCTTTTATCTTTTCTCTTGTTTTCTCTTCTTTTCTCTTTTCTCTTGTTTTCTCTTCTTTACCCCTTTCTTTTTTCTCTTTTTTCTTGTTTTCTCTTCTTTCTCTTTTCTCTTTTCTCTTCTTTTCTCTTCTTTTCTCTTTTCTCTTTTCTCATGTTTTCTCTTTTCTTTTCAATTCTTTTCTCTTCATTTCTCTTCTTTTCTCTTTTCTCTTTTCGCTTCTTTTCTCTTCATTTCTCTTCTTTTCACCTTTCTCTTGTTTTCTCTTCTTTTCTATTTTTTCATTTCTCTTCTTTTCTCTTCTTTTCTCTTTTCTCTTTTGTCTTCTATTCTCTTCTTTTCTTTTCATTTATCACTTTTCTCTTCTTTACTATTTTCTTTTCTCCTCTTTTCTCTCTTCTCTTCCTTTCTCGTTTTGCTTCTTTTCTCTCTTATCTCTTTTCACTACATTTCTCTTTTCTCTTTTTGCTTCTATTCTCTTCTTTTCCCATTTCTTTTCTTTTTCCTTTCTTTCGTCTTTTCCCTATTCTCTTTTCTCTTCTTTTCTCTTCTTTTCCCTTTTCTCTTCTTTTGTCTTCTTTTGTACTTATCCTTTTTTGTCTTCTTTTCTCTTACCTCTTTTCTCTTCTTTTCTCTGTTCTCTCTTCTCTTCCTTTCCATTCCTTTGTCTTCTTTTCTTTTTTCTTCTTTTCTATGTCTTTCATTTCTCTTCTTTTCTCTTGTTTTCTTTTCACTTCTCAGTTTTCTCTTCTTTACTCTTTTCTTTTCTCTTCTTTTCTCTTTTCTCTTTTCTCTCCTTTTCTCTTCTTTTCTTTTCACTTATCACTTTTCTCTTCTTTACTCTTTTCTTTTCTCTTCTCTCTTCTTTTCTCGTTTTGCTTCTTTTCTCTCTTATCTCTTTACACTACTTTTCTCTTTTCTCTTTTGTCTTCTATTCTCTTCTTATCCCATTTCTTTTCTTTTTTCTTTTTTTTGTCTTTTCCCTTTTCTCTTTTCTCTTCTTTTCCCTTTTCTCTTCTTTTGTATTGATTCTTCTTTTCTCTTCTTTTCTCTTATCTCTTTTCTCTTCTTTTCTCTGTTCTCTTTTCTCTTCTTTTCGCTTCCTTTCTCTTCTATTCTCTTTTCTCTTTTTTTCTTCTATTCTATTTCTTTCATTTCTCTTCTTTTCTCTTCATTTCCCTTCTTTTCTCCTCTTTTCTTTTCACTTATCACTTTTCTCTTCTTTACTCTTTTCGTTTCTCTTCTTTTCTCTTTTCTCTTCTTTTCTCTGTTCTCTTTTCTCTTCTTTTCCCTTCCTTTCTCTTCTTTTCTCTTTTCTCTTCTTTTTTCTTCTATTCTATTTCTTTCATTTCTCTTCTTTTCTCTTCATTTCCCTTCTTTTCTCTTCTTTTCTTTTCACTTATCACTTTCCTTTTCTTTACTCTTTTCTTTTCTCCTCTTTTCTCTTTTCTCTTCTTTTCTCTTTTTGCTTCTTTTCTCTCTTATCTCTTTCCACTACTTTTCTCCTTTCTCTTCTTTTTTCTTCTTTTGCATTTATTCTTCTTTTCTCTTATCTCTTTTGTCTTCTTTACACCGTTCTTTTTTCTCTTCTTTTCCCTTCCTCTTCTTTTCTCTTTTCTCTTGTTTTCTCTTCTTTTCTATTTTTTCATTTCTCTTCTTTTCACTTCATTTCCCTTCTTTGCTTTTCACTTATCACTTTTCTCTTCTTTACTCTTTTCGTTTCTCTTCTTTTCTCTTTTCTCTTCTTTTTTCTTTTTCTCTTTTCTCTTTTTGCTTCTTTTCTCTCTTATCTCTTTTCACTACTTTCTTCTTTTCTCTTTTTTCTTCTATTCTCTTCTTTTCTCTTTTCTTTTCTTTTTATTTCGTCTTTTCCCTTTTCTCTTTTCTCGTCGTTTCTCTTCTTTTCCCTTTTCTCTTCTTTTCTCTTCCTTTGTATTTATTCTTCTTTTCTCTTCTTTTCTCTTATCTCTTTTCTCTTCATTTCTCTTTTGTCTTTTCTCTTCTTTTCTCTTTTCTCTTTTCTCTTTTTGGTTCTTTTCTCTCTTCTCTCTTTTCACTACTTTTCTATTTTTTTCTTCTATTCTCTTCTTTTCCCTTTGCTATTATCTCTTTTCTCTTCATTACTCTGCATTTCTCTTTTGTCTTTACTGTCTGTTCGCTCCTTTTCTCTTCTTCTAATATTCCCCTGTTTTCTCTTCTTTTCTCTTCTGTTCTCTTCTTTTCTCTTTTCTCTTCTTTTTTCTTTTTCTCTTTTCTCTTTTTGCTTCTTTTCTCTCTTATCTCTTTTCACTACTTTTCTCTTTTCTCTTTTTTCTTCTATTCTCTTCTTTTCTCTTTTCTTTTCTTTTTATTTCATCTTTTCCCTTTTCTCTTTTCTCTTCTTTTCTCTTCTTTTCCCTTTTCTCTTGTTTTCTCTTCTTTTTTATTTATTCTTCTCTTCTCTTCTTTTCTCTTATCTCTTTTCTCTTCATTTCTCTTTTGTCTTTTCTCTTCTTTTCTCTTTTCTCTTCATTTCACTTTTTTTGCTTTTTTCTTTTCTCTTCTTTTCTTTTCACTAATCACTTTTCTCTTCTTTACTCATTTCTTTTCTCTTCTTTTCTCTTTTCTCTTCTTTTTTCTTCTATTCTATTTCTTTCATTTCTCTTCTTTTCTCTTCATTTCCCTTCTTTTCTCTTCTTTTCTTTTCACTTATCACTTTTCTCTTCTTTACTCTTTTCTTTTCACCTCTTTTCTCTTTTCTCTTCTTTTCTCTTTTTGCTTCTTTTCTCTCTTATCTCTTTCCACTACTTTTCTCCTTTCTCTTCTTTTCTCTTCTTTTGCATTTATTCTTCTTTTCTCTTCTTTTCTCTGTTCTCTTTTCTCTACTTTTCGCTTCCTTTCTCTTTTCTCTCTTTTTTCTTCTATTCTATTTCTTTCATTTCTCTTCTTTTCTCTTCATTTCCCTTCTTTTCTCTTCTTTTCTTTTCACTTATCACTTTTCTCTTCTTTACTCTTTTCGTTTCTCTTCTTTTCTCTTTTCTCTTCTTTTCTCTGTTCTCTTTTCTCTTCTTTTCCCTTCCTTTCTCTTCTTTTCTCTTTTCTCTTCTTTTTTCTTCTATTCTATTTCTTTCATTTCTCTTCTTTTCTCTTCATTTCCCTTCTTTTCTCTTCTTTTCTTTTCACTTATCACTTTCCTTTTCTTTACTCTTTTCTTTTCTCCTCTTTTCTCTTTTCTCTTCTTTTCTCTTTTTGCTTCTTTTCTCTCTTATCTCTTTCCACTACTTTTCTCCTTTCTCTTCTTTTCTCTTCTTTTGCATTTATTCTTCTTTTCTCTTATCTCTTTTGTCTTCTTTACACCGTTCTTTTTTCTCTTCTTTTCCCTTCCTCTTCTTTTCTCTTTTCTCTTGTTTTCTCTTCTTTTCTATTTTTTTCATTTCTCTTCTTTTCACTTCATTTCCCTTCTTTGCTTTTCACTTATCACTTTTCTCTTCTTTACTCTTTTCGTTTCTCTTCTTTTCTCTTTTCTCTTCTTTTTTCTTTTTCTCTTTTCTCTTTTTGCTTCTTTTCTCTCTTATCTCTTTTCACTACTTTTTTCTTTTCTCTTTTTTCTTCTATTCTCTTCTTTTCTCTTTTCTTTTCTTTTTATTTCGTCTTTTCCCTTTTCTCTTTTCTCGTCGTTTCTCTTCTTTTCCCTTTTCTCTTCTTTTCTCTTCTTTTGTATTTATTCTTCTTTTCTCTTCTTTTCTCTTATCTCTTTTCTCTTCATTTCTCTTTTGTCTTTTCTCTTCTTTTCTCTTTTCTCTTTTCTCTTTTTGGTTCTTTTCTCTCTTCTCTCTTTTCAATACTTTTCTATTTTTTTCTTCTATTCTCTTCTTTTCCCTTTGCTATTATCTCTTTTCTCTTCATTACTCTGCATTTCTCTTTTGTCTTTACTGTCTGTTCGCTCCTTTTCTCTTCTTCTAATATTCCCCTGTTTTCTCTTCTTTTCTCTTCTGTTCTCTTCTTTTCTCTTTTCTCTTCTTTTTTCTTTTTCTCTTTTCTCTTTTTGCTTCTTTTCTCTCTTATCTCTTTTCACTACTTTTCTCTTTTCTCTTTTTTCTTCTATTCTCTTCTTTTCTCTTTTCTTTTCTTTTTATTTCATCTTTTCCCTTTTCTCTTTTCTCTTCTTTTCTCTTCTTTTCCCTTTTCTCTTGTTTTCTCTTCTTTTTTATTTATTCTTCTCTTCTCTTCTTTTCTCTTATCTCTTTTCTCTTGATTTCTCTTTTGTCTTTTCTCTTCTTTTCTCTTTTCTCTTCATTTCACTTTTTTTGCTTTTTTCTTTTCTCTTCTTTTCTTTTCACTAATCACTTTTCTCTTCTTTACTCATTTCTTTTCTCTTCTTTTCTCTTTTCTCTTCTTTTTTCTTCTATTCTATTTCTTTCATTTCTCTTCTTTTCTCTTCATTTCCCTTCTTTTCTCTTCTTTTCTTTT
The DNA here is from genome assembly GCF_047496795.1 of Chiloscyllium punctatum. Lineage (NCBI taxonomy): Eukaryota > Metazoa > Chordata > Chondrichthyes > Orectolobiformes > Hemiscylliidae > Chiloscyllium > Chiloscyllium punctatum. The sequence goes on along the minus strand of NC_092762.1, from coordinate 35,395,014 downwards.
CACTTATCACTTTTCTCTTCTTTACTCTTTTCTTTTCACCGCTTTTCTCTTTTCTCTTCTTTTCTCTTTTTGCTTCTTTTCTCTCTTATCTCTTTCCACTACTTTTCTCCTTTCTCTTCTTTTCTCTTCTTTTGCATTTATTCTTCTTTTCTCTTCTTTTCTCTGTTCTCTTTTCTCTACTTTTCGCTTCCTTTCTCTTTTCTCTTTTTTTTCTTCTATTCTATTTCTTTCATTTCTCTTCTTTTCTCTTCATTTCCCTTCTTTTCTTATCTTTTCTTTTCACTTATCACTTTTCTCTTCTTTACTCTTTTCGTTTCTCTTCTTTTCTCTTTTCTCTTCTTTTCTCTGTTCTCTTTTCTCTTCTTTTCCCTTCCTTTCTCTTCTTTTCTCTTTTCTCTTTTTTTCTTCTATTCTATTTCTTTCATTTCTCTTCTTTTCTCTTCATTTCCCTTCTTTTCTCTTCTTTTCTTTTCACTTATCACTTTTCTCTTCTTTACTCTTTTCGTTTCTCTTCTTTTCTCTTTTCTCTTCTTTTCTCTGTTCTCTTTTCTCTTCTTTTCCCTTCCTTTCTCTTCTTTTCTCTTTTCTCTTCTTTTTTCTTCTATTCTATTTCTTTCACTTCTCTTCTTTTCTCTTCATTTCCCTTCTTTTCTCTTCTTTTCTTTTCACTTATCACTTTCCTTTTCTTTACTCTTTTCTTTTCTCCTCTTTTCTCTTTTCTCTTCTTTTCTCTTTTTGCTTCTTTTCTCTCTTATCTCTTTCCACTACTTTTCTCCTTTCTCTTCTTTTTTCTTCTTTTGCATTTATTCTTCTTTTCTCTTATCTCTTTTGTCTTCTTTACACCGTTCTTTTTTCTCTTCTTTTCCCTCCCTCTTCTTTTCTCTTTTCTCTTGTTTTCTCTTCTTTTCTATTTTTTCATTTCTCTTCTTTTCACTTCATTTCCCTTCTTTGCTTTTCACTTATCACTTTTCTCTTCTTTACTCTTTTCGTTTCTCTTCTTTTCTCTTTTCTCTTCTTTTTTCTTTTTCTCTTTTCTCTTTTTGCTTCTTTTCTCTCTTATCTCTTTTCACTACTTTTTTCTTTTCTCTTTTTTCTTCTATTCTCTTCTTTTCTCTTTTCTTTTCTTTTTATTTCGTCTTTTCCCTTTTCTCTTTTCTCGTCGTTTCTCTTCTTTTCCCTTTTCTCTTCTTTTCTCTTCCTTTGTATTTATTCTTCTTTTCTCTTCTTTTCTCTTATCTCTTTTCTCTTCATTTCTCTTTTGTCTTTTCTCTTCTTTTCTCTTTTCTCTTTTCTCTTTTTGGTTCTTTTCTCTCTTCTCTCTTTTCACTACTTTTCTATTTTTTTCTTCTATTCTCTTCTTTTCCCTTTGCTATTATCTCTTTTCTCTTCATTACTCTGCATTTCTCTTTTGTCTTTACTGTCTGTTCGCTCCTTTTCTCTTCTTCTAATATTCCCCTGTTTTCTCTTCTTTTCTCTTCTGTTCTCTTCTTTTCTCTTTTCTCTTCTTTTTTCTTTTTCTCTTTTCTCTTTTTGCTTCTTTTCTCTCTTATCTCTTTTCACTACTTTTCTCTTTTCTCTTTTTTCTTCTATTCTCTTCTTTTCTCTTTTCTTTTCTTTTTATTTCATCTTTTCCCTTTTCTCTTTTCTCTTCTTTTCTCTTCTTTTCCCTTTTCTCTTGTTTTCTCTTCTTTTTTATTTATTCTTCTCTTCTCTTCTTTTCTCTTATCTCTTTTCTCTTCATTTCTCTTTTGTCTTTTCTCTTCTTTTCTCTTTTCTCTTCATTTCACTTTTTTTGCTTTTTTCTTTTCTCTTCTTTTCTTTTCACTAATCACTTTTCTCTTCTTTACTCATTTCTTTTCTCTTCTTTTCTCTTTTCTCTTCTTTTTTCTTCTATTCTATTTCTTTCATTTCTCTTCTTTTCTCTTCATTTCCCTTCTTTTCTCTTCTTTTCTTTTCACTTATCACTTTTCTCTTCTTTACTCTTTTCTTTTCACCTCTTTTCTCTTTTCTCTTCTTTTCTCTTTTTGCTTCTTTTCTCTCTTATCTCTTTCCACTACTTTTCTCCTTTCTCTTCTTTTCTCTTCTTTTGCATTTATTCTTCTTTTCTCTTCTTTTCTCTGTTCTCTTTTCTCTACTTTTCGCTTCCTTTCTCTTTTCTCTCTTTTTTCTTCTATTCTATTTCTTTCATTTCTCTTCTTTTCTCTTCATTTCCCTTCTTTTCTCTTCTTTTCTTTTCACTTATCACTTTTCTCTTCTTTACTCTTTTCGTTTCTCTTCTTTTCTCTTTTCTCTTCTTTTCTCTGTTCTCTTTTCTCTTCTTTTCCCTTCCTTTCTCTTCTTTTCTCTTTTCTCTTCTTTTTTCTTCTATTCTATTTCTTTCATTTCTCTTCTTTTCTCTTCATTTCCCTTCTTTTCTCTTCTTTTCTTTTCACTTATCACTTTCCTTTTCTTTACTCTTTTCTTTTCTCCTCTTTTCTCTTTTCTCTTCTTTTCTCTTTTTGCTTCTTTTCTCTCTTATCTCTTTCCACTACTTTTCTCCTTTCTCTTCTTTTCTCTTCTTTTGCATTTATTCTTCTTTTCTCTTATCTCTTTTGTCTTCTTTACACCGTTCTTTTTTCTCTTCTTTTCCCTTCCTCTTCTTTTCTCTTTTCTCTTGTTTTCTCTTCTTTTCTATTTTTTTCATTTCTCTTCTTTTCACTTCATTTCCCTTCTTTGCTTTTCACTTATCACTTTTCTCTTCTTTACTCTTTTCGTTTCTCTTCTTTTCTCTTTTCTCTTCTTTTTTCTTTTTCTCTTTTCTCTTTTTGCTTCTTTTCTCTCTTATCTCTTTTCACTACTTTTTTCTTTTCTCTTTTTTCTTCTATTCTCTTCTTTTCTCTTTTCTTTTCTTTTTATTTCGTCTTTTCCCTTTTCTCTTTTCTCGTCGTTTCTCTTCTTTTCCCTTTTCTCTTCTTTTCTCTTCTTTTGTATTTATTCTTCTTTTCTCTTCTTTTCTCTTATCTCTTTTCTCTTCATTTCTCTTTTGTCTTTTCTCTTCTTTTCTCTTTTCTCTTTTCTCTTTTTGGTTCTTTTCTCTCTTCTCTCTTTTCAATACTTTTCTATTTTTTTCTTCTATTCTCTTCTTTTCCCTTTGCTATTATCTCTTTTCTCTTCATTACTCTGCATTTCTCTTTTGTCTTTACTGTCTGTTCGCTCCTTTTCTCTTCTTCTAATATTCCCCTGTTTTCTCTTCTTTTCTCTTCTGTTCTCTTCTTTTCTCTTTTCTCTTCTTTTTTCTTTTTCTCTTTTCTCTTTTTGCTTCTTTTCTCTCTTATCTCTTTTCACTACTTTTCTCTTTTCTCTTTTTTCTTCTATTCTCTTCTTTTCTCTTTTCTTTTCTTTTTATTTCATCTTTTCCCTTTTCTCTTTTCTCTTCTTTTCTCTTCTTTTCCCTTTTCTCTTGTTTTCTCTTCTTTTTTATTTATTCTTCTCTTCTCTTCTTTTCTCTTATCTCTTTTCTCTTCATTTCTCTTTTGTCTTTTCTCTTCTTTTCTCTTTTCTCTTCATTTCACTTTTTTTGCTTTTTTCTTTTCTCTTCTTTTCTTTTCACTAATCACTTTTCTCTTCTTTACTCATTTCTTTTCTCTTCTTTTCTCTTTTCTCTTCTTTTTTCTTCTATTCTATTTCTTTCATTTCTCTTCTTTTCTCTTCATTTCCCTTCTTTTCTCTTCTTTTCTTTTCACTTATCACTTTTCTCTTCTTTACTCTTTTCTTTTCACCTCTTTTCTCTTTTCTCTTCTTTTCTCTTTTTGCTTCTTTTCTCTCTTATCTCTTTCCACTACTTTTCTCCTTTCTCTTCTTTTCTCTTCTTTTGCATTTATTCTTCTTTTCTCTTCTTTTCTCTGTTCTCTTTTCTCTACTTTTCGCTTCCTTTCTCTTTTCTCTTTTTTTTCTTCTATTCTATTTCTTTCATTTCTCTTCTTTTCTCTTCATTTCCCTTCTTTTCTTATCTTTTCTTTTCACTTATCACTTTTCTCTTCTTTACTCTTTTCGTTTCTCTTCTTTTCTATTTTCTCTTCTTTTCTCTTTTCTCTTCTTTTCCCTTCCTTTCTCTTCTTTTCTCTTTTCTCTTGTTTTCTCTTCTTTTCTATTTATTTCATTTCTATTCTTTTCACTTCATTTCCCTTCTTTTCTCTTCTTTTCTTTTCACTTATCACTTTTCTCTTATTTACTCTTTTCGTTTCTCTTCTTTTCTCTTTTCTCTTCTTTTATCTTTTTCTCTTTTCTCTTTTTGCTTCTTTTGTCTCTTATCTCTTTTCACTACTTTTTTCTTTTCTCTTTTTTCTTCTATTCTCTTCTTTTCTCATTTCTTTTCTTTTTATTTCGTCTTTTCCCTTTTCTCTTTTCTCTTCGTATCTCTTCTTTTCCCTTTTCTCTTCTTTTCTCTTCTTTTGTATTTATTCTTCTTTTCTCTTCTTTTCTCTTCATTTCCCTTTTGTCTTTTCTCCTCTTTTCTCTTTTCTCTTTTTGTTTCTCTTCTCTCTTCTCTCTTTTCACTACTTTTCTCTTTTTTTCTTCTATTCTCTTCTTTTCCCTTTGCTATTATCTCTTTTCTCTTCATTTCTCTTCATTTCTCTTTTGTCTTTACTGTCTGTTCGCTCCTTTTCTCTTCTTCTAATATTCCCCTGTTTTCTCTTCTTTTCTCTTCTGTTCTCTTCTTTTCTCTTTTCTCTATGCTCTTCTTTTCTCTTTTCTGTTTTCTCTTATCTCCTTACCCTTCTTTTCTCTTCTGTTCCCTTCTTGTCTCTTTTCTCTTTTCTCTTCTATTTTCTTTTCTCTTCTGTTCTCGTCTTTTCTCTTTTCCTTTTTCTCTTCTTTTCTCTTTTCTCTATTCTCTTCTTTTCTCTTCTTTTCTCTTTTCCTTTCTTTTCTCTTTTTCTCTTTTCTATTTTCTCTTCATTTCTCTTCATTTCTCTTCTTTTCTCTTTTCTCTTCTTTTCTCTTTTCTCTTCTTTTTTCTTCTATTCTATTTCTTTCATTTCTCTTCATTTCCCTTCTTTTCTCTTCTTTTCTTTTCACTTATCACTTTTCTCTTCTTTGCTCTTTTCGTTTCTCTTCTTTTCTCTTTTCTCTTCTTTTCCCTTCATTTCTCTTCTTTTCTCTTTTCTCTTCTTTTTTCTTCTATTCTATTTCCTTCATTTCTCTTCTTTTCTCTTCATTTCCCTTCTTTTCTCTTCTTTTCTTTTCACTTATCACTTTTCTTTTCTTTACTCTTTTCTTTTCTCCTCTTTTCTCTTTTCTCTTCTTTTCTCTTTTTGCTTCTTTTCTCTCTTATCTCTTTCCACTACTTTTCTCCTTTCTCTTCTTTTCTCTTCTTTTGCATTTATTCTTCTTTTCTCTTCTTTTCTCTTCTTTACACCGTTCTTTTTTCTCTTCTTTTCCCTTCCTTTCTCTTCTTTTCTCTTTTCTCTTGTTTTCTCTTCTTTTCTATTTTTTTCATTTCTCTTCTTTTCACTTCATTTCCCTTCTTTGCTTTTCACTTATCACTTTTCTCTTCTTTACTCTTTTCGTTTCTCTTCTTTTCTCTTTTCTCTTCTTTTTTTCTTTTTCTCTTTTCTCTTTTTGCTTCTTTTCTCTCTTATCTCTTTTCACTACTTTTTTCTTTTCTCTTTTTTCTTCTATTCTCTTCTTTTCTCTTTTCTTTTCTTTTTATTTCGTCTTTTCCCTTTTCTCTTTTCTCTTCGTATCTCTTCTTTTCCCTTTTCTCTTCTTTTCTCTTCTTTTGTATTTATTCTTCTTTTCTCTTCTTTTCTCTTATCTCTTTTCTCTTCATTTCTCTTTTGTCTTTTCTCTTCTTTTCTCTTTTCTCTTTTCTCTTTTTGGTTCTTTTCTCTCTTCTCTCTTTTCACTACTTTTCTCTTTTTTTCTTCTATTCTCTTCTTTTCCCTTTGCTAATATCTCTTTTCTCTTCATTACTCTGCATTTCTCTTTTGTCTTTACTGTCTGTTCGCTCCTTTTCTCTTCTTCTAATATTCCCCTGTTTTCTCTTCTTTTCTCTTCTGTTCTCTTCGTTTCTCTTTTCTCTATTCTCTTCTTTTCTCTTTTCTGCTTTCTCTTACCTCCTTACCCTTCTTTTCTCTTCTGTTCCCTTCTTGTCTCTTTTCTCTTTTCTCTTCTATTTTCTTTTCTTTTCTCTTCTGTTCTCGTCTTTTCTCTTTTCCTTTTTCTCTTCTTTTCTCTTTTCTCTATTCTCTTCTTTTCTCTTTTCCTTTCTTTTCTCTTTTTCTCTTTTCTCTTCATTTCTCTTCATTTCTCTTCTTTCTCTTTTCTCTTCTTTTCTCTTATTTACTCCTTTCTCTTCTCTTTTCTCTTCTTTTCTCTTCTTTTCTCTTTTCTCTTGTTTTCTCTTCATTTTTCTTTACTCTTTTCTCTTCTGTTCTCTTCTTTTCTCATCTCTCATCTTTTCTCTTCTTTTATCTTTTCTCTTGTTTTCTCTTCTTTTCTCTTTTCTCTTTTCTCTTCTTTTCTCTTCTTTACCCCTTTCTTTTTTCTCTTTTTTCTTCTTTTCTCTTTTTTCTCTTTTCTCTTTTCTCATGTTTTCTCTTCTTTTCTCTTTTCTTTTCTGTTCTTTTCTCTTCATTTCTCGTCTTTTCTCTTTTCTTTTTCTCTTCTTTTCTCTTCATTTCTCTTCTTTTCATTTTCTCTTGTTTTCTCTTCTTTACCCCTTTCTTTTTTCTCTTTTCTCTTCTTTTCTCTTTTTTTCACTTCATTTCTCTTCTTTTCCCTTTTCTCTTGTTTTCTCTTCTTTTCTTTTTTTCATTTCTCTTCTTTTCTCTTCTTTTCTTTTCACTTATCACTTTTCTCTTCTTTACTCTTTTCGTTTCTCTTCTTTTCTCTTTTCTCTTCTTTTCTCTGTTCTCTTTTCTCTTCTTTACCCTTCCTTTCTCTTCTTTTCTCTTTTCTCTTCTTTTTTCTTCTATTCTATTTCTTTCATTTCTCTTCTTTTCTCTTCATTTCCCTTCTTTTCTCTTCTTTTCTTTTCACTTATCACTTTCCTTTTCTTTACTCTTTTCTTTTCTCCTCTTTTCTCTTTTCTCTTCTTTTCTCTTTTTGCTTCTTTTCTCTCTTATCTCTTTCCACTACTTTTCTCCTTTCTCTTCTTTTCTCTTCTTTTGCATTTATTCTTCTTTTCTCTTATCTCTTTTGTCTTCTTTACACTGTTCTTTTTTCTCTTCTTTTCCCTTCCTCTTCTTTTCTCTTTTCTCTTGTTTTCTCTTCTTTTCTATTTTTTTCATTTCTCTTCTTTTCACTTCATTTCCCTTCTTTGCTTTTCACTTATCACTTTTCTCTTCTTTACTCTTTTCGTTTCTCTTCTTTTCTCTTTTCTCTTCTTTTTTCTTTTTCTCTTTTCTCTTTTTGCTTCTTTTCTCTCTTATCTCTTTTCACTACTTTTTTCTTTTCTCTTTTTTCTTCTATTCTCTTCTTTTCTCCTTTCTTTTCTTTTTATTTCGTCTTTTCCCTTTTCTCTTTTCTCGTCGTTTCTCTTCTTTTCCCTTTTCTCTTCTTTTCTCTTCTTTTGTATTTATTCTTCTTTTCTCTTCTTTTCTCTTATCTCTTTTCTCTTCATTTCTCTTTTGTCTTTTCTCTTCTTTTCTCTTTTCTCTTTTTGGTTCTTTTCTCTCTTCTCTCTTTTCAATACTTTTCTATTTTTTTCTTCTATTCTCTTCTTTTCCCTTTGCTATTATCTCTTTTCTCTTCATTACTCTGCATTTCTCTTTTGTCTTTACTGTCTGTTCGCTCCTTTTCTCTTCTTCTAATATTCCCCTGTTTTCTCTTCTTTTCTCTTCTGTTCTCTTCTTTTCTCTTTTCTCTTCTTTTTTCTTTTTCTCTTTTCTCTTTTTGCTTCTTTTCTCTCTTATCTCTTTTCACTACTTTTCTCTTTTCTCTTTTTTCTTCTATTTTCTTCTTTTCTCTTTTCTTTTCTTTTTATTTCATCTTTTCCCTTTTCTCTTTTCTCTTCTTTTCTCTTCTTTTCCCTTTTCTCTTGTTTTCTCTTCTTTTTTATTTATTCTTCTCTTCTCTTCTTTTCTCTTATCTCTTTTCTCTTCATTTCTCTTTTGTCTTTTCTCTTCTTTTCTCTTTTCTCTTCATTTCACTTTTTTTGCTTTTTTCTTTTCTCTTCTTTTCTTTTCGCTAATCACTTTTCTCTTCTTTACTCATTTCTTTTCTCTTCTTTTCTCTTTTCTCTTCTTTTTTCTTCTATTCTATTTCTTTCATTTCTCTTCTTTTCTCTTCATTTCCCTTCTTTTCTCTTCTTTTCTTTTCACTTATCACTTTTCTCTTCTTTACTCTTTTCTTTTCACCTCTTTTCTCTTTTCTCTTCTTTTCTCTTTTTGCTTCTTTTCTCTCTTATCTCTTTCCACTACTTTTCTCCTTTCTCTTCTTTTCTCTTCTTTTGCATTTATTCTTCTTTTCTCTTCTTTTCTCTGTTCTCTTTTCTCTACTTTTCGCTTCCTTTCTCTTTTCTCTTTTTTTTCTTCTATTCTATTTCTTTCATTTCTCTTCTTTTCTCTTCATTTCCCTTCTTTTCTTATCTTTTCTTTTCACTTATCACTTTTCTCTTCTTTACTCTTTTCGTTTCTCTTCTTTTCTATTTTCTCTTCTTTTCTCTTTTCTCTTCTTTTCCCTTCCTTTCTCTTCTTTTCTCTTTTCTCTTGTTTTCTCTTCTTTTCTATTTATTTCATTTCTATTCTTTTCACTTCATTTCCCTTCTTTTCTCTTCTTTTCTTTTCACTTATCACTTTTCTCTTATTTACTCTTTTCGTTTCTCTTCTTTTCTCTTTTCTCTTCTTTTATCTTTTTCTCTTTTCTCTTTTTGCTTCTTTTGTCTCTTATCTCTTTTCACTACTTTTTTCTTTTCTCTTTTTTCTTCTATTCTCTTCTTTTCCCATTTCTTTTCTTTTTTCTTTCTTTCGTCTTTTCCCTATTCTCTTTTCTCTTCTTTTCTCTGCTTTTCCATTTTCTCTTCTTTTCTCTTCTTTTGTATTTATTCTTCTTTTGTCTTCTTTTCTCTTACCTCTTTTCTCTTCTTTTCTCTGATCTCTCTTCTCTTCTTTTCCATTCCTTTGTCTTCTTTTCTTTTTTTCTTCTTTTCTATGTCTTTCATTTCTCTTCTTTTCTCTTGTTTTCTCTTCATTTCCCTTCTTTTCTCTTCTTTTCTTTTCACTTCTCACTTTTCTCTTCATGACTCTTTTCTTTTCTCTTCTTTTCTCTTTTTCTTTTTCTCTTCTTTTCTCTTTTCTCTGTACTCTTCTTTTCTCTTCTTTTATCTTTTCCTTTCTTTTCTCTTTTTCTCTTTTCTCTTTTCTCTTCATTTCTCTTCTTTTCTCTTTTCTCTTCTTTTCTCTTCTTTACTCCTTTCTCTTTTCTCTTCTTTTCTCTTCTTTTCCCTTCTTTTCTCTTTTCTCTTGGTTTCTCTTCATTTTTCTTTTCTCTTTTCTCTTCGTTTCTTTTCATTTTCTCTTGTTTTCTCTTCTTTACCCCTTTCATTTTTCTCTTTTCTCTTCGTTTCTCTTCTTTTCACAACTCTCATCTTTTCTCTTATTTTATCTTTTCTCTTGTTTTCTCTTCTTTTCTCTTTTCTCTTGTTTTCTCTTCTTTACCCCTTTCGTTTTTCTCTTTTCTCTTGTTTTCTCTTCTTTCTCTTTTCTCTTTTCTCTTCTTTTCTCTTTTCTCTTTTCTCATGTTTTCTCTTCTTTTCTCTTTTCTTTTCTGTTCTTTTCTCTTCATTTCTCTTCTTTTCTCTTTTCTCTTCTTTTCTCTTCATTTCTCTTCTTTTCACTATTCTCTTGTTTTCTCTTCTTTTCTATTTTTACATTTCTCTTCTTTTCTCTTCTTTTCTTTTCATTTATCACTTTTCTCTTCTTTACTCTTTTCTTTTCTCCTCTTTTCTCTTTTGTCTTCCTTTCTCTTTTTGCTTCTTTTCTCTCTTATCTCTTTTCACTACTTTTCTCTTTTCTCTCTTTTCTTCTATTCTCTTCTTTTTCATTTTCTCTTTTCTCTTCTTTTCTCTGCTTTTCCCTTTTCTCTTCTTTTCTCTTCTTTTGTATTTATTCTTCTTTTCTCTTCTTTTCTCTTCTTTTCACTTCATTTCTCTTCTTTTCCCTTTTCTCTTGTTTTCTCTTCTTTTGTATTTATTCTTCTTTTGTCTTCTTTTCTCTTACCTCTTTTCTCTTCTTTTCTCTCTTCTCTCTTCTCTTCTTTTCCATTCCTTTGTCTCCTTTTCTTTTTCCTTCTTTTCTATGTCTTTCATTTCTCTTCTTTTCTCTTGTTTTCTTTTCACTTATCACTTTTCTCTTCTTTACTCTTTTCTTTTCTCTTCTTTTCTCTTTTCTCTTTTCTCTTCTTTACCCTTCTTTACTTTTAACTTATCACTTTTCTCTTCTTTACTCTTTTCTTTTCTATTCTTTTCTCTTTTCTCTTCTTTTCTCGTTTTGCTTCTTTTCTCTCTTATCTCTTTACACTACTTTTCTCTTTTCTCTTTTGTCTTCTATTCTCTTCTTTTCCCATTTCTTTTCTTTTTTCTTTTTTTGTCTTTTCCCTTTTCTCTTTTGTCTTCTTTTCCCTTTTCTCTTCTTTTCTCTTCTTTTGTATTTATTCTTCTTTTCTCTTCTTTTCTCTTATCTCTTTTCTTTTCTTTTCTCTGTTTTTCTCTTTTCTCTTTTCTCATGTTTTCTCTTCTTTTCTCTTTTCTTTTCTTTTTATTTCGTCTTTTCCCTTTTCTCTTTTCTCTTCTTTTCTGTTCTTTTGTATTTATTCTTCTTTTCTCTTCTTTTCTCTTATCTCTTTTCTCTTCATTTCTCTTTTGTCTTTTCTCTTCTTTTCTCTTTTCTCTTCTTTTCTCTTTTTGCTTCTTTTCTCTCTTCTCTCTTTTCACTACTTTTCTCTTTTTTCTTCTATTCTCTTCTTTTCCCTTTGCTATTATCTCTTTTCTCTTCTATCTCTTTTCTCTTCTTTTCTCTTATTTACTCCTTTCTCTTTTCTCTTTTCTCTTCTTTTCTCTTCTTTTCTCTTTTCTCTTGTTTTCTCTTCATTTTTCTTTTCTCTTTTCTCTTCCTTTCTTTTCGCTTATCACTTTTCTCTTCTTTACTCTTTTCGGTTCTCTTCTTTTCTCTTTTCTCTTCTTTTCTCTGTTCTCTTTTCTCTTCTTTTCGCTTCCTTACTCTTCTTTTCTCTTTTCTCTTCTTTTTTCTTCTATTCTATTTCTTTCATTTCTCTTCTTTTCTCTTCTTTTCTCTTTTCTCTTTTCTCATGTTTTCTCTTCTTTTCTCTTTTCTTTTCTGTTCTTTTCTCTTCATTTCTCTTCTTTTCTCTTTTCTCTTCTTTTCTCTTCATTTCTCTTCTTTTCACTATTCTCTTGTTTTCTCTTCTTTTCTATTTTTACATTTCTCTTCTTTTCTCTTCTTTTCTCTTTTGTCTTCTTTTCTCTTCTTTTCTTTTCATTTCTCACTTTTCTCTTCTTTACTCTTTTCTTTTCTCCTCTTTTCTCTTTTCTCTTCCTTTCTCTTTTTGCTTCTTTTCTCTCTTATCTCTTTTCACTACTTTTCTCTTTTCTCTCTTTTCTTCTATTCTCTTCTTTTTCATTTTCTCTTTTCTATTCTTTTCTCTGCTTTTCCCTTTTCTCTTCTTTTCTCTTCTTTTGTATTTATTCTTCTTTTCTCTTCCTTTCACTTCATTTCTCTTCTTTTCCCTTTTCTCTTGTTTTCTCTTCTTTTCTTTTTTTCATTTCTCTTCTTTTCTCTTTTTTTCTCTTTTCTCTTCTTTTCTCTTCTTTTCTTTTCACTTATCACTTTTCTCTTCTTTGCTCTTTTCTTTTCTCCTCTTTTCTCTTTTCTCTTCTTTTCTTTTTTTGCTCCTTTTCTCTCTTATCTCTTTACACTACTTTTCTCTGTTCTCTTTTTTCTTCTATTCTCTTCTTTTCCCATTTCTTTTCTTTTTCCTTTCTTTCGTCTTTTCCCTATTCTCTTTTCTCTTCTTTTCCCTTTTCTCTTCTTTTCTCTTCTTTTGTATTTATTCTTCTTTTGTCTTCTTTTCTCTTACCTCTTTTCTCTTCCTTTCTCTCTTCTCTCTTCTCTTCTTTTCCATTCCTTTGTCTTCTTTTCTTTTTTCTTCTTTTCTATGTCTTTCATTTCTCTTCTTTTCTCTTGTTTTCTTTTCACTTATCACTTTTCTCTTTTTTACTCTTTTCTTTTCTCTTCTTTTCTCTTTTCTCTTTTCTCCTCTTTACCCTTCTTTTCTTTTCACTTATCACTTTTCTCTTCTTTACTCTTTTCTTTTCTATTCTTTTCTCTTTTCTCTTCTTTTCTCGTTTTGCTTCTTTTCTCTCTTATCTCTTTACTCTTTTGTCTTCTATTCTCTTCTTTTCCCATTTCTTTTCTTTTTTTCTTTTTTTGTCTTTTCCCTTTTCTCTTTTCTCTTCTTTTCCCTTTTCTCTTCTTTGCTCTTCTTTTGTATTTATTCTTCTTTTCTCTTCTTTTCTCTTATCTCTTTTCTCTTCTTTTCTCTGTTTTTCTCTTCTCTTTTCTCATGTTTTCTCTTCTTTTCTCTTTTCTTTTCTTTTTATTTCGTCTTTCCCTTTTCTCTTTTCTCTTCTTTTCTCTTTTTGCTTCTTTTCTCTCTTCTCTCTTTTCACTACTTTTCTCTTTTTTCTTCTATTCTCTTCTTTTCCCTTTGCTATTATCTCTTTTCTCTTCATTTCCATGCATTTCTCTTTTGTCTTTACTCTCTGTTCGCTCCTATTCTCTTCTGCTAAAATTCCCCTGTTTTCTCTTCTTTTCTCTTCTGTTCTCTTCTTTTCTCTTTTCTCTATTCTCTTCTTTTCTCTTTTCTGTTTTCTCTTATCTCCTTACCCTTCTTTTCTCTTCTGTTCCCTTCTTGTCTCTTTTCTCTTTTCTCTTCTATTTTCTTTTCTTTTCTCTTCTGTTCTCGTCTTTTCTCTTTTCCTTTTTCTCTTCTTTTCTCTTTTCTCTATTCTCTTCTTTTCTCTTCTTTTCTCTTTTCCTTTCTTTTCTCTTTTTCTCTTTTCTCTTTTCTCTTTTCTCTTCATTTCTCTTCATTTCTCTTCTTTCTCTTTTCTCTTCTTTTCTCTTATTTACTCCTTTCTCTTTTCTCTTTTCTCTTCTTTTCTCTTCTTTTCTCTTTTCTCTTGTTTTCTCTTCATTTTTCTTTTCTCTTTTCTCTTCCTTTCTTTTCACTTATCACTTTTCTCTTCTTTACTCTTTTCGTTTCTCTTCTTTTCTCTTTTCTCTTCTTTTCTCTGTTCTCTTTTCTCTTCTTTTCGCTTCCTTTCTCTTCTTTTCTCTTTTCTCTTCTTTTTTCTTCTATTCTATTTCTTTCATTTCTCTTCTTTTCTCTTCATTTCCCTTCTTTTCTCTTCTTTTCTTTTCACTTATCACTTTTCTCTTCTTTACTCTTTTCATTTCTCTTCTTTTCTCTTTTCTCTTCTTTTTTCTGTTCTCTTTTCTCTTCTTTTCCCTTCCTTTCTCTTCTTTTCTCTTTTCTCTTCTTTTTTCTTCTATTCTATTTCCTTCATTTCTCTTCTTTTCTCTTCATTTCCCTTCTTTTCTCTTCTTTTCTTTTCACTTATCACTTTTCTTTTCTTTACTCTTTTCTTTTCTCCTCTTTTCTCTTTTCTCTTCTTTTCTCTTTTTGCTTCTTTTCTCTCTTATCTCTTTCCACTACTTTTCTCCTTTCACTTCTTTTCTCTTCTTTTGCATTTATTCTTCTTTTCTCTTCTTTTCTCTTATCTCTTTTCTCTTCTTTACACCGTTCTTTTTTCTCTTCTTTTCCCTTCCTTTCTCTTCTTTTCTCTTTTCTCTTGTTTTCTCTTCTTTTCTATTTTTTTCATTTCTCTTCTTTTCACTTCATTTCCCTTCTTTGCTTTTCACTTATCACTTTTCTCTTCTTTACGCTTTTCGTTTCTCTTCTTTTCTCTTTTCTCTTCTTTTTTCTTTTTCTCTTTTCTCTTTTTGCTTCTTTTCTCTCTTATCTCTTTTCACTACTTTTTTCTTTTCTCTTTTTTCTTCTATTCTCTTCTTTTCCCTTTTCTTTTCTTTTTATTTCGTCTTTTCCCTTTTCTCTTTTCTCTTCGTATCTCTTCTTTTCCCTTTTCTCTTCTTTTCTCTTCTTTTGTATTTATTCTTCGTTTCTCTTCTTTTCTCTTATCTCTTTTCTCTTCATTTCTCTTTTGTCTTTTCTCTTCTTTTCTCTTTTCTCTTTTCTCTTTTTGGTTCTTTTCTCTCTTCTCTCTATTCACTACTTTTCTCATTTTTTCTTCTATTCTCTTCTTTTCCCTTTGCTATTATCTCTTTTCTCTTCATTTCTCTGCATTTCTCTTTTGTCTTTACTGTGTGTTCGCTCCTTTTCTCTTCTTCTAATATTAACCTGTTTTCTCTTCTTTTCTCTTCTGTTCTCTTCTTTTCTCTTTTCTCTATTCTCTTCTTTTCTCTTTTCTGTTTTCTCTTATCTCCTTACCCTTCTTTTCTCTTCTGTTCCCTTCTTGTCTCTTTTCTCTTTTCTCTTTTATTTTCTTTTCTTTTCTCTTCTGTTCTCGTCTTTTCTCTTTTCCTTTTTCTCTTCTTTTCTCTTTTCTCTATTCTCTTCTTTTCTCTTTTCCTTTCTTTTCTCTTTTTCTCTTTTCTCTTTTCTCTTCATTTCTCTTCATTTCTCTTCTTTCTCTTTTCTCTTATTTACTCCTTTCTCTTCTCTTTTCTCTTCTTTTCTCTTCTTTTCTCTTTTCTCTTGTTTTCTCTTCATTTTTCTTTACTCTTTTCTCTTCTGTTCTCTTCTTTTCTCATCTCTCATCTTTTCTCTTCTTTTATCTTTTCTCTTGTTTTCTCTTCTTCTCTCTTTTCTCTTTTCTCTTCTTTTCTCTTCTTTACCCCTTTCTTTTTTCTCTTTTTTCTTCTTTTCTCTTTTTTCTCTTTTCTCTTTTCTCATGTTTTCTCTTCATTTCTCTTTTCTTTTCTGTTCTTTTCTCTTCATTTCTCTTCTTTTCTCTTTTCTTTTTCTCTTCTTTTCTCTTCATTTCTCTTCTTTTCATTTTCTCTTGTTTTCTCTTCTTTACCCCTTTCTTTTTTTCTCTTTTCTCTTCTTTTCTCTTCTTTTCACTTCATTTCTCTTCTTTTCCCTTTTCTCTTGTTTTCTCTTCTTTTCTTTTTTTCATTTCTCTTCTTTTCTCTTCTTTTCTTTTCACTTATCACTTTTCTCTTCTTTACTCTTTTCTTTTCTCCTCTTTTCTCTTCTTTTCTTTTTTTGCTTCTTTTCTCTCTTATCTCTTTACACTACTTTTCTCTTTTCTCTCTTTTCTTCTCTTCTCTTCTTTTCCCATTTCTTTTCTTTTTTCTTTCTTTCGTCTTTTCCCTATTCTCTTTTCTCTTCTTTTCTCTTCTTTTCCATTTTCTCTTCTTTTCTCTTCTTTTGTATTTATTCTTCTTTTGTCTTCTTTTCTCTTACCTCTTTTCTCTTCTTTTCTCTGTTCTCTCTTCTCTTCTTTTCCATTCCTTTGTCTTCTTTTCTTTTTTTCTTCTTTTCTATGTCTTTCACTCCTCTTCTTTTCTCTTGTTTTCTCTTCATTTCCCTTCTTTTCTCTTCTTTTCTTTTCACTTCTCACTTTTCTCTTCATTACTCTTTTCTTTTCTCTTCTTTTCTCTTTTTCTTTTTCGCTTCTTTTCTCTTTTCTCTATACTCTTCTTTTCTCTTCTTTTATCTTCTCCTTTCTTTTCTCTTTTTCTCTCTTCTCTTATCTCTTCATTTCTCTTCTTTTCTCCTTTCTCTTCTTTTCTCTTCTTTACTCCATTCTCTTTTCTCTTCTTTTCCCTTCTTTTCTCTTTTCTCTTGTTTTCTCTTCATTTTTCTTTTCTCTTTTCTCTTCGTTTCTTTTCATTTTCTCTTGTTTTCTCTTCTTTACCCCTTTCATTTTTCTCTTTTCTCTTCGTTTCTCTTCTTTTCACAACTCTCATCTTTTCTCCTGTTTTATCTTTTCTCTTGTTTTCTCTTCTTTTCTCTTTTCTCTTGTTTTCTCTTCTTTACCCCTTTCGTTTTTCTCTTTTCTCTTGTTTTCTCTTCTTTCTCTTTTCTCTTTTCTCTTCTTTTCTCTTTTCTCTTTTCTCATGTTTTCTCTTCTTTTCTCTTTTCTTTTCTGTTCTTTTCTCTTCATTTCTCTTCTTTTCTCTTTTCTCTTCTTTTCTCTTCTTTTCTCTTTTGTCTTCTTTTCTCTTCTTTTCTTTTCATTTATCACTTTTCTCTTCTTTACTCTTTTCTTTTCTCCTCTTTTCTCTTTTCTCTCGCTTTCTCTTTTTGCTTCTTTTCTCTCTTATCTCTTTTCACTACTTTTCTCTTTTCTCTCTTTTCTTCTATTCTCTTCTTTTTCATTTTCTCTTTTCTCTTCTTTTCTCTGCTTTTCCCTTTTCTCTTCTTTTCTCTTCTTTTGTATTTATTCTTCTTTTCTCTTCTTTTCACTTCATTTCTCTTCTTTTCCCTTTTCTCTTGTTTTCTCTTCTTTTCTTTTTTTCATTTCTCTTCTTTTCTCTTTTTTTCTCTTTTCTCTTCTTTTCTCTTCTTTTCTTTTCACTTATCACTTTTCTCTTCTTTGCTCTTTTCTTTTCTCCTCTTTTCTCTTTTCTCTTCTTTTCTTTTTTTGCTTCCTTGCTCTCTTATCTCTTTACACTACTTTTCTCTTTTCTCTTTTTTCTTCTATTCTCTTCTTTTCCCATTTCTTTTCTTTTTCCTTTCTTTCGTCTTTTCCCTATTCTCTTTTCTCTTCTTTTCCCTTTTCTCTTCTTTTCTCTTCTTTTGTATTTATTCTTCTTTTGTCTTCTTTTCTCTTACCTCTTTTCTCTTCTTTTCTCTCTTCTCTCTTCTCTTCTTTTCCATTCCTTTGTCTTCTTTTCTTTTTTCTTCTTTTCTATGTCTTTCATTTCTCTTCTTTTCTCTTGTTTTCTTTTTACTTATCACTTTTCTCTTCTTTACTCTTTTCTTTTCTCTTCTTTTCTCTTTTCTCTTTTCTCTTCTTTTCCCTTCTTTTCTTTTCACTTATCACTTTTCTCTTCTTTACTCTTTTCTTTTCTATTCTTTTCTCTTTTCTCTTCTTTTCTCGTTTTGCTTCTTTTCTCTCTTATCTCTTTACACTACTTTTCTCTTTTCTCTTTTGTCTTCCATTCTCTTCTTTCCCCATTTCTTTTCTTTTTTCTTTTTTTGTCTTTTCCCTTTTCTCTTTTCTCTTCTTTTCCCTTTTCTCTTCTTTTCTCTTCTTTTGTATTTATTCTTCTTTTGTCTTCTTTTCTCTTACCTCTTTTCTCTTCTTTTCTCTGTTCTCTCTTCTCTTCTTTTCCATTCCTTTGTCTTCTTTTCTTTTTTTCTTCTTTTCTATGTCTTTCATTTCTCTTCTTTTCTCTTGTTTTCTTTTCACTTATCACTTTTCTCTTCTTTACTCTTTTCTTTTCTCTTCTTTTCTCTTTTCTCTTGTTTTCTCTTCATTTTTCTTTACTCTTTTCTCTTCTGTTCTCTTCTTTTCTCATCTCTCATCTTTTCTCTTCTTTTATCTTTTCTCTTGTTTTCTCTTCTTCTCTCTTTTCTCTTTTCTCTTCTTTTCTCTTCTTTACCCCTTTCTTTTTTCTCTTTTTTCTTCTTTTCTCTTTTTTCTCTTTTCTCTTTTCTCATGTTTTCTCTTCATTTCTCTTTTCTTTTCTGTTCTTTTCTCTTCATTTCTCTTCTTTTCTCTTTTCTTTTTCTCTTCTTTTCTCTTCATTTCTCTTCTTTTCATTTTCTCTTGTTTTCTCTTCTTTACCCCTTTCTTTTTTTCTCTTTTCTCTTCTTTTCTCTTCTTTTCACTTCATTTCTCTTCTTTTCCCTTTTCTCTTGTTTTCTCTTCTTTTCTTTTTTTCATTTCTCTTCTTTTCTCTTCTTTTCTTTTCACTTATCACTTTTCTCTTCTTTACTCTTTTCTTTTCTCCTCTTTTCTCTTCTTTTCTTTTTTTGCTTCTTTTCTCTCTTATCTCTTTACACTACTTTTCTCTTTTCTCTCTTTTCTTCTCTTCTCTTCTTTTCCCATTTCTTTTCTTTTTTCTTTCTTTCGTCTTTTCCCTATTCTCTTTTCTCTTCTTTTCTCTTCTTTTCCATTTTCTCTTCTTTTCTCTTCTTTTGTATTTATTCTTCTTTTGTCTTCTTTTCTCTTACCTCTTTTCTCTTCTTTTCTCTGTTCTCTCTTCTCTTCTTTTCCATTCCTTTGTCTTCTTTTCTTTTTTTCTTCTTTTCTATGTCTTTCACTCCTCTTCTTTTCTCTTGTTTTCTCTTCATTTCCCTTCTTTTCTCTTCTTTTCTTTTCACTTCTCACTTTTCTCTTCATTACTCTTTTCTTTTCTCTTCTTTTCTCTTTTTCTTTTTCGCTTCTTTTCTCTTTTCTCTATACTCTTCTTTTCTCTTCTTTTATCTTCTCCTTTCTTTTCTCTTTTTCTCTCTTCTCTTATCTCTTCATTTCTCTTCTTTTCTCCTTTCTCTTCTTTTCTCTTCTTTACTCCATTCTCTTTTCTCTTCTTTTCCCTTCTTTTCTCTTTTCTCTTGTTTTCTCTTCATTTTTCTTTTCTCTTTTCTCTTCGTTTCTTTTCATTTTCTCTTGTTTTCTCTTCTTTACCCCTTTCATTTTTCTCTTTTCTCTTCGTTTCTCTTCTTTTCACAACTCTCATCTTTTCTCCTGTTTTATCTTTTCTCTTGTTTTCTCTTCTTTTCTCTTTTCTCTTGTTTTCTCTTCTTTACCCCTTTCGTTTTTCTCTTTTCTCTTGTTTTCTCTTCTTTCTCTTTTCTCTTTTCTCTTCTTTTCTCTTTTCTCTTTTCTCATGTTTTCTCTTCTTTTCTCTTTTCTTTTCTGTTCTTTTCTCTTCATTTCTCTTCTTTTCTCTTTTCTCTTCTTTTCTCTTCTTTTCTCTTTTGTCTTCTTTTCTCTTCTTTTCTTTTCATTTATCACTTTTCTCTTCTTTACTCTTTTCTTTTCTCCTCTTTTCTCTTTTGTCTTCCTTTCTCTTTTTGCTTCTTTTCTCTCTTATCTCTTTTCACTACTTTTCTCTTTTCTCTCTTTTCTTCTATTCTCTTCTTTTTCATTTTCTCTTTTCTCTTCTTTACTCTGCTTTTCCCTTTTCTCTTCTTTTCTCTTCTTTTGTATTTATTCTTCTTTTCTCTTCTTTTCACTTCATTTCTCTTCTTTTCCCTTTTCTCTTGTTTTCTCTTCTTTTCTTTTTTTCATTTCTCTTCTTTTCTCTTTTTTTCTCTTTTCTCTTCTTTTCTCTTCTTTTCTTTTCACTTATCACTTTTCTCTTCTTTGCTCTTTTCTTTTCTCTTCTTTTCTCTTTTCTCTTCTTTTCTTTTTTTGCTTCCTTGCTCTCTTATCTCTTTACACTACTTTTCTCTTTTCTCTTTTTTCTTCTATTCTCTTCTTTTCCCATTTCTTTTCTTTTTCCTTTCTTTCGTCTTTTCCCTATTCTCTTTTCTCTTCTTTTCCCTTTTCTCTTCTTTTCTCTTCTTTTGTATTTATTCTTCTTTTGTCTTCTTTTCTCTTACCTCTTTTCTCTTCTTTTCTCTCTTCTCTCTTCTCTTCTTTTCCATTCCTTTGTCTTCTTTTCTTTTTTCTTCTTTTCTATGTCTTTCATTTCTCTTCTTTTCTCTTGTTTTCTTTTCACTTATCACTTTTCTCTTCTTTACTCTTTTCTTTTCTCTTCTTTTCTCTTTTCTCTTTTCTCTTCTTTTCCCTTCTTTTCTTTTCACTTATCACTTTTCTCTTCTTTACTCTTTTCTTTTCTATTCTTTTCTCTTTTCTCTTCTTTTCTCGTTTTGCTTCTTTTCTCTCTTATCTCTTTACACTACTTTTCTCTTTTCTCTTTTGTCTTCCATTCTCTTCTTTCCCCATTTCTTTTCTTTTTTCTTTTTTTGTCTTTTCCCTTTTCTCTTTTCTCTTCTTTTCCCTTTTCTCTTCTTTTCTCTTCTTTTGTATTTATTCTTCTTTTGTCTTCTTTTCTCTTACCTCTTTTCTCTTCTTTTCTCTGTTCTCTCTTCTCTTCTTTTCCATTCCTTTGTCTTCTTTTCTTTTTTTCTTCTTTTCTATGTCTTTCACTCCTCTTCTTTTCTCTTGTTTTCTCTTCATTTCCCTTCTTTTCTCTTCTTTTCTTTTCACTTCTCACTTTTCTCTTCATTACTCTTTTCTTTTCTCTTCTTTTCTCTTTTTCTTTTTCGCTTCTTTTCTCTTTTCTCTATACTCTTCTTTTCTCTTCTTTTATCTTCTCCTTTCTTTTCTCTTTTTCTCTTTTCTCTTATCTCTTCATTTCTCTTCTTTTCTCCTTTCTCTTCTCTTCTCTTCTTTACTCCATTCTCTTTTCTCTTCTTTTCCCTTCTTTTCTCTTTTCTCTTGTTTTCTCTTCATTTTTCTTTTCTCTTTTCTCTTCGTTTCTTTTCATTTTCTCTTGTTTTCTTTTCTTTACCCCTTTCATTTTTCTCTTTTCTCTTCGATTCTCTTCTTTTCACAACTCCCGTCTTTTCTCTTGTTTTATCTTTTCTCTTGTTTTCTCTTCTTTTCTCTTTTCTCTTGTTTTCTCTTCTTTACCCCTTTCGTTTTTCTCTTTTCTCTTGTTTTCTCTTCTTTCTCTTTTCTCTTTTCTCTTCTTTTCTCTTTTCTCTTTTCTCATGTTTTCTCTTCTTTTCTCTTTTCTTTTCTGTTCTTTTCTCTTCATTTCTCTTCTTTTCTCTTTTCTCTTCTTTTCTCTTCTTTTCGCTTTTGTCTTCTTTTCTCTTCTTTTCTTTTCATTTATCACTTTTCTCTTCTTTACTCTTTTCTTTTCTCCTCTTTTCTCTTTTCTCTCCCTTTCTCTTTTTGCTTCTTTTCTCTCTTATCTCTTTTCACTACTTTTCTCTTTTCTCTCTTTTCTTCTATTCTCTTCTTTTTCATTTTCTCTTTTCTCTTCTTTTCTCTGCTTTTCCCTTTTCTCTTCTTTTTTCTTCTTTTGTATTTATTCTTCTTTTCTCTTCTTTTCACTTCATTTCTCTTCTTTTCCCTTTTCTCTTGTTTTCTCTTCTTTTCTTTTTTTCATTTCTCTTCTTTTCTCTTTTTTTCTCTTTTCTCTTCTTTTCTCTTCTTTTCTTTTCACTTATCACTTTTCTCTTCTTTGCTCTTTTCTTTTCTCCTCTTTTCTCTTTTCTCTTCTTTTCTTTTTTTGCTTCCTTGCTCCCTTATCTCTTTACACTACTTTTCTCTTTTCTCTTTTTTCTTCTATTCTCTTCTTTTCCCATTTCTTTTCTTTTTCCTTTCTTTCGTCTTTTCCCTATTCTCTTTTCTCTTCTTTTCCCTTTTCTCTTCTTTTCTCTTCTTTTGTATTTATTCTTCTTTTGTCTTCTTTTCTCTTACCTCTTTTCTCTTCTTTTCTCTCTTCTCTCTTCTCTTCTTTTCCATTCCTTTGTCTTCTTTTCTTTTTTCTTCTTTTCTATGTCTTTCATTTCTCTTCTTTTCTCTTGTTTTCTTTTCACTTATCACTTTTCTCTTCTTTACTCTTTTCTTTTCTCTTCTTTTCTCTTTTCTCTTTTCTCTTCTTTTCCCTTCTTTTCTTTTCACTTATCACTTTTCTCTTCTTTACTCTTTTCTTTTCTATTCTTTTCTCTTTTCTCTTCTTTTCTCGTTTTGCTTCTTTTCTCTCTTATCTCTTTACACTACTTTTCTCTTTTCTCTTTTGTCTTCCATTCTCTTCTTTCCCCATTTCTTTTCTTTTTTCTTTTTTTGTCTTTTCCCTTTTCTCTTTTCTCTTCTTTTCCCTTTTCTCTTCTTTTCTCTTCTTTTGTATTTATTCTTCTTTTCTCTTCTTTTCTCTTATCTCTTTTCTCTTCTTTTCTCTGTTCTCTTTTCTCTTCTTTTCGCTTCCTTTCTCTTCTTTTCTCTTTTCTCTGTTTTTTCTTCTATTCTATTTCTTTCATTTCTCTTCTTTTCTCTTCATTTCCATTCTTTTCTCTTCTTTTCTTTTCACTTATCACTTTTCTCTTCTTTACTCTTTTCGTTTCTCTTCTTTTCTCTTTTCTCTTCTTTTCTCTTTTCACTACTTTTCCCTTCCTTTCTCTTCTTTACTCTTTTCTTTTATCCTCTTTTCTCTTTTCTCTTCTTTTCTCTTTTTGCTTCTTTTCTCTCTTATCTCTTTCCACTACTTTTTTCCTTTCTCTTCTTTTCTCTTGTTTTGCATTTATTCTTCTTTTCTCTTCTTTTCTCTGTTCTTTTTTCTCTACTTTTCGCTTCCTTTCTCTTCTTTTCTCTTTTCTCTTTTTTTTCTTCTATTCTATTTCTTTCATTTCTCTTCTTTTCTCTTCATTTCCCTTCTTTTCTTTTCACTTATCACTTTTCTCTTCTTTACTCTTTTCGTTTCTCTTCTTTTCTCTTTTCTCTTCTTTTCTCTTTTCTCTTCTTTTCCCTTCCTTTCTCTTCTTTTCTCTTTTCTCTTGTTTTCTCTTCTTTTCTATTTATTTCATTTCTCTTCTTTTCACTTCATTTCCCTTCTTTTCTCTTCTTTTCTTTTCACTTATCACTTTTCTCTTCTTTACTCTTTTCGTTTCTCTTCTTTTCTCTTTTCTCTTCTTTTATCTTTTTCTCTTTTCTCTTTTTGCTTCTTTTTTCTCTTATCTCTTTTCACTACTTTTTTCTTTTCTCTTTTTTCTTCTATTCTCTTCTTTTCTCTTTTCTTTTCTATTTATTTCGTCTTTTCCCTTTTCTCTTTTCTCTTCGTATCTCTTCTTTTCCCTTTTCTCTTCTTTTCTCTTCTTTTGTATTTATTCTTCTTTTCTCTTCTTTTCTCTTATCTCTTTTCTCTTCATTTCTCTTTTGTCTTTTCTCTTCATTTCTCTTTTCTCTTTTCTCTTTTTGGTTCTTTTCTCTCTTCTCTCTTTTCACTACTTTTCTCTTTTTTTCTTCTATTCTCTTCTTTTCCCTTTGCTATTTTCTCTTTTCTCTTCATTTCTCTGCATTTCTCTTTTGTCTTTACTGTCTGTTCGCTCCTTTTCTCTTCTTCTAATATTCCCCTGTTTTCTCTTCTTTTCTCTTCTGTTCTCTTCTTTTCTCTTTTCTCTATTCTCTTCTTTTCTCTTTTCTGTTTTCTCTTATCTCCTTACCCTTCTTTTCTCTTCTGTTCCCTTCTTGTCTCTTTTCTCTTTTCTCTTCTATTTTCTTTTCTTTTCTCTTCTGTTCTCGTCTTTTCTCTTTTCCTTTTTCTCTTCTTTTCTCTTTTCTCTATTCTCTTATTTTCTCTTTTCCTTTCTTTTCTCTTTTTCTCTTTTCTCTTTTCTCTTTTCTCTTCATTTCTCTTCTTTCTCTTTTCTCTTCTTTTCTCTTATTTACTCCTTTCTCTTCTCTTTTCTCTTCTTTTCTCTTCTTTTCTCTTTTCTCTTGTTTTCTCTTCATTTTTCTTTACTCTTTTCTCTTCTGTTCTCTTCTTTTCTCATCTCTCATCTTTTCTCTTCTTTTATCTTTTCTCTTGTTTTCTCTTCTTTTCACTTTTCTCTTTTCTCTTCTTTTCTCTTCTTTACCCCTTTCTTTTTTCTCTTTTTACTTCTTTTCTCATCTTTTCTCTTTTCTCTTCTTTTCTCTGTTCTCTTTTCTCTTCTTTTCGCTTCCTTTCTCTTCTTTTCTCTTTTCTCTTTTTTTCTTCTATTCTATTTCTTTCATTTCTCTTCTTTTCTCTTCATTTCCCTTCTTTTCTCTTCTTTTCTTTTCACTTATCACTTTTCTCTTCTTTA
The DNA here is from genome assembly GCF_047496795.1 of Chiloscyllium punctatum. Classification (NCBI taxonomy): domain Eukaryota; kingdom Metazoa; phylum Chordata; class Chondrichthyes; order Orectolobiformes; family Hemiscylliidae; genus Chiloscyllium; species Chiloscyllium punctatum. The sequence goes on along the minus strand of NC_092762.1, from coordinate 35,371,230 downwards.
CTCTTTTCTTTTCTCTTCTTTTCTCTTTTCTCTTCTTTTCTCTGTTCTCTTTTCTCTTCTTTTCCTTTCCTTTCTCTTCTTTTCTCTTTTCTCTTCATTTTTCTTCTATTCTATTTCTTTCATTTCTCTTCTTTTCTCTTCATATCCCTTCTTTTCTCTTCTTTTCTTTTCACTTATCACTTTTCTCTTCATTACTCTTTTCTTTTCTCCTCTTTTCACTTTTCTCTTCTTTTCTCTTTTTGCTTCTTTTCTCTCTTATCTCTTTCCACTACTTTTCTCCTTTCTCTTCTTTTTTCTTCTTTTGCATTTATTCTTCTTTTCTCTTCTTTTCTCTTATCTCTTTTCTCTTCTTTACACCATTCTTTTTTCTCTTCCTTTCTCTTCTTTTCCCTTCATTTCTCTTTTCTCTTGTTTTCTCTTCCTTTTTTTTTCTCTTTTCTCTTCTTTTCTTTTCATTTTCTCTTGTTTTCTCTTCTTTATCCCTTTCATTTTTCTCTTTTCTCTTCGTTTCTCTTCTTTTCTAAACTCTCATCTTTTCTCTTCTTTAATCTTTTCTCTTGTTTTCTCTTCTTTTCTCTTTTCTCTTGTTTTCTCTTCTTTACCCCTTTCGTTTTTCTCTTTTCTCTTGTTTTCTCTTCTTTCTCTTTTCTCTTTTCTCTTCTTTTCTCTTCTTTTCTCTTTTCCCTTTCCTCATGTTTTCTCTTCTTTTCTCTTTTCTTTTCTGTTCTTTTCTCTTCATTTCTCTTCTTTTCTCTTTTCTCTTCTTTTCTCATCATTTCACTTCTTTTCACTTTTCTCTTGTTTTCTCTTCTTTTCTATTTTTTCATTTCTCTTCTTTTCTCTTCTTTTCTCTTCATTTCCCTTCTTTTCTCTTCTTTTCTTTTCATTTATCACTTTTCTCTTCTTTACTCTTTTCTTTTCTCCTCTTTTCTCTTTTCTCTTCCTTTCTCTTTTTGCTTCTTTTCTCTCTTATGTCTTTTCACTACTTTTCTCTTTTCTCTCTTTTCTTCTATTCTCTTCTTTTTCATTTTCTCTTTTCTCTTCTTTTCTCTGCTTTTCCCTTTTCTCTTCTTTTCTCTTCTTTTGTATTTATTCTTCTTTTCTTTTCTTTTCTCTTATCTCTTTTCTCTTCTTTACACCATTCTTTTTTCTCTTCTTTTCTCTTCTTTTCCCTTCATTTCTCTTTTCTCTTGTTTTCTCTTCCTTTTTTTTCTCTTTTCTCTTCTTTTCTTTTCATTTTCTCTTGTTTTCTCTTCTTTATCCCTTTCATTTTTCTCTTTTCTCTTCGTTTCTCTTCTTTTCTAAACTCTCATCTTTTCTCTTCTTTTATCTTTTCTCTTGTTTTCTCTTCTTTTCTCTTTTCACTTGTTTTCTCTTCTTTACCCCTTTCGTTTTTCTCTTTTCTCTTGTTTTCTCTTCTTTCTCTTTTCTCTTCTTTTCTCTTCTTTTCTCTTTTCTCTTTCCTCATGTTTTCTCTTCTTTTCTCTTTTCTTTTCTGTTCTTTTCTCTTCATTTCTCTTCTTTTCTCTTTTCTCTTCTTTTCTCTTCATTTCACTTCTTTTCACTTTTCTCTTGTTTTCTCTTCTTTTCTATTTTTTCATTTCTCTTCTTTTCTCTTCTTTTCTCTTCATTTCACTTCTTTTCTCTTCTTTTCTTTTCATTTATCACTTTTCTCTTCTTTACTCTTTTCTTTTCTCCTCTTTTCTCTTTTCTCTTCCTTTCTCTTTTTGCTTCTTTTCTCTCTTATGTCTTTTCACTACTTTTCTCTTTTCTCTCTTTTCTTTCTTCTCTTCTTTTTCATTTTCTCTTTTCTCTTCTTTTCTCTGCTTTTCCCTTTTCTCTTCTTTTCTCTTCTTTTGTATTTATTCTTCTTTTCTTTTCTTTTCTCTTCTTTTCACTTCATTTCTCTTTTCTCTTCTTTTCTCTTCATTTCTCTTCTTTTCACTTTTCTCTTGTTTTCTCTTCTTTTCTATTTTTTCATTTCTCTTCTTTTCTCTTCTTTTCTCTTTTGTCTTCTTTTCTCTTCTTTTCTTTTCATTTCTCACTTTTCTCTTCTTTACTCTTTTCTTTTCTCCTCTTTTCTCTTTTCTCTTCCTTTCTCTTTTTGCTTCTTTTCTCTCTTATGTCTTTTCACTACTTTTCTCTTTTCTCTCTTTTCTTCTATTCTCTTCTTTTTCATTTTCTCTTTTCTCTTCTTTTCTCGGCTTTTCCCTTTTCTCTTCTTTTCTCTTCTTTTGTATTTATTCTTCTTTTCTTTTCTTTTCTCTTCTTTTCACTTCATTTCTCTTCTTTTCTGTTCTTTTCTCTTCATTTCTCTTCTTTTCTCTTTTCTCTTCTTTTCTCTTCATTTCTCTTCTTTTCACTTTTCTCTTGTTTTCTCTTCTTTTCTCTTTTTTCATTTCTCTTCTTTTCTCTTCTTTTCTCTTTTGTCTTCTTTTCTCTTCTTTTCTTTTCATTTCTCACTTTTCTCTTCTTTACTCTTTTCTTTTCTCCTCTTTTCTCTTTTCTCTTCATTTCTCTTTTTGCTTCTTTTCTCTCTTATCTCTTTTCACTACTTTTCTCTTTTCTCTCTTTTCTTCTATTCTCTTCTTTTTCATTTTCTCTTTTCTCTTCTTTTCTCTGCTTTTCCCTTTTCTCTTCTTTTCTCTTCTTTTGTATTTATTCTTCTTTTCTCTTCTTTTCTCTTCTTTTCACTTCATTTCTCTTCTTTTCCCTTTTCTCTTGTTTTCTCTTCTTTTCTTTTTTTCATTTCTCTTCTTTCCTCTTTTTTTCTCTTTTCTCTTCTTTTCTCTTCTTTTCTTTTCACTTATCACTTTTCTCTTCTTTGCTCTTTTCTTTTCTCCTCTTTTCTCTTTTCTCTTCTTTTCTTTTTTTGCTTCTTTTCTCTCTCATCCCTTTACACTACTTTTCTCTTTTCTCTTTTTTCTTCTATTCTCTTCTTTTCCCATTTCTTTTCTTTTTCCTTTCTTTCGTCTTTTCCCTATTCTCTTTTCTCTTCTTTTCCCTTTTCTCTTCTTTTCTCTTCTTTTGTATTTATTCTTCTTTTGTCTTCTTTTCTCTTACCTCTTTTCTCTTCTTTTCTCTCTTCTCTCTTCTCTTCTTTTCCATTCCTTTGTCTTCTTTTCTTTTTTCTTCTTTTCTATGTCTTTCATTTCTCTTCTTTTCTCTTGTTTTCTTTTCACTTATCACTTTTCTCTTCTTTACTCTTTTCTTTTCTCTTCTTTTCTCTTTTCTCTTTTCTCTTCTTTTCCCTTCTTTTCTTTTCACTTATCACTTTTCTCTTCTTTACTCTTTTCTTTTCTATTCTTTTCTCTTTTCTCTTCTTTTCTCGTTTTGCTTCTTTTCTCTCTTATCTCTTTACACTACTTTTCTCTTTTCTCTTTTGTCTTCTATTCTCTTCTTTTCCCATTTCTTTTCTTTTTTCTTTTTTTGTCTTTTCCCTTTTCTCTTCTTTTCTCTTCTTTTGTATTTATTCTTCTTTTCTCTTCTTTTCTCTTATCTCTTTTCTCTTCTTTTCTCTGTTTTTCTCTTTTCTCTTTTCTCATGTTTTCTCTTCTTTTCTCTTTTCTTTTCTGTTCTTTTCTCTTCATTTCTCTTCTTTTCTCTTTTCTCTTTTTTTCTTCTATTCTATTTCTTTCATTTCTCTTCTTTTCTCTTCATTTCCCTTCTTTTCTCTTCTTTTCTTTTCACTTATCACTTTTCTCTTCTTTACTCTTTTCTTTTCTCCTCTTTTCTCTTTTCTTTTCTTTTTATTTCGTCTTTTCCCTTTTCTCTTTTCTCTTCGTTTCTCTTCTTTTCCATTTTCTCTTCTTTTCTCTTCTTTTGTATTTATTCTTCTTTTGTCTTCTTTTCTCTTACCTCTTTTCTCTTCTTTTCTCTGTTCTCTCTTCTCTTCTTTTCCATTTCTTGGTCTTCTTTTCTTTTTTTCTTCTTTTCTATGTCTTTCATTTCTCTTCTTTTCTCTTCTTTTCTTTTCACTTCTCACTTTTCTCTTCATTACTCTTTTCTTTTCTCTTCTTTTCTCTTTTTCTTTTTCTCTTCTTTTCTCTTTTCACTATACTCTTCTTTTCTCTTCTTTTATCTTTTCCTTTCTTTTCTCTTTTTCTCTTTTCTCTTTTCTCTTCATTTCTCTTCTTTTCTCTTTTCTCTTCTTTTCTCTTCTTTTCTCCTTTCTCTTTTCTCTTCTTTTCTCTTCTTTTCCCTTCTTTTCTCTTGTTTTCTCTTCATTTTTCTTTTCTCTTTTCTCTTCGTTTCTTTTCATTTTCTCTTGTTTTCTCTTCTTTACCCCTTTCATTTTTCTCTTTTCTCTTCGTTTCTCTTCTTTTCACAACTCTCATCTTTTCTCTTGTTTTATCTTTTCTCTTGTTTTCTCTTCTTTTCTCTTTTCTCTTGTTTTCTCTTCTTTACCCCTTTCGTTTTTCTCTTTTCTCTTGTTTTCTCTTCTTTTCTTTTCACTTATCACTTTTCTCTTCTTTACTCTTTTCTTTTCTCCTCTTTTCTCTTTTCTTTTCTTTTTATTTCGTCTTTTCCCTTTTCTCTTTTCTCTTCGTTTCTCTTCTTTTCCATTTTCTCTTCTTTTCTCTTCTTTTCTCTTATCTCTTTTCTCTTCTTTTCTCTGTTTTTCTCTTTTCTCTTTTCTCATGTTTTCTCTTCTTTTCTCTTTTCTTTTCTGTTCTTTTCTCTTCATTTCTCTTCTTTTCTCTTTTCTCTTTTTTTCTTCTATTCTATTTCTTTCATTTCTCTTCTTTTCTCTTCATTTCCCTTCTTTTCTCTTCTTTTCTTTTCACTTATCACTTTTCTCTTCTTTACTCTTTTCTTTTCTCCTCTTTTCTCTTTTCTTTTCTTTTTATTTCGTCTTTTCCCTTTTCTCTTTTCTCTTCGTTTCTCTTCTTTTCCATTTTCTCTTCTTTTCTCTTCTTTTGTATTTATTCTTCTTTTGTCTTCTTTTCTCTTACCTCTTTTCTCTTCTTTTCTCTGTTCTCTCTTCTCTTCTTTTCCATTTCTTGGTCTTCTTTTCTTTTTTTCTTCTTTTCTATGTCTTTCATTTCTCTTCTTTTCTCTTCTTTTCTTTTCACTTCTCACTTTTCTCTTCATTACTCTTTTCTTTTCTCTTCTTTTCTCTTTTTCTTTTTCTCTTCTTTTCTCTTTTCACTATACTCTTCTTTTCTCTTCTTTTATCTTTTCCTTTCTTTTCTCTTTTTCTCTTTTCTCTTTTCTCTTCATTTCTCTTCTTTTCTCTTTTCTCTTCTTTTCTCTTCTTTTCTCCTTTCTCTTTTCTCTTCTTTTCTCTTCTTTTCCCTTCTTTTCTCTTGTTTTCTCTTCATTTTTCTTTTCTCTTTTCTCTTCGTTTCTTTTCATTTTCTCTTGTTTTCTCTTCTTTACCCCTTTCATTTTTCTCTTTTCTCTTCGTTTCTCTTCTTTTCACAACTCTCATCTTTTCTCTTGTTTTATCTTTTCTCTTGTTTTCTCTTCTTTTCTCTTTTCTCTTGTTTTCTCTTCTTTAACCCTTTCGTTTTTCTCTTTTCTCTTGTTTTCTCTTCTTTTCTTTTCACTTATCACTTTTCTCTTCTTTACTCTTTTCTTTTCTCCTCTTTTCTCTTTTCTTTTCTTTTTATTTCGTCTTTTCCCTTTTCTCTTTTCTCTTCGTTTCTCTTCTTTTCCATTTTCTCTTCTTTTCTCTTCTTTTCTCTTATCTCTTTTCTCTTCTTTTCTCTGTTTTTCTCTTTTCTCTTTTCTCATGTTTTCTCTTCTTTTCTCTTTTCTTTTCTGTTCTTTTCTCTTCATTTCTCTTCTTTTCTCTTTTCTCTTTTTTTCTTCTATTCTATTTCTTTCATTTCTCTTCTTTTCTCTTCATTTCCCTTCTTTTCTCTTCTTTTCTTTTCACTTATCACTTTTCTCTTCTTTACTCTTTTCTTTTCTCCTCTTTTCTCTTTTCTTTTCTTTTTATTTCGTCTTTTCCCTTTTCTCTTTTCTCTTCGTTTCTCTTCTTTTCCATTTTCTCTTCTTTTCTCTTCTTTTGTATTTATTCTTCTTTTGTCTTCTTTTCTCTTACCTCTTTTCTCTTCTTTTCTCTGTTCTCTCTTCTCTTCTTTTCCATTTCTTGGTCTTCTTTTCTTTTTTTCTTCTTTTCTATGTCTTTCATTTCTCTTCTTTTCTCTTCTTTTCTTTTCACTTCTCACTTTTCTCTTCAGTACTCTTTTCTTTTCTCTTCTTTTCTCTTTTTCTCTTTTCTCTTTTCTCTTCATTTCTCTTCTTTTCTCTTTTCTCTTCTTTTCTCTTCTTTTCTCCTTTCTCTTTTCTCTTCTTTTCTCTTCTTTTCCCTTCTTTTCTCTTGTTTTCTCTTCATTTTTCTTGTCTCTTTTCTCTTCGTTTCTTTTCATTTTCTCTTGTTTTCTCTTCTTTACCCCTTTCATTTTTCTCTTTTCTCTTCGTTTCTCTTCTTTTCTAAACTCTCATCTTATCTCTTCTTTTATCTTTTCTCTTGTTTTCTCTTCTTTTCTCTTTTCTCTTGTTTTCTCTTCTTTACCCCTTTCGTTTTTCTCTTTTCTCTTGTTTTCTCTTCTTTCTCTTTTCTCTTTTCTCTTCTTTTCTCTTTTCTCTTTTCTCATGTATTTATTCTTCTTTTGTCTTCTTTTCTCTTACCTCTTTTCCCTTCTTTTCTCTGTTCTCTCTTCTCTTCTTTTCCCTTCATTTCTCTTCTTTTCTCTTTTCTCTTCTTTTTTCTTCTATTCTATTTCCTTCATTTCTCTTCTTTTCTCTTCATTTCCCTTCTTTTCTCTTCTTTTCTTTTCACTTATCACTTTTCTTTTCTTTACTCTTTTCTTTTCTCCTCTTTTCTCTTTTCTCTTCTTTTCTCTTTTTGCTTCTTTTCTCTCTTATCTCTTTCCACTACTTTTCTCCTTTCACTTCTTTTCTCTTCTTTTGCATTTATTCTTCTTTTCTCTTCTTTTCTCTTATCTCTTTTCTCTTCTTTACACCGTTCTTTTTTCTCTTCTTTTCCCTTCCTTTCTCTTCTTTTCTCTTTTCTCTTGTTTTCTCTTCTTTTCTATTTTTTTCATTTCTCTTCTTTTCACTTCATTTCCCCTCTTTGCTTTTCACTTATCACTTTTCTCTTCTTTACGCTTTTCGTTTCTCTTCTTTTCTCTTTTCTCTTCTTTTTTCTTTTTCTCTTTTCTCTTTTTGCTTCTTTTCTCTCTTATCTCTTTTCACTACTTTTTTCTTTTCTCTTTTTTCTTCTATTCTCTTCTTTTCTCTTTTCTTTTCTTTTTATTTCGTCTTTTCCCTTTTCTCTTTTCTCTTCGTATCTCTTCTTTTCCCTTTTCTCTTCTTTTGTATTTATTCTTCTTTTCTCTTCTTTTCTCTTATCTCTTTTCTCTTCATTTCTCTTTTGTCTTTTCTCTTCTTTTCTCTTTTCTCTTTTCTCTTTTTGGTTCTTTTCTCTCTTCTCTCTTTTCACTACTTTTCTCTTTTTTTCTTCTATTCTCTTCTTTTCCCTTTGCTATTATCTCTTTTCTCTTCATTTCTCTTCATTTCTCTTTTGTCTTTACTGTGTGTTCGCTCCTTTTCTCTTCTTCTAATATTAACCTGTTTTCTCTTCTTTTCTCTTCTGTTCTCTTCTTTTCTCTTTTCTCTATTCTCTTCTTTTCTCTTTTCTGTTTGCTCTTATCTCCTTACCCTTCTTTTCTCTTCTGTTCCCTTCTTGTCTCTTTTCTCTTTTCTCTTTTATTTTATTTTTTTTTTCTCTTCTGTTCTTGTCTTTTCTCTTTTCCTTTTTCTCTTCTTTTCTCTTTTCTCTATTCTCTTCTTTTCTCTTTTCCTTTCTTTTCTCTTTTTCTCTTTTCTCTTTTCTCTTCATTTCTCTTCATTTCTCTTCTTTCTCTTTTCTCTTCTTTTCTCTTATTTACTCCTTTCTCTTCTCTTTTCTCTTCTTTTCTCTTTTCTTTTCTGTTCTTTTCTCTTCATTTCTCTTCTTTTCTCTTTTCTTTTTCTCTTCTTTTCTCTTCATTTCTCTTGTTTTCATTTTCTCTTGTTTTCTCTTCTTTACCCCTTTCTTTTTTCTCTTTTCTCTTCTTTTCTCTTCTTTCACTTCATTTCTCTTCTTTTCCCTTTTCTCTTGTTTTCTCTTCTTTTCTTTTTTTCATTTCTCTTCTTTTCTCTTCTTTTCTTTTCACTAATCACTTTTCTCTTCTTTACTCTTTTCTTTTCTCCTCTTTTCTCTTCTTTTCTTTTTTTGCTTCTTTTCTCTCTTATCTCTTTACACTACTTTTCTCTTTTCTCGTTTTTCTTCTATTCTCTTCTTTTCCCATTTCTTTTCTTTTTTCTTTCTTTCGTCTTTTCCCTATTCTCTTTTCTCTTCTTTTCTCTTCTTTTGTATTTATTCTTCTTTTGTCTTCTTTTCTCTTACCTCTTTTCTCTTCTTTTCTCTGTTCTCTCTTCTCTTCTTTTCCATTTCTTTGTCTTCGTTTCTTTTGTTCTTCTTTTCTATGTCTTTCATTTCTCTTCTTTTCTCTTGTTTTCTCTTCATTTCCCTTCTTTTCTCTTCTTTTCTTTTCACTTCTCACTTTTCTCTTCATTACTCTTTTCTTTTCTCTTCTTTTCTCTTTTTCTTTTTCTCTTCTTTTCTCTTTTCTCTTCATTTCTCTTCTTTTCTCTTCTTTACTCCTTTCTCTTTTCTCTTCTTTTCTCTTCTTTTCCCTTCTTTTCTCTTTTCTCTTGTTTTCTCTTCATTTTTCTTTTCTCTTTTCTCTTCATTTCTTTTCATTTTCTCTTGTTTTCTCTTCTTTACCCCTTTCATTTTTCTCTTTTCTCTTCGTTTCTCTTCTTTTCACAACTCTCATCTTTTCTCTTGTTTTATCTTTTCTCTTGTTTTCTCTTCTTTTCTCTTTTCTCTTGTTTTCTCTTCTTTACCCCTTTCGTTTTTCTCTTTTCTCTTGTTTTCTCTTCTTTCTCTTTTCTCTTTTCTCTTCTTTTCTCTTTTCTCTTTTCTCATGTTTTCTCTTCTTTTCTCTTTTCTTTTCTGTTCTTTTCTCTTCATTTCTCTTCTTTTCTCTTTTCTCTTCTTTTCTCTTCATTTCTCTTCTTTTCACTATTCTCTTGTTTTCTCTTCTTTTCTATTTTTACATTTCTCTTCTTTTCTCTTCTTTTCTCTTTTGTCTTCTTTTCTCTTCTTTTCTTTTCATTTCTCACTTTTCTCTTCTTTACTCTTTTCTTTTCTCCTCTTTTCTCTTTTCTGTTCCTTTCTCTTTTTGCTTCTTTTCTCTCTTATCTCTTTTCACTACTTTTCTCTTTTCTCTCTTTTCTTCTATTCTCTTCTTTTTCATTTTCTCTTTTCTATTCTTTTCTCTGCTTTTCCCTTTTCTCTTCTTTTCTCTTCTTTTGTATTTATTCTTCTTTTCTCTTCCTTTCACTTCATTTCTCTTCTTTTCCCTTTTCTCTTGTTTTCTCTTCTTTTCTTTTTTTCATTTCTCTTCTTTTCTCTTTTTTTCTCTTTTCTCTTCTTTTCTCTTCTTTTCTTTTCACTTATCACTTTTCTCTTCTTTGCTCTTTTCTTTTCTCCTCTTTTCTCTTTTCTCTTCTTTTCTTTTTTTGCTTCCTTGCTCTCTTATCTCTTTACACTACTTTTCTCTTTTCTCTTTTTTCTTCTATTCTCTTCTTTTCCCATTTCTTTTCTTTTTCCTTTCTTTCGTCTTTTCCCTATTCTCTTTTCTCTTCTTTTCCCTTTTCTCTTCTTTTCTCTTCTTTTGTATTTATTCTTCTTTTGTCTTCTTTTCTCTTACCTCTTTTCTCTTCTTTTCTCTCTTCTCTCTTCTCTTCTTTTCCATTCCTTTGTCTTCTTTTCTTTTTTCTTCTTTTCTATGTCTTTCATTTCTCTTCTTTTCTCTTGTTTTCTTTTCACTTATCACTTTTCTCTTCTTTACTCTTTTCTTTTCTCTTCTTTTCTCTTTTCTCTTTTCTCTTCTTTTCCCTTCTTTTCTTTTCACTTATCACTTTTCTCTTCTTTACTCTTTTCTTTTCTATTCTTTTCTCTTTTCTCTTCTTTTCTCGTTTTGCTTCTTTTCTCTCTTATCTCTTTACACTACTTTTCTCTTTTCTCTTTTGTCTTCAATTCTCTTCTTTTCCCATTTCTTTTCTTTTTTCTTTTTTTGTCTTTTCCCTTTTCTCTTTTCTCTTCTTTTCCCTTTTCTCTTCTTTTCTCTTCTTTTGTATTTATTCTTCTTTTGTCTTCTTTTCTCTTACCTCTTTTCTCTTCTTTTCTCTCTTCTCTCTTCTCTTCTTTTCCATTCCTTTGTCTTCTTTTCTATGTCTTTCATTTCTCTTCTTTTCTCTTTTCTCTTCTTTTCTCTTCTTTACTCCTTTCTCTTTTCTCTTCTTATCTCTTCTTTTCCCTTCTTTACTCTTTTCTCTTGTTTTCTCTTCATTTTTCTTTTCTCTTATCTCTTCTTTTCTTTTCTCTTTTCTCTTGTTTTCTCTTCTTTACCCCTTTCGTTTTTCTCTTTTCTCTTGTTTTCTCTTCTTTTCTTTTCACTTATCACTTTTCTCTTCTTTACTCTTTTCTTTTCTCCTCTTTTCTCTTTTCTTTTCTTTTTATTTCGTCTTTTCCCTTTTCTCTTTTCTCTTCGTATCTCTTCTTTTCCCTTTTCTCTTCTTTTCTCTTCTTTTGTATTTATTCTTCTTTTCTCTTCTTTTCTCTTATCTCTTTTCTCTTCTTTTCTCTGTTCTCTTTTCTCTTCTTTTCGCTTCCTTTCTCTTCTTTTCTCTTTTCTCTGTTTTTTCTTCTATTCTATTTCTTTTATTTCTCTTCTTTTCTCTTCATTTCCATTCTTTTCTCTTCTTTTCTTTTCACTTATCACTTTTCTCTTCTTTACTCTTTTCGTTTCTCTTCTTTTCTCTTTTCTCTTCTTTTCTCTTTTCACTTCTTTTCCCTTCCTTTCTCTTCTTTACTCTTTTCTTTTCTCCTCTTTTCTCTTTTCTCTTCTTTTCTCTTTTTGCTTCTTTTCTCTCTTATCTCTTTCCACTACTTTTTTCCTTTCTCTTCTTTTCTCTTGTTTTGCATTTATTCTTCTTTTCTCTTCTTTTCTCTGTTCTTTTTTCTCTACTTTTCGCTTCCTTTCTCTTCTTTTCTCTTTTCTCTTTTTTTTCTTCTATTCTATTTCTTTCATTTCTCTTCTTTTCTCTTCATTTCCCTTCTTTTCTTTTCACTTATCACTTTTCTCTTCTTTACTCTTTTCGTTTCTCTTCTTTTCTCTTTTCTCTTCTTTTCTCTTTTCTCTTCTTTTCCCTTCCTTTCTCTTCTTTTCTCTTTTCTCTTGTTTTCTCTTCTTTTCTATTTATTTCATTTCTCTTCTTTTCACTTCATTTCCCTTCTTTTCTCTTCTTTTCTTTTCACTTATCACTTTTCTCTTCTTTACTCTTTTCGTTTCTCTTCTTTTCTCTTTTCTCTTCTTTTATCTTTTTCTCTTTTCTCTTTTTGCTTCTTTTTTCTCTTATCTCTTTTCACTACTTTTTTCTTTTCTCTTTTTTCTTCTATTCTCTTCTTTTCTCTTTTCTTTTCTATTTATTTCGTCTTTTCCCTTTTCTCTTTTCTCTTCGTATCTCTTCTTTTCCCTTTTCTCTTCTTTTCTCTTCTTTTGTATTTATTCTTCTTTTCTCTTCTTTTCTCTTATCTCTTTTCTCTTCATTTCTCTTTTGTCTTTTCTCTTCATTTCTCTTTTCTCTTTTCTCTTTTTGGTTCTTTTCTCTCTTCTCTCTTTTCACTACTTTTCTCTTTTTTTCTTCTATTCTCTTCTTTTCCCTTTGCTATTTTCTCTTTTCTCTTCATTTCTCTGCATTTCTCTTTTGTCTTTACTGTCTGTTCGCTCCTTTTCTCTTCTTCTAATATTCCCCTGTTTTCTCTTCTTTTCTCTTCTGTTCTCTTCTTTTCTCTTTTCTCTATTCTCTTCTTTTCTCTTTTCTGTTTTCTCTTATCTCCTTACCCTTCTTTTCTCTTCTGTTCCCTTCTTGTCTCTTTTCTCTTTTCTCTTCTATTTTCTTTTCTTTTCTCTTCTGTTCTCGTCTTTTCTCTTTTCCTTTTTCTCTTCTTTTCTCTTTTCTCTATTCTCTTATTTTCTCTTTTCCTTTCTTTTCTCTTTTTCTCTTTTCTCTTTTCTCTTTTCTCTTCATTTCTCTTCTTTCTCTTTTCTCTTCTTTTCTCTTATTTACTCCTTTCTCTTCTCTTTTCTCTTCTTTTCTCTTCTTTTCTCTTTTCTCTTGTTTTCTCTTCATTTTTCTTTACTCTTTTCTCTTCTGTTCTCTTCTTTTCTCATCTCTCATCTTTTCTCTTCTTTTATCTTTTCTCTTGTTTTCTCTTCTTTTCACTTTTCTCTTTTCTCTTCTTTTCTCTTCTTTACCCCTTTCTTTTTTCTCTTTTTACTTCTTTTCTCTTCTTTTCTCTTTTCTCTTCTTTTCTCTGTTCTCTTTTCTCTTCTTTTCGCTTCCTTTCTCTTCTTTTCTCTTTTCTCTTTTTTTCTTCTATTCTATTTCTTTCATTTCTCTTCTTTTCTCTTCATTTCCCTTCTTTTCTCTTCTTTTCTTTTCACTTATCACTTTTCTCTTCTTTACTCTTTTCTTTTCTCTTCTTTTCTCTTTTCTCTTCTTTTCTCTGTTCTCTTTTCTCTTCTTTTCCCTTCCTTTCTCTTCTTTTCTCTTTTCTCTTCATTTTTCTTCTATTCTATTTCTTTCATTTCTCTTCTTTTCTCTTCATATCCCTTCTTTTCTCTTCTTTTCTTTTCACTTATCACTTTTCTCTTCATTACTCTTTTCTTTTCTCCTCTTTTCACTTTTCTCTTCTTTTCTCTTTTTGCTTCTTTTCTCTCTTATCTCTTTCCACTACTTTTCTCCTTTCTCTTCTTTTTTCTTCTTTTGCATTTATTCTTCTTTTCTCTTCTTTTCTCTTATCTCTTTTCTCTTCTTTACACCATTCTTTTTTCTCTTCCTTTCTCTTCTTTTCCCTTCATTTCTCTTTTCTCTTGTTTTCTCTTCCTTTTTTTTTCTCTTTTCTCTTCTTTTCTTTTCATTTTCTCTTGTTTTCTCTTCTTTATCCCTTTCATTTTTCTCTTTTCTCTTCGTTTCTCTTCTTTTCTAAACTCTCATCTTTTCTCTTCTTTAATCTTTTCTCTTGTTTTCTCTTCTTTTCTCTTTTCTCTTGTTTTCTCTTCTTTACCCCTTTCGTTTTTCTCTTTTCTCTTGTTTTCTCTTCTTTCTCTTTTCTCTTTTCTCTTCTTTTCTCTTCTTTTCTCTTTTCTCTTTCCTCATGTTTTCTCTTCTTTTCTCTTTTCTTTTCTGTTCTTTTCTCTTCATTTCTCTTCTTTTCTCTTTTCTCTTCTTTTCTCATCATTTCACTTCTTTTCACTTTTCTCTTGTTTTCTCTTCTTTTCTATTTTTTCATTTCTCTTCTTTTCTCTTCTTTTCTCTTCATTTCCCTTCTTTTCTCTTCTTTTCTTTTCATTTATCACTTTTCTCTTCTTTACTCTTTTCTTTTCTCCTCTTTTCTCTTTTCTCTTCCTTTCTCTTTTTGCTTCTTTTCTCTCTTATGTCTTTTCACTACTTTTCTCTTTTCTCTCTTTTCTTCTATTCTCTTCTTTTTCATTTTCTCTTTTCTCTTCTTTTCTCTGCTTTTCCCTTTTCTCTTCTTTTCTCTTCTTTTGTATTTATTCTTCTTTTCTTTTCTTTTCTCTTATCTCTTTTCTCTTCTTTACACCATTCTTTTTTCTCTTCTTTTCTCTTCTTTTCCCTTCATTTCTCTTTTCTCTTGTTTTCTCTTCCTTTTTTTTCTCTTTTCTCTTCTTTTCTTTTCATTTTCTCTTGTTTTCTCTTCTTTATCCCTTTCATTTTTCTCTTTTCTCTTCGTTTCTCTTCTTTTCTAAACTCTCATCTTTTCTCTTCTTTTATCTTTTCTCTTGTTTTCTCTTCTTTTCTCTTTTCACTTGTTTTCTCTTCTTTACCCCTTTCGTTTTTCTCTTTTCTCTTGTTTTCTCTTCTTTCTCTTTTCTCTTTTCTCTTCTTTTCTCTTCTTTTCTCTTTTCTCTTTCCTCATGTTTTCTCTTCTTTTCTCTTTTCTTTTCTGTTCTTTTCTCTTCATTTCTCTTCTTTTCTCTTTTCTCTTCTTTTCTCTTCATTTCACTTCTTTTCACTTTTCTCTTGTTTTCTCTTCTTTTCTATTTTTTCATTTCTCTTCTTTTCTCTTCTTTTCTCTTCATTTCACTTCTTTTCTCTTCTTTTCTTTTCATTTATCACTTTTCTCTTCTTTACTCTTTTCTTTTCTCCTCTTTTCTCTTTTCTCTTCCTTTCTCTTTTTGCTTCTTTTCTCTCTTATGTCTTTTCACTACTTTTCTCTTTTCTCTCTTTTCTTTCTTCTCTTCTTTTTCATTTTCTCTTTTCTCTTCTTTTCTCTGCTTTTCCCTTTTCTCTTCTTTTCTCTTCTTTTGTATTTATTCTTCTTTTCTTTTCTTTTCTCTTCTTTTCACTTCATTTCTCTTTTCTCTTCTTTTCTCTTCATTTCTCTTCTTTTCACTTTTCTCTTGTTTTCTCTTCTTTTCTATTTTTTCATTTCTCTTCTTTTCTCTTCTTTTCTCTTTTGTCTTCTTTTCTCTTCTTTTCTTTTCATTTCTCACTTTTCTCTTCTTTACTCTTTTCTTTTCTCCTCTTTTCTCTTTTCTCTTCCTTTCTCTTTTTGCTTCTTTTCTCTCTTATGTCTTTTCACTACTTTTCTCTTTTCTCTCTTTTCTTCTATTCTCTTCTTTTTCATTTTCTCTTTTCTCTTCTTTTCTCGGCTTTTCCCTTTTCTCTTCTTTTCTCTTCTTTTGTATTTATTCTTCTTTTCTTTTCTTTTCTCTTCTTTTCACTTCATTTCTCTTCTTTTCTGTTCTTTTCTCTTCATTTCTCTTCTTTTCTCTTTTCTCTTCTTTTCTCTTCATTTCTCTTCTTTTCACTTTTCTCTTGTTTTCTCTTCTTTTCTCTTTTTTCATTTCTCTTCTTTTCTCTTCTTTTCTCTTTTGTCTTCTTTTCTCTTCTTTTCTTTTCATTTCTCACTTTTCTCTTCTTTACTCTTTTCTTTTCTCCTCTTTTCTCTTTTCTCTTCATTTCTCTTTTTGCTTCTTTTCTCTCTTATCTCTTTTCACTACTTTTCTCTTTTCTCTCTTTTCTTCTATTCTCTTCTTTTTCATTTTCTCTTTTCTCTTCTTTTCTCTGCTTTTCCCTTTTCTCTTCTTTTCTCTTCTTTTGTATTTATTCTTCTTTTCTCTTCTTTTCTCTTCTTTTCACTTCATTTCTCTTCTTTTCCCTTTTCTCTTGTTTTCTCTTCTTTTCTTTTTTTCATTTCTCTTCTTTCCTCTTTTTTTCTCTTTTCTCTTCTTTTCTCTTCTTTTCTTTTCACTTATCACTTTTCTCTTCTTTGCTCTTTTCTTTTCTCCTCTTTTCTCTTTTCTCTTCTTTTCTTTTTTTGCTTCTTTTCTCTCTCATCCCTTTACACTACTTTTCTCTTTTCTCTTTTTTCTTCTATTCTCTTCTTTTCCCATTTCTTTTCTTTTTCCTTTCTTTCGTCTTTTCCCTATTCTCTTTTCTCTTCTTTTCCCTTTTCTCTTCTTTTCTCTTCTTTTGTATTTATTCTTCTTTTGTCTTCTTTTCTCTTACCTCTTTTCTCTTCTTTTCTCTCTTCTCTCTTCTCTTCTTTTCCATTCCTTTGTCTTCTTTTCTTTTTTCTTCTTTTCTACGTCTTTCATTTCTCTTCTTTTCTCTTGTTTTCTTTTCACTTATCACTTTTCTCTTCTTTACTCTTTTCTTTTCTCTTCTTTTCTCTTTTCTCTTCTTTTCCCTTCTTTTCTTTTCACTTATCACTTTTCTCTTCTTTACTCTTTTCTTTTCTATTCTTTTCTCTTTTCTCTTCTTTTCTCGTTTTGCTTCTTTTCTCTCTTATCTCTTTACACTACTTTTCTCTTTTCTCTTTTGTCTTCTATTCTCTTCTTTTCCCATTTCTTTTCTTTTTTCTTTTTTTGTCTTTTCCCTTTTCTCTTTTGTCTTCTTTTCCCTTTTCTCTTCTTTTCTCTTCTTTTGTATTTATTCTTCTTTTCTCTTCTTTTCTCTTATCTCTTTTCTCTTCTTTTCTCTGTTTTTCTCTTTTCTCTTTTCTCATGTTTTCTCTTCTTTTCTCTTTTCTTTTCTGTTCTTTTCTCTTCATTTCTCTTCTTTTCTCTTTTCTCTTTTTTTCTTCTATTCTATTTCTTTCATTTCTCTTCTTTTCTCTTCATTTCCCTTCTTTTCTCTTCTTTTCTTTTCACTTATCACTTTTCTCTTCTTTACTCTTTTCTTTTCTCCTCTTTTCTCTTTTCTTTTCTTTTTATTTCGTCTTTTCCCTTTTCTCTTTTCTCTTCGTTTCTCTTCTTTTCCATTTTCTCTTCTTTTCTCTTCTTTTGTATTTATTCTTCTTTTGTCTTCTTTTCTCTTACCTCTTTTCTCTTCTTTTCTCTGTTCTCTCTTCTCTTCTTTTCCATTTCTTGGTCTTCTTTTCTTTTTTTCTTCTTTTCTATGTCTTTCATTTCTCTTCTTTTCTCTTCTTTTCTTTTCACTTCTCACTTTTCTCTTCATTACTCTTTTCTTTTCTCTTCTTTTCTCTTTTTCTTTTTCTCTTCTTTTCTCTTTTCACTATACTCTTCTTTTCTCTTCTTTTATCTTTTCCTTTCTTTTCTCTTTTTCTCTTTTCTCTTCATTTCTCTTCTTTTCTCTTTTCTCTTCTTTTCTCTTCTTTTCTCCTTTCTCTTTTCTCTTCTTTTCTCTTCTTTTCCCTTCTTTTCTCTTGTTTTCTCTTCATTTTTCTTTTCTCTTTTCTCTTCGTTTCTTTTCATTTTCTCTTGTTTTCTCTTCTTTACCCCTTTCATTTTTCTCTTTTCTCTTCGTTTCTCTTCTTTTCTAAACTCTCATCTTATCTCTTCTTTTATCTTTTCTCTTGTTTCCTCTTCTTTTCTCTTTTCTCTTGTTTTCTCTTCTTTACCCCTTTCGTTTTTCTCTTTTCTCTTGTTTTCTCTTCTTTTCTTTTCACTTATCACTTTTCTCTTCTTTACTCTTTTCTTTTCTCCTCTTTTCTCTTTTCTTTTCTTTTTATTTCGTCTTTTCCCTTTTCTCTTTTCTCTTCGTTTCTCTTCTTTTCCATTTTCTCTTCTTTTCTCTTCTTTTCTCTTATCTCTTTTCTCTTCTTTTCTCTGTTTTTCTCTTTTCTCTTTTCTCATGTTTTCTCTTCTTTTCTCTTTTCTTTTCTGTTCTTTTCTCTTCATTTCTCTTCTTTTCTCTTTTCTCTTTTTTTCTTCTATTCTATTTCTTTCATTTCTCTTCTTTTCTCTTCATTTCCCTTCTTTTCTCTTCTTTTCTTTTCACTTATCACTTTTCTCTTCTTTACTCTTTTCTTTTCTCCTCTTTTCTCTTTTCTTTTCTTTTTATTTCGTCTTTTCCCTTTTCTCTTTTCTCTTCGTTTCTCTTCTTTTCCATTTTCTCTTCTTTTCTCTTCTTTTGTATTTATTCTTCTTTTGTCTTCTTTTCTCTTACCTCTTTTCTCTTCTTTTCTCTGTTCTCTCTTCTCTTCTTTTCCATTTCTTGGTCTGCTTTTCTTTTTTTCTTCTTTTCTATGTCTTTCATTTCTCTTCTTTTCTCTTCTTTTCTTTTCACTTCTCACTTTTCTCTTCATTACTCTTTTCTTTTCTCTTCTTTTCTCTTTTTCTTTTTCTCTTCTTTTCTCTTTTCACTATACTCTTCTTTTCTCTTCTTTTATCTTTTCCTTTCTTTTCTCTTTTTCTCTTTTCTCTTTTCTCTTCATTTCTCTTCTTTTCTCTTTTCTCTTCTTTTCTCTTCTTTTCTCCTTTCTCTTTTCTCTTCTTTTCTCTTCTTTTCCCTTCTTTTCTCTTGTTTTCTCTTCATTTTTCTTTTCTCTTTTCTCTTCGTTTCTTTTCATTTTCTCTTGTTTTCTCTTCTTTACCCCTTTCATTTTTCTCTTTTCTCTTCGTTTCTCTTCTTTTCTAAACTCTCATCTTATCTCTTCTTTTATCTTTTCTCTTGTTTTCTCTTCTTTTCTCTTTTCTCTTGTTTTCTCTTCTTTACCCCTTTCGTTTTTCTCTTTTCTCTTGTTTTCTCTTCTTTCTCTTTTCTCTTTTCTCTTCTTTTCTCTTTTCTCTTTTCTCATGTTTTCTCTTCTTTTCTCTTTTCTTTTCTGTTCTTTTCTCTTCATTTCTCTTCTTTTCTCTTTTCTCTTCTTTTCTCTTCATTTCTCTTCTTTTCACTATTCTCTTGTTTTCTCTTCTTTTCTATTTTTACATTTCTCTTCTTTTCTCTTCTTTTCTCTTTTGTCTTCTTTTCTCTTCTTTTCTTTTCATTTCTCACTTTTCTCTTCTTTACTCTTTTCTTTTCTCCTCTTTTCTCTTTTCTGTTCCTTTCTCTTTTTGCTTCTTTTCTCTCTTATCTCTTTTCACTACTTTTCTCTTTTCTCTCTTTTCTTCTATTCTCTTCTTTTTCATTTTCTCTTTTCTATTCTTTTCTCTGCTTTTCCCTTTTCTCTTCTTTTCTCTTCTTTTGTATTTATTCTTCTTTTCTCTTCCTTTCACTTCATTTCTCTTCTTTTCCCTTTTCTCTTGTTTTCTCTTCTTTTCTTTTTTTCATTTCTCTTCTTTTCTCTTTTTTTCTCTTTTCTCTTCTTTTCTCTTCTTTTCTTTTCACTTATCACTTTTCTCTTCTTTGCTCTTTTCTTTTCTCCTCTTTTCTCTTTTCTCTTCTTTTCTTTTTTTGCTCCTTTTCTCTCTTATCTCTTTACACTACTTTTCTCTGTTCTCTTTTTTCTTCTATTCTCTTCTTTTCCCATTTCTTTTCTTTTTCCTTTCTTTCGTCTTTTCCCTATTCTCTTTTCTCTTCTTTTCCCTTTTCTCTTCTTTTCTCTTCTTTTGTATTTATTCTTCTTTTGTCTTCTTTTCTCTTACCTCTTTTCTCTTCCTTTCTCTCTTCTCTCTTCTCTTCTTTTCCATTCCTTTGTCTTCTTTTCTTTTTTCTTCTTTTCTATGTCTTTCATTTCTCTTCTTTTCTCTTGTTTTCTTTTCACTTATCACTTTTCTCTTCTTTACTCTTTTCTTTTCTCTTCTTTTCTCTTTTCTCTTTTCTCCTCTTTACCCTTCTTTTCTTTTCACTTATCACTTTTCTCTTCTTTACTATTTTCTTTTCTATTCTTTTCACTTTTCTCTTCTTTTCTCGTTTTGCTTCTTTTCTCTCTTATCTCTTTACTCTTTTGTCTTCTATTCTCTTCTTTTCCCATTTCTTTTCTTTTTTCTTTTTTTGTCTTTTCCCTTTTCTCTTTTCTCTTCTTTTCCCTTTTCTCTTCTTTGCTCTTCTTTTGTATTTATTCTTCTTTTCTCTTCTTTTCTCTTATCTCTTTTCTCTTCTTTTCTCTGTTTTTCTCTTCTCTTTTCTCATGTTTTCTCTTCTTTTCTCTTTTCTTTTCTTTTTATTTCGTCTTTCCCTTTTCTCTTTTCTCTTCTTTTCTGTTCTTTTGTATTTATTCTTCTTTTCTCTTCTTTTCTCTTATCTCTTTTCTCTTCATTTCTCTTTTGTCTTTTCTCTTCTTTTCTCTTTTTGCTTCTTTTCTCTCTTCTCTCTTTTCACTACTTTTCTCTTTTTTCTTCTATTCTCTTCTTTTCCCTTTGCTATTATCTCTTTTCTCTTCATTTCCATGCATTTCTCTTTTGTCTTTACTCTCTGTTCGCTCCTATTCTCTTCTGCTAAAATTCCCCTGTTTTCTCTTCTTTTCTCTTCTGTTCTCTTCTTTTCTCTTTTCTCTATTCTCTTCTTTTCTCTTTTCTGTTTTCTCTTATCTCCTTACCCTTCTTTTCTCTTCTGTTCCCTTCTTGTCTCTTTTCTCTTTTCTCTTCTATTTTCTTTTCTTTTCTCTTCTGTTCTCGTCTTTTCTCCTTTCCTTTTTCTCTTCTTTTCTCTTTTCTCTATTCTCTTCTTTTCTCTTCTTTTCTCTTTTCCTTTCTTTTCTCTTTTTCTCTTTTCTCTTTTCTCTTCATTTCTCTTCATTTCTCTTCTTTCTCTTTTCTCTTCTTTTCTCTTATTTACTCCTTTCTCTTTTCTCTTTTCTCTTCTTTTCTCTTCTTTTCTCTTTTCTCTTGTTTTCTCTTCATTTTTCTTTTCTCTTTTCTCTTCCTTTCTTTTCACTTATCACTTTTCTCTTCTTTACTCTTTTCGTTTCTCTTCTTTTCTCTTTTCTCTTCTTTTCTCTGTTCTCTTTTCTCTTCTTTTCACTTCATTTCCCCTCTTTGCTTTTCACTTATCACTTTTCTCTTCTTTACGCTTTTCGTTTCTCTTCTTTTCTCTTTTCTCTTCTTTTTTCTTTTTCTCTTTTCTCTTTTTGCTTCTTTTCTCTCTTATCTCTTTTCACTACTTTTTTCTTTTCTCTTTTTTCTTCTATTCTCTTCTTTTCTCTTTTCTTTTCTTTTTATTTCGTCTTTTCCCTTTTCTCTTTTCTCTTCGTATCTCTTCTTTTCCCTTTTCTCTTCTTTTCTCTTCTTTTGTATTTATTCTTCGTTTCTCTTCTTTTCTCTTATCTCTTTTCTCTTCATTTCTCTTTTGTCTTTTCTCTTCTTTTCTCTTTTCTCTTTTCTCTTTTTGGTTCTTTTCTCTCTTCTCTCTATTCACTACTTTTCTCATTTTTTCTTCTATTCTCTTCTTTTCCCTTTGCTATTATCTCTTTTCTCTTCATTTCTCTGCATTTCTCTTTTGTCTTTACTGTGTGTTCGCTCCTTTTCTCTTCTTCTAATATTAACCTGTTTTCTCTTCTTTTCTCTTCTGTTCTCTTCTTTTCTCTTTTCTCTATTCTCTTCTTTTCTCTTTTCTGTTTTCTCTTATCTCCTTACCCTTCTTTTCTCTTCTGTTCCCTTCTTGTCTCTTTTCTCTTTTCTCTTTTATTTTCTTTTCTTTTCTCTTCTGTTCTCGTCTTTTCTCTTTTCCTTTTTCTCTTCTTTTCTCTTTTCTCTATTCTCTTCTTTTCTCTTTTCCTTTCTTTTCTCTTTTTCTCTTTTCTCTTTTCTCTTCATTTCTCTTCATTTCTCTTCTTTCTCTTTTCTCTTATTTACTCCTTTCTCTTCTCTTTTCTCTTCTTTTCTCTTCTTTTCTCTTTTCTCTTGTTTTCTCTTCATTTTTCTTTACTCTTTTCTCTTCTGTTCTCTTCTTTTCTCATCTCTCATCTTTTCTCTTCTTTTATCTTTTCTCTTGTTTTCTCTTCTTCTCTCTTTTCTCTTTTCTCTTCTTTTCTCTTCTTTACCCCTTTCTTTTTTCTCTTTTTTCTTCTTTTCTCTTTTTTCTCTTTTCTCTTTTCTCATGTTTTCTCTTCATTTCTCTTTTCTTTTCTGTTCTTTTCTCTTCATTTCTCTTCTTTTCTCTTTTCTTTTTCTCTTCTTTTCTCTTCATTTCTCTTCTTTTCATTTTCTCTTGTTTTCTCTTCTTTACCCCTTTCTTTTTTTCTCTTTTCTCTTCTTTTCTCTTCTTTTCACTTCATTTCTCTTCTTTTCCCTTTTCTCTTGTTTTCTCTTCTTTTCTTTTTTTCATTTCTCTTCTTTTCTCTTCTTTTCTTTTCACTTATCACTTTTCTCTTCTTTACTCTTTTCTTTTCTCCTCTTTTCTCTTCTTTTCTTTTTTTGCTTCTTTTCTCTCTTATCTCTTTACACTACTTTTCTCTTTTCTCTCTTTTCTTCTCTTCTCTTCTTTTCCCATTTCTTTTCTTTTTTCTTTCTTTCGTCTTTTCCCTATTCTCTTTTCTCTTCTTTTCTCTTCTTTTCCATTTTCTCTTCTTTTCTCTTCTTTTGTATTTATTCTTCTTTTGTCTTCTTTTCTCTTACCTCTTTTCTCTTCTTTTCTCTTCTTTTCTCTTTTCTCTTGTTTTCTCTTCATTTTTCTTTTCTCTTTTCTCTTCCTTTCTTTTCACTTATCACTTTTCTCTTCTTTACTCTTTTCGTTTCTCTTCTTTTCTCTTTTCTCTTCTTTTCTCTGTTCTCTTTTCTCTTCTTTTCGCTTCCTTTCTCTTCTTTTCTCTTTTCTCTTCTTTTTTCTTCTATTCTATTTCCTTCATTTCTCTTCTTTTCTCTTCATTTCCCTTCTTTTCTCTTCTTTTCTTTTCACTTATCACTTTCCTTTTCTTTACTCTTTTCTTTTCTCCTCTTTTCTCTTTTCTCTTCTTTTCTCTGTTCTCTTTTCTCTTCTTTTCCCTTCATTTCTCTTCTTTTCTCTTTTCTCTTCTTTTTTCTTCTATTCTATTTCCTTCATTTCTCTTCTTTTCTCTTCATTTCCCTTCTTTTCTCTTCTTTTCTTTTCACTTATCACTTTCCTTTTCTTTACTCTTTTCTTTTCTCCTCTTTTCTCTTTTCTCTTCTTTTCTCTTTTTGCTTCTTTTCTCTCTTATCTCTTTCCACTACTTTTCTCCTTTCACTTCTTTTCTCTTCTTTTGCATTTATTCTTCTTTTCTCTTCTTTTCTCTTATCTCTTTTCTCTTCTTTACACCGTTCTTTTTTCTCTTCTTTTCCCTTCCTTTCTCTTCTTTTCTCTTTTCTCTTGTTTTCTCTTCTTTTCTATTTTTTTCATTTCTCTTCTTTTCACTTCATTTCCCCTCTTTGCTTTTCACTTATCACTTTTCTCTTCTTTACGCTTTTCGTTTCTCTTCTTTTCTCTTTTCTCTTCTTTTTTCTTTTTCTCTTTTCTCTTTTTGCTTCTTTTCTCTCTTATCTCTTTTCACTACTTTTTTCTTTTCTCTTTTTTCTTCTATTCTCTTCTTTTCTCTTTTCTTTTCTTTTTATTTCGTCTTTTCCCTTTTCTCTTTTCTCTTCGTATCTCTTCTTTTCCCTTTTCTCTTCTTTTGTATTTATTCTTCTTTTCTCTTATCTCTTTTCTCTTCATTTCTCTTTTGTCTTTTCTCTTCTTTTCTCTTTTCTCTTTTCTCTTTTTGGTTCTTTTCTCTCTTCTCTCTATTCACTACTTTTCTCATTTTTTCTTCTATTCTCTTCTTTTCCCTTTGCTATTATCTCTTTTCTCTTCATTTCTCTGCATTTCTCTTTTGTCTTTACTGTGTGTTCGCTCCTTTTCTCTTCTTCTAATATTAACCTGTTTTCTCTTCTTTTCTCTTCTGTTCTCTTCTTTTCTCTTTTCTCTATTCTCTTCTTTTCTCTTTTCTGTTTTCTCTTATCTCCTTACCCTTCTTTTCTCTTCTGTTCCCTTCTTGTCTCTTTTCTCTTTTCTCTTTTATTTTCTTTTCTTTTCTCTTCTGTTCTCGTCTTTTCTCTTTTCCTTTTTCTCTTCTTTTCTCTTTTCTCTATTCTCTTCTTTTCTCTTTTCCTTTCTTTTCTCTTTTTCTCTTTTCTCTTTTCTCTTCATTTCTCTTCATTTCTCTTCTTTCTCTTTTCTCTTATTTACTCCTTTCTCTTCTCTTTTCTCTTCTTTTCTCTTCTTTTCTCTTTTCTCTTGTTTTCTCTTCATTTTTCTTTACTCTTTTCTCTTCTGTTCTCTTCTTTTCTCATCTCTCATCTTTTCTCTTCTTTTATCTTTTCTCTTGTTTTCTCTTCTTCTCTCTTTTCTCTTTTCTCTTCTTTTCTCTTCTTTACCCCTTTCTTTTTTCTCTTTTTTCTTCTTTTCTCTTTTTTCTCTTTTCTCTTTTCTCATGTTTTCTCTTCATTTCTCTTTTCTTTTCTGTTCTTTTCTCTTCATTTCTCTTCTTTTCTCTTTTCTTTTTCTCTTCTTTTCTCTTCATTTCTCTTCTTTTCATTTTCTCTTGTTTTCTCTTCTTTACCCCTTTCTTTTTTTCTCTTTTCTCTTCTTTTCTCTTCTTTTCACTTCATTTCTCTTCTTTTCCCTTTTCTCTTGTTTTCTCTTCTTTTCTTTTTTTCATTTCTCTTCTTTTCTCTTCTTTTCTTTTCACTTATCACTTTTCTCTTCTTTACTCTTTTCTTTTCTCCTCTTTTCTCTTCTTTTCTTTTTTTGCTTCTTTTCTCTCTTATCTCTTTACACTACTTTTCTCTTTTCTCTCTTTTCTTCTCTTCTCTTCTTTTCCCATTTCTTTTCTTTTTTCTTTCTTTCGTCTTTTCCCTATTCTCTTTTCTCTTCTTTTCTCTTCTTTTCCATTTTCTCTTCTTTTCTCTTCTTTTGTATTTATTCTTCTTTTGTCTTCTTTTCTCTTACCTCTTTTCTCTTCTTTTCTCTTCTTTTCTCTTTTCTCTTGTTTTCTCTTCATTTTTCTTTTCTCTTTTCTCTTCCTTTCTTTTCACTTATCACTTTTCTCTTCTTTACTCTTTTCGTTTCTCTTCTTTTCTCTTTTCTCTTCTTTTCTCTGTTCTCTTTTCTCTTCTTTTCGCTTCCTTTCTCTTCTTTTCTCTTTTCTCTTCTTTTTTCTTCTATTCTATTTCTTTCATTTCTCTTCTTTTCTCTTCATTTCCCTTCTTTTCTCTTCTTTTCTTTTCACTTATCACTTTTCTCTTCTTTACTCTTTTCGTTTCTCTTCTTTTCTCTTTTCTCTTCTTTTCTCTGTTCTCTTTTCTCTTCTTTTCCCTTCATTTCTCTTCTTTTCTCTTTTCTCTTCTTTTTTCTTCTATTCTATTTCCTTCATTTCTCTTCTTTTCTCTTCATTTCCCTTCTTTTCTCTTCTTTTCTTTTCACTTATCACTTTCCTTTTCTTTACTCTTTTCTTTTCTCCTCTTTTCTCGTTTCTCTTCTTTTCTCTTTTTGCTTCTTTTCTCTCTTATCTCTTTCCACTACTTTTCTCCTTTCACTTCTTTTCTCTTCTTTTGCATTTATTCTTCTTTTCTCTTCTTTTCTCTTAT
This sequence comes from Chiloscyllium punctatum, assembly GCF_047496795.1. Taxonomy (NCBI): domain Eukaryota; kingdom Metazoa; phylum Chordata; class Chondrichthyes; order Orectolobiformes; family Hemiscylliidae; genus Chiloscyllium; species Chiloscyllium punctatum. The sequence goes on along the minus strand of NC_092762.1, from coordinate 35,346,370 downwards.
CTCTTTTCTCTTCTTTACACCGTTCTTTTTTCTCTTCTTTTCCCTTCCTTTCTCTTCTTTTCTCTTTTCTCTTGTTTTCTCTTCTTTTCTCTTTTTTTCATTTCTCTTCTTTTCACTTCATTTCCCCTCTTTGCTTTTCACTTATCACTTTTCTCTTCTTTACGCTTTTCGTTTCTCTTCTTTTCTCTTTTCTCTTCTTTTTTCTTTTTCTCTTTTCTCTTTTTGCTTCTTTTCTCTCTTATCTCTTTTCACTACTTTTTTCTTTTCTCTTTTTTCTTCTATTCTCTTCTTTTCTCTTTTCTTTTCTTTTTATTTCGTCTTTTCCCTTTTCTCTTTTCTCTTCGTATCTCTTCTTTTCCCTTTTCTCTTCTTTTGTATTTATTCTTCTTTTCTCTTCTTTTCTCTTCTCTCTTTTCTCTTCATTTCTCTTTTGTCTTTTCTCTTCTTTTCTCTTTTCTCTTTTCTCTTTTTGGTTCTTTTCTCTCTTCTCTCTTTTCACTACTTTTCTCTTTTTTTCTTCTATTCTCTTCTTTTCCCTTTGCTATTATCTCTTTTCTCTTCATTTCTCTTCATTTCTCTTTTGTCTTTACTGTGTGTTCGCTCCTTTTCTCTTCTTCTAATATTAACCTGTTTTCTCTTCTTTTCTCTTCTGTTCTCTTCTTTTCTCTTTTCTCTATTCTCTTCTTTTCTCTTTTCTGTTTGCTCTTATCTCCTTACCCTTCTTTTCTCTTCTGTTCCCTTCTTGTCTCTTTTCTCTTTTCTCTTTTATTTTATTTTTTTTTTCTCTTCTGTTCTTGTCTTTTCTCTTTTCCTTTTTCTCTTCTTTTCTCTTTTCTCTATTCTCTTCTTTTCTCTTTTCCTTTCTTTTCTCTTTTTCTCTTTTCTCTTTTCTCTTCATTTCTCTTCATTTCTCTTCTTTCTCTTTTCTCTTCTTTTCTCTTATTTACTCCTTTCTCTTCTCTTTTCTCTTCTTTTCTCTTTTCTTTTCTGTTCTTTTCTCTTCATTTCTCTTCTTTTCTCTTTTCTTTTTCTCTTCTTTTCTCTTCATTTCTCTTGTTTTCATTTTCTCTTGTTTTCTCTTCTTTACCCCTTTCTTTTTTCTCTTTTCTCTTCTTTTCTCTTCTTTCACTTCATTTCTCTTCTTTTCCCTTTTCTCTTGTTTTCTCTTCTTTTCTTTTTTTCATTTCTCTTCTTTTCTCTTCTTTTCTTTTCACTAATCACTTTTCTCTTCTTTACTCTTTTCTTTTCTCCTCTTTTCTCTTCTTTTCTTTTTTTGCTTCTTTTCTCTCTTATCTCTTTACACTACTTTTCTCTTTTCTCGTTTTTCTTCTATTCTCTTCTTTTCCCATTTCTTTTCTTTTTTCTTTCTTTCGTCTTTTCCCTATTCTCTTTTCTCTTCTTTTCTCTTCTTTTGTATTTATTCTTCTTTTGTCTTCTTTTCTCTTACCTCTTTTCTCTTCTTTTCTCTGTTCTCTCTTCTCTTCTTTTCCATTTCTTTGCCTTCGTTTCTTTTGTTCTTCTTTTCTATGTCTTTCATTTCTCTTCTTTTCTCTTGTTTTCTCTTCATTTCCCTTCTTTTCTCTTCTTTTCTTTTCACTTCTCACTTTTCTCTTCATTACTCTTTTCTTTTCTCTTCTTTTCTCTTTTTCTTTTTCTCTTCTTTTCTCTTTTCTCTTCATTTCTCTTCTTTTCTCTTCTTTACTCCTTTCTCTTTTCTCTTCTTTTCTCTTCTTTTCCCTTCTTTTCTCTTTTCTCTTGTTTTCTCTTCATTTTTCTTTTCTCTTTTCTCTTCATTTCTTTTCATTTTCTCTTGTTTTCTCTTCTTTACCCCTTTCATTTTTCTCTTTTCTCTTCGTTTCTCTTCTTTTCACAACTCTCATCTTTTCTCTTGTTTTATCTTTTCTCTTGTTTTCTCTTCTTTTCTCTTTTCTCTTGTTTTCTCTTCTTTACCCCTTTCGTTTTTCTCTTTTCTCTTGTTTTCTCTTCTTTCTCTTTTCTCTTTTCTCTTCTTTTCTCTTTTCTCTTTTCTCATGTTTTCTCTTCTTTTCTCTTTTCTTTTCTGTTCTTTTCTCTTCATTTCTCTTCTTTTCTCTTTTCTCTTCTTTTCTCTTCATTTCTCTTCTTTTCACTATTCTCTTGTTTTCTCTTCTTTTCTATTTTTACATTTCTCTTCTTTTCTCTTCTTTTCTCTTTTGTCTTCTTTTCTCTTCTTTTCTTTTCATTTCTCACTTTTCTCTTCTTTACTCTTTTCTTTTCTCCTCTTTTCTCTTTTCTGTTCCTTTCTCTTTTTGCTTCTTTTCTCTCTTATCTCTTTCCACTACTTTTCTCCTTTCTCTTCTTTTCTCTTCTTTTGCATTTATTCTTCTTTTCTCTTCTTTACACCGTTCTTTTTTCTCTTCTTTTCCCTTCCTTTCTCTTCTTTTCTCTTTTCTCTTGTTTTCTCTTCTTTTCTATTTTTTTCATTTCTCTTCTTTTCACTTCATTTCCCCTCTTTGCTTTTCACTTATCACTTTTCTCTTCTTTACGCTTTTCGTTTCTCTTCTTTTCTCTTTTCTCTTCTTTTTTCTTTTTCTCTTTTCTCTTTTTGCTTCTTTTCTCTCTTATCTCTTTTCACTACTTTTTTCTTTTCTCTTTTTTCTTCTATTCTCTTCTTTTCTCTTTTCTTTTCTTTTTATTTCGTCTTTTCCCTTTTCTCTTTTCTCTTCGTATCTCTTCTTTTCCCTTTTCTCTTCTTTTCTCTTCTTTTGTATTTATTCTTCGTTTCTCTTCTTTTCTCTTATCTCTTTTCTCTTCATTTCTCTTTTGTCTTTTCTCTTCTTTTCTCTTTTCTCTTTTCTCTTTTTGGTTCTTTTCTCTCTTCTCTCTATTCACTACTTTTCTCATTTTTTCTTCTATTCTCTTCTTTTCCCTTTGCTATTATCTCTTTTCTCTTCATTTCTCTGCATTTCTCTTTTGTCTTTACTGTGTGTTCGCTCCTTTTCTCTTCTTCTAATATTAACCTGTTTTCTCTTCTTTTCTCTTCTGTTCTCTTCTTTTCTCTTTTCTCTATTCTCTTCTTTTCTCTTTTCTGTTTTCTCTTATCTCCTTACCCTTCTTTTCTCTTCTGTTCCCTTCTTGTCTCTTTTCTCTTTTCTCTTTTATTTTCTTTTCTTTTCTCTTCTGTTCTCGTCTTTTCTCTTTTCCTTTTTCTCTTCTTTTCTCTTTTCTCTATTCTCTTCTTTTCTCTTTTCCTTTCTTTTCTCTTTTTCTCTTTTCTCTTTTCTCTTCATTTCTCTTCATTTCTCTTCTTTCTCTTTTCTCTTATTTACTCCTTTCTCTTCTCTTTTCTCTTCTTTTCTCTTCTTTTCTCTTTTCTCTTGTTTTCTCTTCATTTTTCTTTACTCTTTTCTCTTCTGTTCTCTTCTTTTCTCATCTCTCATCTTTTCTCTTCTTTTATCTTTTCTCTTGTTTTCTCTTCTTCTCTCTTTTCTCTTTTCTCTTCTTTTCTCTTCTTTACCCCTTTCTTTTTTCTCTTTTTTCTTCTTTTCTCTTTTTTCTCTTTTCTCTTTTCTCATGTTTTCTCTTCATTTCTCTTTTCTTTTCTGTTCTTTTCTCTTCATTTCTCTTCTTTTCTCTTTTCTTTTTCTCTTCTTTTCTCTTCATTTCTCTTCTTTTCATTTTCTCTTGTTTTCTCTTCTTTACCCCTTTCTTTTTTTCTCTTTTCTCTTCTTTTCTCTTCTTTTCACTTCATTTCTCTTCTTTTCCCTTTTCTCTTGTTTTCTCTTCTTTTCTTTTTTTCATTTCTCTTCTTTTCTCTTCTTTTCTTTTCACTTATCACTTTTCTCTTCTTTACTCTTTTCTTTTCTCCTCTTTTCTCTTCTTTTCTTTTTTTGCTTCTTTTCTCTCTTATCTCTTTACACTACTTTTCTCTTTTCTCTCTTTTCTTCTCTTCTCTTCTTTTCCCATTTCTTTTCTTTTTTCTTTCTTTCGTCTTTTCCCTATTCTCTTTTCTCTTCTTTTCTCTTCTTTTCCATTTTCTCTTCTTTTCTCTTCTTTTGTATTTATTCTTCTTTTGTCTTCTTTTCTCTTACCTCTTTTCTCTTCTTTTCTCTTCTTTTCTCTTTTCTCTTGTTTTCTCTTCATTTTTCTTTTCTCTTTTCTCTTCCTTTCTTTTCACTTATCACTTTTCTCTTCTTTACTCTTTTCGTTTCTCTTCTTTTCTCTTTTCTCTTCTTTTCTCTGTTCTCTTTTCTCTTCTTTTCGCTTCCTTTCTCTTCTTTTCTCTTTTCTCTTCTTTTTTCTTCTATTCTATTTCTTTCATTTCTCTTCTTTTCTCTTCATTTCCCTTCTTTTCTCTTCTTTTCTTTTCACTTATCACTTTTCTCTTCTTTTCTCTTTTCTCTTCTTTTCTCTGTTCTCTTTTCTCTTCTTTTCCCTTCATTTCTCTTCTTTTCTCTTTTCTCTTCTTTTTTCTTCTATTCTATTTCCTTCATTTCTCTTCTTTTCTCTTCATTTCCCTTCTTTTCTCTTCTTTTCTTTTCACTTATCACTTTTCTTTTCTTTCCTCTTTTCTTTTCTCCTCTTTTCTCTTTTCTCTTCTTTTCTCTTTTTGCTTCTTTTCTCTCTTATCTCTTTCCACTACTTTTCTCCTTTCACTTCTTTTCTCTTCTTTTGCATTTATTCTTCTTTTCTCTTCTTTTCTCTTATCTCTTTTCTCTTCTTTACACCGTTCTTTTTTCTCTTCTTTTCCCTTCCTTTCTCTTCTTTTCTCTTTTCTCTTGTTTTCTCTTCTTTTCTCTTTTTTTCATTTCTCTTCTTTTCACTTCATTTCCCCTCTTTGCTTTTCACTTATCACTTTTCTCTTCTTTACGCTTTTCGTTTCTCTTCTTTTCTCTTTTCTCTTCTTTTTTCTTTTTCTCTTTTCTCTTTTTGCTTCTTTTCTCTCTTATCTCTTTTCACTACTTTTTTCTTTTCTCTTTTTTCTTCTATTCTCTTCTTTTCTCTTTTCTTTTCTTTTTATTTCGTCTTTTCCCTTTTCTCTTTTCTCTTCGTATCTCTTCTTTTCCCTTTTCTCTTCTTTTGTATTTATTCTTCGTTTCTCTTCTTTTCTCTTATCTCTTTTCTCTTCATTTCTCTTTTGTCTTTTCTCTTCTTTTCTCTTTTCTCTTTTCTCTTTTTGGTTCTTTTCTCTCTTCTCTCTTTTCACTACTTTTCTCTTTTTTCTTCTATTCTCTTCTTTTCCCTTTGCTATTATCTCTTTTCTCTTCATTTCTCTTCATTTCTCTTTTGTCTTTACTGTGTGTTCGCTCCTTTTCTCTTCTTCTAATATTAACCTGTTTTCTCTTCTTTTCTCTTCTGTTCTCTTCTTTTCTCTTTTCTCTATTCTCTTCTTTTCTCTTTTCTGTTTGCTCTTATCTCCTTACCCTTCTTTTCTCTTCTGTTCCCTTCTTGTCTCTTTTCTCTTTTCTCTTTTATTTTATTTTTTTTTTCTCTTCTGTTCTTGTCTTTTCTCTTTTCCTTTTTCTCTTCTTTTCTCTTTTCTCTATTCTCTTCTTTTCTCTTTTCCTTTCTTTTCTCTTTTTCTCTTTTCTCTTTTCTCTTCATTTCTCTTCATTTCTCTTCTTTCTCTTTTCTCTTCTTTTCTCTTATTTACTCCTTTCTCTTCTCTTTTCTCTTCTTTTCTCTTTTCTTTTCTGTTCTTTTCTCTTCATTTCTCTTCTTTTCTCTTTTCTTTTTCTCTTCTTTTCTCTTCATTTCTCTTGTTTTCATTTTCTCTTGTTTTCTCTTCTTTACCCCTTTCTTTTTTCTCTTTTCTCTTCTTTTCTCTTCTTTCACTTCATTTCTCTTCTTTTCCCTTTTCTCTTGTTTTCTCTTCTTTTCTTTTTTTCATTTCTCTTCTTTTCTCTTCTTTTCTTTTCACTAATCACTTTTCTCTTCTTTACTCTTTTCTTTTCTCCTCTTTTCTCTTCTTTTCTTTTTTTGCTTCTTTTCTCTCTTATCTCTTTACACTACTTTTCTCTTTTCTCGTTTTTCTTCTATTCTCTTCTTTTCCCATTTCTTTTCTTTTTTCTTTCTTTCGTCTTTTCCCTATTCTCTTTTCTCTTCTTTTCTCTTCTTTTGTATTTATTCTTCTTTTGTCTTCTTTTCTCTTACCTCTTTTCTCTTCTTTTCTCTGTTCTCTCTTCTCTTCTTTTCCATTTCTTTGTCTTCTTTTCTTTTGTTCTTCTTTTCTATGTCTTTCATTTCTCTTCTTTTCTCTTGTTTTCTCTTCATTTCCCTTCTTTTCTCTTCTTTTCTTTTCACTTCTCACTTTTCTCTTCATTAGTCTTTTCTTTTCTCTTCTTTTCTCTTTTTCTTTTTCTCTTCTTTTCTCTTTTCTCCTCATTTCTCTTCTTTTCTCTTCTTTACTCCTTTCTCTTTTCTCTTCTTTTCTCTTCTTTTCCCTTCTTTTCTCTTTTCTCTTGTTTTCTCTTCATTTTTCTTTTCTCTTTTCTCTTCATTTCTTTTCATTTTCTCTTGTTTTCTCTTCTTTACCCCTTTCATTTTTCTCTTTTCTCTTCGTTTCTCTTCTTTTCACAACTCTCATCTTTTCTCTTGTTTTATCTTTTCTCTTGTTTTCTCTTCTTTTCTCTTTTCTCTTCTTTTCTCTTCTTTTCTCTTTTCTCTTGTTTTCTCTTCATTTTTCTTTTCTCTTTTCTCTTCCTTTCTTTTCACTTATCACTTTTCTCTTCTTTACTCTTTTCGTTTCTCTTCTTTTCTCTTTTCTCTTCTTTTCTCTGTTCTCTTTTCTCTTCTTTTCACTTCATTTCCCTTCTTTGCTTTTCACTTATCACTTTTCTCTTCTTTACGCTTTTCGTTTCTCTTCTTTTCTCTTTTCTCTTCTTTTTTCTTTTTCTCTTTTCTCTTTTTGCTTCTTTTCTCTCTTATCTCTTTTCACTACTTTTTTCTTTTCTCTTTTTTCTTCTATTCTCTTCTTTTCTCTTTTCTTTTCTTTTTATTTCGTCTTTTCCCTTTTCTCTTTTCTCTTCGTATCTCTTCTTTTCCCTTTTCTCTTCTTTTCTCTTCTTTTGTATTTATTCTTCGTTTCTCTTCTTTTCTCTTATCTCTTTTCTCTTCATTTCTCTTTTGTCTTTTCTCTTCTTTTCTCTTTTCTCTTTTCTCTTTTTGGTTCTTTTCTCTCTTCTCTCTATTCACTACTTTTCTCATTTTTTCTTCTATTCTCTTCTTTTCCCTTTGCTATTATCTCTTTTCTCTTCATTTCTCTGCATTTCTCTTTTGTCTTTACTGTGTGTTCGCTCCTTTTCTCTTCTTCTAATATTAACCTGTTTTCTCTTCTTTTCTCTTCTGTTCTCTTCTTTTCTCTTTTCTCTATTCTCTTCTTTTCTCTTTTCTGTTTTCTCTTATCTCCTTAGCCTTCTTTTCTCTTCTGTTCCCTTCTTGTCTCTTTTCTCTTTTCTCTTTTATTTTCTTTTCTTTTCTCTTCTGTTCTCGTCTTTTCTCTTTTCCTTTTTCTCTTCTTTTCTCTTTTCTCTATTCTCTTCTTTTCTCTTTTCCTTTCTTTTCTCTTTTTCTCTTTTCTCTTTTCTCTTCATTTCTCTTCATTTCTCTTCTTTCTCTTTTCTCTTATTTACTCCTTTCTCTTCTCTTTTCTCTTCTTTTCTCTTCTTTTCTCTTTTCTCTTGTTTTCTCTTCATTTTTCTTTACTCTTTTCTCTTCTGTTCTCTTCTTTTCTCATCTCTCATCTTTTCTCTTCTTTTATCTTTTCTCTTGTTTTCTCTTCTTCTCTCTTTTCTCTTTTCTCTTCTTTTCTCTTCTTTACCCCTTTCTTTTTTCTCTTTTTTCTTCTTTTCTCTTTTTTCTCTTTTCTCTTTTCTCATGTTTTCTCTTCATTTCTCTTTTCTTTTCTGTTCTTTTCTCTTCATTTCTCTTCTTTTCTCTTTTCTTTTTCTCTTCTTTTCTCTTCATTTCTCTTCTTTTCATTTTCTCTTGTTTTCTCTTCTTTACCCCTTTCTTTTTTTCTCTTTTCTCTTCTTTTCTCTTCTTTTCACTTCATTTCTCTTCTTTTCCCTTTTCTCTTGTTTTCTCTTCTTTTCTTTTTTTCATTTCTCTTCTTTTCTCTTCTTTTCTTTTCACTTATCACTTTTCTCTTCTTTACTCTTTTCTTTTCTCCTCTTTTCTCTTCTTTTCTTTTTTTGCTTCTTTTCTCTCTTATCTCTTTACACTACTTTTCTCTTTTCTCTCTTTTCTTCTCTTCTCTTCTTTTCCCATTTCTTTTCTTTTTTCTTTCTTTCGTCTTTTCCCTATTCTCTTTTCTCTTCTTTTCTCTTCTTTTCCATTTTCTCTTCTTTTCTCTTCTTTTGTATTTATTCTTCTTTTGTCTTCTTTTCTCTTACCTCTTTTCTCTTCTTTTCTCTTCTTTTCTCTTTTCTCTTGTTTTCTCTTCATTTTTCTTTTCTCTTTTCTCTTCCTTTCTTTTCACTTATCACTTTTCTCTTCTTTACTCTTTTCGTTTCTCTTCTTTTCTCTTTTCTCTTCTTTTCTCTGTTCTCTTTTCTCTTCTTTTCGCTTCCTTTCTCTTCTTTTCTCTTTTCTCTTCTTTTTTCTTCTATTCTATTTCTTTCATTTCTCTTCTTTTCTCTTCATTTCCCTTCTTTTCTCTTCTTTTCTTTTCACTTATCACTTTTCTCTTCTTTACTCTTTTCGTTTCTCTTCTTTTCTCTTTTCTCTTCTTTTCTCTGTTCTCTTTTCTCTTCTTTTCCCTTCATTTCTCTTCTTTTCTCTTTTCTCTTCTTTTTTCTTCTATTCTATTTCCTTCATTTCTCTTCTTTTCTCTTCATTTCCCTTCTTTTCTCTTCTTTTCTTTTCACTTATCACTTTTCTTTTCTTTACTCTTTTCTTTTCTCCTCTTTTCTCTTTTCTCTTCTTTTCTCTTTTTGCTTCTTTTCTCTCTTATCTCTTTCCACTACTTTTCTCCTTTCACTTCTTTTCTCTTCTTTTGCATTTATTCTTCTTTTCTCTTCTTTTCTCTTATCTCTTTTCTCTTCTTTACACCGTTCTTTTTTCTCTTCTTTTCCCTTCCTTTCTCTTCTTTTCTCTTTTCTCTTGTTTTCTCTTCTTTTCTATTTTTTTCATTTCTCTTCTTTTCACTTCATTTCCCCTCTTTGCTTTTCACTTATCACTTTTCTCTTCTTTACGCTTTTCGTTTCTCTTCTTTTCTCTTTTCTCTTCTTTTTTCTTTTTCTCTTTTCTCTTTTTGCTTCTTTTCTCTCTTATCTCTTTTCACTACTTTTTTCTTTTCTCTTTTTTCTTCTATTCTCTTCTTTTCTCTTTTCTTTTCTTTTTATTTCGTCTTTTCCCTTTTCTCTTTTCTCTTCGTATCTCTTCTTTTCCCTTTTCTCTTCTTTTGTATTTATTCTTCTTTTCTCTTCTTTTCTCTTATCTCTTTTCTCTTCATTTCTCTTTTGTCTTTTCTCTTCTTTTCTCTTTTCTCTTTTCTCTTTTTGGTTCTTTTCTCTCTTCTCTCTTTTCACTACTTTTCTCTTTTTTTCTTCTATTCTCTTCTTTTCCCTTTGCTATTATCTCTTTTCTCTTCATTTCTCTTATTTTTCTTTTGTCTTTACTGTGTGTTCGCTCCTTTTCTCTTCTTCTAATATTAACCTGTTTTCTCTTCTTTTCTCTTCTGTTCTCTTCTTTTCTCTTTTCTCTATTCTCTTCTTTTCTCTTTTCTGTTTGCTCTTATCTCCTTACCCTTCTTTTCTCTTCTTTTCCCTTCATTTCTCTTCTTTTCTCTTTTCTCTTCTTTTTTCTTCTATTCTATTTCCTTCATTTCTCTTCTTTTCTCTTCATTTCCCTTCTTTTCTCTTCTTTTCTTTTCACTTATCACTTTTCTTTTCTTTACTCTTTTCTTTTCTCCTCTTTTCTCTTTTCTCTTCTTTTCTCTTTTTGCTTCTTTTCTCTCTTATCTCTTTCCACTACTTTTCTCCTTTCACTTCTTTTCTCTTCTTTTGCATTTATTCTTCTTTTCTCTTCTTTTCTCTTATCTCTTTTCTCTTCTTTACACCGTTCTTTTTTCTCTTCTTTTCCCTTCCTTTCTCTTCTTTTCTCTTTTCTCTTGTTTTCTCTTCTTTTCTCTTTTTTTCATTTCTCTTCTTTTCACTTCATTTCCCCTCTTTGCTTTTCACTTATCACTTTTCTCTTCTTTACGCTTTTCGTTTCTCTTCTTTTCTCTTTTCTCTTCTTTTTTCTTTTTCTCTTTTCTCTTTTTGCTTCTTTTCTCTCTTATCTCTTTTCACTACTTTTTTCTTTTCTCTTTTTTCTTCTATTCTCTTCTTTTCTCTTTTCTTTTCTTTTTATTTCGTCTTTTCCCTTTTCTCTTTTCTCTTCGTATCTCTTCTTTTCCCTTTTCTCTTCTTTTGTATTTATTCTTCTTTTCTCTTATCTCTTTTCTCTTCATTTCTCTTTTGTCTTTTCTCTTCTTTTCTCTTTTCTCTTTTCTCTTTTTGGTTCTTTTCTCTCTTCTCTCTATTCACTACTTTTCTCATTTTTTCTTCTATTCTCTTCTTTTCCCTTTGCTATTATCTCTTTTCTCTTCATTTCTCTGCATTTCTCTTTTGTCTTTACTGTGTGTTCGCTCCTTTTCTCTTCTTCTAATATTAACCTGTTTTCTCTTCTTTTCTCTTCTGTTCTCTTCTTTTCTCTTTTCTCTATTCTCTTCTTTTCTCTTTTCTGTTTTCTCTTATCTCCTTACCCTTCTTTTCTCTTCTGTTCCCTTCTTGTCTCTTTTCTCTTTTCTCTTTTATTTTCTTTTCTTTTCTCTTCTGTTCTCGTCTTTTCTCTTTTCCTTTTTCTCTTCTTTTCTCTTTTCTCTATTCTCTTCTTTTCTCTTTTCCTTTCTTTTCTCTTTTTCTCTTTTCTCTTTTCTCTTCATTTCTCTTCATTTCTCTTCTTTCTCTTTTCTCTTATTTACTCCTTTCTCTTCTCTTTTCTCTTCTTTTCTCTTCTTTTCTCTTTTCTCTTGTTTTCTCTTCATTTTTCTTTACTCTTTTCTCTTCTGTTCTCTTCTTTTCTCATCTCTCATCTTTTCTCTTCTTTTATCTTTTCTCTTGTTTTCTCTTCTTCTCTCTTTTCTCTTTTCTCTTCTTTTCTCTTCTTTACCCCTTTCTTTTTTCTCTTTTTTCTTCTTTTCTCTTTTTTCTCTTTTCTCTTTTCTCATGTTTTCTCTTCATTTCTCTTTTCTTTTCTGTTCTTTTCTCTTCATTTCTCTTCTTTTCTCTTTTCTTTTTCTCTTCTTTTCTCTTCATTTCTCTTCTTTTCATTTTCTCTTGTTTTCTCTTCTTTACCCCTTTCTTTTTTTCTCTTTTCTCTTCTTTTCTCTTCTTTTCACTTCATTTCTCTTCTTTTCCCTTTTCTCTTGTTTTCTCTTCTTTTCTTTTTTTCATTTCTCTTCTTTTCTCTTCTTTTCTTTTCACTTATCACTTTTCTCTTCTTTACTCTTTTCTTTTCTCCTCTTTTCTCTTCTTTTCTTTTTTTGCTTCTTTTCTCTCTTATCTCTTTACACTACTTTTCTCTTTTCTCTCTTTTCTTCTCTTCTCTTCTTTTCCCATTTCTTTTCTTTTTTCTTTCTTTCGTCTTTTCCCTATTCTCTTTTCTCTTCTTTTCTCTTCTTTTCCATTTTCTCTTCTTTTCTCTTCTTTTGTATTTATTCTTCTTTTGTCTTCTTTTCTCTTACCTCTTTTCTCTTCTTTTCTCTTCTTTTCTCTTTTCTCTTGTTTTCTCTTCATTTTTCTTTTCTCTTTTCTCTTCCTTTCTTTTCACTTATCACTTTTCTCTTCTTTACTCTTTTCGTTTCTCTTCTTTTCTCTTTTCTCTTCTTTTCTCTGTTCTCTTTTCTCTTCTTTTCGCTTCCTTTCTCTTCTTTTCTCTTTTCTCTTCTTTTTTCTTCTATTCTATTTCTTTCATTTCTCTTCTTTTCTCTTCATTTCCCTTCTTTTCTCTTCTTTTCTTTTCACTTATCACTTTTCTCTTCTTTACTCTTTTCGTTTCTCTTCTTTTCTCTTTTCTCTTCTTTTCTCTGTTCTCTTTTCTCTTCTTTTCCCTTCATTTCTCTTCTTTTCTCTTTTCTCTTCTTTTTTCTTCTATTCTATTTCCTTCATTTCTCTTCTTTTCTCTTCATTTCCCTTCTTTTCTCTTCTTTTCTTTTCACTTATCACTTTCCTTTTCTTTACTCTTTTCTTTTCTCCTCTTTTCTCTTTTCTCTTCTTTTCTCTTTTTGCTTCTTTTCTCTCTTATCTCTTTCCACTACTTTTCTCCTTTCACTTCTTTTCTCTTCTTTTGCATTTATTCTTCTTTTCTCTTCTTTTCTCTTATCTCTTTTCTCTTCTTTACACCGTTCTTTTTTCTCTTCTTTTCCCTTCCTTTCTCTTCTTTTCTCTTTTCTCTTGTTTTCTCTTCTTTTCTCTTTTTTTCATTTCTCTTCTTTTCACTTCATTTCCCCTCTTTGCTTTTCACTTATCACTTTTCTCTTCTTTACGCTTTTCGTTTCTCTTCTTTTCTCTTTTCTCTTCTTTTTTCTTTTTCTCTTTTCTCTTTTTGCTTCTTTTCTCTCTTATCTCTTTTCACTACTTTTTTCTTTTCTCTTTTTTCTTCTATTCTCTTCTTTTCTCTTTTCTTTTCTTTTTATTTCGTCTTTTCCCTTTTCTCTTTTCTCTTCGTATCTCTTCTTTTCCCTTTTCTCTTCTTTTGTATTTATTCTTCTTTTCTCTTCTTTTCTCTTATCTCTTTTCTCTTCATTTCTCTTTTGTCTTTTCTCTTCTTTTCTCTTTTCTCTTTTCTCTTTTTGGTTCTTTTCTCTCTTCTCTCTTTTCACTACTTTTCTCTTTTTTTCTTCTATTCTCTTCTTTTCCCTTTGCTATTATCTCTTTTCTCTTCATTTCTCTTCATTTCTCTTTTGTCTTTACTGTGTGTTCGCTCCTTTTCTCTTCTTCTAATATTAACCTGTTTTCTCTTCTTTTCTCTTCTGTTCTCTTCTTTTCTCTTTTCTCTATTCTCTTCTTTTCTCTTTTCTGTTTGCTCTTATCTCCTTACCCTTCTTTTCTCTTCTGTTCCCTTCTTGTCTCTTTTCTCTTTTCTCTTTTATTTTATTTTTTTTTTCTCTTCTGTTCTTGTCTTTTCTCTTTTCCTTTTTCTCTTCTTTTCTCTTTTCTCTATTCTCTTCTTTTCTCTTTTCCTTTCTTTTCTCTTTTTCTCTTTTCTCTTTTCTCTTCATTTCTCTTCATTTCTCTTCTTTCTCTTTTCTCTTCTTTTCTCTTATTTACTCCTTTCTCTTCTCTTTTCTCTTCTTTTCTCTTTTCTTTTCTGTTCTTTTCTCTTCATTTCTCTTCTTTTCTCTTTTCTTTTTCTCTTCTTTTCTCTTCATTTCTCTTGTTTTCATTTTCTCTTGTTTTCTCTTCTTTACCCCTTTCTTTTTTCTCTTTTCTCTTCTTTTCTCTTCTTTCACTTCATTTCTCTTCTTTTCCCTTTTCTCTTGTTTTCTCTTCTTTTCTTTTTTTCATTTCTCTTCTTTTCTCTTCTTTTCTTTTCACTAATCACTTTTCTCTTCTTTACTCTTTTCTTTTCTCCTCTTTTCTCTTCTTTTCTTTTTTTGCTTCTTTTCTCTCTTATCTCTTTACACTACTTTTCTCTTTTCTCGTTTTTCTTCTATTCTCTTCTTTTCCCATTTCTTTTCTTTTTTCTTTCTTTCGTCTTTTCCCTATTCTCTTTTCTCTTCTTTTCTCTTCTTTTGTATTTATTCTTCTTTTGTCTTCTTTTCTCTTACCTCTTTTCTCTTCTTTTCTCTGTTCTCTCTTCTCTTCTTTTCCATTTCTTTGCCTTCGTTTCTTTTGTTCTTCTTTTCTATGTCTTTCATTTCTCTTCTTTTCTCTTGTTTTCTCTTCATTTCCCTTCTTTTCTCTTCTTTTCTTTTCACTTCTCACTTTTCTCTTCATTACTCTTTTCTTTTCTCTTCTTTTCTCTTTTTCTTTTTCTCTTCTTTTCTCTTTTCTCTTCATTTCTCTTCTTTTCTCTTCTTTACTCCTTTCTCTTTTCTCTTCTTTTCTCTTCTTTTCCCTTCTTTTCTCTTTTCTCTTGTTTTCTCTTCATTTTTCTTTTCTCTTTTCTCTTCATTTCTTTTCATTTTCTCTTGTTTTCTCTTCTTTACCCCTTTCATTTTTCTCTTTTCTCTTCGTTTCTCTTCTTTTCACAACTCTCATCTTTTCTCTTGTTTTATCTTTTCTCTTGTTTTCTCTTCTTTTCTCTTTTCTCTTGTTTTCTCTTCTTTACCCCTTTCGTTTTTCTCTTTTCTCTTGTTTTCTCTTCTTTCTCTTTTCTCTTTTCTCTTCTTTTCTCTTTTCTCTTTTCTCATGTTTTCTCTTCTTTTCTCTTTTCTTTTCTGTTCTTTTCTCTTCATTTCTCTTCTTTTCTCTTTTCTCTTCTTTTCTCTTCATTTCTCTTCTTTTCACTATTCTCTTGTTTTCTCTTCTTTTCTATTTTTACATTTCTCTTCTTTTCTCTTCTTTTCTCTTTTGTCTTCTTTTCTCTTCTTTTCTTTTCATTTCTCACTTTTCTCTTCTTTACTCTTTTCTTTTCTCCTCTTTTCTCTTTTCTGTTCCTTTCTCTTTTTGCTTCTTTTCTCTCTTATCTCTTTCCACTACTTTTCTCCTTTCTCTTCTTTTCTCTTCTTTTGCATTTATTCTTCTTTTCTCTTCTTTTCTCTTCTTTACACCGTTCTTTTTTCTCTTCTTTTCCCTTCCTTTCTCTTCTTTTCTCTTTTCTCTTGTTTTCTCTTCTTTTCTATTTTTTTCATTTCTCTTCTTTTCACTTCATTTCCCCTCTTTGCTTTTCACTTATCACTTTTCTCTTCTTTACGCTTTTCGTTTCTCTTCTTTTCTCTTTTCTCTTCTTTTTTCTTTTTCTCTTTTCTCTTTTTGCTTCTTTTCTCTCTTATCTCTTTTCACTACTTTTTTCTTTTCTCTTTTTTCTTCTATTCTCTTCTTTTCTCTTTTCTTTTCTTTTTATTTCGTCTTTTCCCTTTTCTCTTTTCTCTTCGTATCTCTTCTTTTCCCTTTTCTCTTCTTTTCTCTTCTTTTGTATTTATTCTTCGTTTCTCTTCTTTTCTCTTATCTCTTTTCTCTTCATTTCTCTTTTGTCTTTTCTCTTCTTTTCTCTTTTCTCTTTTCTCTTTTTGGTTCTTTTCTCTCTTCTCTCTATTCACTACTTTTCTCATTTTTTCTTCTATTCTCTTCTTTTCCCTTTGCTATTATCTCTTTTCTCTTCATTTCTCTGCATTTCTCTTTTGTCTTTACTGTGTGTTCGCTCCTTTTCTCTTCTTCTAATATTAACCTGTTTTCTCTTCTTTTCTCTTCTGTTCTCTTCTTTTCTCTTTTCTCTATTCTCTTCTTTTCTCTTTTCTGTTTTCTCTTATCTCCTTACCCTTCTTTTCTCTTCTGTTCCCTTCTTGTCTCTTTTCTCTTTTCTCTTTTATTTTCTTTTCTTTTCTCTTCTGTTCTCGTCTTTTCTCTTTTCCTTTTTCTCTTCTTTTCTCTTTTCTCTATTCTCTTCTTTTCTCTTTTCCTTTCTTTTCTCTTTTTCTCTTTTCTCTTTTCTCTTCATTTCTCTTCATTTCTCTTCTTTCTCTTTTCTCTTATTTATTCCTTTCTCTTCTCTTTTCTCTTCTTTTCTCTTCTTTTCTCTTTTCTCTTGTTTTCTCTTCATTTTTCTTTACTCTTTTCTCTTCTGTTCTCTTCTTTTCTCATCTCTCATCTTTTCTCTTCTTTTATCTTTTCTCTTGTTTTCTCTTCTTCTCTCTTTTCTCTTTTCTCTTCTTTTCTCTTCTTTACCCCTTTCTTTTTTCTCTTTTTTCTTCTTTTCTCTTTTTTCTCTTTTCTCTTTTCTCATGTTTTCTCTTCATTTCTCTTTTCTTTTCTGTTCTTTTCTCTTCATTTCTCTTCTTTTCTCTTTTCTTTTTCTCTTCTTTTCTCTTCATTTCTCTTCTTTTCATTTTCTCTTGTTTTCTCTTCTTTACCCCTTTCTTTTTTTCTCTTTTCTCTTCTTTTCTCTTCTTTTCACTTCATTTCTCTTCTTTTCCCTTTTCTCTTGTTTTCTCTTCTTTTCTTTTTTTCATTTCTCTTCTTTTCTCTTCTTTTCTTTTCACTTATCACTTTTCTCTTCTTTACTCTTTTCTTTTCTCCTCTTTTCTCTTCTTTTCTTTTTTTGCTTCTTTTCTCTCTTATCTCTTTACACTACTTTTCTCTTTTCTCTCTTTTCTTCTCTTCTCTTCTTTTCCCATTTCTTTTCTTTTTTCTTTCTTTCGTCTTTTCCCTATTCTCTTTTCTCTTCTTTTCTCTTCTTTTCCATTTTCTCTTCTTTTCTCTTCTTTTGTATTTATTCTTCTTTTGTCTTCTTTTCTCTTACCTCTTTTCTCTTCTTTTCTCTTCTTTTCTCTTTTCTCTTGTTTTCTCTTCATTTTTCTTTTCTCTTTTCTCTTCCTTTCTTTTCACTTATCACTTTTCTCTTCTTTACTCTTTTCGTTTCTCTTCTTTTCTCTTTTCTCTTCTTTTCTCTGTTCTCTTTTCTCTTCTTTTCGCTTCCTTTCTCTTCTTTTCTCTTTTCTCTTCTTTTTTCTTCTATTCTATTTCTTTCATTTCTCTTCTTTTCTCTTCATTTCCCTTCTTTTCTCTTCTTTTCTTTTCACTTATCACTTTTCTCTTCTTTTCTCTTTTCTCTTCTTTTCTCTGTTCTCTTTTCTCTTCTTTTCCCTTCATTTCTCTTCTTTTCTCTTTTCTCTTCTTTTTTCTTCTATTCTATTTCCTTCATTTCTCTTCTTTTCTCTTCATTTCCCTTCTTTTCTCTTCTTTTCTTTTCACTTATCACTTTTCTTTTCTTTCCTCTTTTCTTTTCTCCTCTTTTCTCTTTTCTCTTCTTTTCTCTTTTTGCTTCTTTTCTCTCTTATCTCTTTCCACTACTTTTCTCCTTTCACTTCTTTTCTCTTCTTTTGCATTTATTCTTCTTTTCTCTTCTTTTCTCTTATCTCTTTTCTCTTCTTTACACCGTTCTTTTTTCTCTTCTTTTCCCTTCCTTTCTCTTCTTTTCTCTTTTCTCTTGTTTTCTCTTCTTTTCTCTTTTTTTCATTTCTCTTCTTTTCACTTCATTTCCCCTCTTTGCTTTTCACTTATCACTTTTCTCTTCTTTACGCTTTTCGTTTCTCTTCTTTTCTCTTTTCTCTTCTTTTTTCTTTTTCTCTTTTCTCTTTTTGCTTCTTTTCTCTCTTATCTCTTTTCACTACTTTTTTCTTTTCTCTTTTTTCTTCTATTCTCTTCTTTTCTCTTTTCTTTTCTTTTTATTTCGTCTTTTCCCTTTTCTCTTTTCTCTTCGTATCTCTTCTTTTCCCTTTTCTCTTCTTTTGTATTTATTCTTCGTTTCTCTTCTTTTCTCTTATCTCTTTTCTCTTCATTTCTCTTTTGTCTTTTCTCTTCTTTTCTCTTTTCTCTTTTCTCTTTTTGGTTCTTTTCTCTCTTCTCTCTTTTCACTACTTTTCTCTTTTTTCTTCTATTCTCTTCTTTTCCCTTTGCTATTATCTCTTTTCTCTTCATTTCTCTTCATTTCTCTTTTGTCTTTACTGTGTGTTCGCTCCTTTTCTCTTCTTCTAATATTAACCTGTTTTCTCTTCTTTTCTCTTCTGTTCTCTTCTTTTCTCTTTTCTCTATTCTCTTCTTTTCTCTTTTCTGTTTGCTCTTATCTCCTTACCCTTCTTTTCTCTTCTGTTCCCTTCTTGTCTCTTTTCTCTTTTCTCTTTTATTTTATTTTTTTTTTCTCTTCTGTTCTTGTCTTTTCTCTTTTCCTTTTTCTCTTCTTTTCTCTTTTCTCTATTCTCTTCTTTTCTCTTTTCCTTTCTTTTCTCTTTTTCTCTTTTCTCTTTTCTCTTCATTTCTCTTCATTTCTCTTCTTTCTCTTTTCTCTTCTTTTCTCTTATTTACTCCTTTCTCTTCTCTTTTCTCTTCTTTTCTCTTTTCTTTTCTGTTCTTTTCTCTTCATTTCTCTTCTTTTCTCTTTTCTTTTTCTCTTCTTTTCTCTTCATTTCTCTTGTTTTCATTTTCTCTTGTTTTCTCTTCTTTACCCCTTTCTTTTTTCTCTTTTCTCTTCTTTTCTCTTCTTTCACTTCATTTCTCTTCTTTTCCCTTTTCTCTTGTTTTCTCTTCTTTTCTTTTTTTCATTTCTCTTCTTTTCTCTTCTTTTCTTTTCACTAATCACTTTTCTCTTCTTTACTCTTTTCTTTTCTCCTCTTTTCTCTTCTTTTCTTTTTTTGCTTCTTTTCTCTCTTATCTCTTTACACTACTTTTCTCTTTTCTCGTTTTTCTTCTATTCTCTTCTTTTCCCATTTCTTTTCTTTTTTCTTTCTTTCGTCTTTTCCCTATTCTCTTTTCTCTTCTTTTCTCTTCTTTTGTATTTATTCTTCTTTTGTCTTCTTTTCTCTTACCTCTTTTCTCTTCTTTTCTCTGTTCTCTCTTCTCTTCTTTTCCATTTCTTTGTCTTCTTTTCTTTTGTTCTTCTTTTCTATGTCTTTCATTTCTCTTCTTTTCTCTTGTTTTCTCTTCATTTCCCTTCTTTTCTCTTCTTTTCTTTTCACTTCTCACTTTTCTCTTCATTACTCTTTTCTTTTCTCTTCTTTTCTCTTTTTCTTTTTCTCTTCTTTTCTCTTTTCTCTTCATTTCTCTTCTTTTCTCTTCTTTACTCCTTTCTCTTTTCTCTTCTTTTCTCTTCTTTTCCCTTCTTTTCTCTTTTCTCTTGTTTTCTCTTCATTTTTCTTTTCTCTTTTCTCTTCATTTCTTTTCATTTTCTCTTGTTTTCTCTTCTTTACCCCTTTCATTTTTCTCTTTTCTCTTCGTTTCTCTTCTTTTCACAACTCTCATCTTTTCTCTTGTTTTATCTTTTCTCTTGTTTTCTCTTCTTTTCTCTTTTCTCTTCTTTTCTCTTCTTTTCTCTTTTCTCTTGTTTTCTCTTCATTTTTCTTTTCTCTTTTCTCTTCCTTTCTTTTCACTTATCACTTTTCTCTTCTTTACTCTTTTCGTTTCTCTTCTTTTCTCTTTTCTCTTCTTTTCTCTGTTCTCTTTTCTCTTCTTTTCACTTCATTTCCCTTCTTTGCTTTTCACTTATCACTTTTCTCTTCTTTACGCTTTTCGTTTCTCTTCTTTTCTCTTTTCTCTTCTTTTTTCTTTTTCTCTTTTCTCTTTTTGCTTCTTTTCTCTCTTATCTCTTTTCACTACTTTTTTCTTTTCTCTTTTTTCTTCTATTCTCTTCTTTTCTCTTTTCTTTTCTTTTTATTTCGTCTTTTCCCTTTTCTCTTTTCTCTTCGTATCTCTTCTTTTCCCTTTTCTCTTCTTTTCTCTTCTTTTGTATTTATTCTTCGTTTCTCTTCTTTTCTCTTATCTCTTTTCTCTTCATTTCTCTTTTGTCTTTTCTCTTCTTTTCTCTTTTCTCTTTTCTCTTT
Organism: Chiloscyllium punctatum; assembly: GCF_047496795.1. Taxonomy (NCBI): domain Eukaryota; kingdom Metazoa; phylum Chordata; class Chondrichthyes; order Orectolobiformes; family Hemiscylliidae; genus Chiloscyllium; species Chiloscyllium punctatum. The sequence continues at coordinate 35,326,872 of NC_092762.1, read as the reverse complement.
TTGGTTCTTTTCTCTCTTCTCTCTATTCACTACTTTTCTCATTTTTTCTTCTATTCTCTTCTTTTCCCTTTGCTATTATCTCTTTTCTCTTCATTTCTCTGCATTTCTCTTTTGTCTTTACTGTGTGTTCGCTCCTTTTCTCTTCTTCTAATATTAACCTGTTTTCTCTTCTTTTCTCTTCTGTTCTCTTCTTTTCTCTTTTCTCTATTCTCTTCTTTTCTCTTTTCTGTTTTCTCTTATCTCCTTAGCCTTCTTTTCTCTTCTGTTCCCTTCTTGTCTCTTTTCTCTTTTCTCTTTTATTTTCTTTTCTTTTCTCTTCTGTTCTCGTCTTTTCTCTTTTCCTTTTTCTCTTCTTTTCTCTTTTCTCTATTCTCTTCTTTTCTCTTTTCCTTTCTTTTCTCTTTTTCTCTTTTCTCTTTTCTCTTCATTTCTCTTCATTTCTCTTCTTTCTCTTTTCTCTTATTTACTCCTTTCTCTTCTCTTTTCTCTTCTTTTCTCTTCTTTTCTCTTTTCTCTTGTTTTCTCTTCATTTTTCTTTACTCTTTTCTCTTCTGTTCTCTTCTTTTCTCATCTCTCATCTTTTCTCTTCTTTTATCTTTTCTCTTGTTTTCTCTTCTTCTCTCTTTTCTCTTTTCTCTTCTTTTCTCTTCTTTACCCCTTTCTTTTTTCTCTTTTTTCTTCTTTTCTCTTTTTTCTCTTTTCTCTTTTCTCATGTTTTCTCTTCATTTCTCTTTTCTTTTCTGTTCTTTTCTCTTCATTTCTCTTCTTTTCTCTTTTCTTTTTCTCTTCTTTTCTCTTCATTTCTCTTCTTTTCATTTTCTCTTGTTTTCTCTTCTTTACCCCTTTCTTTTTTTCTCTTTTCTCTTCTTTTCTCTTCTTTTCACTTCATTTCTCTTCTTTTCCCTTTTCTCTTGTTTTCTCTTCTTTTCTTTTTTTCATTTCTCTTCTTTTCTCTTCTTTTCTTTTCACTTATCACTTTTCTCTTCTTTACTCTTTTCTTTTCTCCTCTTTTCTCTTCTTTTCTTTTTTTGCTTCTTTTCTCTCTTATCTCTTTACACTACTTTTCTCTTTTCTCTCTTTTCTTCTCTTCTCTTCTTTTCCCATTTCTTTTCTTTTTTCTTTCTTTCGTCTTTTCCCTATTCTCTTTTCTCTTCTTTTCTCTTCTTTTCCATTTTCTCTTCTTTTCTCTTCTTTTGTATTTATTCTTCTTTTGTCTTCTTTTCTCTTACCTCTTTTCTCTTCTTTTCTCTTCTTTTCTCTTTTCTCTTGTTTTCTCTTCATTTTTCTTTTCTCTTTTCTCTTCCTTTCTTTTCACTTATCACTTTTCTCTTCTTTACTCTTTTCGTTTCTCTTCTTTTCTCTTTTCTCTTCTTTTCTCTGTTCTCTTTTCTCTTCTTTTCGCTTCCTTTCTCTTCTTTTCTCTTTTCTCTTCTTTTTTCTTCTATTCTATTTCTTTCATTTCTCTTCTTTTCTCTTCATTTCCCTTCTTTTCTCTTCTTTTCTTTTCACTTATCACTTTTCTCTTCTTTACTCTTTTCGTTTCTCTTCTTTTCTCTTTTCTCTTCTTTTCTCTGTTCTCTTTTCTCTTCTTTTCCCTTCATTTCTCTTCTTTTCTCTTTTCTCTTCTTTTTTCTTCTATTCTATTTCCTTCATTTCTCTTCTTTTCTCTTCATTTCCCTTCTTTTCTCTTCTTTTCTTTTCACTTATCACTTTTCTTTTCTTTACTCTTTTCTTTTCTCCTCTTTTCTCTTTTCTCTTCTTTTCTCTTTTTGCTTCTTTTCTCTCTTATCTCTTTCCACTACTTTTCTCCTTTCACTTCTTTTCTCTTCTTTTGCATTTATTCTTCTTTTCTCTTCTTTTCTCTTATCTCTTTTCTCTTCTTTACACCGTTCTTTTTTCTCTTCTTTTCCCTTCCTTTCTCTTCTTTTCTCTTTTCTCTTGTTTTCTCTTCTTTTCTATTTTTTTCATTTCTCTTCTTTTCACTTCATTTCCCCTCTTTGCTTTTCACTTATCACTTTTCTCTTCTTTACGCTTTTCGTTTCTCTTCTTTTCTCTTTTCTCTTCTTTTTTCTTTTTCTCTTTTCTCTTTTTGCTTCTTTTCTCTCTTATCTCTTTTCACTACTTTTTTCTTTTCTCTTTTTTCTTCTATTCTCTTCTTTTCTCTTTTCTTTTCTTTTTATTTCGTCTTTTCCCTTTTCTCTTTTCTCTTCGTATCTCTTCTTTTCCCTTTTCTCTTCTTTTGTATTTATTCTTCTTTTCTCTTCTTTTCTCTTATCTCTTTTCTCTTCATTTCTCTTTTGTCTTTTCTCTTCTTTTCTCTTTTCTCTTTTCTCTTTTTGGTTCTTTTCTCTCTTCTCTCTTTTCACTACTTTTCTCTTTTTTTCTTCTATTCTCTTCTTTTCCCTTTGCTATTATCTCTTTTCTCTTCATTTCTCTTATTTTTCTTTTGTCTTTACTGTGTGTTCGCTCCTTTTCTCTTCTTCTAATATTAACCTGTTTTCTCTTCTTTTCTCTTCTGTTCTCTTCTTTTCTCTTTTCTCTATTCTCTTCTTTTCTCTTTTCTGTTTGCTCTTATCTCCTTACCCTTCTTTTCTCTTCTTTTCCCTTCATTTCTCTTCTTTTCTCTTTTCTCTTCTTTTTTCTTCTATTCTATTTCCTTCATTTCTCTTCTTTTCTCTTCATTTCCCTTCTTTTCTCTTCTTTTCTTTTCACTTATCACTTTTCTTTTCTTTACTCTTTTCTTTTCTCCTCTTTTCTCTTTTCTCTTCTTTTCTCTTTTTGCTTCTTTTCTCTCTTATCTCTTTCCACTACTTTTCTCCTTTCACTTCTTTTCTCTTCTTTTGCATTTATTCTTCTTTTCTCTTCTTTTCTCTTATCTCTTTTCTCTTCTTTACACCGTTCTTTTTTCTCTTCTTTTCCCTTCCTTTCTCTTCTTTTCTCTTTTCTCTTGTTTTCTCTTCTTTTCTATTTTTTTCATTTCTCTTCTTTTCACTTCATTTCCCCTCTTTGCTTTTCACTTATCACTTTTCTCTTCTTTACGCTTTTCGTTTCTCTTCTTTTCTCTTTTCTCTTCTTTTTTCTTTTTCTCTTTTCTCTTTTTGCTTCTTTTCTCTCTTATCTCTTTTCACTACTTTTTTCTTTTCTCTTTTTTCTTCTATTCTCTTCTTTTCTCTTTTCTTTTCTTTTTATTTCGTCTTTTCCCTTTTCTCTTTTCTCTTCGTATCTCTTCTTTTCCCTTTTCTCTTCTTTTGTATTTATTCTTCTTTTCTCTTCTTTTCTCTTATCTCTTTTCTCTTCATTTCTCTTTTGTCTTTTCTCTTCTTTTCTCTTTTCTCTTTTCTCTTTTTGGTTCTTTTCTCTCTTCTCTCTTTTCACTACTTTTCTCTTTTTTTCTTCTATTCTCTTCTTTTCCCTTTGCTATTATCTCTTTTCTCTTCATTTCTCTTCATTTCTCTTTTGTCTTTACTGTGTGTTCGCTCCTTTTCTCTTCTTCTAATATTAACCTGTTTTCTCTTCTTTTCTCTTCTGTTCTCTTCTTTTCTCTTTTCTCTATTCTCTTCTTTTCTCTTTTCTGTTTGCTCTTATCTCCTTACCCTTCTTTTCTCTTCTGTTCCCTTCTTGTCTCTTTTCTCTTTTCTCTTTTATTTTATTTTTTTTTTCTCTTCTGTTCTTGTCTTTTCTCTTTTCCTTTTCTCTTCTTTTCTCTTTTCTCTATTCTCTTCTTTTCTCTTTTCCTTTCTTTTCTCTTTTTCTCTTTTCTCTTTTCTCTTCATTTCTCTTCATTTCTCTTCTTTCTCTTTTCTCTTCTTTTCTCTTATTTACTCCTTTCTCTTCTCTTTTCTCTTCTTTTCTCTTTTCTTTTCTGTTCTTTTCTCTTCATTTCTCTTCTTTTCTCTTTTCTTTTTCTCTTCTTTTCTCTTCATTTCTCTTGTTTTCATTTTCTCTTGTTTTCTCTTCTTTACCCCTTTCTTTTTTCTCTTTTCTCTTCTTTTCTCTTCTTTCACTTCATTTCTCTTCTTTTCCCTTTTCTCTTGTTTTCTCTTCTTTTCTTTTTTTCATTTCTCTTCTTTTCTCTTCTTTTCTTTTCACTAATCACTTTTCTCTTCTTTACTCTTTTCTTTTCTCCTCTTTTCTCTTCTTTTCTTTTTTTGCTTCTTTTCTCTCTTATCTCTTTACACTACTTTTCTCTTTTCTCGTTTTTCTTCTATTCTCTTCTTTTCCCATTTCTTTTCTTTTTTCTTTCTTTCGTCTTTTCCCTATTCTCTTTTCTCTTCTTTTCTCTTCTTTTGTATTTATTCTTCTTTTGTCTTCTTTTCTCTTACCTCTTTTCTCTTCTTTTCTCTGTTCTCTCTTCTCTTCTTTTCCATTTCTTTGTCTTCGTTTCTTTTGTTCTTCTTTTCTATGTCTTTCATTTCTCTTCTTTTCTCTTGTTTTCTCTTCATTTCCCTTCTTTTATCTTCTTTTCTTTTCACTTCTCACTTGTCTCTTCATTACTCTTTTCTTTTCTCTTCATTTCTCTTTTTCTTTTTCTCTTCTTTTCTCTTTTCTCTTCATTTCTCTTCTTTTCTCTTCTTTACTCCTTTCTCTTTTCTCTTCTTTTCTCTTCTTTTCCCTTCTTTTCTCTTTTCTCTTGTTTTCTCTTCATTTTTCTTTTCTCTTTTCTCTTCATTTCTTTTCATTTTCTCTTGTTTTCTCTTCTTTACCCCTTTCATTTTTCTCTTTTCTCTTCGTTTCTCTTCTTTTCACAACTCTCATCTTTTCTCTTGTTTTATCTTTTCTCTTGTTTTCTCTTCTTTTCTCTTTTCTCTTGTTTTCTCTTCTTTACCCCTTTCGTTTTTCTCTTTTCTCTTGTTTTCTCTTCTTTCTCTTTTCTCTTTTCTCTTCTTTTCTCTTTTCTCTTTTCTCATGTTTTCTCTTCTTTTCTCTTTTCTTTTCTGTTCTTTTCTCTTCATTTCTCTTCTTTTCTCTTTTCTCTTCTTTTCTCTTCATTTCTCTTCTTTTCACTATTCTCTTGTTTTCTCTTCTTTTCTATTTTTACATTTCTCTTCTTTTCTCTTCTTTTCTCTTTTGTCTTCTTTTCTCTTCTTTTCTTTTCATTTCTCACTTTTCTCTTCTTTACTCTTTTCTTTTCTCCTCTTTTCTCTTTTCTGTTCCTTTCTCTTTTTGCTTCTTTTCTCTCTTATCTCTTTTCACTACTTTTCTCTTTTCTCTCTTTTCTTCTATTCTCTTCTTTTTCATTTTCTCTTTTCTATTCTTTTCTCTGCTTTTCCCTTTTCTCTTCTTTTCTCTTCTTTTGTATTTATTCTTCTTTTCTCTTCCTTTCACTTCATTTCTCTTCTTTTCCCTTTTCTCTTGTTTTCTCTTCTTTTCTTTTTTTCATTTCTCTTCTTTTCTCTTTTTTTCTCTTTTCTCTTCTTTTCTCTTCTTTTCTTTTCACTTATCACTTTTCTCTTCTTTGCTCTTTTCTTTTCTCCTCTTTTCTCTTTTCTCTTCTTTTCTTTTTTTGCTCCTTTTCTCTCTTATCTCTTTACACTACTTTTCTCTGTTCTCTTTTTTCTTCTATTCTCTTCTTTTCCCATTTCTTTTCTTTTTCCTTTCTTTCGTCTTTTCCCTATTCTCTTTTCTCTTCTTTTCCCTTTTCTCTTCTTTTCTCTTCTTTTGTATTTATTCTTCTTTTGTCTTCTTTTCTCTTACCTCTTTTCTCTTCCTTTCTCTCTTCTCTCTTCTCTTCTTTTCCATTCCTTTGTCTTCTTTTCTTTTTTCTTCTTTTCTATGTCTTTCATTTCTCTTCTTTTCTCTTGTTTTCTTTTCACTTATCACTTTTCTCTTCTTTACTCTTTTCTTTTCTCTTCTTTTCTCTTTTCTCTTTTCTCCTCTTTACCCTTCTTTTCTTTTCACTTATCACTTTTCTCTTCTTTACTCTTTTCTTTTCTATTCTTTTCTCTTTTCTCTTCTTTTCTCGTTTTGCTTCTTTTCTCTCTTATCTCTTTACTCTTTTGTCTTCTATTCTCTTCTTTTCCCATTTCTTTTCTTTTTTCTTTTTTTGTCTTTTCCCTTTTCTCTTTTCTCTTCTTTTCCCTTTTCTCTTCTTTGCTCTTCTTTTGTATTTATTCTTCTTTTCTCTTCTTTTCTCTTATCTCTTTTCTCTTCTTTTCTCTGTTTTTCTCTTCTCTTTTCTCATGTTTTCTCTTCTTTTCTCTTTTCTTTTCTTTTTATTTCGTCTTTCCCTTTTCTCTTTTCTCTTCTTTTCTGTTCTTTTGTATTTATTCTTCTTTTCTCTTATCTCTTTTCTCTTCATTTCTCTTTTGTCTTTTCTCTTCTTTTCTCTTTTTGCTTCTTTTCTCTCTTCTCTCTTTTCACTACTTTTCTCTTTTTTCTTCTATTCTCTTCTTTTCCCTTTGCTATTATCTCTTTTCTCTTCATTTCCATGCATTTCTCTTTTGTCTTTACTCTCTGTTCGCTCCTATTCTCTTCTGCTAAAATTCCCCTGTTTTCTCTTCTTTTCTCTTCTGTTCTCTTCTTTTCTCTTTTCTCTATTCTCTTCTTTTCTCTTTTCTGTTTTCTCTTATCTCCTTACCCTTCTTTTCTCTTCTGTTCCCTTCTTGTCTCTTTTCTCTTTTCTCTTCTATTTTCTTTTCTTTTCTCTTCTGTTCTCGTCTTTTCTCTTTTCCTTTTTCTCTTCTTTTCTCTTTTCTCTATTCTCTTCTTTTCTCTTCTTTTCTCTTTTCCTTTCTTTTCTCTTTTTCTCTTTTCTCTTTTCTCTTTTCTCTTCATTTCTCTTCATTTCTCTTCTTTCTCTTTTCTCTTCTTTTCTCTTATTTACTCCTTTCTCTTTTCTCTTTTCTCTTCTTTTCTCTTCTTTTCTCTTTTCTCTTGTTTTCTCTTCATTTTTCTTTTCTCTTTTCTCTTCCTTTCTTTTCACTTATCACTTTTCTCTTCTTTACTCTTTTCGTTTCTCTTCTTTTCTCTTTTCTCTTCTTTTCTCTGTTCTCTTTTCTCTTCTTTTCGCTTCCTTTCTCTTCTTTTCTCTTTTCTCTTCTTTTTTCTTCTATTCTATTTCTTTCATTTCTCTTCTTTTCTCTTCATTTCCCTTCTTTTCTCTTCTTTTCTTTTCACTTATCACTTTTCTCTTCTTTACTCTTTTCATTTCTCTTCTTTTCTCTTTTCTCTTCTTTTCACTGTTCTCTTTTCTCTTCTTTTCCCTTCCTTTCTCTTCTTTTCTCTTTTCTCTTCTTTTTTCTTCTATTCTATTTCCTTCATTTCTCTTCTTTTCTCTTCATTTCCCTTCTTTTCTCTTCTTTTCTTTTCACTTATCACTTTTCTTTTCTTTACTCTTTTCTTTTCTCCTCTTTTCTCTTTTCTCTTCTTTTCTCTTTTTCCTTCTTTTCTCTCTTATCTCTTTCCACTACTTTTCTCCTTTCACTTCTTTTCTCTTCTTTTGCATTTATTCTTCTTTTCTCTTCTTTTCTCTTATCTCTTTTCTCTTCTTTACACCGTTCTTTTTTCTCTTCTTTTCCCTTCCTTTCTCTTCTTTTCTCTTTTCTCTTGTTTTCTCTTCTTTTCTATTTTTTTCATTTCTCTTCTTTTCACTTCATTTCCCCTCTTTGCTTTTCACTTATCACTTTTCTCTTCTTTACGCTTTTCGTTTCTCTTCTTTTCTCTTTTCTCTTCTTTTTTCTTTTTCTCTTTTCTCTTTTTGCTTCTTTTCTCTCTTATCTCTTTTCACTACTTTTTTCTTTTCTCTTTTTTCTTCTATTCTCTTCTTTTCTCTTTTCTTTTCTTTTTATTTCGTCTTTTCCCTTTTCTCTTTTCTCTTCGTATCTCTTCTTTTCCCTTTTCTCTTCTTTTCTCTTCTTTTGTATTTATTCTTCGTTTCTCTTCTTTTCTCTTATCTCTTTTCTCTTCATTTCTCTTTTGTCTTTTCTCTTCTTTTCTCTTTTCTCTTTTCTCTTTTTGGTTCTTTTCTCTCTTCTCTCTATTCACTACTTTTCTCATTTTTTCTTCTATTCTCTTCTTTTCCCTTTGCTATTATCTCTTTTCTCTTCATTTCTCTGCATTTCTCTTTTGTCTTTACTGTGTGTTCGCTCCTTTTCTCTTCTTCTAATATTAACCTGTTTTCTCTTCTTTTCTCTTCTGTTCTCTTCTTTTCTCTTTTCTCTATTCTCTTCTTTTCTCTTTTCTGTTTTCTCTTATCTCCTTACCCTTCTTTTCTCTTCTGTTCCCTTCTTGTCTCTTTTCTCTTTTCTCTTTTATTTTCTTTTCTTTTCTCTTCTGTTCTCGTCTTTTCTCTTTTCCTTTTTCTCTTCTTTTCTCTTTTCTCTATTCTCTTCTTTTCTCTTTTCCTTTCTTTTCTCTTTTTCTCTTTTCTCTTTTCTCTTCATTTCTCTTCATTTCTCTTCTTTCTCTTTTCTCTTATTTACTCCTTTCTCTTCTCTTTTCTCTTCTTTTCTCTTCTTTTCTCTTTTCTCTTGTTTTCTCTTCATTTTTCTTTACTCTTTTCTCTTCTGTTCTCTTCTTTTCTCATCTCTCATCTTTTCTCTTCTTTTATCTTTTCTCTTGTTTTCTCTTCTTTTCTCTTTTCTCTTTTCTCTTCTTTTCTCTTCTTTACCCCTTTCTTTTTTCTCTTTTTTCTTCTTTTCTCTTTTTTCTCTTTTCTCTTTTCTCATGTTTTCTCTTCATTTCTCTTTTCTTTTCTGTTCTTTTCTCTTCATTTCTCTTCTTTTCTCTTTTCTTTTTCTCTTCTTTTCTCTTCATTTCTCTTCTTTTCATTTTCTCTTGTTTTCTCTTCTTTACCCCTTTCTTTTTTTCTCTTTTCTCTTCTTTTCTCTTCTTTTCACTTCATTTCTCTTCTTTTCCCTTTTCTCTTGTTTTCTCTTCTTTTCTTTTTTTCATTTCTCTTCTTTTCTCTTCTTTTCTTTTCACTTATCACTTTTCTCTTCTTTACTCTTTTCTTTTCTCCTCTTTTCTCTTCTTTTCTTTTTTTGCTTCTTTTCTCTCTTATCTCTTTACACTACTTTTCTCTTTTCTCTCTTTTCTTCTCTTCTCTTCTTTTCCCATTTCTTTTCTTTTTTCTTTCTTTCGTCTATTCCCTATTCTCTTTTCTCTTCTTTTCTCTTCTTTTCCATTTTCTCTTCTTTTCTCTTCTTTTGTATTTATTCTTCTTTTGTCTTCTTTTCGCTTACCTCTTTTCTCTTCTTTTCTCTGTTCTCTCTTCTCTTCTTTTCCATTCCTTTGTCTTCTTTTCTTTTTTTCTTCTTTTCTATGTCTTTCATTTCTCTTCTTTTCTCTTGTTTTCTCTTCATTTCCCTTCTTTTCTCTTCTTTTCTTTTCACTTCTCACTTTTCTCTTCATTACTCTTTTCTTTTCTCTTCTTTTCTCTTTTTCTTTTTCGCTTCTTTTCTCTTTTCTCTATACTCTTCTTTTCTCTTCTTTTATCTTCTCCTTTCTTTTCTCTTTTTCTCTTTTCTCTTATCTCTTCATTTCTCTTCTTTTCTCCTTTCTCTTCTTTTCTCTTCTTTACTCCATTCTCTTTTCTCTTCTTTTCCCTTCTTTTCTCTTTTCTCTTGTTTTCTCTTCATTTTTCTTTTCTCTTTTCTCTTCGTTTCTTTTCATTTTCTCTTGTTTTCTCTTCTTTACCCCTTTCATTTTTCTCTTTTCTCTTCGTTTCTCTTCTTTTCACAACTCTCATCTTTTCTCTTGTTTTATCTTTTCTCTTGTTTTCTCTTCTTTTCTCTTTTCTCTTGTTTTCTCTTCTTTACCCCTTTCGTTTTTCTCTTTTCTCTTGTTTTCTCTTCTTTCTCTTTTCTCTTTTCTCTTCTTTTCTCTTTTCTCTTTTCTCATGTTTTCTCTTCTTTTCTCTTTTCTTTTCTGTTCTTTTCTCTTCTTTTCTCTTCTTTTCTCTTTTCTCTTCTTTTCTCTTCTTTTCTCTTTTGTCTTCTTTTCTCTTCTTTTCTTTTCATTTATCACTTTTCTCTTCTTTACTCTTTTCTTTTCTCTTCTTTTCTCTTTTCTCTTCTTTTCTCTGCTTTTCCCTTTTCTCTTCTTTTCTCTTCTTTTGTATTTATTCTTCTTTTCTCTTCTTTTCTCTTCTTTTCACTTCATTTCTCTTCTTTTCCCTTTTCTCTTGTTTTCTCTTCTTTTCTTTTTTTCATTTCTCTTCTTTCCTCTTTTTTTCTCTTTTCTCTTCTTTTCTCTTCTTTTCTTTTCACTTATCACTTTTCTCTTCTTTGCTCTTTTCTTTTCTCCTCTTTTCTCTTTTCTCTTCTTTTCTTTTTTTGCTCCTTTTCTCTCTTATCTCTTTACACTACTTTTCTCTGTTCTCTTTTTTCTTCTATTCTCTTCTTTTCCCATTTCTTTTCTTTTTCCTTTCTTTCGTCTTTTCCCTATTCTCTTTTCTCTTCTTTTCCCTTTTCTCTTCTTTTCTCTTCTTTTGTATTTATTCTTCTTTTGTCTTCTTTTCTCTTACCTCTTTTCTCTTCTTTTCTCTCTTCTCTCTTCTCTTCTTTTCCATTCCTTTGTCTTCTTTTCTTTTTTCTTCTTTTCTACGTCTTTCATTTCTCTTCTTTTCTCTTGTTTTCTTTTCACTTATCACTTTTCTCTTCTTTACTCTTTTCTTTTCTCTTCTTTTCTCTTTTCTCTTTTCTCTTCTTTTCCCTTCTTTTCTTTTCACTTATCACTTTTCTCTTCTTTACTCTTTTCTTTTCTATTCTTTTCTCTTTTCTCTTCTTTTCTCGTTTTGCTTCTTTTCTCTCTTATCTCTTTACACTACTTTTCTCTTTTCTCTTTTGTCTTCTATTCTCTTCTTTTCCCATTTCTTTTCTTTTTTCTTTTTTTGTCTTTTCCCTTTTCTCTTTTCTCTTCTTTTCCCTTTTCTCTTCTTTTCTCTTCTTTTGTATTTATTCTTCTTTTCTCTTCTTTTCTCTTATCTCTTTTCTCTTCTTTTCTCTGTTTTTCTCTTTTCTCTTTTCTCATGTTTTCTCTTCTTTTCTCTTTTCTTTTCTGTTCTTTTCTCTTCATTTCTCTTCTTTTCTCTTTTCTCTTTTTTTCTTCTATTCTATTTCTTTCATTTCTCTTCTTTTCTCTTCATTTCCCTTCTTTTCTCTTCTTTTCTTTTCACTTATCACTTTTCTCTTCTTTACTCTTTTCTTTTCTCCTCTTTTCTCTTTTCTTTTCTTTTTATTTCGTCTTTTCCCTTTTCTCTTTTCTCTTCGTTTCTCTTCTTTTCCATTTTCTCTTCTTTTCTCTTCTTTTGTATTTATTCTTCTTTTGTCTTCTTTTCTCTTACCTCTTTTCTCTTCTTTTCTCTGTTCTCTCTTCTCTTCTTTTCCATTTCTTGGTCTTCTTTTCTTTTTTTCTTCTTTTCTATGTCTTTCATTTCTCTTCTTTTCTCTTCTTTTCTTTTCACTTCTCACTTTTCTCTTCATTACTCTTTTCTTTTCTCTTCTTTTCTCTTTTTCTTTTTCTCTTCTTTTCTCTTTTCACTATACTCTTCTTTTCTCTTCTTTTATCTTTTCCTTTCTTTTCTCTTTTTCTCTTTTCTCTTTTCTCTTCATTTCTCTTCTTTTCTCTTTTCTCTTCTTTTCTCTTCTTTTCTCCTTTCTCTTTTCTCTTCTTTTCTCTTCTTTACCCCTTTCGTTTTTCTCTTTTCTCTTGTTTTCTCTTCTTTTCTTTTCACTTATCACTTTTCTCTTCTTTACTCTTTTCTTTTCTCCTCTTTTCTCTTTTCTTTTCTTTTTATTTCGTCTTTTCCCTTTTCTCTTTTCTCTTCGTTTCTCTTCTTTTCCATTTTCTCTTCTTTTCTCTTCTTTTGTATTTATTCTTCTTTTGTCTTCTTTTCTCTTACCTCTTTTCTCTTCTTTTCTCTGTTCTCTCTTCTCTTCTTTTCCATTCCTTGGTCTTCTTTTCTTTTTTTCTTCTTTTCTATGTCTTTCATTTCTCTTCTTTTCTCTTCTTTTCTTTTCACTTCTCACTTTTCTCTTCATTACTCTTTTCTTTTCTCTTCTTTTCTCTTTTTCTTTTTCTCTTCTTTTCTCTTTTCACTATACTCTTCTTTTCTCTTCTTTTATCTTTTCCTTTCTTTTCTCTTTTTCTCTTTTCTCTTTTCTCTTCATTTCTCTTCTTTTCTCTTTTCTCTTCTTTTCTCTTCTTTACTCCTTTCTCTTTTCTCTTCTTTTCTCTTCTTTTCCCTTCTTTTCTCTTGTTTTCTCTTCATTTTTCTTTTCTCTTTTCTCTTCGTTTCTTTTCATTTTCTCTTGTTTTCTCTTCTTTACCCCTTTCATTTTTCTCTTTTCTCTTCGTTTCTCTTCTTTTCTAAACTCTCATCTTATCTCTTCTTTTATCTTTTCTCTTGTTTTCTCTTCTTTTCTCTTTTCTCTTGTTTTCTCTTCTTTACCCCTTTCGTTTTTCTCTTTTCTCTTGTTTTCTCTTCTTTCTCTTTTCTCTTCTTTTCTCTTTTCTCTTTTCTCATGTTTTCTCTTCTTTTCTCTTTTCTTTTCTGTTCTTTTCTCTTCATTTCTCTTCTTTTCTCTTTTCTCTTTTTTTCTCTTCATTTCTCTTCTTTTCACTATTCTCTTGTTTTCTCTTCTTTTCTATTTTTTCATTTCTCTTCTTTTCTCTTCTTTTCTCTTTTGTCTTCTTTTCTCTTCTTTTCTTTTCATTTATCACTTTAGTCTTCTTTACTCTTTTCTTTTCTCCTCTTTTCTCTTTTCTCTTCCTTTCTCTTTTTGCTTCTTTTCTCTCTTATCTCTTTTCACTACTTTTATCTTTTCTCTCTTTTCTTCTATTCTCTTCTTTTACATTTTCTCTTTTCTCTTCTTTTTTCTTTCCTTTACCTTTTCTCTTCTTTTCTCTTCTTTTGTATTTATTCTACTTTTCGCTTCTTTTCTCTTCTTTTCACTTCATTTCTCTTCTTTTCCCTTGTTTTCTCTTCTTTTCTTTTTTTTCATTTCTCTTCTTTTCTCTTTTTTTCTCTTTTCTCTTCTTTACTCTTTTCTTTTCTCCTCTTTTCTCTTTTCTCTTCTTTTCTCTTTTTGCTTCTTTTCTCTCTTATCTCTTTCCACTACTTTGCTCCTTTCTCTTCTTTTTTCATCTTTTGCATTTATTCTTCTTTTCTCTTCTTTTCTCTTATCTCTTTTCTCTTCTTTACACCGTTCTTTTTTCTCTTCTTTTCTCTTCTTTTCCCTTCTTTTCTCTTTTCTCTTGTTTTCTCTTCATTTTTCTTTTCTCTTTTCTCTTCTTTTCTTTTCATTTTCTCTTGTCTTCTCTTCTTTACCCCTTTCATTTTTCTCTTTTCTCTTCGTTTCTCTTCTTTTCTAAACTCTCATCTTTTCTCTTCTTTTATCTTTTCTCTTGTTTTTTCTTCTTTTCTCTTTTCTCTTGTTTTCTCTTCTTTACCCCTTTCGTTTTTCTCTTTTCTGTTGTTTTCTCTTCTTTCTCTTTTCTCTTTTCTCTTCTTTTCTCTTTTCTCTTTTCTCATGTTTTCTCTTCTTTTCTCTTTTCTTTTCTGTTCTTTTCTCTTCATTTCTCTTCTTTTCTCTTTTCTCTTTTCTCTTCTTTTCTCTTCATTTCTCTTCTTTTCACTTTTCTCTTGTTTTCTCTTCATTTCTATTTTTTCATTTCTCTTCTTTTCTCTTCTTTTCTCTTTTGTCTTCTTTTCTCTTCTTTTCTTTTCATTTATCACTTTTCTCTTCTTTACTCTTTTCTTTTCTCCTCTTTTCTCTTTTCTCTTCCTTTCTCCTTTTGCTTCTTTTCTCTCTTATCTCTTTTCACTACCTTTCTCTTTTCTCTCTTTTCTTCTATTCTCTTCTTTTTCATTTTCTCTTTTCTCTTCTTTTCTCTGCTTTTCCCTTTTCTCTTCTTTTCTCTTCTTTTGTATTTATTCTTCTTTTCTCTTCTTTTCTCTTCTTTTCACTTCATTTCTCTTCTTTTCCCTTTTCTCTTGTTTTCTCTTCTTTTCTTTTTTTCATTTCTCTTCTTTCCTCTTTTTTTCTCTTTTCTCTTCTTTTCTCTTCTTTTCTTTTCACTTATCACTTTTCTCTTCTTTGCTCTTTTCTTTTCTCCTCATTTCTCTTTTCTCTTCTTTTCTTTTTTTGCTTCTTTTCTCTCTTATCTCTTTACACTACTTTTCTCTTTTCTCTTTTTTCTTCTATTCTCTTCTTTTCCCATTTCTTTTCTTTTTCCTTTCTTTCGTCTTTTCCCTATTCTCTTTTCTCTTCTTTTCCCTTTTCTCTTCTTTTCTCTTCTTTTGTATTTATTCTTCTTTTGTCTTCTTTTCTCTTACCTCTTTTCTCTTCTTTTCTCTCTTCTCTCTTCTCTTCTTTTCCATTCCTTTGTCTTCTTTTCTTTTTTCTTCTTTTCTACGTCTTTCATTTCTCTTCTTTTCTCTTGTTTTCTTTTCACTTATCACTTTTCTCTTCTTTACTCTTTTCTTTTCTCTTCTTTTCTCTTTTCTCTTTTCTCTTCTTTTCCCTTCTTTTCTTTTCACTTATCACTTTTCTCTTCTTTACTCTTTTCTTTTCTATTCTTTTCTCTTTTCTCTTCTTTTCTCGTTTTGCTTCTTTTCTCTCTTATCTCTTTACACTACTTTTCTCTTTTCTCTTTTGTCTTCTATTCTCTTCTTTTCCCATTTCTTTTCTTTTTTCTTTTTTTGTCTTTTCCCTTTTCTCTTTTCTCTTCTTTTCCCTTTTCTCTTCTTTTCTCTTCTTTTGTATTTATTCTTCTTTTCTCTTCTTTTCTCTTATCTCTTTTCTCTTCTTTTCTCTGTTTTTCTCTTTTCTCTTTTCTCATGTTTTCTCTTCTTTTCTCTTTTCTTTTCTGTTCTTTTCTCTTCATTTCTCTTCTTTTCTCTTTTCTCTTTTTTACTTCTATTCTATTTCTTTCATTTCTCTTCTTTTCTCTTCATTTCCCTTCTTTTCTCTTCTTTTCTTTTCACTTATCACTTTTCTCTTCTTTACTCTTTTCTTTTCTCCTCTTTTCTCTTTTCTTTTCTTTTTATTTCGTCTTTTCCCTTTTCTCTTTTCTCTTCGTTTCTCTTCTTTTCCATTTTCTCTTCTTTTCTCTTCTTTTGTATTTATTCTTCTTTTGTCTTCTTTTCTCTTACCTCTTTTCTCTTCTTTTCTCTGTTCTCTCTTCTCTTCTTTTCCATTTCTTGGTCTTCTTTTCTTTTTTTCTTCTTTTCTATGTCTTTCATTTCTCTTCTTTTCTCTTCTTTTCTTTTCACTTCTCACTTTTCTCTTCATTACTCTTTTCTTTTCTCTTCTTTTCTCTTTTTCTTTTTCTCTTCTTTTCTCTTTTCACTATACTCTTCTTTTCTCTTCTTTTATCTTTTCCTTTCTTTTCTCTTTTTCTCTTTTCTCTTTTCTCTTCATTTCTCTTCTTTTCTCTTTTCTCTTCTTTTCTCTTCTTTTCTCCTTTCTCTTTTCTCTTCTTTTCTCTTCTTTTCCCTTCTTTTCTCTTGTTTTCTCTTCATTTTTCTTTTCTCTTTTCTCTTCGTTTCTTTTCATTTTCTCTTGTTTTCTCTTCTTTACCCCTTTCATTTTTCTCTTTTCTCTTCGTTTCTCTTCTTTTCTAAACTCTCATCTTATCTCTTCTTTTATCTTTTCTCTTGTTTCCTCTTCTTTTCTCTTTTCTCTTGTTTTCTCTTCTTTACCCCTTTCGTTTTTCTCTTTTCTCTTGTTTTCTCTTCTTTTCTTTTCACTTATCACTTTTCTCTTCTTTACTCTTTTCTTTTCTCCTCTTTTCTCTTTTCTTTTCTTTTTATTTCGTCTTTTCCCTTTTCTCTTTTCTCTTCGTTTCTCTTCTTTTCCATTTTCTCTTCTTTTCTCTTCTTTTGTATTTATTCTTCTTTTATCTTCTTTTCTCTTACCTCTTTTCTCTTCTTTTCTCTGTTCTCTCTTCTCTTCTTTTCCATTCCTTGGTCTTCTTTTCTTTTTTTCTTCTTTTCTATGTCTTTCATTTCTCTTCTTTTCTCTTCTTTTCTTTTCACTTCTCACTTTTCTCTTCATTACTCTTTTCTTTTCTCTTCTTTTCTCTTTTTCTTTTTCTCTTCTTTTCTCTTTTCACTATACTCTTCTTTTCTCTTCTTTTATCTTTTCCTTTCTTTTCTCTTTTTCTCTTTTCTCTTTTCTCTTCATTTCTCTTCTTTTCTCTTTTCTCTTCTTTTCTCTTCTTTACTCCTTTCTCTTTTCTCTTCTTTTCTCTTCTTTTCCCTTCTTTTCTCTTGTTTTCTCTTCATTTTTCTTTTCTCTTTTCTCTTCGTTTCTTTTCATTTTCTCTTGTTTTCTCTTCTTCACCCCTTTCATTTTTCTCTTTTCTCTTCGTTTCTCTTCTTTTCTAAACTCTCATCTTATCTCTTCTTTTATCTTTTCTCTTGTTTTCTCTTCTTTTCTCTTTTCTCTTGTTTTCTCTTCTTTACCCCTTTCGTTTTTCTCTTTTCTCTTGTTTTCTCTTCTTTCTCTTTTCTCTTTTCTCTTCTTTTCTCTTTTCTCTTTTCTCATGTTTTCTCTTCTTTTCTCTTTTCTTTTCTGTTCTTTTCTCTTCATTTCTCTTCTTTTCTCTTTTCTCTTTTTTTCTCTTCATTTCTGTTCTTTTCACTATTCTCTTGTTTTCTCTTCTTTTCTATTTTTTCATTTCTCTTCTTTTCTCTTCTTTTCTCTTTTGTCTTCTTTTCTCTTCTTTTCTTTTCATTTATCACTTTAGTCTTCTTTACTCTTTTCTTTTCTCCTCTTTTCTCTTTTCTCTTCCTTTCTCTTTTTGCTTCTTTTCTCTCTTATCTCTTTTCACTACTTTTATCTTTTCTCTCTTTTCTTCTATTCTCTTCTTTTCCATTTTCTCTTTTCTCTTCTTTTTTCTTTCCTTTACCTTTTCTCTTCTTTTCTCTTCTTTTGTATTTATTCTACTTTTCGCTTCTTTTCTCTTCTTTTCACTTCATTTCTCTTCTTTTCCCTTGTTTTCTCTTCTTTTCTTTTTTTTCATTTCTCTTCTTTTCTCTTTTTTTCTCTTTTCTCTTCTTTACTCTTTTCTTTTCTCCTCTTTTCTCTTTTCTCTTCTTTTCTCTTTTTGCTTCTTTTCTCTCTTATCTCTTTCCACTACTTTGCTCCTTTCTCTTCTTTTTTCATCTTTTGCATTTATTCTTCTTTTCTCTTCTTTTCTCTTATCTCTTTTCTCTTCTTTACACCGTTCTTTTTTCTCTTCTTTTCTCTTCTTTTCCCTTCTTTTCTCTTTTCTCTTGTTTTCTCTTCATTTTTCTTTTCTCTTTTCTCTTCTTTTCTTTTCATTTTCTCTTGTCTTCTCTTCTTTACCCCTTTCATTTTTCTCTTTTCTCTTCGTTTCTCTTCTTTTCTAAACTCTCATCTTTTCTCTTCTTTTATCTTTTCTCTTGTTTTTTCTTCTTTTCTCTTTTCTCTTGTTTTCTCTTCTTTACCCCTTTCGTTTTTCTCTTTTCTGTTGTTTTCTCTTCTTTCTCTTTTCTCTTTTCTCTTCTTTTCTCTTTTCTCTTTTCTCATGTTTTCTCTTCTTTTCTCTTTTCTTTTCTGTTCTTTTCTCTTCATTTCTCTTCTTTTCTCTTTTCTCTTTTCTCTTCTTTTCTCTTCATTTCTCTTCTTTTCACTTTTCTCTTGTTTTCTCTTCATTTCTATTTTTTCATTTCTCTTCTTTTCTCTTCTTTTCTCTTTTGTCTTCTTTTCTCTTCTTTTCTTTTCATTTATCACTTTTCTCTTCTTTACTCTTTTCTTTTCTCCTCTTTTCTCTTTTCTCTTCCTTTCTCCTTTTGCTTCTTTTCTCTCTTATCTCTTTTCACTACCTTTCTCTTTTCTCTCTTTTCTTCTATTCTCTTCTTTTTCATTTTCTCTTTTCTCTTCTTTTCTCTGCTTTTCCCTTTTCTCTTCTTTTCTCTTCTTTTGTATTTATTCTTCTTTTCTCTTCTTTTCTCTTCTTTTCACTTCATTTCTCTTCTTTTCCCTTTTCTCTTGTTTTCTCTTCTTTTCTTTTTTTCATTTCTCTTCTTTCCTCTTTTTTTCTCTTTTCTCTTCTTTTCTCTTCTTTTCTTTTCACTTATCACTTTTCTCTTCTTTGCTCTTTTCTTTTCTCCTCATTTCTCTTTTCTCTTCTTTTCTTTTTTTGCTTCTTTTCTCTCTTATCTCTTTACACTACTTTTCTCTTTTCTCTTTTTTCTTCTATTCTCTTCTTTTCCCATTTCTTTTCTTTTTCCTTTCTTTCGTCTTTTCCCTATTCTCTTTTCTCTTCTTTTCCCTTTTCTCTTCTTTTCTCTTCTTTTGTATTTATTCTTCTTTTGTCTTCTTTTCTCTTACCTCTTTTCTCTTCTTTTCTCTCTTCTCTCTTCTCTTCTTTTCCATTCCTTTGTCTTCTTTTCTTTTTTCTTCTTTTCTACGTCTTTCATTTCTCTTCTTTTCTCTTGTTTTCTTTTCACTTATCACTTTTCTCTTCTTTACTCTTTTCTTTTCTCTTCTTTTCTCTTTTCTCTTTTCTCTTCTTTTCCCTTCTTTTCTTTTCACTTATCACTTTTCTCTTCTTTACTCTTTTCTTTTCTATTCTTTTCTCTTTTCTCTTCTTTTCTCGTTTTGCTTCTTTTCTCTCTTATCTCTTTACACTACTTTTCTCTTTTCTCTTTTGTCTTCTATTCTCTTCTTTTCCCATTTCTTTTCTTTTTTCTTTTTTTGTCTTTTCCCTTTTCTCTTTTCTCTTCTTTTCCCTTTTCTCTTCTTTTCTCTTCTTTTGTATTTATTCTTCTTTTCTCTTCTTTTCTCTTATCTCTTTTCTCTTCTTTTCTCTGTTTTTCTCTTTTCTCTTTTCTCATGTTTTCTCTTCTTTTCTCTTTTCTTTTCTGTTCTTTTCTCTTTATTTCTCTTCTTTTCTCTTTTCTCTTTTTTTCTTCTATTCTATTTCTTTCATTTCTCTTCTTTTCTCTTCATTTCCCTTCTTTTCTCTTCTTTTCTTTTCACTTATCACTTTTCTCTTCTTTACTCTTTTCTTTTCTCCTCTTTTCTCTTTTCTTTTCTTTTTATTTCGTCTTTTCCCTTTTCTCTTTTCTCTTCGTTTCTCTTCTTTTCCATTTTCTCTTCTTTTCTCTTCTTTTGTATTTATTCTTCTTTTGTCTTCTTTTCTCTTACCTCTTTTCTCTTCTTTTCTCTGTTCTCTCTTCTCTTCTTTTCCATTTCTTGGTCTTCTTTTCTTTTTTTCTTCTTTTCTTTGTCTTTCATTTCTCTTCTTTTCTCTTGTTTTCTCTTCATTTCCCTTCTTTTCTCTTCTTTTCTTTTCACTTCTCACTTTTCTCTTCATTACTCTTTTCTTTTCTCTTCTTTTCTCTTTTTCTTTTTCTCTTCTTTTCTCTTTTCTCTATACTCTCCTTTTCTCTTCTTTTATCTTTTCCTTTCTTTTCTCTTTTTCTCTTTTCTCTTTTCTCTTCATTTCTCTTCTTTTCTCTTCATTTCTCTTCTTTTCTCTTCTTTACTCCTTTCTCTTTTCTCTTCTTTTCTCTTCTTTTCCCTTCTTTTCTCTTTTCTCTTGTTTTCTCTTCATTTTTCTTTTCTCTTTTCTCTTCTTTTCTTTTCATTTTCTCTTGTTTTCTCTTCTTTACCCCTTTCTTTTTTCTCTTTTCTCTTCGTTTCTCTTCTTTGCTAAACTCTCATCTTTTCTCTTCTTTTATCTTTTCTCTTGTTTTCTCTTCTTTTCTCTTTTCTCTTGTTTTCTCCTCTTTACCCCTTTCGTTTTTCTCTTTTCTCTTGTTTTCTCTTCTTTCTCTTTTCTCTTCCCTCTTCTTTTCTCTTTTCTCTTTTCTCATGTTTTCTATTCTTTTCTCTTTTCTTTTCTGTTCTTTTCTCTTCATTTCTCTTCTTTTCTCTTTTCTCTTTTCTCTTCTTTCCTTTTCACTTATCACTTTTCGCTTCTTTACTCTTTTCTTTTCTATTCTTTTCTCTTTTCTCTTCTTTTCTCGTTTTGCTTCTTTTCTCTCTTATCTCTTTACACTACTTTTTTCTTTTCTCTTTTGTCTTCAATTCTCTTCTTTTCCCATTTCTTTTCTTTTTTCTTTTTTTGTCTTTTCCCTTTTCTCTTTTCTCTTCTTTTCCCTTTTCTCTTCTTTTCTCTTCTTTTGTATTTATTCTTCTTTTGTCTTCTTTTCTCTTACCTCTTTTCTCTTCTTTTCTCTCTTCTCTCTTCTCTTCATTTCCATTCCTTTGTCTTCTTTTCTTTTTTCTTCTTTTCTATGTCTTTCATTTCTCTTCTTTTCTCTTTTCTCTTCTTTTCTCTTCTTTACTCCTTTCTCTTTTCTCTTCTTATCTCTTCTTTTCCCTTCTTTACTCTTTTCTCTTGTTTTCTCTTCATTTTTCTTTTCTCTTATCTCTTCTTTTCTTTTCTCTTTTCTCTTGTTTTCTCTTCTTTACCCCTTTCGTTTTTCTCTTTTCTCTTGTTTTCTCTTCTTTTCTTTTCACTTATCACTTTTCTCTTCTTTACTCTTTTCTTTTCTCCTCTTTTCTCTTTTCTTTTCTTTTTATTTCGTCTTTTCCCTTTTCTCTTTTCTCTTCGTTTCTCTTCTTTTCCATTTTCTCTTCTTTTCTCTTCTTTTGTATTTATTCTTCTTTTGTCTTCTTTTCTCTTACCTCTTTTCTCTTCTTTTCTCTGTTCTCTCTTCTCTTCTTTTCCATTCCTTGGTCTTCTTTTCTTTTTTTCTTCTTTTCTATGTCTTTCATTTCTCTTCTTTTCTCTTCTTTTCTTTTCACTTCTCACTTTTCTCTTCATTACTCTTTTCTTTTCTCTTCTTTTCTCTTTTCCTTTTTCTCTTCTTTTCTCTTTTCTCTATTCTCTTCTTTTCTCTTTTCCTTTCTTTTCTCTTTTACTCTTTTCTCTTTTCTCTTCATTTCTCTTCATTCTCTTTTCTCTTCTTTTCTCTTATTTACTCCTTTCTCTTCTCTTTTCTCTTCTTTTCTCTTCTTTTCTCTTTTCTCTTGTTTTCTCTTCATTTTTCTTTACTCTTTTCTCTTCTGTTCACTTCTTTTCTCATCTCTCATCTTTTCTCTTCTTTTATCTTTTCTCTTGTTTTCTCTTCTTTTCTCTTTTCTCTTTTCTCTTCTTTTCTCTTCTTTAGCCCTTTCTTTTTTCTCTTTTTTCTTCTTTTCTCTTCTTTACTCCTTTCTCTTTTCTCTTCTTATCTCTTCTTTTCCCTTCTTTACTCTTTTCTCTTGTTTTCTCTTCATTTTTCTTTTCTCTTATCTCTTCTTTTCTTTTCTCTTTTCTCTTGTTTTCTCTTCTTTACCCCTTTCGTTTTTCTCTTTTCTCTTGTTTTCTCTTCTTTTCTTTTCACTTATCACTTTTCTCTTCTTTACTCTTTTCTTTTCTCCTCTTTTCTCTTTTCTTTTCTTTTTATTTCGTCTTTTCCCTTTTCTCTTTTCTCTTCGTTTCTCTTCTTTTCCATTTTCTCTTCTTTTCTCTTCTTTTGTATTTATTCTTCTTTTGTCTTCTTTTCTCTTACCTCTTTTCTCTTCTTTTCTCTGTTCTCTCTTCTCTTCTTTTCCATTCCTTGGTCTTCTTTTCTTTTTTTCTTCTTTTCTATGTCTTTCATTTCTCTTCTTTTCTCTTCTTTTCTTTTCACTTCTCACTTTTCTCTTCATTACTCTTTTCTTTTCTCTTCTTTTCTCTTTTCCTTTTTCTCTTCTTTTCTCTTTTCTCTATTCTCTTCTTTTCTCTTTTCCTTTCTTTTCTCTTTTACTCTTTTCTCTTTTCTCTTCATTTCTCTTCTTTCTCTTTTCTCTTCTTTTCTCTTATTTACTCCTTTCTCTTCTCTTTTCTCTTCTTTTCTCTTCTTTTCTCTTTTCTCTTGTTTTCTCTTCATTTTTCTTTACTCTTTTCTCTTCTGTTCACTTCTTTTCTCATCTCTCATCTTTTCTCTTCTTTTATCTTTTCTCTTGTTTTCTCTTCTTTTCTCTTTTCTCTTTTCTCTTCTTTTCTCTTCTTTAGCCCTTTCTTTTTTCTCTTTTTTCTTCTTTTCTCTTTTTTCTCTTTTCTCTTTTCTTATGTTTTCTCTTCTTTTCTCTTTTCTTTTCTGTTCTTTTCTCTTCATTTCTCTTCTTTTCTCTTTTCTTTTTCTCTTCTTTTCTCTTCATTTCTCTTCTTTTCATTTTCTCTTGTTTTCTCTTCTTTACCCCTTTCTTTTTTCTCTTTTCTCTTCTTTTCTCTTCTTTTCACTTCATTTCTCTTCTTTTCTCTTTTCTCATGTTTTCTCTTCTTTTCTTTTTTTCATTTCTCTTCTTTTCTCTTCTTTTCTCTTCTTTTCTTTTCACTTATCACTTTTCTCTTCTTTACTCTTTTCTTTTCTCCTCTTTTCTCTTCTTTTCTTTTTTTGCTTCTTTTCTCTCTTATCTCTTTACACTACTTTTCTCTTTTCTCTTTTTTCTTCTATTCTCTTCTTTTCCCATTTCTTTTCTTTTTTCTTTCTTTCGTCTTTTCCCTATTCTCTTTTCTCTTCTTTTCTCTTCTTTTCCATTTTCTCTTCTTTTCTCTTCTTTTGTATTTATTCTTCTTTTGTCTTCTTTTCTCTTACCTCTTTTCTCTTCTTTTCTCTGTTCTCTCTTCTCTTCTTTTCCATTCCTTTGTCTTCTTTTCTTTTTTTCTTCTTTTCTTTGTCTTTCATTTCTCTTCTTTTCTCTTGTTTTCTCTTCATTTCCCTTCTTTTCTCTTCTTTTCTTTTCACTTCTCACTTTTCTCTTCATTACTCGTTTCTTTTCTCTTCTTTTCTCTTTTTCTTTTTCTCTTCTTTTCTCTTTTCTCTATACTCTCCTTTTCTCTTCTTTTATCTTTTCCTTTCTTTTCTCTTTTTCTCTTTTCTCTTTTCTCTTCATTTCTCTTCTTTTCTCTTCATTTCTCTTCTTTTCTCTTCTTTACTCCTTTCTCTTTTCTCTTCTTTTCTCTTCTTTTCCCTTCTTTTCTCTTTTCTCTTGTTTTCTCTTCATTTTTCTTTTCTCTTTTCTCTTCTTTTCTTTTCATTTTCTCTTGTTTTCTCTTCTTTACCCCTTTCTTTTTTCTCTTTTCTCTTCGTTTCTCTTCTTTGCTAAACTCTCATCTTTTCTCTTCTTTTATCTTTTCTCTTGTTTTCTCTTCTTTTCTCTTTTCTCTTGTTTTCTCCTCTTTACCCCTTTCGTTTTTCTCTTTTCTCTTGTTTTCTCTTCTTTCTCTTTTCTCTTCCCTCTTCTTTTCTCTTTTCTCTTTTCTCATGTTTTCTATTCTTTTCTCTTTTCTTTTCTGTTCTTTTCTCTTCATTTCTCTTCTTTTCTCTTTTCTCTTTTCTCTTCTTTCCTTTTCACTTATCACTTTTCGCTTCTTTACTCTTTTCTTTTCTATTCTTTTCTCTTTTCTCTTCTTTTCTCGTTTTGCTTCTTTTCTCTCTTATCTCTTTACACTACTTTTCTCTTTTCTCTTTTGTCTTCAATTCTCTTCTTTTCCCATTTCTTTTCTTTTTTCTTTTTTTGTCTTTTCCCTTTTCTCTTTTCTCTTCTTTTCCCTTTTCTCTTCTTTTCTCTTCTTTTGTATTTATTCTTCTTTTGTCTTCTTTTCTCTTACCTCTTTTCTCTTCTTTTCTCTCTTCTCTCTTCTCTTCTTTTCCATTCCTTTGTCTTCTTTTCTTTTTTCTTCTTTTCTATGTCTTTCATTTCTCTTCTTTTCTCTTTTCTCTTCTTTTCTCTTCTTTACTCCTTTCTCTTTTCTCTTCTTATCTCTTCTTTTCCCTTCTTTACTCTTTTCTCTTGTTTACTCTTCATTTTTCTTTTCTCTTATCTCTTCTTTTCTTTTCTCTTTTCTCTTGTTTTCTCTTCTTTACCCCTTTCGTTTTTCTCTTTTCTCTTGTTTTCTCTTCTTTTCTTTTCACTTATCACTTTTCTCTTCTTTACTCTTTTCTTTTCTCCTCTTTTCTCTTTTCTTTTCTTTTTATTTCGTCTTTTCCCTTTTCTCTTTTCTCTTCGTTTCTCTTCTTTTCCATTTTCTCTTCTTTTCTCTTCTTTTGTATTTATTCTTCTTTTGTCTTCTTTTCTCTTACCTCTTTTCTCTTCTTTTCTCTGTTCTCTCTTCTCTTCTTTTCCATTCCTTGGTCTTCTTTTCTTTTTTTCTTCTTTTCTATGTCTTTCATTTCTCTTCTTTTCTCTTCTTTTCTTTTCACTTCTCACTTTTCTCTTCATTACTCTTTTCTTTTCTCTTCTTTTCTCTTTTCCTTTTTCTCTTCTTTTCTCTTTTCTCTATTCTCTTCTTTTCTCTTTTCCTTTCTTTTCTCTTTTACTCTTTTCTCTTTTCTCTTCATTTCTCTTCTTTCTCTTTTCTCTTCTTTTCTCTTATTTACTCCTTTCTCTTCTCTTTTCTCTTCTTTTCTCTTCTTTTCTCTTTTCTCTTGTTTTCTCTTCATTTTTCTTTACTCTTTTCTCTTCTGTTCACTTCTTTTCTCATCTCTCATCTTTTCTCTTCTTTTATCTTTTCTCTTGTTTTCTCTTCTTTTCTCTTTTCTCTTTTCTCTTCTTTTCTCTTCTTTAGCCCTTTCTTTTTTCTCTTTTTTCTTCTTTTCTCTTCTTTACTCCTTTCTCTTTTCTCTTCTTATCTCTTCTTTTCCCTTCTTTACTCTTTTCTCTTGTTTTCTCTTCATTTTTCTTTTCTCTTATCTCTTCTTTTCTTTTCTCTTTTCTCTTGTTTTCTCTTCTTTACCCCTTTCGTTTTTCTCTTTTCTCTTGTTTTCTCTTCTTTTCTTTTCACTTATCACTTTTCTCTTCTTTACTCTTTTCTTTTCTCCTCTTTTCTCTTTTCTTTTCTTTTTATTTC
This sequence comes from Chiloscyllium punctatum, assembly GCF_047496795.1. Lineage (NCBI taxonomy): Eukaryota > Metazoa > Chordata > Chondrichthyes > Orectolobiformes > Hemiscylliidae > Chiloscyllium > Chiloscyllium punctatum. The sequence goes on along the minus strand of NC_092762.1, from coordinate 35,302,068 downwards.
GTCTTTTCCCTTTTCTCTTTTCTCTTCGTTTCTCTTCTTTTCCATTTTCTCTTCTTTTCTCTTCTTTTGTATTTATTCTTCTTTTGTCTTCTTTTCTCTTACCTCTTTTCTCTTCTTTTCTCTGTTCTCTCTTCTCTTCTTTTCCATTCCTTGGTCTTCTTTTCTTTTTTTCTTCTTTTCTATGTCTTTCATTTCTCTTCTTTTCTCTTCTTTTCTTTTCACTTCTCACTTTTCTCTTCATTACTCTTTTCTTTTCTCTTCTTTTCTCTTTTCCTTTTTCTCTTCTTTTCTCTTTTCTCTATTCTCTTCTTTTCTCTTTTCCTTTCTTTTCTCTTTTACTCTTTTCTCTTTTCTCTTCATTTCTCTTCTTTCTCTTTTCTCTTCTTTTCTCTTATTTACTCCTTTCTCTTCTCTTTTCTCTTCTTTTCTCTTCTTTTCTCTTTTCTCTTGTTTTCTCTTCATTTTTCTTTACTCTTTTCTCTTCTGTTCACTTCTTTTCTCATCTCTCATCTTTTCTCTTCTTTTATCTTTTCTCTTGTTTTCTCTTCTTTTCTCTTTTCTCTTTTCTCTTCTTTTCTCTTCTTTAGCCCTTTCTTTTTTCTCTTTTTTCTTCTTTTCTCTTTTTTCTCTTTTCTCTTTTCTTATGTTTTCTCTTCTTTTCTCTTTTCTTTTCTGTTCTTTTCTCTTCATTTCTCTTCTTTTCTCTTTTCTTTTTCTCTTCTTTTCTCTTCATTTCTCTTCTTTTCATTTTCTCTTGTTTTCTCTTCTTTACCCCTTTCTTTTTTCTCTTTTCTCTTCTTTTCTCTTCTTTTCACTTCATTTCTCTTCTTTTCTCTTTTCTCTTGTTTTCTCTTCTTTTCTTTTTTTCATTTCTCTTCTTTTCTCTTCTTTTCTCTTCTTTTCTTTTCACTTATCACTTTTCTCTTCTTTACTCTTTTCTTTTCTCCTCTTTTCTCTTCTTTTCTTTTTTTGCTTCTTTTCTCTCTTATCTCTTTACACTACTTTTCTCTTTTCTCTTTTTTCTTCTATTCTCTTCTTTTCCCATTTCTTTTCTTTTTTCTTTCTTTCGTCTTTTCCCTATTCTCTTTTCTCTTCTTTTCTCTTCTTTTCCATTTTCTCTTCTTTTCTCTTCTTTTGTATTTATTCTTCTTTTGTCTTCTTTTCTCTTACCTCTTTTCTCTTCTTTTCTCTGTTCTCTCTTCTCTTCTTTTCCATTCCTTTGTCTTCTTTTCTTTTTTTCTTCTTTTCTTTGTCTTTCATTTCTCTTCTTTTCTCTTGTTTTCTCTTCATTTCCCTTCTTTTCTCTTCTTTTCTTTTCACTTCTCACTTTTCTCTTCATTACTCATTTCTTTTCTCTTCTTTTCTCTTTTTCTTTTTCTCTTCTTTTCTCTTTTCTCTATACTCTCCTTTTCTCTTCTTTTATCTTTTCCTTTCTTTTCTCTTTTTCTCTTTTCTCTTTTCTCTTCATTTCTCTTCTTTTCTCTTCATTTCTCTTCTTTTCTCTTCTTTACTCCTTTCTCTTTTCTCTTCTTTTCTCTTCTTTTCCCTTCTTTTCTCTTTTCTCTTGTTTTCTCTTCATTTTTCTTTTCTCTTTTCTCTTCTTTTCTTTTCATTTTCTCTTGTTTTCTCTTCTTTACCCCTTTCTTTTTTCTCTTTTCTCTTCGTTTCTCTTCTTTGCTAAACTCTCATCTTTTCTCTTCTTTTATCTTTTCTCTTGTTTTCTCTTCTTTTCTCTTTTCTCTTGTTTTCTCCTCTTTACCCCTTTCGTTTTTCTCTTTTCTCTTGTTTTCTCTTCTTTCTCTTTTCTCTTCCCTCTTCTTTTCTCTTTTCTCTTTTCTCATGTTTTCTATTCTTTTCTCTTTTCTTTTCTGTTCTTTTCTCTTCATTTCTCTTCTTTTCTCTTTTCTCTTTTCTCTTCTTTCCTTTTCACTTATCACTTTTCGCTTCTTTACTCTTTTCTTTTCTATTCTTTTCTCTTTTCTCTTCTTTTCTCGTTTTGCTTCTTTTCTCTCTTATCTCTTTACACTACTTTTCTCTTTTCTCTTTTGTCTTCAATTCTCTTCTTTTCCCATTTCTTTTCTTTTTTCTTTTTTTGTCTTTTCCCTTTTCTCTTTTCTCTTCTTTTCCCTTTTCTCTTCTTTTCTCTTCTTTTGTATTTATTCTTCTTTTGTCTTCTTTTCTCTTACCTCTTTTCTCTTCTTTTCTCTCTTCTCTCTTCTCTTCTTTTCCATTCCTTTGTCTTCTTTTCTTTTTTCTTCTTTTCTATGTCTTTCATTTCTCTTCTTTTCTCTTTTCTCTTCTTTTCTCTTCTTTACTCCTTTCTCTTTTCTCTTCTTATCTCTTCTTTTCCCTTCTTTACTCTTTTCTCTTGTTTTCTCTTCATTTTTCTTTTCTCTTATCTCTTCTTTTCTTTTCTCTTTTCTCTTGTTTTCTCTTATTTACCCCTTTCGTTTTTCTCTTTTCTCTTGTTTTCTCTTCTTTTCTTTTCACTTATCACTTTTCTCTTCTTTACTCTTTTCTTTTCTCCTCTTTTCTCTTTTCTTTTCTTTTTATTTCGTCTTTTCCCTTTTCTCTTTTCTCTTCGTTTCTCTTCTTTTCCATTTTCTCTTCTTTTCTCTTCTTTTGTATTTATTCTTCTTTTGTCTTCTTTTCTCTTACCTCTTTTCTCTTCTTTTCTCTGTTCTCTCTTCTCTTCTTTTCCATTCCTTGGTCTTCTTTTCTTTTTTTCTTCTTTTCTATGTCTTTCATTTCTCTTCTTTTCTCTTCTTTTCTTTTCACTTCTCACTTTTCTCTTCATTACTCTTTTCTTTTCTCTTCTTTTCTCTTTTTCTTTTTCTCTTCTTTTCTCTTTTCACTATACTCTTCTTTTCTCTTCTTTTATCTTTTCCTTTCTTTTCTCTTTTTCTCTTTTCTCTTTTCTCTTCATTTCTCTTCTTTTCTCTTTTCTCTTCTTTTCTCTTTTTTACTCCTTTCTCTTTTCTCTTCTTTTCTCTTCTTTTCCCTTCTTTTCTCTTGTTTTCTCTTCATTTTTCTTTTCTCTTTTCTCTTCGTTTCTTTTCATTTTCTCTTGTTTTCTCTTCTTTACCCCTTTCATTTTTCTCTTTTCTCTTCGTTTCTCTTCTTTTCTAAACTCTCATCTTATCTCTTCTTTTATCTTTTCTCTTGTTTTCTCTTCTTTTCTCTTTTCTCTTGTTTTCTCTTCTTTACCCCTTTCGTTTTTCTCTTTTCTCTTGTTTTCTCTTCTTTCTCTTTTCTCTTTTCTCTTCTTTTCTCTTTTCTCTTTTCTCATGTTTTCTCTTCTTTTCTCTTTTCTTTTCTGTTCTTTTCTCTTCATTTCTCTTCTTTTCTCTTTTCTCTTTTCTCTTTTTTTCTCTTCATTTCTCTTCTTTTCACTATTCTCTTGTTTTCTCTTCTTTTCTTTTTTTTCATTTCTATTCTTTTCTCTTCTTTTCTCTTTTGTCTTCTTTTCTCTTCTTTTCTTTTCATTTATCACTTTAGTCTTCTTTACTCTTTTCTTTTCTCCTCTTTTCTCTTTTCTCTTCCTTTCTCTTTTTGCTTCTTTTCTCTCTTATCTCTTTTCACTACTTTTATCTTTTCTCTCTTTTCTTCTATTCTCTTCTTTTCCATTTTCTCTTTTCTCTTCTTTTTTCTTTCCTTTACCTTTTCTCTTCTTTTCTCTTCTTTTGTATTTATTCTACTTTTCGCTTCTTTTCTCTTCTTTTCACTTCATTTCTCTTCTTTTCCCTTGTTTTCTCTTCTTTTCTTTTTTTTCATTTCTCTTCTTTTCTCTTTTTTTCTCTTTTCTCTTCTTTACTCTTTTCTTTTCTCCTCTTTTCTCTTTTCTCTTCTTTTCTCTTTTTGCTTCTTTTCTCTCTTATCTCTTTCCACTACTTTGCTCCTTTCTCTTCTTTTTTCATCTTTTGCATTTATTCTTCTTTTCTCTTCTTTTCTCTTATCTCTTTTCTCTTCTTTACACCGTTCTTTTTTCTCTTCTTTTCTCTTCTTTTCCCTTCTTTTCTCTTTTCTCTTGTTTTCTCTTCATTTTTCTTTTCTCTTTTCTCTTCTTTTCTTTTCATTTTCTCTTGTCTTCTCTTCTTTACCCCTTTCATTTTTCTCTTTTCTCTTCGTTTCTCTTCTTTTCTAAACTCTCATCTTTTCTCTTCTTTTATCTTTTCTCTTGTTTTTTCTTCTTTTCTCTTTTCTCTTGTTTTCTCTTCTTTACCCCTTTCGTTTTTCTCTTTTCTGTTGTTTTCTCTTCTTTCTCTTTTCTCTTTTCTCTTCTTTTCTCTTTTCTCTTTTCTCATGTTTTCTCTTCTTTTCTCTTTTCTTTTCTGTTCTTTTCTCTTCATTTCTCTTCTTTTCTCTTTTCTCTTCTTTTCTCTTCATTTCTCTTCTTTTCACTTTTCTCTTGTTTTCTCTTCATTTCTATTTTTTCATTTCTCTTCTTTTCTCTTCTTTTCTCTTTTGTCTTCTTTTCTCTTCTTTTCTTTTCATTTATCACTTTTCTCTTCTTTACTCTTTTCTTTTCTCCTCTTTTCTCTTTTCTCTTCCTTTCTCCTTTTGCTTCTTTTCTCTCTTATCTCTTTTCACTACCTTTCTCTTTTCTCTCTTTTCTTCTATTCTCTTCTTTTTCATTTTCTCTTTTCTCTTCTTTTCTCTGCTTTTCCCTTTTCTCTTCTTTTCTCTTCTTTTGTATGTATTCTTCTTTTCTTTTCTTTTCTCTTCTTTTCACTTCATTTCTCTTCTTTTCACTTTTCTCTTGTTTTCTCTTCTTTTCTTTTTTCATTTCTCTTCTTTTCTCTTTTTTTCTCTTTTCTCTTCTTTTATCTTCTTTTCTTTTCACTTATCACTTTTCTCTTCTTTGCTCTTTTCTTTTCTCCTCTTTTCTCTTTCTCTTCTTTTCTTTTTTTGCTTCTTTTCTCTCTTATCCCTTAACACTACTTTTCTCTTTTCTCTTTTTTCTTCTATTCTCTTCTTTTCCCATTTCTTTTCTTTTTCCTTTCTTTCGTCTTTTCCCTATTCTCTTTTCTCTTCTTTTCTCTTCTTTTGTATTTATTCTTCTTTTGTCTTCTTTTCTCTTACCTCTTTTCTTTCCTTTTCTCTGTTCTCTCTTCTCTTCTTTTCCATTCCTTTGTCTTCTTTTCTTTTTTCTTCTTTTCTATGTCTTTCATTTCTCTTCTTTTCTCTTGTTTTCTTTTCACTTATCACTTTTCTCTTCTTTACTCTTTTCTTTTCTCTTTTCTCTTTTCTCTTCTTTTCTCTTCTTTTCTTTTCACTTATCACTTTTCTCTTCTTTACTCTTTTCTTTTCTCTTCTTTTCTCTTTTCTCTTCTTTCTCGTTTTGCTTCTTTTCTCTCTTATCTCTTTACACTACTTTTCTCTTTTCTCTTTTGTCTTCTATTCTCTTCTTTTCCCATTTCTTTTCTTTTTTCTTTTTTTTGTCTTTTCCCTTTTCTCTTTTCTCTTCTTTTCCCTTTTCTCTTCTTTTCTCTTCTTTTGTATTTATTCTTCTTTTCTCTTCTTTTCTCTTATCTCTTTTCTCTTCTTTTCTCTGTTCTCTTTTCTCTTCTTTTCGCTTCCTTTCTCTTCTTTTCTCTTTTCTCTTTTTTTTCTTATATTCTGTTTCTTTCATTTCTCTTCTTTTCTCTTCATTTCCCTTCTTTTCTCTTCTTTTCTTTTCACTTATCACTTTTCTCTTCTTTACTCTTTTCGTTTCTCTTCTTTTCTCTTTTCTCTTCTTTTCTCTGTTCTCTTTTCTCTTCTTTTCCCTTCCTTTCTCTTCTTTTCTCTTTTCTCTTCTTTTTTCTTCTATTCTATTTCTTTCATTTCTCTTCTTTTCTCTTCATTTCCCTTCTTTTCTCTTCTTTTCTTTTCACTTATCACTTTTCTCTTCTTTACTCTTTTCTTTTCTCCTCTTTTCTCTTTTCTCTTCTTTTCTCTTTTTGCTTCTTTTCTCTCTTATCTCTTTCCACTACTTTTCTCCTTTCTCTTCTTTTCTCTTCTTTTGCATTTATTCTTCTTTTCTCTTCTTTTCTCTTATCTCTTTTCTCTTCTTTACACCGTTCTTTTTTCTCTTCTTTTCCCTTCCTTTCTCTTCTTTTCTCTTTTCTCTTGTTTTCTCTTCTTTTCTATTTTTTTCATTTCTCTTCTTTTCACTTCATTTCCCTTCTTTTCTCTTCTTTTCTTTTCACTTATCACTTTTCTCTTCTTTACTCTTTTCGTTTCTCTTCTTTTCTCTTTCCTCTTCTTTTTTCTTTTTCTCTTTTCTCTTTTTGCTTCTTTTCTCTCTTATCTCTTTTCACTACTTTTTTCTTTTCTCTTTTTTCTTCTATTCTCTTCTTTTCTCTTTTCTTTTCTTTTTATTTCGTCTTTTCCCTTTTCTCTTTTCTCTTCGTATCTCTTCTTTTCCCTTTTCTCTTCTTTTCTCTTCTTTTGTATTTATTCTTCTTTTCTCTTCTTTTCTCTTATCTCTTTTCTCTTCATTTCTCTTTTGTCTTTTCTCTTCTTTTCTCTTTTCTCTTTTCTCTTTTTGGTTCTTTTCTCTCTTCTCTCTTTTCACTACTTTTCTCTTTTTTTCTTCTATTCTCTTCTTTTCCCTTTGCTATTATCTCTTTTCTCTTCATTTCTCTGCATTTCTCTTTTGTCTTTACTGTCTGTTCGCTCCTTTTCTCTTCTTCTAATATTCCCCTGTTTTCTCTTCTTTTCTCTTCTGTTCTCTTCTTTTCTCTTTTCTCTATTCTCTTCTTTTCTCTTTTCTGTTTTCTCTTATCTCCTTACCCTTCTTTTCTCTTCTGTTCCCTTCTTGTCTCTTTTCTCTTTTCTCTTCTATTTTCTTTTCTTTTCTCTTCTGTTCTCGTCTTTTCTCTTTTCCTTTTTCTCTTCTTTTCTCTTTTCTCTATTCTCTTCTTTTCTCTTTTCCTTTCTTTTCTCTTTTACTCTTTTCTCTTTTCTCTTCATTTCTCTTCTTTCTCTTTTCTCTTCTTTTCTCTTATTTACTCCTTTCTCTTCTCTTTTCTCTTCTTTTCTCTTTTCTCTTGTTTTCTCTTCATTTTTCTTTACTCTTTTCTCTTCTGTTCACTTCTTTTCTCATCTCTCATCTTTTCTCTTCTTTTATCTTTTCTCTTGTTTTCTCTTCTTTTCTCTTTTCTCTTTTCTCTTCTTTTCTCTTCTTTAGCCCTTTCTTTTTTCTCTTTTTTCTTCTTTTCTCTTTTTTCTCTTTTCTCTTTTCTTATGTTTTCTCTTCTTTTCTCTTTTCTTTTCTGTTCTTTTCTCTTCATTTCTCTTCTTTTCTCTTTTCTTTTTCTCTTCTTTTCTCTTCATTTCTCTTCTTTTCATTTTCTCTTGTTTTCTCTTCTTTACCCCTTTCTTTTTTCTCTTTTCTCTTCTTTTCTCTTCTTTTCACTTCATTTCTCTTCTTTTCTCTTTTCTCTTGTTTTCTCTTCTTTTCTTTTTTTCATTTCTCTTCTTTTCTCTTCTTTTCTCTTCTTTTCTTTTCACTTATCACTTTTCTCTTCTTTACTCTTTTCTTTTCTCCTCTTTTCTCTTCTTTTCTTTTTTTGCTTCTTTTCTCTCTTATCTCTTTACACTACTTTTCTCTTTTCTCTTTTTTCTTCTATTCTCTTCTTTTCCCATTTCTTTTCTTTTTTCTTTCTTTCGTCTTTTCCCTATTCTCTTTTCTCTTCTTTTCTCTTCTTTTCCATTTTCTCTTCTTTTCTCTTCTTTTGTATTTATTCTTCTTTTGTCTTCTTTTCTCTTACCTCTTTTCTCTTCTTTTCTCTGTTCTCTCTTCTCTTCTTTTCCATTCCTTTGTCTTCTTTTCTTTTTTCTTCTTTTCTTTGTCTTTCATTTCTCTTCTTTTCTCTTGTTTTCTCTTCATTTCCCTTCTTTTCTCTTCTTTTCTTTTCACTTCTCACTTTTCTCTTCATTACTCGTTTCTTTTCTCTTCTTTTCTCTTTTTCTTTTTCTCTTCTTTTCTCTTTTCTCTATACTCTCCTTTTCTCTTCTTTTATCTTTTCCTTTCTTTTCTCTTTTTCTCTTTTCTCTTTTCTCTTCATTTCTCTTCTTTTCTCTTCATTTCTCTTCTTTTCTCTTCTTTACTCCTTTCTCTTTTCTCTTCTTTTCTCTTCTTTTCCCTTCTTTTCTCTTTTCTCTTGTTTTCTCTTCATTTTTCTTTTCTCTTTTCTCTTCTTTTCTTTTCATTTTCTCTTGTTTTCTCTTCTTTACCCCTTTCTTTTTTCTCTTTTCTCTTCGTTTCTCTTCTTTGCTAAACTCTCATCTTTTCTCTTCTTTTATCTTTTCTCTTGTTTTCTCTTCTTTTCTCTTTTCTCTTGTTTTCTCCTCTTTACCCCTTTCGTTTTTCTCTTTTCTCTTGTTTTCTCTTCTTTCTCTTTTCTCTTCCCTCTTCTTTTCTCTTTTCTCTTTTCTCATGTTTTCTATTCTTTTCTCTTTTCTTTTCTGTTCTTTTCTCTTCATTTCTCTTCTTTTCTCTTTTCTCTTTTCTCTTCTTTCCTTTTCACTTATCACTTTTCGCTTCTTTACTCTTTTCTTTTCTATTCTTTTCTCTTTTCTCTTCTTTTCTCGTTTTGCTTCTTTTCTCTCTTATCTCTTTACACTACTTTTCTCTTTTCTCTTTTGTCTTCAATTCTCTTCTTTTCCCATTTCTTTTCTTTTTTCTTTTTTTGTCTTTTCCCTTTTCTCTTTTCTCTTCTTTTCCCTTTTCTCTTCTTTTCTCTTCTTTTGTATTTATTCTTCTTTTGTCTTCTTTTCTCTTACCTCTTTTCTCTTCTTTTCTCTCTTCTCTCTTCTCTTCTTTTCCATTCCTTTGTCTTCTTTTCTTTTTTCTTCTTTTCTATGTCTTTCATTTCTCTTCTTTTCTCTTTTCTCTTCTTTTCTCTTCTTTACTCCTTTCTCTTTTCTCTTCTTATCTCTTCTTTTCCCTTCTTTACTCTTTTCTCTTGTTTTCTCTTCATCTTTCTTTTCTCTTATCTCTTCTTTTCTTTTCTCTTTTCTCTTGTTTTCTCTTATTTACCCCTTTCGTTTTTCTCTTTTCTCTTGTTTTCTCTTCTTTTCTTTTCACTTATCACTTTTCTCTTCTTTACTCTTTTCTTTTCTCCTCTTTTCTCTTTTCTTTTCTTTTTATTTCGTCTTTTCCCTTTTCTCTTTTCTCTTCGTTTCTCTTCTTTTCCATTTTCTCTTCTTTTCTCTTCTTTTGTATTTATTCTTCTTTTGTCTTCTTTTCTCTTACCTCTTTTCTCTTCTTTTCTCTGTTCTCTCTTCTCTTCTTTTCCATTCCTTGGTCTTCTTTTCTTTTTTTCTTCTTTTCTATGTCTTTCATTTCTCTTCTTTTCTCTTCTTTTCTTTTCACTTCTCACTTTTCTCTTCATTACTCTTTTCTTTTCTCTTCTTTTCTCTTTTTCTTTTTCTCTTCTTTTCTCTTTTCACTATACTCTTCTTTTCTCTTCTTTTATCTTTTCCTTTCTTTTCTCTTTTCTCTTTTCTCTTCATTTCTCTTCTTTTCTCTTTTCTCTTCTTTTCTCTTTTTTACTCCTTTCTCTTTTCTCTTCTTTTCTCTTCTTTTCCCTTCTTTTCTCTTGTTTTCTCTTCATTTTTCTTTTCTCTTTTCTCTTCGTTTCTTTTCATTTTCTCTTGTTTTCTCTTCTTTACCCCTTTCATTTTTCTCTTTTCTCTTCGTTTCTCTTCTTTTCTAAACTCTCATCTTATCTCTTCTTTTATCTTTTCTCTTGTTTTCTCTTGTTTTCTCTTTTCTCTTGTTTTCTCTTCTTTACCCCTTTCGTTTTTCTCTTTTCTCTTGTTTTCTCTTCTTTCTCTTTTCTCTTTTCTCTTCTTTTCTCTTTTCTCTTTTCTCATGTTTTCTCTTCTTTTCTCTTTTCTTTTCTGTTCTTTTCTCTTCATTTCTCTTCTTTTCACTATTCTCTTGTTTTCTCTTCTTTTCTCTTCTTTTCACTATTCTCTTGTTTTCTCTTCTTTTCTTTTTTTTCATTTCTATTCTTTTCTCTTCTTTTCTCTTTTGTCTTCTTTTCTCTTCTTTTCTTTTCATTTATCACTTTAGTCTTCTTTACTCTTTTCTTTTCTCCTCTTTTCTCTTTTCTCTTCCTTTCTCTTTTTGCTTCTTTTCTCTCTTATCTCTTTTCACTACTTTTATCTTTTCTCTCTTTTCTTCTATTCTCTTCTTTTCCATTTTCTCTTTTCTCTTCTTTTTTCTTTCCTTTACCTTTTCTCTTCTTTTCTCTTCTTTTGTATTTATTCTACTTTTCGCTTCTTTTCTCTTCTTTTCACTTCATTTCTCTTCTTTTCCCTTGTTTTCTCTTCTTTTCTTTTTTTTCATTTCTCTTCTTTTCTCTTTTTTTCTCTTTTCTCTTCTTTACTCTTTTCTTTTCTCCTCTTTTCTCTTTTCTCTTCTTTTCTCTTTTTGCTTCTTTTCTCTCTTATCTCTTTCCACTACTTTGCTCCTTTCTCTTCTTTTTTCATCTTTTGCATTTATTCTTCTTTTCTCTTCTTTTCTCTTATCTCTTTTCTCTTCTTTACACCGTTCTTTTTTCTCTTCTTTTCTCTTCTTTTCCCTTCTTTTCTCTTTTCTCTTGTTTTCTCTTCATTTTTCTTTTCTCTTTTCTCTTCTTTTCTTTTCATTTTCTCTTGTCTTCTCTTCTTTACCCCTTTCATTTTTCTCTTTTCTCTTCGTTTCTCTTCTTTTCTAAACTCTCATCTTTTCTCTTCTTTTATCTTTTCTCTTGTTTTTTCTTCTTTTCTCTTTTCTCTTGTTTTCTCTTCTTTACCCCTTTCGTTTTTCTCTTTTCTGTTGTTTTCTCTTCTTTCTCTTTTCTCTTTTCTCTTCTTTTCTCTTTTCTCTTTTCTCATGTTTTCTCTTCTTTTCTCTTTTCTTTTCTGTTCTTTTCTCTTCATTTCTCTTCTTTTCTCTTTTCTCTTCTTTTCTCTTCATTTCTCTTCTTTTCACTTTTCTCTTGTTTTCTCTTCATTTCTATTTTTTCATTTCTCTTCTTTTCTCTTCTTTTCTCTTTTGTCTTCTTTTCTCTTCTTTTCTTTTCATTTATCACTTTTCTCTTCTTTACTCTTTTCTTTTCTCCTCTTTTCTCTTTTCTCTTCCTTTCTCCTTTTGCTTCTTTTCTCTCTTATCTCTTTTCACTACCTTTCTCTTTTCTCTCTTTTCTTCTATTCTCTTCTTTTTCATTTTCTCTTTTCTCTTCTTTTCTCTGCTTTTCCCTTTTCTCTTCTTTTCTCTTCTTTTGTATTTATTCTTCTTTTCTTTTCTTTTCTCTTCTTTTCACTTCATTTCTCTTCTTTTCACTTTTCTCTTGTTTTCTCTTCTTTTCTTTTTTCATTTCTCTTCTTTTCTCTTTTTTTCTCTTTTCTCTTCTTTTATCTTCTTTTCTTTTCACTTATCACTTTTCTCTTCTTTGCTCTTTTCTTTTCTCCTCTTTTCTCTTTCTCTTCTTTTCTTTTTTTGCTTCTTTTCTCTCTTATCCCTTAACACTACTTTTCTCTTTTCTCTTTTTTCTTCTATTCTCTTCTTTTCCCATTTCTTTTCTTTTTCCTTTCTTTCGTCTTTTCCCTATTCTCTTTTTTCTTCTTTTCTCTTCTTTTGTATTTATTCTTCTTTTGTCTTCTTTTCTCTTACCTCTTTTCTTTCCTTTTCTCTGTTCTCTCTTCTCTTCTTTTCCATTCCTTTGTCTTCTTTTCTTTTTTCTTCTTTTCTATGTCTTTCATTTCTCTTCTTTTCTCTTGTTTTCTTTTCACTTATCACTTTTCTCTTCTTTACTCTTTTCTTTTCTCTTTTCTCTTTTCTCTTCTTTTCTCTTCTTTTCTTTTCACTTATCACTTTTCTCTTCTTTACTCTTTTCTTTTCTCTTCTTTTCTCTTTTCTCTTCTTTCTCGTTTTGCTTCTTTTCTCTCTTATCTCTTTACACTACTTTTCTCTTTTCTCTTTTGTCTTCTATTCTCTTCTTTTCCCATTTCTTTTCTTTTTTCTTTTTTTTGTCTTTTCCCTTTTCTCTTTTCTCTTCTTTTCCCTTTTCTCTTCTTTTCTCTTCTTTTGTATTTATTCTTCTTTTCTCTTCTTTTCTCTTATCTCTTTTCTCTTCTTTTCTCTGTTCTCTTTTCTCTTCTTTTCGCTTCCTTTCTCTTCTTTTCTCTTTTCTCTTTTTTTTCTTATATTCTGTTTCTTTCATTTCTCTTCTTTTCTCTTCATTTCCCTTCTTTTCTCTTCTTTTCTTTTCACTTATCACTTTTCTCTTCTTTACTCTTTTCGTTTCTCTTCTTTTCTCTTTTCTCTTCTTTTCTCTGTTCTCTTTTCTCTTCTTTTCCCTTCCTTTCTCTTCTTTTCTCTTTTCTCTTCTTTTTTCTTCTATTCTATTTCTTTCATTTCTCTTCTTTTCTCTTCATTTCCCTTCTTTTCTCTTCTTTTCTTTTCACTTATCACTTTTCTCTTCTTTACTCTTTTCTTTTCTCCTCTTTTCTCTTTTCTCTTCTTTTCTCTTTTTGCTTCTTTTCTCTCTTATCTCTTTCCACTACTTTTCTCCTTTCTCTTCTTTTCTCTTCTTTTGCATTTATTCTTCTTTTCTCTTCTTTTCTCTTATCTCTTTTCTCTTCTTTACACCGTTCTTTTTTCTCTTCTTTTCCCTTCCTTTCTCTTCTTTTCTCTTTTCTCTTGTTTTCTCTTCTTTTCTATTTTTTTCATTTCTCTTCTTTTCACTTCATTTCCCTTCTTTTCTCTTCTTTTCTTTTCACTTATCACTTTTCTCTTCTTTACTCTTTTCGTTTCTCTCCTTTTCTCTTTCCTCTTCTTTTTTCTTTTTCTCTTTTCTCTTTTTGCTTCTTTTCTCTCTTATCTCTTTTCACTACTTTTTTCTTTTCTCTTTTTTCTTCTATTCTCTTCTTTTCTCTTTTCTTTTCTTTTTATTTCGTCTTTTCCCTTTTCTCTTTTCTCTTCGTATCTCTTCTTTTCCCTTTTCTCTTCTTTTCTCTTCTTTTGTATTTATTCTTCTTTTCTCTTCTTTTCTCTTATCTGTTTTCTCTTCATTTCTCTTTTGTCTTTTCTCTTCTTTTCTCTTTTCTCTTTTCTCTTTTTGGTTCTTTTCTCTCTTCTCTCTTTTCACTACTTTTCTCTTTTTTTCTTCTATTCTCTTCTTTTCCCTTTGCTATTATCTCTTTTCTCTTCATTTCTCTGCATTTCTCTTTTGTCTTTACTGTCTGTTCGCTCCTTTTCTCTTCTTCTAATATTCCCCTGTTTTCTCTTCTTTTCTCTTCTGTTCTCTTCTTTTCTCTTTTCTCTATTCTCTTCTTTTCTCTTTTCTGTTTTCTCTTATCTCCTTACCCTTCTTTTCTCTTCTGTTCCCTTCTTGTCTCTTTTCTCTTTTCTCTTCTATTTTCTTTTCTTTTCTCTTCTGTTCTCGTCTTTTCTCTTTTCCTTTTTCTCTTCTTTTCTCTTTTCTCTATTCTCTTCTTTTCTCTTTTCCTTTCTTTTCTCTTTTACTCTTTTCTCTTTTCTCTTCATTTCTCTTCTTTCTCTTTTCTCTTCTTTTCTCTTATTTACTCCGTTCTCTTCTCTTTTCTCTTCTTTTCTCTTTTCTCTTGTTTTCTCTTCATTTTTCTTTACTCTTTTCTCTTCTGTTCACTTCTTTTCTCATCTCTCATCTTTTCTCTTCTTTTATCTTTTCTCTTGTTTTCTCTTCTTTTCTCTTTTCTCTTTTCTCTTCTTTTCTCTTCTTTAGCCCTTTCTTTTTTCTCTTTTTTCTTCTTTTCTCTTTTTTCTCTTTTCTCTTTTCTTATGTTTTCTCTTCTTTTCTCTTTTCTTTTCTGTTCTTTTCTCTTCATTTCTCTTCTTTTCTCTTTTCTTTTTCTCTTCTTTTCTCTTCATTTCTCTTCTTTTCATTTTCTCTTGTTTTCTCTTCTTTACCCCTTTCTTTTTTCTCTTTTCTCTTCTTTTCTCTTCTTTTCACTTCATTTCTCTTCTTTTCTCTTTTCTCTTGTTTTCTCTTCTTTTCTTTTTTTCATTTCTCTTCTTTTCTCTTCTTTTCTCTTCTTTTCTTTTCACTTATCACTTTTCTCTTCTTTACTCTTTTCTTTTCTCCTCTTTTCTCTTCTTTTCTTTTTTTGCTTCTTTTCTCTCTTATCTCTTTACACTACTTTTCTCTTTTCTCTTTTTTCTTCTATTCTCTTCTTTTCCCATTTCTTTTCTTTTTTCTTTCTTTCGTCTTTTCCCTATTCTCTTTTCTCTTCTTTTCTCTTCTTTTCCATTTTCTCTTCTTTTCTCTTCTTTTGTATTTATTCTTCTTTTGTCTTCTTTTCTCTTACCTCTTTTCTCTTCTTTTCTCTGTTCTCTCTTCTCTTCTTTTCCATTCCTTTGTCTTCTTTTCTTTTTTTCTTCTTTTCTTTGTCTTTCATTTCTCTTCTTTTCTCTTGTTTTCTCTTCATTTCCCTTCTTTTCTCTTCTTTTCTTTTCACTTCTCACTTTTCTCTTCATTACTCATTTCTTTTCTCTTCTTTTCTCTTTTTCTTTTTCTCTTCTTTTCTCTTTTCTCTATACTCTCCTTTTCTCTTCTTTTATCTTTTCCTTTCTTTTCTCTTTTTCTCTTTTCTCTTTTCTCTTCATTTCTCTTCTTTTCTCTTCATTTCTCTTCTTTTCTCTTCTTTACTCCTTTCTCTTTTCTCTTCTTTTCTCTTCTTTTCCCTTCTTTTCTCTTTTCTCTTGTTTTCTCTTCATTTTTCTTTTCTCTTTTCTCTTCTTTTCTTTTCATTTTCTCTTGTTTTCTCTTCTTTACCCCTTTCTTTTTTCTCTTTTCTCTTCGTTTCTCTTCTTTGCTAAACTCTCATCTTTTCTCTTCTTTTATCTTTTCTCTTGTTTTCTCTTCTTTTCTCTTTTCTCTTGTTTTCTCCTCTTTACCCCTTTCGTTTTTCTCTTTTCTCTTGTTTTCTCTTCTTTCTCTTTTCTCTTCCCTCTTCTTTTCTCTTTTCTCTTTTCTCATGTTTTCTATTCTTTTCTCTTTTCTTTTCTGTTCTTTTCTCTTCATTTCTCTTCTTTTCTCTTTTCTCTTTTCTCTTCTTTCCTTTTCACTTATCACTTTTCGCTTCTTTACTCTTTTCTTTTCTATTCTTTTCTCTTTTCTCTTCTTTTCTCGTTTTGCTTCTTTTCTCTCTTATCTCTTTACACTACTTTTCTCTTTTCTCTTTTGTCTTCAATTCTCTTCTTTTCCCATTTCTTTTCTTTTTTCTTTTTTTGTCTTTTCCCTTTTCTCTTTTCTCTTCTTTTCCCTTTTCTCTTCTTTTCTCTTCTTTTGTCTTCTTTTCTCTTACCTCTTTTCTCTTCTTTTCTCTCTTCTCTCTTCTCTTCTTTTCCATTCCTTTGTCTTCTTTTCTTTTTTCTTCTTTTCTATGTCTTTCATTTCTCTTCTTTTCTATTTTCTCTTCTTTTCTCTTCTTTACTCCTTTCTCTTTTCTCTTCTTATCTCTTCTTTTCCCTTCTTTACTCTTTTCTCTTGTTTTCTCTTCATTTTTCTTTTCTCTTATCTCTTCTTTTCTTTTCATTTTCTCTTGTTTTCTCTTCTTTACCCCTTTCGTTTTTCTCTTTTCTCTTGTTTTCTCTTCTTTCTCTTTTCTCTTTTCTCTTCTTTTCTCTTCTTTTCTCTTTTCTTTTCTGTTCTTTTCTGTTCTTTTCTCTTCATTTCTCTTTTCTCTTTTCTCCTCTTTTCACTTTTCACTTGTTTTCTCTTCTTTTCTATTTTTTCATTTCTCTTCTTTTCTCTTTTCTCTTTTGTCTTCTTTTCTCTTCTTTTCTTTTCATTTATCACTTTTCTCTTCTTTACTCTTTTCTTTTCTCCTCTTTTCTCTTTTCTCTTCATTTCTCTTTTTGCTTCTTTTCTCTCTTATCTCTTTTCACTACTTTTCTCTTTTCTCTCTATTCTTCTATTCTCTTCTTTTTCATTTTCTCTTTTCTCTTCTTTTCTCTGCTTTTCCCTTTTCTCTTCTTTTCTCTTTTCTCTTTTCTCAAGTTTTATCTTCTTTTCTCTTTTCTTTTCTGTTCTTTTCACTTCATTTCTCTTCTTTTCTCTTTTCTTTTCTCTTCTTGTCTCTTCATTTCTCTTCTTTTCATTTTCTCTTGTTTTCTCTTCTTTACCCCTTTCTTTTTTCTCTTTTCTCTTCTTTTCTCTTCTTTTCACTTCATTTCTCTTCTTTTCCCTTTTCTCTTGTTTTCTCTTTTCTTTTTTTCATTTCTCTTCTTTTCTCTTCTTTTCTCTTTTCTCTTCTTTTCTCTTCTTTTCTCTTCTTTTCTTTTCACTTATCACTTTTCTCTTCTTTACTCTTTTCTTTTCTCCTCTTTTCTCTTTTCTCTTCTTTTCTTTTTTTGCTTCTCTTCTCTCTTATCTCTTTACACTACTTTTCTCTTTTCTCTTTTTTCTTCTATTCTCTTCTTTTCCCATTTCTTTACATTTTTCTTTCTTTCGTCTTTTCCCTATTCTCTTTTCTCTTCTTTTCCCTTTTCTCTTCTTTTGTATTTATTCTTCTTCTGTCTTCTTTTCTCTTACCTCTATTCTCTTCTTTTCTCTGTTCTCTCTTCTCTTCTTTTACATTTCTTTGTCTTCCTTTCTTTTTTCTTCTTTTCTATGTCTTTCATTTCTCTTCTTTTCTCTTCTTTTCACTTCATTTCTCTTCTTTTCTCTTTTCTCTTGTTTTCTCTTTTCTTTTTTTCATTTCTCTTCTTTTGTCTTCTTTTCTCTTTTCTCTTCTTTTCTCTTCATTTCTCTTCTTTTCATTTTCTCTTGTTTTCTCTTCTTTACCCCTTTCTTTTTTCTCTTTTCTCTTCTTTTCTCTTCTTTTCACTTCATTTCTCTTCTTTTCCCTTTTCTCTTGTTTTCTCTTTTCTTTTTTTCATTTGTCTTCTTTTCTCTTCTTTGCTCTTTTCTTTTCTCTTTTCTCTTCTTTTCTTTTTTTGCTTCTTTTCTCTCTTATCTCTTTTCACTACTTTTCTCTTTTATCTTTTTTCTTCTATTCTCTTCTTTACCATTTCTTTTCTTTTGTCTTTCTTTCGTCTTTTCCCTATTCTCTTTTCTCTTCTTTTCTCTTCTTTCCCTTTTTTATTATTTTGTATTTATTTTTCTTCTGTCTTCTTTTCTCTTACCTCTTTTCTCTTCTTTTCTCTGTTCTCTCTTCTCTTCTTTTCCATTCCTTTCTCTTCTTTTCTTTTTTCTTCTTTTCTATGTCTTTCATTTCCCTTCTTTTCTCTTGTTTTCTTTTCACTTATCACTTTTCTCTTCTATACTCTTTTCTTTTCTCTTCTTTTCTCTTTTTCTCTTTCTCTTCTTTTCTCTTTTCTCTATACTCTACTTTTCTCTTCTTTTATCTTTTCCTTTATTTTCTCTTTTTATCTTTTCTGTTTTCTCTTTTCTCTTCATTTCTCTTCATTTCTCTTCTTTTCTCTTTTCTCTTCTTTTCTCTTCTTTACTCCTTTCTCTTTTCTCTTCTTTTCCCTTCTTTTCTCTTTTCTCTTTTTTCTCTTCATTTTTCTTTTCTCTTTTCTCTTCTTTTCTTTTCATTTTCTCTTGTTTTCTCTTTTTTACCCCTTTCTTTTTTCTCTTTTCTCTTCGTTTCTCTTCTTTTCTCAACTCTCATCTTTTCTCTTCTTTTATCTTTTCTCTTGTTTTCTCTTCTTTTCTCTTTTCTCTTGTTTTCTCTTCATTATTCTTTTCTCGTTTCTCTGCTTTTCTCTTCTTTTCATTTTCTCTTGTTTTCTCTTCTTTACCCCTTTCTTTTTTCTCTTTTCTCTTCGTTTCTCTTCTTTTCTCAACTCTCATCTATTCTCTTCTTTTATCTTTTCTCTTGTTTTCTCTTCTTTTCTCTTTTCTCTTGTTTTCTCTTCATTATTCTTTTCTCGTTTCTCTTCTTTTCTCTTCTTTTCATTTTCTCTTGTTTTCTCTTCTTTACCCCTTTCTTTTTTCTCTTTTCTCTTCTTTTCTCTTCTTTTCTCATCTCTCATCCTTTCTCTTCTTTTATCTTTTCTCTTGTTTTCTCTTCTTTTCTCTTTTCTCTTGTTTTCTCTTCTTTACCCCTTTCTTTTTTCTCTTTACTCTTCTTTTCTCTTTTCTCATGTTTTCTCTTCTTTTCTCTTTTATTTTCTGTTCTTTTCACTTCATTTCCCTTCTATTCTCTTCTTTTCTTTTCACTTATCACTTTTCTCTTCTTTATTCTTTTCTTTTCTCTTCTTTTCCCTTTCTCTTCTTTTCTCCTTTTTCTCTTTTCTCTTTTTGCTTCTTTTCTCTCTTATCTCTTTTCACTACTTTTCTCTTTTCTCTTTTTTCTTCTATTCCCCTATTTTCCCTTTTCCATTCTTTTTTTCTTTTTTTCGTCTTTACCCTTTTCTCTTTTCTCTTCTTTTCTCTTGTTTTCCCTTTTCTCTTCTTTTCTCTTCTTTTGTATTTATTCTTCTTTTCTCTTCTTTTCTCTTATCTCTCTTCTCTTCTTTTCTCTGTTCTCTTTTCTCTTCATTTCCCTTCCTTTCACTTCTTTTCTCTTTTCTCTTGTTTTTTCATCTTTTCTATTTTTTTTCATTTCGCTTCTTTTCCCTTCTTTTCTCTTCTTTTCTCTTTTCTCTTCATTGCTCTTTTGTCTTTTCTCTTCTTTTCTCTTTTCTCTTCTTTTCCCTTCTTTTCTTTTCACTTATCACTTTTCTCTTCTTTACTCATTTCTTTTCTCTTCTTTTCTCTCTTTTCTCTTTTCACTACTTTTCTCTTTACTCTTTTTTCTTCTATTCTCTTCTTTTGTCTTTGCTATTATCTCTTTTCTCTTCTTTTCACTGCATTTCTCTTTTGTCTTTCCTGTCTGTTCGCTCCTTTTCTCTTCTTTTCACTTTTCTCCTGTTTTCTCTTCTTTTCTCTTCTTTTCTGGGTTCTCCTATCGCGTTTCTCTTCTTTTCTATTCTGTTCTCTTCTTTTCTCTTTTCTCTTCTGTTCTCTTCATTTCTCTTCTTTTCATTTCACTTATCACTTTCCTCTACTTTACTCTTTTCTTTTCTCTTCATTTCGCTTTTCTCATCTTTTCTCTTTTTGCTTCTTTTCTCTCTTATCTTTTCACTCCTTTTCTCTTTTCTCGTTTTTCTTCTGTTCTCTTGTTTTCCCTTTTCTTTTGTTTTCTCTTTTTTTCGTCTGTTCCCTTTTCTCTTTTCTCTTCTTTTCCCTTTTCTCTTCTTTTCTCTTCTTTTGTATTTATTCTTCTTGTCTCTTCATTTCTCTTCTTTTCTCTTTTCTCTTCTTTTCTCTTCTTTTCACTTTTCTCTTTTCTCTTCTTTTCCCTTTTTTCTTTTCATTTATCACTTTTCTCTTCTTTACTGATTTCTTTTCTCTTCTTTTCTCTTTTCTCTTCTTTTCTCTTTTCTCTTCTTTTCTCTCTTTTCTCTTTTCTCTTTTCGATTCTTTTCTCTCTTATCTCTTTTCACTACTTTTCTCTTTTCTCCTTTGTCTTCTATTCTCTTTATTTCCTTTTCTATTATCTCTTTTCTCTTCATTTCTCTGCGTTTCTCTTTTGTCTTTCCTGCCTGTTCGCTCCTTTTCTCTTCTTTTAATCTTCCCCTGTTTTCTCTTCTCTTCTCTTCTGTTCTCTTCTTTTCTCTTTGCTCTATTCTCTTCTTTTCTCTTTTCTGTTTTCTCTTATCTCCTATACCTTCTTTTCTCTTCTTTTCTCTTTCTCTTTTCTCTTTTCTCTTCTATTTTCTTTTCTTTTCTCTTCTGTTCTCGTCTATTCTCTTTTCCTTTTGCTCTTCTTTTCTCTTTTCTCTTCTTTTGTCTTCTGTTCCCTTATTTTCACTTTTCTCCTTCATCTTCTTTTCTCTTCTATTCTCTTCATTTCTCTTCTCTTTTCTTCTTTTCCCTTCTTTTCTCTTCTTTTCTCTTTTTGCTTCTATTCTCTCTTATCTCTTTTCACTACTTTTCTCTTTTCTCCATCTTTCTTCTATTCTCTTCTTTTCCCTTTGCTATTATCTCTTTTCTCTTCATTTCTCTGCATTTCTCTTTTGTCTTTCCTGTCTGTTTGCTCCTTTTCTCTTCTTCTAATATTCCCCTGTTTTCTCTTCTTTTCTCTTCTGTTCTCTTCTTTTCTCTTTTCTCTATTCTGTTCTTTTCTCTTTTCTGTTTTCTCTTATCTCCTTACCCTTCTTTTCTCTTCTGTTCCCTTCTTGTCTCTTTTCTCTTTACTCTTCTATTTTCTTTTCTTTTCTCTTCTGTTCTCGTCTTTTCTCTTTTCCTTTTTCTCTTCTTTTCTCTTTTCTCTTTTCTCATGTTTTCTCTTCTTTTCTCTTTTCTTTTCTGTTCTTTTCTCTTCATTTCTCTTCTTTTCTCTTTTCTTTTTCTCTTCTTTTCTCTTCATTTCTCTTCTTTTCATTTTCTCTTGTTTTCTCTTCTTTACCCCTTTCTTTTTTCTCTTTCTCTTCTTTTCTCTTCTTTTCACTTCATTTCTCTTCTTTTCCCTTTTCTCTTGTTTTCTCTTTTCTTTTTTTCATTTCTCTTCTTTTCTCTTCTTTTCTCTTTTCTCTTCTTTTCTCTTCTTTTCTTTTCACTTATCACTTTTCTCTTCTTTACTCTTTTCTTTTCACCTCTTTTCCCTTTTCTCTTCTTTTCTTTTTTTGCTTTTTTTCTCTCTTATCTCTTTTCAATACTTTTCTCTTTTCTCTTTTTACTTCTATTCTCTTCTTTACCATTTCTTTTCATTTTTCTTTTTTTTGTCTTTTCCCATTTCTCTTTTCTCTTCTTTTCCCTTTTCTCTTCTTTTCTCTTCTTTTCTCTTCTTTTCTCTTTTCTCTTCTTTTCTCTTCTTTACTCCTTTCTCTTTTCTCTTCTTTTCTCTTCTTTTCCCTTCTTTACTCTTTTCTCTTGTTTTCTCTTCATTTTTCTTTGCTCTTATCTCTTCTTTTCTTTTCATTTTCTCTTGTTTTCTCTTCTTTACCCCTTTCGTTTTTCTCTTTTCTCTTGTTTTCTCTTCTTTCTCTTTTCTCTTTTCTCTTCTTTTCTCTTCTTTTCTCTTTTCTTTTCTGTTCTTTTCTGTTCTTTTCTCTTCATTTCTCTTTTCTCTTTTCTCCTCTTTTCACTTTTCACTTGTTTTCTCTTCTTTTCTATTTTTTCATTTCTCTTCTTTTCTCTTTTCTCTTTTGTCTTCTTTTCTCTTCTTTTCTTTTCATTTATCACTTTTCTCTTCTTTACTCTTTTCTTTTCTCCTCTTTTCTCTTTTCTCTTCCTTTCTCTTTTTGCTTCTTTTCTCTCTTATCTCTTTTCACTACTTTTCTCTTTTCTCTCTATTCTTCTATTCTCTTCTTTTCCATTTTCTCTTTTCTCTTCTTTTCTCTGCTTTTCCCTTTTCTCTTCTTTTCTCTTTTCTCTTTTCTCATGTTTTCTCTTCTTTTCTCCTTTCTTTTCTGTTCTTTTCTCTTCATTTCTCTTCTTTTCTCTTTTCTTTTTCTCTTCTTTTCTCTTCATTTCTCTTCTTTTCATTTTATCTTGTTTTCTCTTCTTTACCCCTTTGTTTTTTCTCTTTTCTCTTCTTTTCTCTTCTTTTCACTTCATTTCTCTTCTTTTCCCTTTTCTCTTGTTTTCTCTTTTCTTTTTTTATTTCTCTTCTTTTCTCTTCTTTTCTCTTTTCTCTTCTTTTCTCTTCTTTTCTCTTCTTTTCTCTTCTTTTCTCTTCTTTTCTTTTCACTTATCACTTTTCTCTTCTTTACTCTTTTCTTTTCTCCTCTTTTCTCTTTTCTCTTCTTTTCTTTTTTTGCTTCTTTTCTCTCTTATCTCTTTACACTACTTTTCTCTTTTCTCTTTTTTCTTCTATTCTCTTCTTTTCCCATTTCTTTACTTTTTTCTTTCTTTCGTCTTTTCCCTATTCTCTTTTCTCTTCTTTTCTCTTCTTTTC
Source organism: Chiloscyllium punctatum (assembly GCF_047496795.1). Lineage (NCBI taxonomy): Eukaryota > Metazoa > Chordata > Chondrichthyes > Orectolobiformes > Hemiscylliidae > Chiloscyllium > Chiloscyllium punctatum. Next base: position 35,280,153 of record NC_092762.1, on the reverse strand, counting down.
CCTTTTCTCTTCTTTTGTATTTATTCTTCTTCTGTCTTCTTTTCTCTTACCTCTTTTCTCTTCTTTTCTCTGTTCTCTCTTCTCTTCTTTTACATTTCTTTGTCTTCTTTTCTTTTTTCTTCTTTTCTATATCTTTCATTTCTCTTCTTTTCTCTTCTTTTCACTTCATTTCTCTTCTTTTCTCTTTTCTCTTGTTTTCTCTTTTCTTTTTTCATTTCTCTTCTTTTCTCTTCTTTTCTCTTTTCTCTTCTTTTCTCTTCATTTCTCTTCTTATCATTTTCTCTTGTTTTCTCTTCTTTACCCCTTTCTTTTTTCTCTTTTCTCTTCTTTTCTCTTCTTTTCACTTCATTTCTCTTCTTTTCCCTTTTCTCTTGTTTTCTCTTTTCTTTTTTTCATTTGTCTTCTTTTCTCTTCTTTGCTCTTTTCTTTTCTCCTCTTTTCTCTTTTCTCTTCTTTTCTTTTTTTGCTTCTTTTCTCTCTTATCTCTTTACACTACTTTTCTCTTTTCTCTTTTTTCTTCTATTCTCTTCTTTTCTCTTTTCTTTTCTTTTTATTTCGTCTTTTCCCTTTTCTCTTTTCTCTTCGTTTCTCTTCTTTTCCCTTTTCTCTTCTTTTGTCTTCTTTTGTATTTATTCTTCTTTTCTCTTCATTTCTCTTTTGTCTTTTCTCTTCTTTTGTCTTTTCTCTTCTTTTCTCTTTTCTCTTTTTACTTCTTTTCCCTCTTCTCTCTTTTCACTACTTTTCTCTTTTTTCTTCTATTCTCTTCTTTTCCATTTGCTATTATCTCTTTTCTCTTCATTTCTCTGCATTTCTCTTTTGTCTTTCCTGTCTGTTCGCTCCTTTTCTCTTCTTCTGATATTCCCCTGTTTTCTCTTCTTTTCTCTTCTGTTCTCTTCTTTTCTCTTTTCTCTATTCTCTTTTTTTCTCTTTTCTGTTTTCTCTTATCTCCTTACCCTTCTTTTCTCTTCTGTTCCCTTCTTGTCTCTTTTCTCTTTTCTCTTCTATTTTCTTTTCTTTTCTCTTCTGTTCTCGTCTTTTCTCTTTTCCTTTTTCTCTTCTTTTCTCTTTTCTCTATTCTCTTCTTTTCTGTTCTTTTCTCTTTTCCTTTCTTTTCTCTTTTTCTCTTTTCTGTTTTCTCTTCATTTCTCTTCATTTCTCTTCTTTTCTCTTTTCTCTATTCTCTTTGTTTCTCTTTTCTGTTTTCTCTTATCTCCTTACCCTTCTTTTCTCTTCTGTTCCCTTCTTGTCTCTTTTCTCTTTTCTCTTCTATTTTCTTTTCTTTTCTCTCTGTTCTCGTCTTTTCTCTTTTCCTTTTTCTCTTCTTTTCTCTTTTCTCTATTCTCTTCTTTTCTGTTCTTTTCTCTTTTCCTTTCTTTTCTCTTTTTCTCTTTTCTGTTTTCTCTTCATTTCTCTTCATTTCTCTTCTTTTCTCTTTTCTCTTCTTTTCTCTTATTTACTCCTTTCTCTTTTCTCTTTTCTCTTCTTTTCTCTTCTTTTCCCTTCTTTTCTCTTTTCTCTTGTTTTCTCTTCATTTTTCTTTTCTCCTTTCTCTTCTTTTCTCTTCTTTTCATTTTCTCTTGTTTTCTCTTCTTTACCCCTTTCTTTTTTCTCTTTTCTCTTCTTTTCTCTTCTTTTCTCATCTCTCATCTTTTCTCTTCTTTTATCTTTTCTCTTGTTTTCTCTTCTTTTCCCTTTTCTCTTGTTTTCTCTTCTTTACCCCTTTCTTTTTTCTCTTCTTTTCTCTTTTCTCTTTTCTCATGTTTTCTCTTCTTTTCTCTTTTCTTTTCTGTTCTTTTCTCTTCATTTCTCTTCTTTTCTCTTTTCTTTTTCTCTTCTTTTCTCTTCATTTCTCTTCTTTTCATTTTCTCTTGTTTTCTCTTCTTTACCCCTTTCTTTTTTCTCTTTTCTCTTCTTTTCTCATCTCTCATCTTTTCTCTTCTTTTATCTTTTCTCTTGTTTTCTCTTCTTTTCTCTTTTCTCTTGTTTTCTCTTCTTTACCCCTTTCGTTTTTCTCTTTTCTCTTGTTTTCTCTTCTTTCTCTTTTCTCTTTTCTCTTCTTTTCTCTTTTCTTTTCTGTTCTTTTCTGTTCTTTTCTCTTCATTTCTCTTTTCTCTTTTCTGTTCTTTTCACTTTTCTCTTGTTTTCTCTTCTTTTCTATTTTTTCATTTCTCTTCTTTTCTCTTTTCTCTTCTTTTCTCTTCTTTTCTCTTCTTTTCTTTGCACTTATCACTTTTCTCTTCTTTACTCTTTTCTTTTCTCCTCTTTTCCCTTTTCTCTTCTTTTCTTTTTTTGCTTCTTTTCTCTCTTATCTCTTTTCACTACTTTTCTCTTTTCTCTTTTTTCTTCTATTCTCTTCTTTACCATTTCTTTTCTTTTGTCTTTCTTTCGTCTTTTCCCTATTCTCTTTTCTCTTCTTTTCTCTTCTTTCCCTTTTCTCTTATTTTGTATTTATTTTTCTTCTGTCTTCTTTTCTCTTACCTCTTTTCTCTTCTTTTCTCTGTTCTCTCTTCTCTTCTTTTCCATTCCTTTCTCTTCTTTTCTTTTTTCTTCTTTTCTATGTCTTTCATTTCTCTTCTTTTCTCTTGTTTTCTCTTCATTTCCCTTCTTATCTCTTCTTTTCTTTTCACTTCTCACTTTTCTCTTCATTACTCTTTTCTTTTCTCTTCTTTTCTCTTTTTCTTTTTCTCTTCTTTTCTCTTTTCTCTATACTCTACTTTTCTCTTCTTTTATCTTTTCCTTTATTTTCTCTTTTTATCTTTTCTCTTTTCTCTTTTCTCTTCATTTCTCTTCATTTCTCTTCTTTTCTCTTTTCTCTTCTTTTCTCTTCTTTACTCCTTTCTCTTTTCTCTTCTTTTCCCTTCTTTTCTCTTTTCTCTTTTTTCTCTTCATTTTTCTTTTCTCTTTTCTCTTCTTTCCTTTTCATTTTCTCTTGTTTTCTCTTTTTTACCCCTTTCTTTTTTCTCTTTTCTCTTCGTTTCTCTTCTTTTCTCAAATCTCATCTTTTCTCTACTTTTATCTTTACTCTTGTTTTTTCTTCTTTTCTCTTTTCTCTTGTTTTCTCTTCTTTACCCCTTTCTTTTTTCTCTTTTCTCTTCTTTTCTCTTTTCTCATGTTTTCTCTTCTTTTCTCTTTTATTTTCTGTTCTTTTCACTTCATTTCCCTTCTTTTCTCTTCTTTTCTTTTCACTTATCACTTTTCTCTTCTTTATTCTTTTCTTTTCTCTTCTTTTCGCTTTCACTTCTTTTCTCCTTTTTCTCTTTTCTCTTTTTGCTTCTTTTCTCTCTTATCTCTTTTCACTACTTTTCTCTTTTCTCTTTTTTCTTCTATTCCCCTATTTTCCCTTTTCCTTTCTTTTTTCTTTTTTTCGTCTTTACCCTTTTTTCTTTTCTCTTCTTTTCCCTTTTCTCTTCTTTTCTCTTCTTTTGTATTTATTCTTCTTTTCTCTTCTTTTCTCTTATCCCTCTTCTCTTCTTTTCTCTGTTCTCTTTTCTCTTCATTTCCCTTCCTTTCACTTCTTTTCTCTTTTCTCTTGTTTTTTCTTCTTTTCTATTTTTTTCATTTCTCTTCTTTTCCCTTCTTTTCTCTTCTTTTCTCTTTTCTCTTCATTTCTGTTTTGTCTTTTCTCTTCTTTTCCCTTCTTTTCTTTTCACTTATCACTTTTCTCTTCTTTACTCATTTCTTTTCTCTTCTTTTCTCTCTTTTCTCTTTTCACGACTTTTCCCTTTACTCTTTTTTCTTCTATTCTCTTCTTTTGTCTTTGCTATTATCTCTTTTCTCTTCTTTTCACTGCATTTCTCTTTTGTCTTTCCTGTCTGTTCGCTCCTTTTCTCTTCTTTTCACTTTTCTCCTGTTTTCTCTTCTTTTCTCTTCTTTTCTGGGTTCTCCTATCGCGTTTCTCTTCTTTTCTATTCTGTTCTCTTCTTTTCTCTTTTCTCTTCTGTTCTCTTCATTTCTCTTCTTTTCATTTCACTTATCACTTTTCTCTACTTTACTCTTTTCTTTTCTCTTCTTTTCGCTTTTCTCATCTTTTCTCTTTTTTGCTTCTTTTCTCTCTTATCTTTTCACTCCTTTTCTCTTTTCTCGTGTTTCTTCTGTTCTCTTGTTTTCCCTTTTCTTTTGTTTTCACTTATTTTCGTCTGTTCCCTTTTCTCTTTTCTCTTCTTTTCCCTTTTCTCTTCTTTTCTCTTCTTTTGTATTTATTCTTCTTTTCTCTTCATTTCTCTTCTTTTCTCTTTTCTCTTCTTTTCTCTTCTTTTCACTTTTCTCTTTTCTCTTCTTTTCCCTTTTTTCTTTTCATTTATCACTTTTCTCTTCTTTACTCATTTCTTTTCTCTTCTTTTCTCTTTTCTCTTCTTTTCTCTTTTCTCTTGTTTTCTCTCTTTTCTCTTTTCTCTTTTCGCTTCTTTTCTCTCTTATCTCTTTTCACTACTTTTCTCTTTTCTCCTTTGTCTTCTTTTCTCTTTTTTTCCTTTTCTATTATCTCTTTTCTCTTCATTTCTCCGCGTTTCTCTTTTGTCTTTACTGCCTGTTCGCTCCTTTTCTCTTCTTTTAATCTTCCCCTGTTTTCTCTTCTCTTCTCTTCTGTTCTCTTCTTTTCTCTTTGCTCTATTCTCTTCTTTTCTCTTTTCTGTTTTCTCTTATCTCCTATACCTTCTTTTCTCTTCTTTTCTCTTTCTCTTTTCTCTTTTCTCTTCTATTTTCTTTTCTTTTCTCTTCTGTTCTCGTCTATTCTCTTTTCCTTTTGCTCTTCTTTTCTCTTTTCTCTTCTTTTGTCTTCTGTTCTCTTATTTTCACTTTTCTCCTTCATCTTCTTTTCTCTTCTATTCTCTTCATTTCTCTTCTCTTTTCTTCTTTTCCCTTCTTTTCTCTTCTTTTCTCTTTTTGCTTCTTTTCTCTCTTATCTCTTTTCACTACTTTTCTCTTTTCTCCATCTTTCTTCTATTCTCTTCTTTTCCCTTTGCTATTATCTCTTTTCTCTTCATTTCACTGCATCTCTCTTTTGTCTTTACTGTCTGTTCGCTCCTTTTCTCTTCTTTTAATGTTCCCCTGTTTTCTCTTCTTTTCTCTTCTGTTCTCTTCTTTTCTCTTTTCTCTATTCTCTTCTTTTCTCTTTTCTGTTTTATCTTACCTCCTTTCCCTTCTTTTCTCTTCTATTCTCTTCTTTTCCCTTCTTTTCTCTTTTCTTTTCTCTTTTTCTCTTCTCTCTTCTCACTTTTTGCTTCCATTCTCTTTTCTCTTTTTTCTTCTATTCTCTTCTTTTGTCTTTGCTATTATCTCTTTTCTCTTCATTTCACTGCATCTCTCTTTTGTCTTTACTGTCTGTTCGCTCCTTTTCTCTTCTTTTCACTTTTCTCCTGTTTTCTCTTCCTTTCTCTTCTTTTCTGGGTTCTCCCATCTCCTTTCCCTTCGTTTCTATTCTGTTCTCTTCTTTTCTCTTCATTTCTCTTCTTTTGATTTCACTTATCACTTTTCTGTACTTTACTCTTTTCTTTTCTCTTCTTTTCTCTTTTCTCATCTTTTCTCTTTTTGCTTCTTTTCTCTCTTATCTCTTTTCACGACTTCTCTGTTTTCTCTTTTTTCTTCTGTTCTCTTTTCCCTTTTATTTTGTTTTCTCTTTTTTTCGTCTAATCCCTTTTCTCTTTTCTCTTCTTTCCCCTTGCTCTTCTTTTCTCTTCTTTTGTATTTATTCTTCTTTTCTCTTCTTTGCTCTTTTCTCTTGTTTTCACTTCTTTACCCCTTTCGTTTTTCTCTTTTCTCTTGTTTTCTCTTCTTTCTCTTTTCTCTTTTCTCTTCTTTTCTCTTGTTTTCTCTTCTTTTCTCTTTTCTTTTCTGTTCTTTTCTCTTCTTTTCTCTTCATTTCTCTTCTTTACTCTTTTCTCTTCTTTTCTCTTCATTTCTCTTCTTTTCACTTTTCTCTTGTTTTCTCTTCTTTTCTATTTTTTTCATTTCTCTTCTTTTCTCTTCTTTTCTCTTTTCTCTTGTTTTCTCTTCTTTTCTCTTTTCTTTTCTGTTCTTTTGTCTTCATTTCTCTTCTTTACTCTTTTCTCTTCTTTTCTCTTCATTTCTCTTCTTTTCTCTTTTCTTTTCTCTTCTTGTCTCTTCATTTCTCTTCTTTTCATTTTCTCTTGTTTTCTCTTCTTTACCCCTTTCTTTTTTCTCTTTTCTCTTCTTTTCTCTTCTTTTCACTTCATTTCTCTTCTTTTCCCTTTTCTCTTGTTTTCTCTTTTCTTTTTTTCATTTCTCTTCTTTTCTCTTCTTTTCTCTTTTCTCTTCTTTTCTCTTCTTTTCTCTTCTTTTCTTTTCACTTATCACTTTTCTCTTCTTTACTCTTTTCTTTTCTCCTCTTTTCTCTTTTCTCTTCTTTTCTTTTTTTGCTTCTCTTCTCTCTTATCTCTTTACACTACTTTTCTCTTTTCTCTTTTTTCTTCTATTCTCTTCTTTTCCCATTTCTTTACATTTTTCTTTCTTTCGTCTTTTCCCTATTCTCTTTTCTCTTCTTTTCCCTTTTCTCTTCTTTTGTATTTATTCTTCTTCTGTCTTCTTTTCTCTTACCTCTATTCTCTTCTTTTCTCTGTTCTCTCTTCTCTTCTTTTACATTTCTTTGTCTTCCTTTCTTTTTTCTTCTTTTCTATGTCTTTCATTTCTCTTCTTTTCTCTTCTTTTCACTTCATTTCTCTTCTTTTCTCTTTTCTCTTGTTTTCTCTTTTCTTTTTTTCATTTCTCTTCTTTTGTCTTCTTTTCTCTTTTCTCTTCTTTTCTCTTCATTTCTCTTCTTTTCATTTTCTCTTGTTTTCTCTTCTTTACCCCTTTCTTTTTTCTCTTTTCTCTTCTTTTCTCTTCTTTTCACTTCATTTCTCTTCTTTTCCCTTTTCTCTTGTTTTCTCTTTTCTTTTTTTCATTTGTCTTCTTTTCTCTTCTTTGCTCTTTTCTTTTCTCTTTTCTCTTCTTTTCTTTTTTTGCTTCTTTTCTCTCTTATCTCTTTTCACTACTTTTCTCTTTTATCTTTTTTCTTCTATTCTCTTCTTTACCATTTCTTTTCTTTTGTCTTTCTTTCGTCTTTTCCCTATTCTCTTTTCTCTTCTTTTCTCTTCTTTCCCTTTTTTATTATTTTGTATTTATTTTTCTTCTGTCTTCTTTTCTCTTACCTCTTTTCTCTTCTTTTCTCTGTTCTCTCTTCTCTTCTTTTCCATTCCTTTCTCTTCTTTTCTTTTTTCTTCTTTTCTATGTCTTTCATTTCCCTTCTTTTCTCTTGTTTTCTTTTCACTTATCACTTTTCTCTTCTATACTCTTTTCTTTTCTCTTCTTTTCTCTTTTTCTCTTTCTCTTCTTTTCTCTTTTCTCTATACTCTACTTTTCTCTTCTTTTATCTTTTCCTTTATTTTCTCTTTTTATCTTTTCTGTTTTCTCTTTTCTCTTCATTTCTCTTCATTTCTCTTCTTTTCTCTTTTCTCTTCTTTTCTCTTCTTTACTCCTTTCTCTTTTCTCTTCTTTTCCCTTCTTTTCTCTTTTCTCTTTTTTCTCTTCATTTTTCTTTTCTCTTTTCTCTTCTTTTCTTTTCATTTTCTCTTGTTTTCTCTTTTTTACCCCTTTCTTTTTTCTCTTTTCTCTTCGTTTCTCTTCTTTTCTCAACTCTCATCTTTTCTCTTCTTTTATCTTTTCTCTTGTTTTCTCTTCTTTTCTCTTTTCTCTTGTTTTCTCTTCATTATTCTTTTCTCGTTTCTCTGCTTTTCTCTTCTTTTCATTTTCTCTTGTTTTCTCTTCTTTACCCCTTTCTTTTTTCTCTTTTCTCTTCGTTTCTCTTCTTTTCTCAACTCTCATCTATTCTCTTCTTTTATCTTTTCTCTTGTTTTCTCTTCTTTTCTCTTTTCTCTTGTTTTCTCTTCATTATTCTTTTCTCGTTTCTCTTCTTTTCTCTTCTTTTCATTTTCTCTTGTTTTCTCTTCTTTACCCCTTTCTTTTTTCTCTTTTCTCTTCTTTTCTCTTCTTTTCTCATCTCTCATCCTTTCTCTTCTTTTATCTTTTCTCTTGTTTTCTCTTCTTTTCTCTTTTCTCTTGTTTTCTCTTCTTTACCCCTTTCTTTTTTCTCTTTACTCTTCTTTTCTCTTTTCTCATGTTTTCTCTTCTTTTCTCTTTTATTTTCTGTTCTTTTCACTTCATTTCCCTTCTTTTCTCTTCTTTTCTTTTCACTTATCACTTTTCTCTTCTTTATTCTTTTCTTTTCTCTTCTTTTCCCTTTCTCTTCTTTTCTCCTTTTTCTCTTTTCTCTTTTTGCTTCTTTTCTCTCTTATCTCTTTTCACTACTTTTCTCTTTTCTCTTTTTTCTTCTATTCCCCTATTTTCCCTTTTCCATTCTTTTTTTCTTTTTTTCGTCTTTACCCTTTTCTCTTTTCTCTTCTTTTCTCTTGTTTTCCCTTTTCTCTTCTTTTCTCTTCTTTTGTATTTATTCTTCTTTTCTCTTCTTTTCTCTTATCTCTCTTCTCTTCTTTTCTCTGTTCTCTTTTCTCTTCATTTCCCTTCCTTTCACTTCTTTTCTCTTTTCTCTTGTTTTTTCATCTTTTCTATTTTTTTTCATTTCGCTTCTTTTCCCTTCTTTTCTCTTCTTTTCTCTTTTCTCTTCATTGCTCTTTTGTCTTTTCTCTTCTTTTCTCTTTTCTCTTCTTTTCCCTTCTTTTCTTTTCACTTATCACTTTTCTCTTCTTTACTCATTTCTTTTCTCTTCTTTTCTCTCTTTTCTCTTTTCACTACTTTTCTCTTTACTCTTTTTTCTTCTATTCTCTTCTTTTGTCTTTGCTATTATCTCTTTTCTCTTCTTTTCACTGCATTTCTCTTTTGTCTTTCCTGTCTGTTCGCTCCTTTTCTCTTCTTTTCACTTTTCTCCTGTTTTCTCTTCTTTTCTCTTCTTTTCTGGGTTCTCCTATCGCGTTTCTCTTCTTTTCTATTCTGTTCTCTTCTTTTCTCTTTTCTCTTCTGTTCTCTTCATTTCTCTTCTTTTCATTTCACTTATCACTTTCCTCTACTTTACTCTTTTCTTTTCTCTTCATTTCGCTTTTCTCATCTTTTCTCTTTTTGCTTCTTTTCTCTCTTATCTTTTCACTCCTTTTCTCTTTTCTCGTTTTTCTTCTGTTCTCTTGTTTTCCCTTTTCTTTTGTTTTCTCTTTTTTTCGTCTGTTCCCTTTTCTCTTTTCTCTTCTTTTCCCTTTTCTCTTCTTTTGTATTTATTCTTCTTGTCTCTTCATTTCTCTTCTTTTCTCTTTTCTCTTCTTTTCTCTTCTTTTCACTTTTCTCTTTTCTCTTCTTTTCCCTTTTTTCTTTTCATTTATCACTTTTCTCTTCTTTACTGATTTCTTTTCTCTTCTTTTCTCTTTTCTCTTCTTTTCTCTTTTCTCTTCTTTTCTCTCTTTTCTCTTTTCTCTTTTCGATTCTTTTCTCTCTTATCTCTTTTCACTACTTTTCTCTTTTCTCCTTTGTCTTCTATTCTCTTTATTTCCTTTTCTATTATCTCTTTTCTCTTCATTTCTCTGCGTTTCTCTTTTGTCTTTCCTGCCTGTTCGCTCCTTTTCTCTTCTTTTAATCTTCCCCTGTTTTCTCTTCTCTTCTCTTCTGTTCTCTTCTTTTCTCTTTGCTCTATTCTCTTCTTTTCTCTTTTCTGTTTTCTCTTATCTCCTATACCTTCTTTTCTCTTCTTTTCTCTTTCTCTTTTCTCTTTTCTCTTCTATTTTCTTTTCTTTTCTCTTCTGTTCTCGTCTATTCTCTTTTCCTTTTGCTCTTCTTTTCTCTTTTCTCTTCTTTTGTCTTCTGTTCCCTTATTTTCACTTTTCTCCTTCATCTTCTTTTCTCTTCTATTCTCTTCATTTCTCTTCTCTTTTCTTCTTTTCCCTTCTTTTCTCTTCTTTTCTCTTTTTGCTTCTATTCTCTCTTATCTCTTTTCACTACTTTTCTCTTTTCTCCATCTTTCTTCTATTCTCTTCTTTTCCCTTTGCTATTATCTCTTTTCTCTTCATTTCTCTGCATTTCTCTTTTGTCTTTCCTGTCTGTTTGCTCCTTTTCTCTTCTTCTAATATTCCCCTGTTTTCTCTTCTTTTCTCTTCTGTTCTCTTCTTTTCTCTTTTCTCTATTCTGTTCTTTTCTCTTTTCTGTTTTCTCTTATCTCCTTACCCTTCTTTTCTCTTCTGTTCCCTTCTTGTCTCTTTTCTCTTTACTCTTCTATTTTCTTTTCTTTTCTCTTCTGTTCTCGTCTTTTCTCTTTTCCTTTTTCTCTTCTTTTCTCTTTTCTCTTTTCTCATGTTTTCTCTTCTTTTCTCTTTTCTTTTCTGTTCTTTTCTCTTCATTTCTCTTCTTTTCTCTTTTCTTTTTCTCTTCTTTTCTCTTCATTTCTCTTCTTTTCATTTTCTCTTGTTTTCTCTTCTTTACCCCTTTCTTTTTTCTCTTTCTCTTCTTTTCTCTTCTTTTCACTTCATTTCTCTTCTTTTCCCTTTTCTCTTGTTTTCTCTTTTCTTTTTTTCATTTCTCTTCTTTTCTCTTCTTTTCTCTTTTCTCTTCTTTTCTCTTCTTTTCTTTTCACTTATCACTTTTCTCTTCTTTACTCTTTTCTTTTCACCTCTTTTCCCTTTTCTCTTCTTTTCTTTTTTTGCTTTTTTTCTCTCTTATCTCTTTTCAATACTTTTCTCTTTTCTCTTTTTACTTCTATTCTCTTCTTTACCATTTCTTTTCATTTTTCTTTTTTTTGTCTTTTCCCATTTCTCTTTTCTCTTCTTTTCCCTTTTCTCTTCTTTTCTCTTCTTTTCTCTTCTTTTCTCTTTTCTCTTCTTTTCTCTTCTTTACTCCTTTCTCTTTTCTCTTCTTTTCTCTTCTTTTCCCTTCTTTACTCTTTTCTCTTGTTTTCTCTTCATTTTTCTTTGCTCTTATCTCTTCTTTTCTTTTCATTTTCTCTTGTTTTCTCTTCTTTACCCCTTTCGTTTTTCTCTTTTCTCTTGTTTTCTCTTCTTTCTCTTTTCTCTTTTCTCTTCTTTTCTCTTCTTTTCTCTTTTCTTTTCTGTTCTTTTCTGTTCTTTTCTCTTCATTTCTCTTTTCTCTTTTCTCCTCTTTTCACTTTTCACTTGTTTTCTCTTCTTTTCTATTTTTTCATTTCTCTTCTTTTCTCTTTTCTCTTTTGTCTTCTTTTCTCTTCTTTTCTTTTCATTTATCACTTTTCTCTTCTTTACTCTTTTCTTTTCTCCTCTTTTCTCTTTTCTCTTCCTTTCTCTTTTTGCTTCTTTTCTCTCTTATCTCTTTTCACTACTTTTCTCTTTTCTCTCTATTCTTCTATTCTCTTCTTTTCCATTTTCTCTTTTCTCTTCTTTTCTCTGCTTTTCCCTTTTCTCTTCTTTTCTCTTTTCTCATGTTTTCTCTTCTTTTCTCCTTTCTTTTCTGTTCTTTTCTCTTCATTTCTCTTCTTTTCTCTTTTCTTTTTCTCTTCTTTTCTCTTCATTTCTCTTCTTTTCATTTTATCTTGTTTTCTCTTCTTTACCCCTTTGTTTTTTCTCTTTTCTCTTCTTTTCTCTTCTTTTCACTTCATTTCTCTTCTTTTCCCTTTTCTCTTGTTTTCTCTTTTCTTTTTTTATTTCTCTTCTTTTCTCTTCTTTTCTCTTTTCTCTTCTTTTCTCTTCTTTTCTCTTCTTTTCTCTTCTTTTCTTTTCACTTATCACTTTTCTCTTCTTTACTCTTTTCTTTTCTCCTCTTTTCTCTTTTCTCTTCTTTTCTTTTTTTGCTTCTTTTCTCTCTTATCTCTTTACACTACTTTTCTCTTTTCTCTTTTTTCTTCTATTCTCTTCTTTTCCCATTTCTTTACTTTTTTCTTTCTTTCGTCTTTTCCCTATTCTCTTTTCTCTTCTTTTCTCTTCTTTTCCCTTTTCTCTTCTTTTGTATTTATTCTTCTTCTGTCTTCTTTTCTCTTACCTCTTTTCTCTTCTTTTCTCTGTTCTCTCTTCTCTTCTTTTACATTTCTTTGTCTTCTTTTCTTTTTTCTTCTTTTCTATATCTTTCATTTCTCTTCTTTTCTCTTCTTTTCACTTCATTTCTCTTCTTTTCTCTTTTCTCTTGTTTTCTCTTTTCTTTTTTCATTTCTCTTCTTTTCTCTTCTTTTCTCTTTTCTCTTCTTTTCTCTTCATTTCTCTTCTTATCATTTTCTCTTGTTTTCTCTTCTTTACCCCTTTCTTTTTTCTCTTTTCTCTTCTTTTCTCTTCTTTTCACTTCATTTCTCTTCTTTTCCCTTTTCTCTTGTTTTCTCTTTTCTTTTTTTCATTTGTCTTCTTTTCTCTTCTTTGCTCTTTTCTTTTCTCCTCTTTTCTCTTTTCTCTTCTTTTCTTTTTTTGCTTCTTTTCTCTCTTATCTCTTTACACTACTTTTCTCTTTTCTCTTTTTTCTTCTATTCTCTTCTTTTCTCTTTTCTTTTCTTTTTATTTCGTCTTTTCCCTTTTCTCTTTTCTCTTCGTTTCTCTTCTTTTCCCTTTTCTCTTCTTTTGTCTTCTTTTGTATTTATTCTTCTTTTCTCTTCATTTCTCTTTTGTCTTTTCTCTTCTTTTGTCTTTTCTCTTCTTTTCTCTTTTCTCTTTTTACTTCTTTTCCCTCTTCTCTCTTTTCACTACTTTTCTCTTTTTTCTTCTATTCTCTTCTTTTCCATTTGCTATTATCTCTTTTCTCTTCATTTCTCTGCATTTCTCTTTTGTCTTTCCTGTCTGTTCGCTCCTTTTCTCTTCTTCTGATATTCCCCTGTTTTCTCTTCTTTTCTCTTCTGTTCTCTTCTTTTCTCTTTTCTCTATTCTCTTTTTTTCTCTTTTCTGTTTTCTCTTATCTCCTTACCCTTCTTTTCTCTTCTGTTCCCTTCTTGTCTCTTTTCTCTTTTCTCTTCTATTTTCTTTTCTTTTCTCTTCTGTTCTCGTCTTTTCTCTTTTCCTTTTTCTCTTCTTTTCTCTTTTCTCTATTCTCTTCTTTTCTGTTCTTTTCTCTTTTCCTTTCTTTTCTCTTTTTCTCTTTTCTGTTTTCTCTTCATTTCTCTTCATTTCTCTTCTTTTCTCTTTTCTCTATTCTCTTTGTTTCTCTTTTCTGTTTTCTCTTATCTCCTTACCCTTCTTTTCTCTTCTGTTCCCTTCTTGTCTCTTTTCTCTTTTCTCTTCTATTTTCTTTTCTTTTCTCTTCTGTTCTCGTCTTTTCTCTTTTCCTTTTTCTCTTCTTTTCTCTTTTCTCTATTCTCTTCTTTTCTGTTCTTTTCTCTTTTCCTTTCTTTTCTCTTTTTCTCTTTTCTGTTTTCTCTTCATTTCTCTTCATTTCTCTTCTTTTCTCTTTTCTCTTCTTTTCTCTTATTTACTCCTTTCTCTTTTCTCTTTTCTCTTCTTTTCTCTTCTTTTCCCTTCTTTTCTCTTTTCTCTTGTTTTCTCTTCATTTTTCTTTTCTCCTTTCTCTTCTTTTCTCTTCTTTTCATTTTCTCTTGTTTTCTCTTCTTTACCCCTTTCTTTTTTCTCTTTTCTCTTCTTTTCTCTTCTTTTCTCATCTCTCATCTTTTCTCTTCTTTTATCTTTTCTCTTGTTTTCTCTTCTTTTCTCTTTTCTCTTGTTTTCTCTTCTTTACCCCTTTCTTTTTTCTCTTCTTTTCTCTTTTCTCTTTTCTCATGTTTTCTCTTCTTTTCTCTTTTCTTTTCTGTTCTTTTCTCTTCATTTCTCTTCTTTTCTCTTTTCTTTTTCTCTTCTTTTCTCTTCATTTCTCTTCTTTTCATTTTCTCTTGATTTCTCTTCTTTACCCCTTTCTTTTTTCTCTTTTCTCTTCTTTTCTCATCTCTCATCTTTTCTCTTCTTTTATCTTTTCTCTTGTTTTCTCTTCTTTTCTCTTTTCTCTTGTTTTCTCTTCTTTACCCCTTTCGTTTTTCTCTTTTCTCTTGTTTTCTCTTCTTTCTCTTTTCTCTTTTCTCTTCTTTTCTCTTTTCTTTTCTGTTCTTTTCTGTTCTTTTCTCTTCATTTCTCTTTTCTCTTTTCTGTTCTTTTCACTTTTCTCTTGTTTTCTCTTCTTTTCTATTTTTTCATTTCTCTTCTTTTCTCTTTTCTCTTCTTTTCTCTTCTTTTCTCTTCTTTTCTTTGCACTTATCACTTTTCTCTTATTTACTCTTTTCTTTTCTCCTCTTTTCCCTTTTCTCTTCTTTTCTTTTTTTGCTTCTTTTCTCTCTTATCTCTTTTCACTACTTTTCTCTTTTCTCTTTTTTCTTCTATTCTCTTCTTTACCATTTCTTTTCTTTTGTCTTTCTTTCGTCTTTTCCCTATTCTCTTTTCTCTTCTTTTCTCTTCTTTCCCTTTTCTCTTATTTTGTATTTATTTTTCTTCTGTCTTCTTTTCTCTTACCTCTTTTCTCTTCTTTTCTCTGTTCTCTCTTCTCTTCTTTTCCATTCCTTTCTCTTCTTTTCTTTTTTCTTCTTTTCTATGTCTTTCATTTCTCTTCTTTTCTCTTGTTTTCTCTTCATTTCCCTTCTTATCTCTTCTTTTCTTTTCACTTCTCACTTTTCTCTTCATTACTCTTTTCTTTTCTCTTCTTTTCTCTTTTTCTTTTTCTCTTCTTTTCTCTTTTCTCTATACTCTACTTTTCTCTTCTTTTATCTTTTCCTTTATTTTCTCTTTTTATCTTTTCTCTTTTCTCTTTTCTCTTCTTTTCTCTTCTTTACTCCTTTCTCTTTTCTCTTCTTTTCCCTTCTTTTCTCTTTTCTCTTTTTTCTCTTCATTTTTCTTTTCTCTTTTCTCTTCTTTCCTTTTCATTTTCTCTTGTTTTCTCTTTTTTACCCCTTTCTTTTTTCTCTTTTCTCTTCGTTTCTCTTCTTTTCTCAAATCTCATCTTTTCTCTACTTTTATCTTTACTCTTGTTTTTTCTTCTTTTCTCTTTTCTCTTGTTTTCTCTTCTTTACCCCTTTCTTTTTTCTCTTTTCTCTTCTTTTCTCTTTTCTCATGTTTTCTCTTCTTTTCTCTTTTATTTTCTGTTCTTTTCACTTCATTTCCCTTCTTTTCTCTTCTTTTCTTTTCACTTATCACTTTTCTCTTCTTTATTCTTTTCTTTTCTCTTCTTTTCGCTTTCACTTCTTTTCTCCTTTTTCTCTTTTCTCTTTTTGCTTCTTTTCTCTCTTATCTCTTTTCACTACTTTTCTCTTTTCTCTTTTTTCTTCTATTCCCCTATTTTCCCTTTTCCTTTCTTTTTTCTTTTTTTCGTCTTTACCCTTTTTTCTTTTCTCTTCTTTTCCCTTTTCTCTTCTTTTCTCTTCTTTTGTATTTATTCTTCTTTTCTCTTCTTTTCTCTTATCCCTCTTCTCTTCTTTTCTCTGTTCTCTTTTCTCTTCATTTCCCTTCCTTTCACTTCTTTTCTCTTTTCTCTTGTTTTTTCTTCTTTTCTATTTTTTTCATTTCTCTTCTTTTCCCTTCTTTTCTCTTCTTTTCTCTTTTCTCTTCATTTCTCTTTTGTCTTTTCTCTTCTTTTCCCTTCTTTTCTTTTCACTTATCACTTTTCTCTTCTTTACTCATTTCTTTTCTCTTCTTTTCTCTCTTTTCTCTTTTCACGACTTTTCCCTTTACTCTTTTTTCTTCTATTCTCTTCTTTTGTCTTTGCTATTATCTCTTTTCTCTTCTTTTCACTGCATTTCTCTTTTGTCTTTCCTGTCTGTTCGCTCCTTTTCTCTTCTTTTCACTTTTCTCCTGTTTTCTCTTCTTTTCTCTTCTTTTCTGGGTTCTCCTATCGCGTTTCTCTTCTTTTCTATTCTGTTCTCTTCTTTTCTCTTTTCTCTTCTGTTCTCTTCATTTCTCTTCTTTTCATTTCACTTATCACTTTTCTCTACTTTACTCTTTTCTTTTCTCTTCTTTTCGCTTTTCTCATCTTTTCTCTTTTTTGCTTCTTTTCTCTCTTATCTTTTCACTCCTTTTCTCTTTTCTCGTGTTTCTTCTGTTCTCTTGTTTTCCCTTTTCTTTTGTTTTCACTTATTTTCGTCTGTTCCCTTTTCTCTTTTCTCTTCTTTTCCCTTTTCTCTTCTTTTCTCTTCTTTTGTATTTATTCTTCTTTTCTCTTCATTTCTCTTCTTTTCTCTTTTCTCTTCTTTTCTCTTCTTTTCACTTTTCTCTTTTCTCTTCTTTTCCCTTTTTTCTTTTCATTTATCACTTTTCTCTTCTTTACTCATTTCTTTTCTCTTCTTTTCTCTTTTCTCTTCTTTTCTCTTTTCTCTTGTTTTCTCTCTTTTCTCTTTTCTCTTTTCGCTTCTTTTCTCTCTTATCTCTTTTCACTACTTTTCTCTTTTCTCCTTTGTCTTCTTTTCTCTTTTTTTCCT
Organism: Chiloscyllium punctatum; assembly: GCF_047496795.1. Classification (NCBI taxonomy): domain Eukaryota; kingdom Metazoa; phylum Chordata; class Chondrichthyes; order Orectolobiformes; family Hemiscylliidae; genus Chiloscyllium; species Chiloscyllium punctatum. Next base: position 35,263,835 of record NC_092762.1, on the reverse strand, counting down.
TTTCTATTATCTCTTTTCTCTTCATTTCTCCGCGTTTCTCTTTTGTCTTTACTGCCTGTTCGCTCCTTTTCTCTTCTTTTAATCTTCCCCTGTTTTCTCTTCTCTTCTCTTCTGTTCTCTTCTTTTCTCTTTGCTCTATTCTCTTCTTTTCTCTTTTCTGTTTTCTCTTATCTCCTATACCTTCTTTTCTCTTCTTTTCTCTTTCTCTTTTGTCTTTTCTCTTCTATTTTCTTTTCTTTTCTCTTCTGTTCTCGTCTATTCTCTTTTCCTTTTGCTCTTCTTTTCTCTTTTCTCTTCTTTTGTCTTCTGTTCTCTTATTTTCACTTTTCTCCTTCATCTTCTTTTCTCTTCTATTCTCTTCATTTCTCTTCTCTTTTCTTCTTTTCCCTTCTTTTCTCTTCTTTTCTCTTTTTGCTTCTTTTCTCTCTTATCTCTTTTCACTACTTTTCTCTTTTCTCCATCTTTCTTCTATTCTCTTCTTTTCCCTTTGCTATTATCTCTTTTCTCTTCATTTCACTGCATCTCTCTTTTGTCTTTACTGTCTGTTCGCTCCTTTTCTCTTCTTTTAATGTTCCCCTGTTTTCTCTTCTTTTCTCTTCTGTTCTCTTCTTTTCTCTTTTCTCTATTCTCTTCTTTTCTCTTTTCTGTTTTATCTTACCTCCTTTCCCTTCTTTTCTCTTCTATTCTCTTCTTTTCCCTTCTTTTCTCTTTTCTTTTCTCTTTTTCTCTTCTCTCTTCTCACTTTTTGCTTCCATTCTCTTTTCTCTTTTTTCTTCTATTCTCTTCTTTTGTCTTTGCTATTATCTCTTTTCTCTTCATTTCACTGCATCTCTCTTTTGTCTTTACTGTCTGTTCGCTCCTTTTCTCTTCTTTTCACTTTTCTCCTGTTTTCTCTTCCTTTCTCTTCTTTTCTGGGTTCTCCCATCTCCTTTCCCTTCGTTTCTATTCTGTTCTCTTCTTTTCTCTTCATTTCTCTTCTTTTGATTTCACTTATCACTTTTCTGTACTTTACTCTTTTCTTTTCTCTTCTTTTCTCTTTTCTCATCTTTTCTCTTTTTGCTTCTTTTCTCTCTTATCTCTTTTCACGACTTCTCTGTTTTCTCTTTTTTCTTCTGTTCTCTTTTCCCTTTTATTTTGTTTTCTCTTTTTTTCGTCTAATCCCTTTTCTCTTTTCTCTTCTTTCCCCTTGCTCTTCTTTTCTCTTCTTTTGTATTTATTCTTCTTTTCTCTTCTTTGCTCTTTTCTCTTGTTTTCACTTCTTTACCCCTTTCGTTTTTCTCTTTTCTCTTGTTTTCTCTTCTTTCTCTTTTCTCTTTTCTCTTCTTTTCTCTTGTTTTCTCTTCTTTTCTCTTTTCTTTTCTGTTCTTTTCTCTTCTTTTCTCTTCATTTCTCTTCTTTACTCTTTTCTCTTCTTTTCTCTTCATTTCTCTTCTTTTCACTTTTCTCTTGTTTTCTCTTCTTTTCTATTTTTTTCATTTCTCTTCTTTTCTCTTCTTTTCTCTTTTCTCTTGTTTTCTCTTCTTTTCTCTTTTCTTTTCTGTTCTTTTGTCTTCATTTCTCTTCTTTACTCTTTTCTCTTCTTTTCTCTTCATTTCTCTTCTTTTCACTTTTCTCTTGTTTTCTCTTCTTTTCTATTGTTGTCATTTCTCTTTTTTCTCTTCTTTTCTCTTTTCTCTGTTCTCTTCTTTTCCCTTTTGCTCTTCTTTTCTCTTTTCTCTTCTTTTGTCTTCTGTTCTCTTATTTTCACTTTTCTCCTTCATCTTCTTTTCTCTTCTATTCCCTTCATTTCTCTTCTCTTTTCTTCTTTTCCCTTCTTTTCTCTTCTTTTGTCTTTTTGCTTCTTTTCTCTCTTATCTCTTTTCACTACTTTTCTCTTTTCTCCTTCTTTCTTCTATTCTCTTCTTTTCCCTTTGCTATTACCTCTTTTCTCGTCATTTCTCTGCATTTCTCTTTTGTCTTTACTGTCTCTTCGCTCCTTTTCTCTTCTTTTAATGTTCCCCTGTTTTCTCTTCTTTTCTCTTCTGTTCTCTTCTTTTCTCTTTTCTCTATTCTCTTCTTTTCTCTTTTCTGTTTTATCTTACCTCCTTTCCCTTCTTTTCTCTTCTATTCTCTTCTTTTCCCTTCTTTTCTCTTTTCTTTTCTCTTTTTCTCTTCTCTCTTCTCACTTTTTGCTTCCATTCTCTTTTCTCTTTTTCTTCTATTCTCTTCTTTTGTCTTTGCTATTATCTCTTTTCTCTTCATTTCACTGCATCTCTCTTTTGTCTTTACTGTCTGTTCGCTCCTTTTCTCTTCTTTTCACTTTTCTCCTGTTTTCTCTTCCTTTCTCTTCTTTTCTGGGTTCTCCCATCTCCCTTCCCTTCGTTTCTATTCTGTTCTCTTCTTTTCTCTTCTTTTCTCTTCATTTCTCTTCTTTTGATTTCACTTATCACTTTTCTGTACTTTACTCTTTTCTTTTCTCTTCTTTTCTCTTTTCTCATCTTTTCTCTTTTTGCTTCTTTTCTCTCTTATCTCTTTTCACGACTTCTCTGTTTTCTCGTTTTTCTTCTGTTCTCTTTTCCCTTTTATTTTGTTTTCTCTTTTTTTCGTCTAATCCCTTTTCTCTTTTCTCTTCTTTCCCCATGCTCTTCTTTTCTCTTCTTTTGTATTTATTCTTCTTTTCTCTTCTTTTCCCTTTTCTCTTGTTTTCACTTCTTTACCCCTTTCGTTTTTATCTTTTCTCTTGTTTTCTCTTCTTTCTCTTTTCTCTTTTCTCTTCTTTTCTCTTGTTTTCTCTTCTTTTCTCTTTTCTTTTCTGTTCTTTTCTCTTCATTTCTCTTCTTTACTCTTTTCTCTTCTTTTCTCTTCATTTCTCTTCTTTTCACTTTTCTCTTGTTTTCTCTTCTTTTCTATTTTTTTCATTTCTCTTCTTTTCTCTTCTTTTCTCTTTTCTCTTGTTTTCTCTTCTTTTCTCTTTTCTTTTCTGTTCTTTTCTCTTCATTTCTCTTCTTTACTCTTTTCTCTTGTTTTCTCTTCTTTTCTATTGTTGTCATTTCTCTTTTTTCTCTTCTTTTCTCTTTTCTCTGTTCTCTTCTTTTCCCTTTTCTCTTCTTTTCTCTTCTTTTGTATTTATTCTTCTTTTCTCTTCATTTCTCTTCTTTTCTCTTTTCTCTTCTTTTCTCTTCTTTTCACTTTTCTCTTTTCTCTTCTTTTCCCTTTTTTCTTTTCATTTATCACTTTTCTCTTCTTTACTCATTTCTTTCTCTTCTTTTCTCTTTTCTCTTGTTTTCTCTCTTTTCTCTTTTCGCTTCTTTTCTCTCTTATCTCTTTTCACTACTTTTCTCTTTTCTCCTTTGTCTTCTATTCTCTTTTTTCCTTTTCTATTATCTCTTTTCTCTTCATTTCTCTGCGTTTCCCTTTTGTCTTTACTGCCTGTTCGCTCCTTTTCTCTTCTTTTAATCTTCCCCTGTTTTCTCTTCTCTTCTCTTCTGTTCTCTTCTTTTCTCTTTGCTCTATTATCTTCTTTTCTCTTTTCTGTTTTCTCTTATCTCCTTTACCTTCTTTTCTCTTCTTTTCTCTTTCTCTTTTCTCTTTTCTCTTCTATTTTCTTTTCTCTTCTGTTCTTGTCTATTCTCTTTTCCTTTTGCTCTTCTTTCTCTTTTCTCTTCTTTTGTCTTCTGTTCTCTTATTTTCTCTTTTCTCCTTCATCTTCTTTTCTCTTCTATTCTCTTCTTTCCTCTTCTTTTCACTTCTTTTCTTTTTTCTCTTCTTTTCTCTTTTTCTCTTTTTCTTTTCTCTTTTCGCTTCTGTTCTTTTTACTCTTTTTTCTTCTATTCTCTTCTTTTGTCTTTGCTATTATCTCTTTTCTCTTCATTTCACTGCATTTCTCTTTTGTCTTTACTGTCTGTTCGCTCCTTTTGTCTTCTTTTAATATTCCCCTGTTTTCTCTTCTTTTCTGGGTCCTCCTATCTCCTTTCTCATCCTTTCTATTCTGTTATCTTCTTTTCTCTTCTCTCTTCTTTTCTCTGATCTCTTTTCTCTTCTTTTCTCTTTTCTCTTGTTTTCTCTTATTTTCTATTTTCTTCATTTCTCTTATTTTCTCTTCTCTTTTCTTCTTTTCCCTTCTTTTCTCTTCTTTTGTCTTTTTGCTTCTTTTCTCTCTTATCTCTTTTCACTACTTTTCTCTTTTCTCCTTCTTTCTTCTATTCTCTTCTTTTCCCTTTGCTATTACCTCTTTTCTCGTCATTTCTCTGCATTTCTCTTTTGTCTTTACTGTCTCTTCGCTCCTTTTCTCTTCTTTTAATGTTCCCCTGTTTTCTCTTCTTTTCTCTTCTGTTCTCTTCTTTTCTCTTTTCTCTATTCTCTTCTTTTCTCTTTTCTGTTTTATCTTACCTCCTTTCCCTTCTTTTCTCTTCTATTCTCTTCTTTTCCCTTCTTTTCTCTTTTCTTTTCTCTTTTTCTCTTCTCTCTTCTCACTTTTTGCTTCCATTCTCTTTTCTCTTTTTTCTTCTATTCTCTTCTTTTGTCTTTGCTATTATCTCTTTTCTCTTCATTTCACTGCATCTCTCTTTTGTCTTTACTGTCTGTTCGCTCCTTTTCTCTTCTTTTAATATTCCCCTGTTTTCTCTTCTTTTCTGGGTTCTCCTATCTCCTTTCTCTTCTTTTCTATTCTGTTCTCTTCTTTTCTCTTTTCTCTTCTTTTCTCTTCTTTACCCTTTCTTTTCCTTCTTTTCTCTATTCTCTTCTTTTCTCCTCTTTTCTATTTCTTTCATTTCGCTTGCTTTCTCTTCTTTTCTCTTCATTTCCCTTCTTTTCTCTTCTTTTCTTTCAACTTATCACTTTTCTCTTCTTTATTCTTTTCTCTTCTTTTCCCTTTCTCTTGTTTTCTCCTTTTTCTCTTTTCTCTTTTTGCTTCTTTTCTCTCTTATCTCTTTTCACTACTTTTCTCTTTTCTCTTTTTTCTTCTATTCCCCTATTTTCCCTTTTCCTTTCTTTTTTCTTTTATTCGTCTTTACCCTTTTCTCTTTTCTCTTCTTTTCCCTTCTTTTCTCTTCTTTTCTCTTCTTTTCTCTTCATTTCTCTTTTGTCTTTTCTCTTCTTTTCTCTTTTCTCTTCTTTTCCCTTCTTTTCTTTTCACTTATCACTTTTCTCTTCTTTACTCATTTCTTTTCTCTTCTTTTCACTCTTTTCTCATTTCACTACGTTTCTCTTTACTCTTCTTTCTTCTATTCTCTTCTTTTGTCTTTGCTATTATCTCTTTTCTCTTCTTTTCACTGCATTTCTCTTTTGTCTTTCCTGTCTGTTCGCTCCTTTTCTCTTCTTTTCACTTTTCTCCTGTTTTCTCTTCTTTTCTCTTCTTTTCTGGGTTCTCCTATCGCGTTTCTCTTCTTTTCAATTCTGTTCTCTTCTTTTCTCTTTTCTCTTCTGTTCTCTTCATTTCTCTTCTTTTCATTTCACTTATCACTTTTCTCTACTTTACTCTTTTCTTTTCTCTTCTTTCCCTTTTCTCTTATTTTGTATTTATTTTTCTTCTGTCTTCTTTTCCCTTACCTCTTTTCTCTTCTTTTCTCCGTTCTCTCTTCTCTTCTTTTCCATTTTTTTCTCTTCTTTTCTTTTTTCTTCTTTTCTATGTCTTTCATTTTTCTTCTATTCTCTTGTTTTCTCTTCATTTCCCTTCTTATCTCTTCTTTTCTTTTCACTTCTTACTTTTCTCTTCATTACTCTTTTCTTTTCTCTTCTTTTCTCTTTTTCTTTTTCTCCTCTTTTCTCTTTTCTCTCTACTCTACTTTTCTCTTCTTTTATCTTTTCCTTTATTTTCTCTTTTTATATTTTCTCTTTTCTCTTCTTTTCTCTTCATTTCTCTTCTTTTCTCTTTTCCCTTCTTTTCTCTTTTCTCTTTTTTCTCTTCATTTTCCTTTTCTCTTTTCTCTTCTTTTCTTTTCATTTTCTCTTGTTTTCTCTTCTTTACCCCTTTCTTTTTTCTCTTTTCTCTTCTTTTCTCTTTTCTCATGTTTTCTCTTCTTTTCTCTTTTATTTTCTGTTCTTTTCACTTCATTTCCCTTCTTTTCTCTTCTTTTCTTTTCACTTATCACTTTTCTCTTCTTTATTCTTTTCTTTTCTCTTCTTTTCCCTTTCTCTTCTTTTCTCCTTTTTCTCTTTTCTCTTTTTGCTTCTTTTCTCTCTTATCTCTTTTCACTACTTTTCTCTTTTCTCTTTTTTCTTCTATTTCCCTATTTTCCCTTTTCCTTTCTTTTTTCTTTTTTTCGTCTTTCCCCTTTTCACTTTTCTCTTCTTTTCTCTTGTTTTCCCTTTTCTCTTCTTTTCTCTTCTTTTGTATTTATTCTTCTTTTCTCTTCTTTTCTCTTTTCTCATGTTTTCTCTTCTTTTCTCTTTTATTTTCTGTTCTTTTCACTTCATTTCCCTTCTTTTCTCTTCTTTTCTTTTCACTTATCACTTTTCTCTTCTTTATTCTTTTCTTTTCTCTTCTTTTCCCTTTCTCTTCTTTTCTCCTTTTTCTCTTTTCTCTTTTTGCTTCTTTTCTCTCTTATCTCTTTTCACTACTTTTCTCTTTTCTCTTTTTTCTTCTATTCCCCTATTTTCCCTTTTCCTTTCTTTTTTCTTTTTTCGTCTTTATCCTTTTCTCTTTTCTCTGCTTTTCTCTTGTTTTCCCTTTTCTCTTCTTTTCTCTTCTTTTGTATTTATTCTTCTTTTCTCTTCTTTTCTCTTATCTCTCTTCTCTTCTTTTCTCTGTTCTATTTTCTCTTCATTTCCCTTCCTTTCACTTCTTTTCTCTTTTCTCTTGTTTTTTCTTCTTTTCTATTTTTTTCATTTCTCTTCTTTTCCCTTCTTTTCTCTTCTTTTCTCTTTTCTCTTCATTTCTCTTTTGTCTTTTCTCTTCTTTTCCCTTCTTTTCTTTTCACTTATCATTTTTCTCTTCTTTACTCATTTCTTTTCTCTTCTTTTCTCTCTTTTCTCTTTTCACTACTTTTCTCTTTACTCTTTTTTCTTCTATTCTCTTCTTTTGTCTTTGCTATTATCTCTTTTCTCTTCTTTTCACTGCATTTCTCTTTTGTCTTTCCTGTCTGTTCGCTCCTTTTCTCTTCTTTTCACGTTTCTCCTGTTTTCTCTTCTTTTCTCTTCTTTTCTGGGTTCTCCTATCGCGTTTCTCTTCTTTTCTATTCTGTTCTCTTCTTTTCTCTTTTCTCTTCTGTTCTCTTCATTTCTCTTCTTTTCATTTCACTTATCACTTTTCTCTACTTTACTCTTTTCTTTTCTCTTCATTTCGCTTTTCTCATCTTTTCTCTTTTTGCTTCTTTTCTCTCTTGTCTCTTTTCACTCCTTTTCTCTTTTCTCGTTTTTCTTCTGTTCTCTTGTTTTCCCTTTTCTTTTGTTTTCTCTTTTTTTCGTCTGTTCCCTTTTCTCTTTTCTCTTCTTTTCCCTTTTCTCTTCTTTTCTCTTCTTTTGTATTTATTCTTCTTTTCTCTTCATTTCTCTTCTTTTCTCTTTTCTCTTCTTTTCTCTTCTTTTCACTTTTCTCTTTTCTCTTCTTTTCCCTTTTTTCTTTTCATTTATCACTTTTCTCTTCTTTACTCATTTCTTTTCTCTTCTTTTCTCTTTTCTCTTCTTTTCTCTTTTCTCTTCTTTTCTCTCTTTTCTCTTTTCTCTTTTCGCTTCTTTTCTCTCTTATCTCTTTTCACTACTTTTCTCTTTTCTCCTATGTCTTCTATTCTCTTTTTTTCCTTTTCTATTATCTCTTTTCTCTTCATTTCTCTGCGTTTCTCTTTTGTCTTTTCTGCCTGTTCGCTCCTTTTCTCTTCTTTTAATCTTCCCCTGTTTTCTCTTCTTTTCTCTTCTGTTCTCTTCTTTTCTCTTTGCTCTATTCTCTTCTTTTCTCTTTTCTGTTTTCTCTTATCTCCTTTACCTTCTTTTCTCTTCTTTTCTCTTTCTCTTTTCTCTTTTCTCTTCTATTTTCTTTTCTTTTCTCTTCTGTTCTCGTCTATTCTCTTTTCCTTTTGCTCTTCTTTTTTCTTTTCTCTTCTTTTGTCTTCTGTTCTCTTATTTTCACTTTTCTCTTCTTTTCTCTTCTTTACCCTTCCTTTTCCTTCTTTTCTCTATTCTCTTCTTTTCTCCTCTTTTCTATTTCTTTCATTTCGCTTGCTTTCTCTTCTTTTCTCTTCATTTCCCTTCTTTTCTCTTCTTTTCTTTTCACTTATCACTTTTCTCTTCTTTATTCTTTTCTTTTCTCTTCTTTTCCCTTTCTCTTCTTTTTCTCTTTTCTCTTTTTGCTTCTTTTCTCTCTTATCTCTTTTCACTACTTTTCTCTTTTCTCTTTTTTCTTCTATTCCCCTATTTTCCCTTTTCCTTTCTTTTTTCTTTTTTTCGTCTTTACCCTTTTCTCTTTTCTCTTCTTTTCTCTTGTTTTCCCTTTTCTCTTCTTTTCTCTTCTTTTGTATTTATTCTTCTTTTCTCTTCTTTTCTCTTATCTCTCTTCTCTTCTTTTCTCTGTTCTCTTTTCTCTTCATTTCCCATCCTTTCACTTCTTTTCTCTTTTCTCTTGTGTTTTCTTCTTTCTATTTTTTTTCATTTCTCTTCTTTTCCCTTCTTTTCTCTTCTTTTCTCTTTTCTCTTCATTTCTCTTTTGTCTTTTCTCTTCTTTTCTCTCCTTTCCCTTCTTTTCTTTTCACTTATCACTTTTCTCTTCTTTACTCATTTCTTTTCTCTTCTTTTCTCTCTTTTCTCTTTTCACTACTTTTCTCTTTGCTCTTTTTTCTTCTATTCTCTTCTTTTGTCTTTGCTATTATCTCTTTTCTCTTCTTTTCACTGCATTTCTCTTTTGTCTTTCCTGTCTGTTCGCTAAATTTCTCTTCTTTTCACTTTTCTCCTGTTTTCTCTTCTTTTCTCTTCTTTTCTGGGTTCCCCTATCGCGTTTCTCTTCTTTTCTGTTCTGTTCTCTTCTTTTCTCTTTTCTCTTCTGTTCTCTTCATTTCTCTTCTTTTCATTTCACTTATCACTTTCCTCTACTTTACTCTTTTCTTTTCTCTTCATTTCGCTTTTCTCATCTTTTCTCTTTTTGCTTCTTTTCTCTCTTATCTTTTCACTCCTTTTCTCTTTTCTCGTTTTTCTTCTGTTCTCTTTTTTTCCCTTTTCTTTTGTTTTCTCTTTTTTCGTCTGTTCCCTTTTCTCTTTTCTCTTCTTTTCCCCTCTCTCTTCTTTTCTCTTCTTTTGTATTTATTCTTCTTTTCTCTTCATTTCTCTTCTTTTCTCTTTTCTCTTCTTTTCTCTTCTTTTCACTTTTCTCTTTTCTCTTCTTTTCCCTTTTTTCTTTTCATTTATCACTTTTCTCTTCGTTACTCATTTCTTTTCTCTTCTTTTCTCTTTTCTCTTCTTTTCTCTTTTCTCTTCTTTTCTCTCTTTTCTCTTTTCTCTTTTCGCTTCTTTTCTCTCTTATCTCTTTTCACTACTTTTCTCTTTTCTCCTTTGTCTTCTATTCTCTTTTTTTCCTTTTCTATTATCTCTTTTCTCTTCATTTCTCTACGTTTCTCTTTTGTCTTTACTGCCTGTTCGCTCCTTTTCTCTTCTTTTAATCTTCCCCTGTTTTCTCTTCTTTTCTCTTCTGTTCTCTTCTTTTCTCTTTGCTCTATTCTCTTCTTTTCTCTTTTCTGTTTTCTCTTATCTCCTTTACTTTCTTTTCTCTTCTTTTCTCTTTCTCTTTTCTCTTTTCTCTTCTATTTTCTTTTCTTTTCTCTTCTGTTCTCGTCTATTTTCTTTTCCTTTTGCTCTTCTTTTCTCTTTTCTCTTCTTTTGTCTTCTGTTCTCTTATTTTCACTTTTCTCCTTCATCTTCTTTTCTCTTCTATTCTCTTCATTTCTCTTCTTTTCTCTTCTCTTTTTTCCTTTTCCCTTCTTTTCTCTTCTTTTCTCTTTTTGCTTCTTTTCTCTCTTATCTCTTTTCACTACTTTTCTCTTTTCTCCTTCTTTCTTCTATTCTCTTCTTTTCCCTTTGCTATTACCTCTTTTCTCGTCATTTCTCTGCGTTTCTCTTTTGTCTTTACTGCCTGTTCGCTCCTTTTCTCTTCTTTTAATCTTCCCCTGTTTTCTCTTCTTTTCTCTTCTGTTCTCTTCTTTTCTCTTTGCTCTATTCTCTTCTTTTCTCTTTTCTGTTTTCTCTTATCTCCTTTACCTTCTTTTCTCTTCTTTTCTCTTCTTTTCCCTTCTTTTCTCTTTTCTTTTCTCTTTTTCTCTTCTCTCTTCTCACTTTTTGCTTCCATTCTCTTTTCTCTTTTTTCTTCTATTCTCTTCTTTTGTCTTTGCTATTATCTCTTTTCTCTTCATTTCACTGCATCTCTCTTTTGTCTTTACTGTCTGTTCGCTCCTTTTCTCTTCTTTTAATATTCCCCTGTTTTCTCTTCTTTTCTGGGTTCTCCTATCTCCTTTCACTTCTTTTCTATTCTGTTCTCTTCTTTTCTCTTTTGTCTTCTTTTCTCTTCTTTATTATTTCTTTCATTTCGCTTGCTATCTCTTCATTTCTCTTCATTTCCCTTCTTTTCTCTTCTTTACTTTTCACTTATCACTTTTCTCTTCTTTATTCTTTTCTTTTCTCTTCTTTTCCCTTTCTCTTCTTTTCTCCTTTTTCTCTTTTCTCTTTTTGCTTCTTTTCTCTCTTATCTCTTTTCACTACTTTTCTCTTTTCTCTTTTTTCTTCTATTCCCCTATTTTCCCTTTTCCTTTCTTTTTTCTTTTTTCGTCTTTACCCTTTTCTCTTTTCTCTTCTTTTCTCTTGTTTTCCCTTTTCTCTTCTTTTCCCTTCTTTTGTATTTATTCTTCTTTTCTCTTCTTTTCTCTTATCTCTCTTCTCTTCTTTTCTCTGTTCTCTTTTCTCTTCATTTCCCTTCCTTTCACTTCTTTTCTCTTTTCTCTTGTTTTTTCTTCTTTTCTATTTTTTTTCATTTCTCTTCTTTTCCCTTCTTTTCTCTTCTTTTCTCTTCTTTTCTCTTTTCTCTTCATTTCTCTTTTGGCTTTTCTCTTCTTTTCTCTTTTCTCTTCTTTTCCCTTCTTTTCTTTTCACTTTTCACTTTTCTCTTCTTTACTCATTTCTTTTCTCTTCTTTTCTCTCTTTTCTCTTTTCACTACTTTTCTCTTCACTCTTTTTTCTTCTATTCTCTTCTTTTGTCTTTGCTATTATCTCTTTTCTCTTCTTTTCACTGCATTTCTCTTTTGTCTTTCCTGTCTGTTCGCTCCTTTTCTCATCTTTTCACTTTTCTCCTGTTTTCTCTTCTTTTCTCTTCTTTTCTGGGTTCTCCTATCGCGTTTCTCTTCTTTTCTATTCTGTTCTCTTCTTTTCTCTTTTCTCTTCTGTTCTCTTCATTTCTCTTCTTTTCATTTCACTTATCACTTTTCTCTACTTTTCTCTTTTCTTTTCTCTTCTTTTCGCTTTTCTCATCTTTTCTCTTTTTGCTTCTTTTCTCTCTTATCTTTTCACTCCTTTTCTCTTTTCTCGTTTTTCTTCTGTTCTCTTGTTTTCCCTTTTCTTTTGTTTTCTCTTTTTTTCGTCTGTTCCCTTTTCTCTTTTCTCTTCTTTTCCCTTTTCTCTTCTTTTCTCTTCTTTTGTATTTATTCTTCTTTTCTCTTCATTTCTCTTCTTTTCTCTTTTCTCTTCTTTTCTCTTCTTTTCACTTTTCTCTTTTCTCTTCTTTTCCCTTTTTTCTTTTCATTTATCACTTTTCTCTTCTTTACTCATTTCTTTTCTCTTCTTTTCTCTTTTCTCTTCTTTTCTCTTTTCTCTTGTTTTCTCTCTGTTCTCTTTTCTCTTTCCGCTTCTTTTCTCTCTTATCTCTTTTCACTACTTTTCTCTTTTCTCCTTTGTCTTCTATTCTCTTCTTTTTCCTTTTCTATTATCTCTTTTCTCTTCATTTCTCTGCGTTTCTCTTTTGTCTTTACTGCCTGTTCGCTCTTTTTCTCTTCTTTTAATCTTCCCCTGTTTTCTCTTCTCTTCTCTTCTGTTCTCTTCTTTTCTCTTTGCTCTATTCTCTGCTTTTCTCTTTTCTGTTTTCTCTTATCTCCTATACCTTCTTTTCTCTTCTTTTCTCTTTCTCTTTTCTCTTTTCTCTTCTATTTTCTTTTCTTTTCTCTTCTGTTCTCGTCTATTCTCTTTTCCTTTTGCTCTTCTTTTCTCTTCTTTTGTCTTCTGTTCTCTTATTTTCTCTTTTCTCCTTCATCTTCTTTTCTCTTCTATTCTCTTCTTTTCTCTTCTTTTCACTTCTTTTCTTTTTTCTCTTTTCTCTTTTTCTCTTTTTCTTTTCTCTTTTCGCTTCTGTTCTTTTTACTCTTTTTTCTTCTATTCTCTTCTTTTGTCTTTGCTATTATCTCTTTTCTCTTCTTTTCACTGCATTTCTCTTTTGTCTTTACTGTCTGTTCGCTCCTTTTCTCTTCTTTTAATATTCCCCTGTTTTCTCTTCTTTTCTCTTCTTTTCTGGGTTCTCCTATCGCGTTTCTCTTCTTTTCTATTCTGTTCTCTTCTTTTCTCTTTTCTCTTCTGTTCTCTTCATTTCTCTTCTTTTCATTTCACTTATCACTTTTCTCTACTTTACTCTTTTCTTTTATCTTCTTATCGCTTTTCTCATCTTTTCTCTTTTTGCTTCTTTTCTCTCTTATCTTTTCACTCCTTTTCTCTTTTCTCGTTTTTCTTCTGTTCTCTTGTTTTCCCTTTTCTTTTGTTTTCTCTTTTTTTCGTCTGTTCCCTTTTCTCTTTTCTCTTCTTTTCCCTTTTCTCTTCTTTTCTCTTCTTTTGTATTTATTCTTCTTTTCTCTTCATTTCTCTTCTTTTCTCTTTTCTCTTCTTTTCTCTTCTTTTCACTTTTCTCTTTTCTCTTCTTTTCCCTTTTTTCTTTTCATTTATCACTTTTCTCTTCTTTACTCATTTCTTTTCTCTTCTTTTCTCTTTTCTCTTCTTTTCTCTTTTCTCTTGTTTTCTCTCTTTTCTCTTTTCGCTTCTTTACTCTCTTATCTCTTTTCACTACTTTTCTCTTTTCTCCTTTGTCTTCTATTCTCTTCTTTTCCTTTGCTATTACCTCTTTTCTCGTCATTTCTCTGCATTTCTCTTTTGTCTTTACTGTCTCTTCGCTCCTTTTCTCTTCTTTTAATGTTCCCCTGTTTTCTCTTCTTTTCTATTCTGTTCTCTTCTTTTCTCTTTTCTCTATTCTCTTCTTTTCTCTTTTCTGTTTTATCTTACCTCCTTTCCCTTCTTTTCTCTTCTATTCTCTTCTTTTCCCTTCTTTTCTCTTTTCTTTTCTCTTTTTCTCTTCTCTCTTCTCACTTTTTGCTTCCATTCTCTTTTCTCTTTTTTCTTCTATTCTCTTCTTTTGTCTTTGCTGTTATCTCTTTTCTCTTCTTTTCACTGCATCTCTCTTTTGTCTTTACTGTCTGTTCGCTCCTTTTCTCTTCTTTTCACTTTTCTCCTGTATTCTCTTCTTTTCTCTTCTTTTCTGGGTTCTCCTATCGCGTTTCTCTTCTTTTCTATTCTGTTCTCTTCTTTTCTCTTTTCTCTTCTGTTCTCTTCATTTCTCTTCTTTTCATTTCACTTATCACTTTCTCTACCTTACTCTTTTCTTTTCTCTTCTTTTCGCTTTTCTCATCTTTTCTCTTTTTGCTTCTTTTCTCTCTTATCTTTTCACTCCTTTTCTCTTTTCTCGTTTTTCTTCTGTTCTCTTGTTTTCCCTTTTCTTTTGTTTTCTCTTTTTTTCGTCTGTTCCCTTTTCTCTTTTCTCTTCTTTTCCCTTTTCTCTTCTTTTCTCTTCTTTTGTATTTATTCTTCTTTTCTCTTCATTTCTCTTCTTTTCTCTTTTCTCTCCTTTTCTCTTCTTTTCACTTTTCTCTTTTCTCTTCTTTTCCCTTTTTTCTTTTCATTTATCACTTTTCTCTTCTTTACTCACTTCTTTTCTCTTCTTTTCTCTTTTCTCTTCTTTTCTCTTTTCTCTTGTTTTCTCTCTTTTCTCTTTTCGCTTCTTTTCTCTCTTATCTCTTTTCACTACTTTTCTCTTTTCTCCTTTGTCTTCTATTCTCTTTTTTTCCTTTTCTATTAAACCTTTTCTCTTCATTTCTCTGCGTTTCTCTTTTGTCTTTACTGCCTGTTCGCTCCTTTTCTCTTCTTTTAATCTTCCCCTGTTTTCTCTTCTCTTCTCTTCTGTTCTCTTCTTTTCTCTTTGCTCTATTCTCTTCTTTTCTCTTTTCTGTTTTCTCTTATCTCCTATACCTTCTTTTCTCTTCTTTTCTCTTTCTCTTTTCTCTTTTCTCTTCTATTTTCTTTTCTTTTCTCTTCTGTTCTCGTCTATTCTCTTTTCCTTTTGCTCTTCTTTTCTCTTTTCTCTTCTTTTGTCTTCTGTTCTCTTATTTTCACTTTTCTCCTTCATCTTCTTTTCTCTTCTATTCTCTTCATTTCTCTTCTCTTTTCTTCTTTTCCCTTCTTTTCTCTTCTTTTCTCTTTTTGCTTCTTTTCTCTCTTATCTCTTTTCACTACTTTTCTCTTTTCTCCATCTTTCTTCTATTCTCTTCTTTTCCCTTTGCTATTACCTCTTTTCTCGTCATTTCTCTGCATTTCTCTTTTGTCTTTACTGTCTCTTCGCTCCTTTTCTCTTCTTTTAATGTTCCCCTGTTTTCTCTTCTTTTCTCTTTTCTCTTCTTTTCTCTTTTCTCTTGTTTTCTCTCTTTTCTCTTTTCACTACTTTTCTCTTTTCTCCTTTGTCTTCTATTCTCTTTTTTCCTTTTCTATTATCTCTTTTCTCTTCATTTCTCTGCGTTTCCCTTTTGTCTTTACTGCCTGTTCGCTCCTTTTCTCTTCTTTTAATCTTCCCCTATTTTCTCTTCTCTTCTCTTCTGTTCTCTTCTTTTCTCTTTGCTCTATTCTCTTCTTTTCTCTTTTCTGTTTTCTCTTATCTCCTATACCTTCTTTTCTCTTCTTTTCTCTTTCTCTTTTGTCTTTTCTCTTCTATTTTCTTTTCTTTTCTCTTCTGTTCTCGTCTATTCTCTTTTCCTTTTGCTCTTCTTTTCTCTTTTCTCTTCTTTTGTCTTCTGTTCTCTTATTTTCACTTTTCTCCTTCATCTTCTTTTCTCTTCTATTCTCTTCATTTCTCTTCTCTTTTCTTCTTTTCCCTTCTTTTCTCTTCTTTTCTCTTTTTGCTTCTTTTCTCTCTTATCTCTTTTCACTACTTTTCTCTTTTCTCCATCTTTCTTCTATTCTCTTCTTTTCCCTTTGCTATTATCTCTTTTCTCTTCATTTCACTGCATCTCTCTTTTGTCTTTACTGTCTGTTCGCTCCTTTTCTCTTCTTTTAATGTTCCCCTGTTTTCTCTTCTTTTCTCTTCTGTTCTCTTCTTTTCTCTTTTCTCTATTCTCTTCTTTTCTCTTTTCTGTTTTATCTTACCTCCTTTCCCTTCTTTTCTCTTCTATTCTCTTCTTTTCCCTTCTTTTCTCTTTTCTTTTCTCTTTTTCTCTTCTCTCTTCTCACTTTTTGCTTCCATTCTCTTTTCTCTTTTTTCTTCTATTCTCTTCTTTTGTCTTTGCTATTATCTCTTTTCTCTTCATTTCACTGCATCTCTCTTTTGTCTTTACTGTCTGTTCGCTCCTTTTCTCTTCTTTTCACTTTTCTCCTGTTTTCTCTTCCTTTCTCTTCTTTTCTGGGTTCTCCCATCTCCTTTCCCTTCGTTTCTATTCTGTTCTCTTCTTTTCTCTTCATTTCTCTTCTTTTGATTTCACTTATCACTTTTCTGTACTTTACTCTTTTCTTTTCTCTTCTTTTCTCTTTTCTCATCTTTTCTCTTTTTGCTTCTTTTCTCTCTTATCTCTTTTCACGACTTCTCTGTTTTCTCTTTTTTCTTCTGTTCTCTTTTCCCTTTTATTTTGTTTTCTCTTTTTTTCGTCTAATCCCTTTTCTCTTTTCTCTTCTTTCCCCTTGCTCTTCTTTTCTCTTCTTTTGTATTTATTCTTCTTTTCTCTTCTTTGCTCTTTTCTCTTGTTTTCACTTCTTTACCCCTTTCGTTTTTCTCTTTTCTCTTGTTTTCTCTTCTTTCTCTTTTCTCTTTTCTCTTCTTTTCTCTTGTTTTCTCTTCTTTTCTCTTTTCTTTTCTGTTCTTTTCTCTTCTTTTCTCTTCATTTCTCTTCTTTACTCTTTTCTCTTCTTTTCTCTTCATTTCTCTTCTTTTCACTTTTCTCTTGTTTTCTCTTCTTTTCTATTTTTTTCATTTCTCTTCTTTTCTCTTCTTTTCTCTTTTCTCTTGTTTTCTCTTCTTTTCTCTTTTCTTTTCTGTTCTTTTGTCTTCATTTCTCTTCTTTACTCTTTTCTCTTCTTTTCTCTTCATTTCTCTTCTTTTCACTTTTCTCTTGTTTTCTCTTCTTTTCTATTGTTGTCATTTCTCTTTTTTCTCTTCTTTTCTCTTTTCTCTGTTCTCTTCTTTTCCCTTTTGCTCTTCTTTTCTCTTTTCTCTTCTTTTGTCTTCTGTTCTCTTATTTTCACTTTTCTCCTTCATCTTCTTTTCTCTTCTATTCCCTTCATTTCTCTTCTCTTTTCTTCTTTTCCCTTCTTTTCTCTTCTTTTGTCTTTTTGCTTCTTTTCTCTCTTATCTCTTTTCACTACTTTTCTCTTTTCTCCTTCTTTCTTCTATTCTCTTCTTTTCCCTTTGCTATTACCTCTTTTCTCGTCATTTCTCTGCATTTCTCTTTTGTCTTTACTGTCTCTTCGCTCCTTTTCTCTTCTTTTAATGTTCCCCTGTTTTCTCTTCTTTTCTCTTCTGTTCTCTTCTTTTCTCTTTTCTCTATTCTCTTCTTTTCTCTTTTCTGTTTTATCTTACCTCCTTTCCCTTCTTTTCTCTTCTATTCTCTTCTTTTCCCTTCTTTTCTCTTTTCTTTTCTCTTTTTCTCTTCTCTCTTCTCACTTTTTGCTTCCATTCTCTTTTCTCTTTTTCTTCTATTCTCTTCTTTTGTCTTTGCTATTATCTCTTTTCTCTTCATTTCACTGCATCTCTCTTTTGTCTTTACTGTCTGTTCGCTCCTTTTCTCTTCTTTTCACTTTTCTCCTGTTTTCTCTTCCTTTCTCTTCTTTTCTGGGTTCTCCCATCTCCCTTCCCTTCGTTTCTATTCTGTTCTCTTCTTTTCTCTTCTTTTCTCTTCATTTCTCTTCTTTTGATTTCACTTATCACTTTTCTGTACTTTACTCTTTTCTTTTCTCTTCTTTTCTCTTTTCTCATCTTTTCTCTTTTTGCTTCTTTTCTCTCTTATCTCTTTTCACGACTTCTCTGTTTTCTCGTTTTTCTTCTGTTCTCTTTTCCCTTTTATTTTGTTTTCTCTTTTTTTCGTCTAATCCCTTTTCTCTTTTCTCTTCTTTCCCCATGCTCTTCTTTTCTCTTCTTTTGTATTTATTCTTCTTTTCTCTTCTTTTCCCTTTTCTCTTGTTTTCACTTCTTTACCCCTTTCGTTTTTATCTTTTCTCTTGTTTTCTCTTCTTTCTCTTTTCTCTTTTCTCTTCTTTTCTCTTGTTTTCTCTTCTTTTCTCTTTTCTTTTCTGTTCTTTTCTCTTCATTTCTCTTCTTTACTCTTTTCTCTTCTTTTCTCTTCATTTCTCTTCTTTTCACTTTTCTCTTGTTTTCTCTTCTTTTCTATTTTTTTCATTTCTCTTCTTTTCTCTTCTTTTCTCTTTTCTCTTGTTTTCTCTTCTTTTCTCTTTTCTTTTCTGTTCTTTTCTCTTCATTTCTCTTCTTTACTCTTTTCTCTTGTTTTCTCTTCTTTTCTATTGTTGTCATTTCTCTTTTTTCTCTTCTTTTCTCTTTTCTCTGTTCTCTTCTTTTCCCTTTTCTCTTCTTTTCTCTTCTTTTGTATTTATTCTTCTTTTCTCTTCATTTCTCTTCTTTTCTCTTTTCTCTTCTTTTCTCTTCTTTTCACTTTTCTCTTTTCTCTTCTTTTCCCTTTTTTCTTTTCATTTATCACTTTTCTCTTCTTTACTCATTTCTTTCTCTTCTTTTCTCTTTTATCTTGTTTTCTCTCTTTTCTCTTTTCGCTTCTTTTCTCTCTTATCTCTTTTCACTACTTTTCTCTTTTCTCCTTTGTCTTCTATTCTCTTTTTTCCTTTTCTATTATCTCTTTTCTCTTCATTTCTCTGCGTTTCCCTTTTGTCTTTACTGCCTGTTCGCTCCTTTTCTCTTCTTTTAATCTTCCCCTGTTTTCTCTTCTCTTCTCTTCTGTTCTCTTCTTTTCTCTTTGCTCTATTATCTTCTTTTCTCTTTTCTGTTTTCTCTTATCTCCTTTACCTTCTTTTCTCTTCTTTTCTCTTTCTCTTTTCTCTTTTCTCTTCTATTTTCTTTTCTCTTCTGTTCTTGTCTATTCTCTTTTCCTTTTGCTCTTCTTTCTCTTTTCTCTTCTTTTGTCTTCTGTTCTCTTATTTTCTCTTTTCTCCTTCATCTTCTTTTCTCTTCTATTCTCTTCTTTCCTCTTCTTTTCACTTCTTTTCTTTTTTCTCTTCTTTTCTCTTTTTCTCTTTTTCTTTTCTCTTTTCGCTTCTGTTCTTTTTACTCTTTTTTCTTCTATTCTCTTCTTTTGTCTTTGCTATTATCTCTTTTCTCTTCATTTCACTGCATTTCTCTTTTGTCTTTACTGTCTGTTCGCTCCTTTTGTCTTCTTTTAATATTCCCCTGTTTTCTCTTCTTTTCTGGGTCCTCCTATCTCCTTTCTCATCCTTTCTATTCTGTTATCTTCTTTTCTCTTCTCTCTTCTTTTCTCTGATCTCTTTTCTCTTCTTTTCTCTTTTCTCTTGTTTTCTCTTATTTTCTATTTTCTTCATTTCTCTTATTTTCTCTTCTCTTTTCTTCTTTTCCCTTCTTTTCTCTTCTTTTGTCTTTTTGCTTCTTTTCTCTCTTATCTCTTTTCACTACTTTTCTCTTTTCTCCTTCTTTCTTCTATTCTCTTCTTTTCCCTTTGCTATTACCTCTTTTCTCGTCATTTCTCTGCATTTCTCTTTTGTCTTTACTGTCTCTTCGCTCCTTTTCTCTTCTTTTAATGTTCCCCTGTTTTCTCTTCTTTTCTCTTCTGTTCTCTTCTTTTCTCTTTTCTCTATTCTCTTCTTTTCTCTTTTCTGTTTTATCTTACCTCCTTTCCCTTCTTTTCTCTTCTATTCTCTTCTTTTCCCTTCTTTTCTCTTTTCTTTTCTCTTTTTCTCTTCTCTCTTCTCACTTTTTGCTTCCATTCTCTTTTCTCTTTTTTCTTCTATTCTCTTCTTTTGTCTTTGCTATTATCTCTTTTCTCTTCATTTCACTGCATCTCTCTTTTGTCTTTACTGTCTGTTCGCTCCTTTTCTCTTCTTTTAATATTCCCCTGTTTTCTCTTCTTTTCTGGGTTCTCCTATCTCCTTTCTCTTCTTTTCTATTCTGTTCTCTTCTTTTCTCTTTTCTCTTCTTTTCTCTTCTTTACCCTTTCTTTTCCTTCTTTTCTCTATTCTCTTCTTTTCTCCTCTTTTCTATTTCTTTCATTTCGCTTGCTTTCTCTTCTTTTCTCTTCATTTCCCTTCTTTTCTCTTCTTTTCTTTCAACTTATCACTTTTCTCTTCTTTATTCTTTTCTCTTCTTTTCCCTTTCTCTTGTTTTCTCCTTTTTCTCTTTTCTCTTTTTGCTTCTTTTCTCTCTTATCTCTTTTCACTACTTTTCTCTTTTCTCTTTTTTCTTCTATTCCCCTATTTTCCCTTTTCCTTTCTTTTTTCTTTTATTCGTCTTTACCCTTTTCTCTTTTCTCTTCTTTTCCCTTCTTTTCTCTTCTTTTCTCTTCTTTTCTCTTCATTTCTCTTTTGTCTTTTCTCTTCTTTTCTCTTTTCTCTTCTTTTCCCTTCTTTTCTTTTCACTTATCACTTTTCTCTTCTTTACTCATTTCTTTTCTCTTCTTTTCACTCTTTTCTCATTTCACTACGTTTCTCTTTACTCTTCTTTCTTCTATTCTCTTCTTTTGTCTTTGCTATTATCTCTTTTCTCTTCTTTTCACTGCATTTCTCTTTTGTCTTTCCTGTCTGTTCGCTCCTTTTCTCTTCTTTTCACTTTTCTCCTGTTTTCTCTTCTTTTCTCTTCTTTTCTGGGTTCTCCTATCGCGTTTCTCTTCTTTTCAATTCTGTTCTCTTCTTTTCTCTTTTCTCTTCTGTTCTCTTCATTTCTCTTCTTTTCATTTCACTTATCACTTTTCTCTACTTTACTCTTTTCTTTTCTCTTCTTTCCCTTTTCTCTTATTTTGTATTTATTTTTCTTCTGTCTTCTTTTCCCTTACCTCTTTTCTCTTCTTTTCTCCGTTCTCTCTTCTCTTCTTTTCCATTTTTTTCTCTTCTTTTCTTTTTTCTTCTTTTCTATGTCTTTCATTTTTCTTCTATTCTCTTGTTTTCTCTTCATTTCCCTTCTTATCTCTTCTTTTCTTTTCACTTCTTACTTTTCTCTTCATTACTCTTTTCTTTTCTCTTCTTTTCTCTTTTTCTTTTTCTCCTCTTTTCTCTTTTCTCTCTACTCTACTTTTCTCTTCTTTTATCTTTTCCTTTATTTTCTCTTTTTATATTTTCTCTTTTCTCTTCTTTTCTCTTCATTTCTCTTCTTTTCTCTTTTCCCTTCTTTTCTCTTTTCTCTTTTTTCTCTTCATTTTCCTTTTCTCTTTTCTCTTCTTTTCTTTTCATTTTCTCTTGTTTTCTCTTCTTTACCCCTTTCTTTTTTCTCTTTTCTCTTCTTTTCTCTTTTCTCATGTTTTCTCTTCTTTTCTCTTTTATTTTCTGTTCTTTTCACTTCATTTCCCTTCTTTTCTCTTCTTTTCTTTTCACTTATCACTTTTCTCTTCTTTATTCTTTTCTTTTCTCTTCTTTTCCCTTTCTCTTCTTTTCTCCTTTTTCTCTTTTCTCTTTTTGCTTCTTTTCTCTCTTATCTCTTTTCACTACTTTTCTCTTTTCTCTTTTTTCTTCTATTTCCCTATTTTCCCTTTTCCTTTCTTTTTTCTTTTTTTCGTCTTTCCCCTTTTCACTTTTCTCTTCTTTTCTCTTGTTTTCCCTTTTCTCTTCTTTTCTCTTCTTTTGTATTTATTCTTCTTTTCTCTTCTTTTCTCTTTTCTCATGTTTTCTCTTCTTTTCTCTTTTATTTTCTGTTCTTTTCACTTCATTTCCCTTCTTTTCTCTTCTTTTCTTTTCACTTATCACTTTTCTCTTCTTTATTCTTTTCTTTTCTCTTCTTTTCCCTTTCTCTTCTTTTCTCCTTTTTCTCTTTTCTCTTTTTGCTTCTTTTCTCTCTTATCTCTTTTCACTACTTTTCTCTTTTCTCTTTTTTCTTCTATTCCCCTATTTTCCCTTTTCCTTTCTTTTTTCTTTTTTCGTCTTTATCCTTTTCTCTTTTCTCTGCTTTTCTCTTGTTTTCCCTTTTCTCTTCTTTTCTCTTCTTTTGTATTTATTCTTCTTTTCTCTTCTTTTCTCTTATCTCTCTTCTCTTCTTTTCTCTGTTCTATTTTCTCTTCATTTCCCTTCCTTTCACTTCTTTTCTCTTTTCTCTTGTTTTTTCTTCTTTTCTATTTTTTTCATTTCTCTTCTTTTCCCTTCTTTTCTCTTCTTTTCTCTTTTCTCTTCATTTCTCTTTTGTCTTTTCTCTTCTTTTCCCTTCTTTTCTTTTCACTTATCATTTTTCTCTTCTTTACTCATTTCTTTTCTCTTCTTTTCTCTCTTTTCTCTTTTCACTACTTTTCTCTTTACTCTTTTTTCTTCTATTCTCTTCTTTTGTCTTTGCTATTATCTCTTTTCTCTTCTTTTCACTGCATTTCTCTTTTGTCTTTCCTGTCTGTTCGCTCCTTTTCTCTTCTTTTCACGTTTCTCCTGTTTTCTCTTCTTTTCTCTTCTTTTCTGGGTTCTCCTATCGCGTTTCTCTTCTTTTCTATTCTGTTCTCTTCTTTTCTCTTTTCTCTTCTGTTCTCTTCATTTCTCTTCTTTTCATTTCACTTATCACTTTTCTCTACTTTACTCTTTTCTTTTCTCTTCATTTCGCTTTTCTCATCTTTTCTCTTTTTGCTTCTTTTCTCTCTTGTCTCTTTTCACTCCTTTTCTCTTTTCTCGTTTTTCTTCTGTTCTCTTGTTTTCCCTTTTCTTTTGTTTTCTCTTTTTTTCGTCTGTTCCCTTTTCTCTTTTCTCTTCTTTTCCCTTTTCTCTTCTTTTCTCTTCTTTTGTATTTATTCTTCTTTTCTCTTCATTTCTCTTCTTTTCTCTTTTCTCTTCTTTTCTCTTCTTTTCACTTTTCTCTTTTCTCTTCTTTTCCCTTTTTTCTTTTCATTTATCACTTTTCTCTTCTTTACTCATTTCTTTTCTCTTCTTTTCTCTTTTCTCTTCTTTTCTCTTTTCTCTTCTTTTCTCTCTTTTCTCTTTTCTCTTTTCGCTTCTTTTCTCTCTTATCTCTTTTCACTACTTTTCTCTTTTCTCCTATGTCTTCTATTCTCTTTTTTTCCTTTTCTATTATCTCTTTTCTCTTCATTTCTCTGCGTTTCTCTTTTGTCTTTTCTGCCTGTTCGCTCCTTTTCTCTTCTTTTAATCTTCCCCTGTTTTCTCTTCTTTTCTCTTCTGTTCTCTTCTTTTCTCTTTGCTCTATTCTCTTCTTTTCTCTTTTCTGTTTTCTCTTATCTCCTTTACCTTCTTTTCTCTTCTTTTCTCTTTCTCTTTTCTCTTTTCTCTTCTATTTTCTTTTCTTTTCTCTTCTGTTCTCGTCTATTCTCTTTTCCTTTTGCTCTTCTTTTTTCTTTTCTCTTCTTTTGTCTTCTGTTCTCTTATTTTCACTTTTCTCTTCTTTTCTCTTCTTTACCCTTCCTTTTCCTTCTTTTCTCTATTCTCTTCTTTTCTCCTCTTTTCTATTTCTTTCATTTCGCTTGCTTTCTCTTCTTTTCTCTTCATTTCCCTTCTTTTCTCTTCTTTTCTTTTCACTTATCACTTTTCTCTTCTTTATTCTTTTCTTTTCTCTTCTTTTCCCTTTCTCTTCTTTTTCTCTTTTCTCTTTTTGCTTCTTTTCTCTCTTATCTCTTTTCACTACTTTTCTCTTTACTCTTTTTTCTTCTATTCCCCTATTTTCCCTTTTCCTTTCTTTTTTCTTTTTTTCGTCTTTACCCTTTTCTCTTTTCTCTTCTTTTCTCTTGTTTTCCCTTTTCTCTTCTTTTCTCTTCTTTTGTATTTATTCTTCTTTTCTCTTCTTTTCTCTTATCTCTCTTCTCTTCTTTTCTCTGTTCTCTTTTCTCTTCATTTCCCATCCTTTCACTTCTTTTCTCTTTTCTCTTGTGTTTTCTTCTTTCTATTTTTTTTCATTTCTCTTCTTTTCCCTTCTTTTCTCTTCTTTTCTCTTTTCTCTTCATTTCTCTTTTGTCTTTTCTCTTCTTTTCTCTCCTTTCCCTTCTTTTCTTTTCACTTATCACTTTTCTCTTCTTTACTCATTTCTTTTCTCTTCTTTTCTCTCTTTTCTCTTTTCACTACTTTTCTCTTTGCTCTTTTTTCTTCTATTCTCTTCTTTTGTCTTTGCTATTATCTCTTTTCTCTTCTTTTCACTGCATTTCTCTTTTGTCTTTCCTGTCTGTTCGCTAAATTTCTCTTCTTTTCACTTTTCTCCTGTTTTCTCTTCTTTTCTCTTCTTTTCTGGGTTCCCCTATCGCGTTTCTCTTCTTTTCTGTTCTGTTCTCTTCTTTTCTCTTTTCTCTTCTGTTCTCTTCATTTCTCTTCTTTTCATTTCACTTATCACTTTCCTCTACTTTACTCTTTTCTTTTCTCTTCATTTCGCTTTTCTCATCTTTTCTCTTTTTGCTTCTTTTCTCTCTTATCTTTTCACTCCTTTTCTCTTTTCTCGTTTTTCTTCTGTTCTCTTTTTTCCCTTTTCTTTTGTTTTCTCTTTTTTCGTCTGTTCCCTTTTCTCTTTTCTCTTCTTTTCCCCTTTCTCTTCTTTTCTCTTCTTTTGTATTTATTCTTCTTTTCTCTTCATTTCTCTTCTTTTCTCTTTTCTCTTCTTTTCTCTTCTTTTCACTTTTCTCTTTTCTCTTCTTTTCCCTTTTTTCTTTTCATTTATCACTTTTCTCTTCGTTACTCATTTCTTTTCTCTTCTTTTCTCTTTTCTCTTCTTTTCTCTTTTCTCTTCTTTTCTCTCTTTTCTCTTTTCTCTTTTCGCTTCTTTTCTCTCTTATCTCTTTTCACTACTTTTCTCTTTTCTCCTTTGTCTTCTATTCTCTTTTTTTCCTTTTCTATTATCTCTTTTCTCTTCATTTCTCTACGTTTCTCTTTTGTCTTTACTGCCTGTTCGCTCCTTTTCTCTTCTTTTAATCTTCCCCTGTTTTCTCTTCTTTTCTCTTCTGTTCTCTTCTTTTCTCTTTGCTCTATTCTCTTCTTTTCTCTTTTCTGTTTTCTCTTATCTCCTTTACTTTCTTTTCTCTTCTTTTCTCTTTCTCTTTTCTCTTTTCTCTTCTATTTTCTTTTCTTTTCTCTTCTGTTCTCGTCTATTTTCTTTTCCTTTTGCTCTTCTTTTCTCTTTTCTCTTCTTTTGTCTTCTGTTCTCTTATTTTCACTTTTCTCCTTCATCTTCTTTTCTCTTCTATTCTCTTCATTTCTCTTCTTTTCTCTTCTCTTTTTTCCTTTTCCCTTCTTTTCTCTTCTTTTCTCTTTTTGCTTCTTTTCTCTCTTATCTCTTTTCACTACTTTTCTCTTTTCTCCTTCTTTCTTCTATTCTCTTCTTTTCCCTTTGCTATTACCTCTTTTCTCGTCATTTCTCTGCGTTTCTCTTTTGTCTTTACTGCCTGTTCGCTCCTTTTCTCTTCTTTTAATCTTCCCCTGTTTTCTCTTCTTTTCTCTTCTGTTCTCTTCTTTTCTCTTTGCTCTATTCTCTTCTTTTCTCTTTTCTGTTTTCTCTTATCTCCTTTACCTTCTTTTCTCTTCTTTTCTCTTCTTTTCCCTTCTTTTCTCTTTTCTTTTCTCTTTTTCTCTTCTCTCTTCTCACTTTTTGCTTCCATTCTCTTTTCTCTTTTTTCTTCTATTCTCTTCTTTTGTCTTTGCTATTATCTCTTTTCTCTTCATTTCACTGCATCTCTCTTTTGTCTTTACTGTCTGTTCGCTCCTTTTCTCTTCTTTTAATATTCCCCTGTTTTCTCTTCTTTTCTGGGTTCTCCTATCTCCTTTCACTTCTTTTCTATTCTGTTCTCTTCTTTTCTCTTTTGTCTTCTTTTCTCTTCTTTATTATTTCTTTCATTTCGCTTGCTATCTCTTCATTTCTCTTCATTTCCCTTCTTTTCTCTTCTTTACTTTTCACTTATCACTTTTCTCTTCTTTATTCTTTTCTTTTCTCTTCTTTTCCCTTTCTCTTCTTTTCTCCTTTTTCTCTTTTCTCTTTTTGCTTCTTTTCTCTCTTATCTCTTTTCACTACTTTTCTCTTTTCTCTTTTTTCTTCTATTCCCCTATTTTCCCTTTTCCTTTCTTTTTTCTTTTTTCGTCTTTACCCTTTTCTCTTTTCTCTTCTTTTCTCTTGTTTTCCCTTTTCTCTTCTTTTCTCTTCTTTTGTATTTATTCTTCTTTTCTCTTCTTTTCTCTTATCTCTCTTCTCTTCTTTTCTCTGTTCTCTTTTCTCTTCATTTCCCTTCCTTTCACTTCTTTTCTCTTTTCTCTTGTTTTTTCTTCTTTTCTATTTTTTTTCATTTCTCTTCTTTTCCCTTCTTTTCTCTTCTTTTCTCTTCTTTTCTCTTTTCTCTTCATTTCTCTTTTGGCTTTTCTCTTCTTTTCTCTTTTCTCTTCTTTTCCCTTCTTTTCTTTTCACTTTTCACTTTTCTCTTCTTTACTCATTTCTTTTCTCTTCTTTTCTCTCTTTTCTCTTTTCACTACTTTTCTCTTCACTCTTTTTTCTTCTATTCTCTTCTTTTGTCTTTGCTATTATCTCTTTTCTCTTCTTTTCACTGCATTTCTCTTTTGTCTTTCCTGTCTGTTCGCTCCTTTTCTCATCTTTTCACTTTTCTCCTGTTTTCTCTTCTTTTCTCTTCTTTTCTGGGTTCTCCTATCGCGTTTCTCTTCTTTTCTATTCTGTTCTCTTCTTTTCTCTTTTCTCTTCTGTTCTCTTCATTTCTCTTCTTTTCATTTCACTTATCACTTTTCTCTACTTTTCTCTTTTCTTTTCTCTTCTTTTCGCTTTTCTCATCTTTTCTCTTTTTGCTTCTTTTCTCTCTTATCTTTTCACTCCTTTTCTCTTTTCTCGTTTTTCTTCTGTTCTCTTGTTTTCCCTTTTCTTTTGTTTTCTCTTTTTTTCGTCTGTTCCCTTTTCTCTTTTCTCTTCTTTTCCCTTTTCTCTTCTTTTCTCTTCTTTTGTATTTATTCTTCTTTTCTCTTCATTTCTCTTCTTTTCTCTTTTCTCTTCTTTTCTCTTCTTTTCACTTTTCTCTTTTCTCTTCTTTTCCCTTTTTTCTTTTCATTTATCACTTTTCTCTTCTTTACTCATTTCTTTTCTCTTCTTTTCTCTTTTCTCTTCTTTTCTCTTTTCTCTTGTTTTCTCTCTGTTCTCTTTTCTCTTTCCGCTTCTTTTCTCTCTTATCTCTTTTCACTACTTTTCTCTTTTCTCCTTTGTCTTCTATTCTCTTCTTTTTCCTTTTCTATTATCTCTTTTCTCTTCATTTCTCTGCGTTTCTCTTTTGTCTTTACTGCCTGTTCGCTCTTTTTCTCTTCTTTTAATCTTCCCCTGTTTTCTCTTCTCTTCTCTTCTGTTCTCTTCTTTTCTCTTTGCTCTATTCTCTGCTTTTCTCTTTTCTGTTTTCTCTTATCTCCTATACCTTCTTTTCTCTTCTTTTCTCTTTCTCTTTTCTCTTTTCTCTTCTATTTTCTTTTCTTTTCTCTTCTGTTCTCGTCTATTCTCTTTTCCTTTTGCTCTTCTTTTCTCTTCTTTTGTCTTCTGTTCTCTTATTTTCTCTTTTCTCCTTCATCTTCTTTTCTCTTCTATTCTCTTCTTTTCTCTTCTTTTCACTTCTTTTCTTTTTTCTCTTTTCTCTTTTTCTCTTTTTCTTTTCTCTTTTCGCTTCTGTTCTTTTTACTCTTTTTTCTTCTATTCTCTTCTTTTGTCTTTGCTATTATCTCTTTTCTCTTCTTTTCACTGCATTTCTCTTTTGTCTTTACTGTCTGTTCGCTCCTTTTCTCTTCTTTTAATATTCCCCTGTTTTCTCTTCTTTTCTCTTCTTTTCTGGGTTCTCCTATCGCGTTTCTCTTCTTTTCTATTCTGTTCTCTTCTTTTCTCTTTTCTCTTCTGTTCTCTTCATTTCTCTTCTTTTCATTTCACTTATCACTTTTCTCTACTTTACTCTTTTCTTTTATCTTCTTATCGCTTTTCTCATCTTTTCTCTTTTTGCTTCTTTTCTCTCTTATCTTTTCACTCCTTTTCTCTTTTCTCGTTTTTCTTCTGTTCTCTTGTTTTCCCTTTTCTTTTGTTTTCTCTTTTTTTCGTCTGTTCCCTTTTCTCTTTTCTCTTCTTTTCCCTTTTCTCTTCTTTTCTCTTCTTTTGTATTTATTCTTCTTTTCTCTTCATTTCTCTTCTTTTCTCTTTTCTCTTCTTTTCTCTTCTTTTCACTTTTCTCTTTTCTCTTCTTTTCCCTTTTTTCTTTTCATTTATCACTTTTCTCTTCTTTACTCATTTCTTTTCTCTTCTTTTCTCTTTTCTCTTCTTTTCTCTTTTCTCTTGTTTTCTCTCTTATCTCTTTTCACTACTTTTCTCTTTTCTCCTTTGTCTTCTATTCTCTTCTTTTCCTTTGCTATTACCTCTTTTCTCGTCATTTCTCTGCATTTCTCTTTTGTCTTTACTGTCTCTTCGCTCCTTTTCTCTTCTTTTAATGTTCCCCTGTTTTCTCTTCTTTTCTATTCTGTTCTCTTCTTTTCTCTTTTCTCTATTCTCTTCTTTTCTCTTTTCTGTTTTATCTTACCTCCTTTCCCTTCTTTTCTCTTCTATTCTCTTCTTTTCCCTTCTTTTCTCTTTTCTTTTCTCTTTTTCTCTTCTCTCTTCTCACTTTTTGCTTCCATTCTCTTTTCTCTTTTTTCTTCTATTCTCTTCTTTTGTCTTTGCTGTTATCTCTTTTCTCTTCTTTTCACTGCATCTCTCTTTTGTCTTTACTGTCTGTTCGCTCCTTTTCTCTTCTTTTCACTTTTCTCCTGTATTCTCTTCTTTTCTCTTCTTTTCTGGGTTCTCCTATCGCGTTTCTCTTCTTTTCTATTCTGTTCTCTTCTTTTCTCTTTTCTCTTCTGTTCTCTTCATTTCTCTTCTTTTCATTTCACTTATCACTTTCTCTACCTTACTCTTTTCTTTTCTCTTCTTTTCGCTTTTCTCATCTTTTCTCTTTTTGCTTCTTTTCTCTCTTATCTTTTCACTCCTTTTCTCTTTTCTCGTTTTTCTTCTGTTCTCTTGTTTTCCCTTTTCTTTTGTTTTCTCTTTTTTTCGTCTGTTCCCTTTTCTCTTTTCTCTTCTTTTCCCTTTTCTCTTCTTTTCTCTTCTTTTGTATTTATTCTTCTTTTCTCTTCATTTCTCTTCTTTTCTCTTTTCTCTCCTTTTCTCTTCTTTTCACTTTTCTCTTTTCTCTTCTTTTCCCTTTTTTCTTTTCATTTATCACTTTTCTCTTCTTTACTCACTTCTTTTCTCTTCTTTTCTCTTTTCTCTTCTTTTCTCTTTTCTCTTGTTTTCTCTCTTTTCTCTTTTCGCTTCTTTTCTCTCTTATCTCTTTTCACTACTTTTCTCTTTTCTCCTTTGTCTTCTATTCTCTTTTTTTCCTTTTCTATTAAACCTTTTCTCTTCATTTCTCTGCGTTTCTCTTTTGTCTTTACTGCCTGTTCGCTCCTTTTCTCTTCTTTTAATCTTCCCCTGTTTTCTCTTCTCTTCTCTTCTGTTCTCTTCTTTTCTCTTTGCTCTATTCTCTTCTTTTCTCTTTTCTGTTTTCTCTTATCTCCTATACCTTCTTTTCTCTTCTTTTCTCTTTCTCTTTTCTCTTTTCTCTTCTATTTTCTTTTCTTTTCTCTTCTGTTCTCGTCTATTCTCTTTTCCTTTTGCTCTTCTTTTCTCTTTTCTCTTCTTTTGTCTTCTGTTCTCTTATTTTCACTTTTCTCCTTCATCTTCTTTTCTCTTCTATTCTCTTCATTTCTCTTCTCTTTTCTTCTTTTCCCTTCTTTTCTCTTCTTTTCTCTTTTTGCTTCTTTTCTCTCTTATCTCTTTTCACTACTTTTCTCTTTTCTCCATCTTTCTTCTATTCTCTTCTTTTCCCTTTGCTATTACCTCTTTTCTCGTCATTTCTCTGCATTTCTCTTTTGTCTTTACTGTCTCTTCGCTCCTTTTCTCTTCTTTTAATGTTCCCCTGTTTTCTCTTCTTTTCTCTTTTCTCTTCTTTTCTCTTTTCTCTTGTTTTCTCTCTTTTCTCTTTTCACTACTTTTCTCTTTTCTCCTTTGTCTTCTATTCTCTTTTTTTCCTTTTCTATTATCTCTTTTCTCTTCATTTCTCTGCGTTTCTCTTTTGTCTTTACTGCCTGTTCGCTCCTTTTCTCTTCTTTTAATCTTCCCCTGTTTTCTCTTCTCTTCTCTTCTGTTCTCTTCTTTTCTCTTTGCTCTATTCTCTTCTTTTCTCTTTTCTGTTTTCTCTTATCTCCTATACCTTCTTTTCTCTTCTTTTCTCTTTCTCTTTTCTCTTTTCTCTTCTATTTTCTTTTCTTTTCTCTTCTGTTCTCGTCTATTCTCTTTTCCTTTTGCTCTTCTTTTCTCTTTTCTCTTCTTTTGTCTTCTGTTCTCTTATTTTCACTTTTCTCCTTCATCTTCTTTTCTCTTCTATTCTCTTCATTTCTCTTCTCTTTTCTTCTTTTCCCTTCTTTTGTCTTCTTTTCTCTTTTTGCTTCTTTTCTCTCTTATCTCTTTTCACTACTTTTCTCTTTTCTCCATCTTTCTTCTATTCTCTGCTTTTCCCTTTGCTATTACCTCTTTTCTCGTCATTTCTCTGCATTTCTCTTTTGTCTTTACTGTCTCTTCGCTCCTTTTCTCTTCTTTTAATGTTCCCTTGTTTTCTCTTCTTTTCTCTTCTGTTCTCTTCTTTTCTCTTTTCTCTATTCTCTTCTTTTCTCTTTTCTGTTTTATCTTACCTCCTTTCCCTTCTTTTCTCTTCTATTCTCTTCTTTTCCCTTATTTTCTCTTTTCTTTTCTCTTTTTTCTTCTCTCTTCTCACTTTTTGCTTCCATTCTCTTTTCTCTTTTTTCTTCTATTCTCTTCTTTTGTCTTTGCTATTATCTCTTTGCTCTTCATTTCACTGCATCTCTCTTTTGTCTTTACTGTCTGTTCTCTCCTTTTCTCTTCTTTTATATTCCCCTGTTTTCTCTTCTTTTCTGGGTTCTCCTATCTCATTTCTCTTCTTTTCTATTCTGTTCTCTTCTTTTCTCTTTTCTCTTCTTTTCTCTGTTCTCTTTTCTCTTCTTTTCCCTTCCGTTTCCTTCGTTTCTCTATTCTCTTCTTTTCTCCTCTTTTCTATTTCTTTCATTTCGCTTGCTTTCTCTTCTTTTCGCTTCATTTCCCTTCTTTTCTCTTCTTTTCTTTTCACTTATCACTTTTCTCTTCATTATTCTTTTCTTTTCTCTTCTTTTCCCTTTCTCTTCTTTTCTCCTTTTTCTCTTTTCTCTTTTTGCTTCTTTTCTCTCTTATCTCTTTTCACTACTTTTGTCTTTTCTCTTTTTTCTTCTATTCCCCTATTTTCCCTTTTCCTTTCTTTTTTCTTTTTTTCGTCTTTACCCTTTTCTCTTTTCTCTTCTTTTCTCTTGTTTTCCCTTTTCTCTTCTTTTCTCTTCTTTTGTATTTATTCTTCTTTTCTCTTCTTTTCTCTTCATTTCTCTTCTTTACTCTTTTCTCTTCTTTTCTCTTCATTTCTCTTCTTTTCACTTTTCTCTTGTTTTCTCTTCTTTTCTATTGTTGTCATTTCTCTTTTTTCTCTTCTTTTCTCTTTTCTCTGTTCTCTTCTTTTCCCTTTTCTCTTCTTTTCTCTTCTTTTGTATTTATTCTTCTTTTCTCTTCATTTCTCTTCTTTTCTCTTTTCTCTTCTTTTCTCTTCTTTTCACTTTTCTCTTTTCTCTTCTTTTCCCTTTTTTCTTTTCATTTATCACTTTTCTCTTCTTTACTCATTTCTTTTCTCTTCTTTTCTCTTTTCTCTTCTTTTCTCTTTTCTCTTGTTTTCTCTCTGTTCTCTTTGCTCTTTCCGCTTCTTTTCTCTCTTATCTCTTTTCACTACTTTTCTCTTTTCTCCTTTGTCTTCTATTCTCTTCTTTTTCCTTTTCTATTATCTCTTTTCTCTTCATTTCTCTGCGTTTCTCTTTTGTCTTTACTGCCTGTTCGCTCTTTTTCTCTTCTTTTAATCTTCCCCTGTTTTCTCTTCTCTTCTCTTCTGTTCTCTTCTTTTCTCTATGCTCTATTCTCTGCTTTTCTCTTTTCTGTTTTCTCTTATCTCCTATACCTTCTTTTCTCTTCTTTTCTCTTCTTTTCTCTTTTCTCTTTTCTCTTCTATTTTCTTTTCTCTTCTCTTCTGTTCTCGTCTATTCTCTTTTCCTTTTGCTCTTCTTTTCTCTTCTTTTGTCTTCTGTTCTCTTATTTTCTCTTTTCTCCGTCATCTTCTTTTCTCTTCTATTCTCTTCTTTTCTCTTCTTTTCACTTCTTTTCTTTTTTCTCTTCTTTTCTCTTTTTCTCTTTTTCTTTTCTCTTTTCGCTTCTGTTCTTTTTACTCTTTTTTCTTCTATTCTCTTCTTTTGTCTTTGCTATTATCTCTTTTCTCTTCATTTCACTGCATTTCTCTTTTGTCTTTACTGTCTGTTCGCTCCTTTTCTCTTCTTTTAATATTCCCCTGTTTTCTCTTCTTTTCTGGGTCCTCCTATCTCCTTTCTCATCCTTTCTATTCTGTTCTCTTCTTTTCTCTTTTCTCTTCTTTTCTCTGATCTCTTTTCTCTTCTTTACTCATCTCTTTTCTCTTCTTTTCTCTTTTCTCTTGTTTTCTCTTATTTTCTATTTTCTTCATTTCTCTTCTCTTTTCTTCTTTTCCCTTCTTTTCTCTTCTTTTCTCTTTTTGCTTCTTTTCTCTCATCTCTTTTCACTACTTTTCTCTTTTCTCCTTCTTTCTACTATTCTCTTCTTTTCCCTTTGCTATTACCTCTTTTCTCGTCATTTCTCTGCATTTCTCTTTTGTCTTTACTGTCTCTTCGCTCCTTTTCTCTTCTTTTAATGTTCCCCTGTTTTCTCTTCTTTTCTCTTCTGTTCTCTTCTTTTCTCTTTTCTCTAATCTCTTCTTTTCTCTTTTCTGTTTTGTCTTACCTCCTTTCCCTTCTTTTCTCTTGTATTCTCTTCTTTTCCCTTCTTTTCTCTTTTCTTTTCTCTTTTTCTCTTCTCTCTTCTCACTTTTTGCTTCCATTCTCTTTTCTCTTTTTTCTTCTATTCTCTTCTTTTGTCTTTGCTATTATCTCTTTTCTCTTCATTTCACTGCATCTCTCTTTTGTCTTTACTGTCTGTTCGCTCCTTTTCTCTTCTTTTAATATTCCCCTGTTTTCTCTTCTTTTCTGGCTTCTCCTATCTCCTTTGTCTCCTATTCTATTCTGTTCTCTTCTTTTCTCTTTTCTCTTCTTTACCCTTTCTTTTCCTTCTTTTCTCTATTCTCTTCTTTTCTCCTCTTTTCTATTTCTTTCATTTCGCTTGCTTTCTCTTCTTTTCTCTTCATTTCCCTTCTTTTCTCTTCTTTTCTCTCAACTTATCACTTTTCTCTTCTTTATTCTTTTCTCTTCTTTTCCCTTTCTCTTCTTTTCTCCTTTTTCTCTTTTCTCTTTTTGCTTCTTTTCTCTCTTATCTCTTTTCACTACTTTTCTCTTTTCTCTTTTTTCTTCTATTCCCCTATTTTCCCTTTTCCTTTCTTTTTTCTTTTATTCGTCTTTACCCTTTTCTCTTTTCTCTTCTTTTCCCTTCTTTTCTCTTCTTTTCTCTTCTTTTCTCTTTTCTCTTCATTTCTCTTTTGTCTTTTCTCTTGTTTTCTCTTTTCTCTTCTTTTCCCTTCTTTTCTTTTCACTTATCACTTTTCTCTTCTTTACTCATTTCTTTTCTCTTCTTTTCACTCTTTTCTCATTTCACTACGTTTCTCTTTACTCTTCTTTCTTCTATTCTCTTCTTTTGTCTTTGCTAATATCTCTTTTCTCTTCTTTTCACTGCATTTCTCTTTTGTCTTTCTTGTCTGTTCGATCCTTTTCTCTTCTTTTCACTTTTCTCCTGTTTTCTCTTCTTTTCTCTTCTTTTCTGGGTTCTCCTATCGCGTTTCTCTTCTTTTCAATTCTGTTCTCTTCTTTTCTCTTTTCTCTTCTGTTCTCTTCATTTCTCTTCTTTTCATTTCACTTATCACTTTTCTCTACTTTACTCTTTTCTTTTCTCTTCTTTCCCTTTTCTCTTATTTTGTATTTATTTTTCTTCTGTCTTCTTTTCTCTTACCTCTTTTCTCTTCTTTTCTCTGTTCTCTCTTCTCTTCTTTTCCATTCCTTTCTCTTCTTTTCTTTTTTCTTCTTTTCTATGTCTTTCATTTCTCTTCTTTTCTCTTGTTTTCTCTTCATTTCCCTTCTTATCTCTTCTTTTCTTTTCACTTCTCACTTTTCTCTTCATTACTCTTTTCTTTTCTCTTCTTTTCTCTTTTTCTTTTTCTCTTCTTTTCTCTTTTCTCTATACTCTACTTTTCTCTTCTTTTATCTTTTCCTTTATTTTCTCTTTTTATCTTTTCTCTTTTCTCTTTTCTCTTCATTTCTCTTCATTTCTCTTCTTTTCTCTTTTCTCTTCTTTTCTCTTCTTTACTCCTTTCTCTTTTCCCTTCTTTTCCCTTCTTTTCTCTTTTCTCTTTTTTCTCTTCATTTTTCTTTTCTCTTTTCTCTTCTTTTCTTTTCATTTTCTCTTGTTTTCTCTTTTTTACCCCTTTCTTTTTTCTCTTTTCTCTTCGTTTCTCTTCTTTTCTCAACTCTCATCTTTTCTCTACTTTTATCTTTTCTCTTGTTTTCTCTTCTTTTCTCTTATCTCTTGTTTTCTCTTCATTATTCTTTTCTCGTTTCTCTGCTTTTCTCTTCTTTCCATTTTCTCTTGTTTTCTCTTCTTTACCCCTTTCTTTTTTCTCTTTTCTCTTCGTTTCTCTTCTTTTCTCAACTCTCATCTTTTCCCTTCTTTTCTCTTTTCTCTTTTTTCTCTTCATTTTTCTTTTCTCTTTTCTCTTCTTTTCTTTTCATTTTCTCTTGTTTTCTCTTTTTTACCCCTTTCTTTTTTCTCTTTTCTCTTCGTTTCTCTTCTTTTCTCAACTCTCATCTTTTCTCTACTTTTATCTTTTCTCTTGTTTTCTCTTCTTTTCTCTTTTCTCTTGTTTTCTCTTCAATATTCTTTTCTCGTTTCTCTTCTTTTCTCTTCTTTTCATTTTCTCTTGTTTTCTCTTCTTTACCCCTTTCTTTTTTCTCTTTTCTCTTCTTTTCTCTTCTTTTCTTATCTCTCATCCTTTCTCTTCTTTTATCTTTTCTCTTGTTTTCTCTTCTTTTCTCTTTTCTCTTGTTTTCTCTTCTTTACCCCTTTCTTTTTTCTCTTTTCTCTTCTTTTCTCTTTTCTCATGTTTTCTCTTCTTTTCTCTTTTATTTTCTGTTCTTTTCACTTCATTTCCCTTCTTTTCTCTTCTTTTCTTTTCACTTATCACTTTCCCCTGTTTTCCCTTTTCCTTTCTTTTTTCTTTTTTTCGTCTTTACCCTTTTCTCTTTTCTCTTCTTTTCTCTTGTTTTCCCTTTTCTCTTCTTTTCTCTTCTTTTGTATTTATTCTTCTTTTCTCTTCTTTTCTCTTATCTCTCTTCTCTTCTTTTCTCTGTTCTCTTTTCTCTTCATTTCCCTTCCTTTCACTTCTTTTCTCTTTTCTCTTGTTTTTTCTTCTTTTCTATTTTTTTCATTTCTCTTCTTTTCCCTTCTTTTCTCTTCTTTTCTCTTTTCTCTTCATTTCTCTTTTGTCTTTTCTCTTCTTTTCCCTTCTTTTGTTTTCACTTATCACTTTTCTCTTCTTTACTCATTTCTTTTCTCTTCTTTTCTCTTTTCTCTTCTTTTCTCTTTTCTCTTGTTTTCTCTCTTTTCTCTTTTCGCTTCTTTTCTCTCTTATCTCTTTTCACTACTTTTCTCTTTTCTCCTTTGTCTTCTATTCTCTTTTTTTCCTTTTCTATTATCTCTTTTCTCTTCATTTCTCTGCGTTTCTCTTTTGTCTTTACTGCCTGTTCGCTCCTTTTCTCTTCTTTTAATCTTCCCCTGTTTTCTCTTCTCTTCTCTTCTCTTCTGTTCTCTTCTTTTCTCTTTGCTCTATTCTCTTCTTTTCTCTTTTCTGTTTTGTCTTATCTCCTATACATTCTTTTCTCTTCTTTTCTCTTTCTCTTTTCTCTTTTCTCTTCTATTTTCTTTTCTTTTCTCTTCTGTTCTCGTCTATTCTCTTTTCCTTTTGCTCTTCTTTTCTCTTTTCTCTTCTTTTGTCTTCTGTTCTCTTATTTTCACTTTTCTCCTTCATCTTCTTTTCTCTTCTATTCTCTTCATTTCTCTTCTCTTTTCTTCTTTTCCCTTCTTTTCTCTTCTTTTCTCTTTTTGCTTCTTTTCTCTCTTATCTCTTTTCACTACTTTTCTCTTTTCTCCATCTTTCTTCTATTCTCTTCTTTTCCCTTTGCTATTACCTCTTTTCTCGTCATTTCTCTGCATTTCTCTTTTGTCTTTACTGTCTCTTCGCTCCTTTTCTCTTCTTTTAATGTTCCCCTGTTTTCTCTTCTTTTCTCTTCTGTTCTCTTCTTTTCTCTTTTCTCTATTCTCTTCTTTTCTCTTTTCTGTTTTATCTTACCTCCTTTCCCTTCTTTTCTCTTCTATTCTCTTCTTTTCCCTTATTTTCTCTTTTCTTTTCTCTTTTTTCTTCTCTCTTCTCACTTTTTGCTTCCATTCTCTTTTCTCTTTTTTCTTCTATTCTCTTCTTTTGTCTTTGCTATTATCTCTTTGCTCTTCATTTCACTGCATCTCTCTTTTGTCTTTACTGTCTGTTCTCTCCTTTTCTCTTCTTTTATATTCCCCTGTTTTCTCTTCTTTTCTGGGTTCTCCTATCTCCTTTCTCTTCTTTTCTATTCTGTTCTCTTCTTTTCTCTTTTCTCTTCTTTTCTCTGTTCTCTTTTCTCTTCTTTTCCCTTCCGTTTCCTTCGTTTCTCTATTCTCTTCTTTTCTCCTCTTTTCTATTTCTTTCATTTCGCTTGCTTTCTCTTCTTTTCGCTTCATTTCCCTTCATTTCCCTTCTTTTCTTTTCACTTATCGCTTTTCTCTTCATTATTCTTTTCTTTTCTCTTCTTTTCCCTTTCTCTTCTTTTCTCCTTTTTCTCTTTTCTCTTTTTGCTTCTTTTCTCTCTTATCTCTTTTCACTACTTTTGTCTTTTCTCTTTTTTCTTCTATTCCCCTATTTTCCCTTTTCCTTTCTTTTTTCTTTTTTTCGTCTTTACCCTTTTCTCTTTTCTCTTCTTTTCTCTTGTTTTCCCTTTTGTCTTCTTTTCTCTTCTTTTGTATTTATTCTTCTTTTCACTTCTTTTCTCTTATCTCTCTTCTCTTCTTTTCTCTGTTCTTTTTTCTCTTCATTTCCCTTCTTTAACTTCTGTTCTCTTTTCTCTTGTTTTTTCTTCTTTTCTATTTTTTATCATTTCTCTTCTTTTCCCTTCTTTTCTCGTCTCTTCTCTTTTCTCTTCATTTCTCTTTTGTCTTTTCTCTTCTTTTCTCTTTTCTCTTCCTTTCCCTTCTTTTCTTTTCACCTATCACTTTTCTCTTCTTTACTCATTTCTTTTCTCTTCTTTTCTCTCTTTTCTCTTTTCACTACTTTTCTCTTCACTCTTTTTTCTTCTATTCTCTTCTTTTGTCTTTGCTATTATCTCTTTTCTCTTCTTTTCACTGCATTTCTCTTTTGTCTTTCCTGTCTGTTCGCTCCTTTTCTCTTCTTTTCACTGTTCTCCTGTTTTCTCTTCTTTTCACTTTTCTCTTTTCTCTTCTTTTCCCTTTTTTCTTTTCATTTATCACTTTTCTCTTCTTTACTCATTTCTTTTCTCTTCTTTTCTCTTTTCTCTTCTTATCTCTTTTCTCTTGTTTTCTCTCTTTTCTCTGATCTCTTTTCACTACTTTTCTCTTTACTCTTTTTTCTTCTATTCTCTTCTTTTGTCTTTGCTATTATCTTTTCTCTTCTTTTCACTGCATTTCTCTTTTGTCTATCCTGTCTGTTCGCTCCTTTTCTCTTCTTTTCACTTTTCTCCTGTTTTCTCTTCTTTTCACTTTTCTCTTTTCTCTTCTTTTCCCTTTTTTCTTTTCATTTATCACTTTTCTCTTCTTTACTCATTTCTTTTCTCTTCTTTTCTCTTTTCTCTTCTTATCTCTTTTCTCTTGTTTTCTCTCTTTTCTCTGATCTCTTTTCACAACTTTTCTCTTTACTCTTTTTTCTTCTATTCTCTTCTTTTGTCTTTGCTATTATCTCTTTTTTCTTCTTTTCACTGCATTTCTCTTTTGTCTTTCCTGTCTGTTCGCTCCTTTTCTCTTCTTTTCACTTTTCTCCTGTTTTCTCTTCTTTTCACTTTTCTCTTTTCTCTTCTTTTCCCTTTTTTCTTTTCATTTATCACTTTTCTCTTCTGTACTCATTTCTTTTCTCTTCTTTTCTCTTTTCTCTTCTTTTCTCTTTTCTCTTGTTTTCTCTCTTTTCTCTTTTCGCTTCTTTTCTCTCTTATCTCTTTTCACTACTTTTCTCTTTTCTCCTTTGTCTTTTTTCTCTTTTTTTCTCTTTTTTTCCTTTTCTATTATCTCTTTTCTCTTCATTTCTCTGCGTTTCTCTTTTGTCTTTACTGCCTGTTCGCTCCTTTTCTCTTCTTTTAATCTTCCCCTGTTTTCTCTTTTTTTCTCTTCTGTTCTCTTCTTTTCTCTTTGCTCTATTATCTTCTTTTCTCTTTTCTGTTTTCTCTTATCTCCTTTACCTTCTTTTCTCTTCTTTTCTCTTTCTCTTTTCTCTTTTCTCTTCTATTTTCTTTTCTTTTCTCTTCTGTTCTCGTCTATTCTCTTTTCCTTTTGCTCTTCTTTTCTCTTTTCTCTTCTTTTGTCTTCTGTTCTCTTATTTTCACTTTTCTCTTCTTTTCTCTTCTTTCCCCTTCCTTTTCCTTCTT
Source organism: Chiloscyllium punctatum (assembly GCF_047496795.1). NCBI lineage: Eukaryota > Metazoa > Chordata > Chondrichthyes > Orectolobiformes > Hemiscylliidae > Chiloscyllium > Chiloscyllium punctatum. The sequence continues at coordinate 35,225,660 of NC_092762.1, read as the reverse complement.
TTCTCTATTCTCTTCTTGTCTCCTCTTTTCTATTTCTTTCATTTCGCTTGCTTTTTCTTCTTTTCTCTTCATTTCCCTTCTTTTCTCTTCTTTTCTTTTCACTTATCACTTTTCTCTTCTTTATTCTTTTCTTTTCTCTTCTTTTCCCTTTCTCTTCTTTTTCTCTTTTCTCTTTTTGCTTCTTTTCTCTCTTATCTCTTTTCACTACTTTTGTCTTTTCTCTTTTTTCTTCTATTCCCCTATTTTCCCTTTTCCTTTCTTTTTTCTTTTTTTCGTCTTTACCCTTTTCTCTTTTCTCTTCTTTTCTCTTGTTTTCCCTTTTCTCTTCTTTTCTCTTCTTTTGTATTTATTCTTCTTTTCTCTTCTTTTCTCTTCATTTCTCTTCTTTACTCTTTTCTCTTCTTTTCTCTTCATTTCTCTTCTTTTCACTTTTCTCTTGTTTTCTCTTCTTTTCTATTGTTGTCATTTCTCTTTTTTCTCTTCTTTTCTCTTTTCTCTGTTCTCTTCTTTTCCCTTTTCTCTTCTTTTCTCTTCTTTTGTATTTATTCTTCTTTTCTCTTCATTTCTCTTCTTTTCTCTTTTCTCTTCTTTTCTCTTCTTTTCACTTTTCTCTTTTCTCTTCTTTTCCCTTTTTTCTTTTCATTTATCACTTTTCTCTTCTTTACTCATTTCTTTTCTCTTCTTTTCTCTTTTCTCTTCTTTTCTCTTTTCTCTTGTTTTCTCTCTGTTCTCTTTGCTCTTTCCGCTTCTTTTCTCTCTTATCTCTTTTCACTACTTTTCTCTTTTCTCCTTTGTCTTCTATTCTCTTCTTTTTCCTTTTCTATTATCTCTTTTCTCTTCATTTCTCTGCGTTTCTCTTTTGTCTTTACTGCCTGTTCGCTCTTTTTCTCTTCTTTTAATCTTCCCCTGTTTTCTCTTCTCTTCTCTTCTGTTCTCTTCTTTTCTCTATGCTCTATTCTCTGCTTTTCTCTTTTCTGTTTTCTCTTATCTCCTATACCTTCTTTTCTCTTCTTTTCTCTTCTTTTCTCTTTTCTCTTTTCTCTTCTATTTTCTTTTCTCTTCTCTTCTGTTCTCGTCTATTCTCTTTTCCTTTTGCTCTTCTTTTCTCTTCTTTTGTCTTCTGTTCTCTTATTTTCTCTTTTCTCCGTCATCTTCTTTTCTCTTCTATTCTCTTCTTTTCTCTTCTTTTCACTTCTTTTCTTTTTTCTCTTCTTTTCTCTTTTTCTCTTTTTCTTTTCTCTTTTCGCTTCTGTTCTTTTTACTCTTTTTTCTTCTATTCTCTTCTTTTGTCTTTGCTATTATCTCTTTTCTCTTCATTTCACTGCATTTCTCTTTTGTCTTTACTGTCTGTTCGCTCCTTTTCTCTTCTTTTAATATTCCCCTGTTTTCTCTTCTTTTCTGGGTCCTCCTATCTCCTTTCTCATCCTTTCTATTCTGTTCTCTTCTTTTCTCTTTTCTCTTCTTTTCTCTGATCTCTTTTCTCTTCTTTACTCATCTCTTTTCTCTTCTTTTCTCTTTTCTCTTGTTTTCTCTTATTTTCTATTTTCTTCATTTCTCTTCTCTTTTCTTCTTTTCCCTTCTTTTCTCTTCTTTTCTCTTTTTGCTTCTTTTCTCTCATCTCTTTTCACTACTTTTCTCTTTTCTCCTTCTTTCTACTATTCTCTTCTTTTCCCTTTGCTATTACCTCTTTTCTCGTCATTTCTCTGCATTTCTCTTTTGTCTTTACTGTCTCTTCGCTCCTTTTCTCTTCTTTTAATGTTCCCCTGTTTTCTCTTCTTTTCTCTTCTGTTCTCTTCTTTTCTCTTTTCTCTAATCTCTTCTTTTCTCTTTTCTGTTTTGTCTTACCTCCTTTCCCTTCTTTTCTCTTGTATTCTCTTCTTTTCCCTTCTTTTCTCTTTTCTTTTCTCTTTTTCTCTTCTCTCTTCTCACTTTTTGCTTCCATTCTCTTTTCTCTTTTTTCTTCTATTCTCTTCTTTTGTCTTTGCTATTATCTCTTTTCTCTTCATTTCACTGCATCTCTCTTTTGTCTTTACTGTCTGTTCGCTCCTTTTCTCTTCTTTTAATATTCCCCTGTTTTCTCTTCTTTTCTGGCTTCTCCTATCTCCTTTGTCTCCTATTCTATTCTGTTCTCTTCTTTTCTCTTTTCTCTTCTTTACCCTTTCTTTTCCTACTTTTCTCTATTCTCTTCTTTTCTCCTCTTTTCTATTTCTTTCATTTCGCTTGCTTTCTCTTCTTTTCTCTTCATTTCCCTTCTTTTCTCTTCTTTTCTCTCAACTTATCACTTTTCTCTTCTTTATTCTTTTCTCTTCTTTTCCCTTTCTCTTCTTTTCTCCTTTTTCTCTTTTCTCTTTTTGCTTCTTTTCTCTCTTATCTCTTTTCACTACTTTTCTCTTTTCTCTTTTTTCTTCTATTCCCCTATTTTCCCTTTTCCTTTCTTTTTTCTTTTATTCGTCTTTACCCTTTTCTCTTTTCTCTTCTTTTCCCTTCTTTTCTCTTCTTTTCTCTTCTTTTCTCTTTTCTCTTCATTTCTCTTTTGTCTTTTCTCTTGTTTTCTCTTTTCTCTTCTTTTCCCTTCTTTTCTTTTCACTTATCACTTTTCTCTTCTTTACTCATTTCTTTTCTCTTCTTTTCACTCTTTTCTCATTTCACTACGTTTCTCTTTACTCTTCTTTCTTCTATTCTCTTCTTTTGTCTTTGCTAATATCTCTTTTCTCTTCTTTTCACTGCATTTCTCTTTTGTCTTTCTTGTCTGTTCGATCCTTTTCTCTTCTTTTCACTTTTCTCCTGTTTTCTCTTCTTTTCTCTTCTTTTCTGGGTTCTCCTATCGCGTTTCTCTTCTTTTCAATTCTGTTCTCTTCTTTTCTCTTTTCTCTTCTGTTCTCTTCATTTCTCTTCTTTTCATTTCACTTATCACTTTTCTCTACTTTACTCTTTTCTTTTCTCTTCTTTCCCTTTTCTCTTATTTTGTATTTATTTTTCTTCTGTCTTCTTTTCTCTTACCTCTTTTCTCTTCTTTTCTCTGTTCTCTCTTCTCTTCTTTTCCATTCCTTTCTCTTCTTTTCTTTTTTCTTCTTTTCTATGTCTTTCATTTCTCTTCTTTTCTCTTGTTTTCTCTTCATTTCCCTTCTTATCTCTTCTTTTCTTTTCACTTCTCACTTTTCTCTTCATTACTCTTTTCTTTTCTCTTCTTTTCTCTTTTTCTTTTTCTCTTCTTTTCTCTTTTCTCTATACTCTACTTTTCTCTTCTTTTATCTTTTCCTTTATTTTCTCTTTTTATCTTTTCTCTTTTCTCTTTTCTCTTCATTTCTCTTCATTTCTCTTCTTTTCTCTTTTCTCTTCTTTTCTCTTCTTTACTCCTTTCTCTTTTCCCTTCTTTTCCCTTCTTTTCTCTTTTCTCTTTTTTCTCTTCATTTTTCTTTTCTCTTTTCTCTTCTTTTCTTTTCATTTTCTCTTGTTTTCTCTTTTTTACCCCTTTCTTTTTTCTCTTTTCTCTTCGTTTCTCTTCTTTTCTCAACTCTCATCTTTTCTCTACTTTTATCTTTTCTCTTGTTTTCTCTTCTTTTCTCTTATCTCTTGTTTTCTCTTCATTATTCTTTTCTCGTTTCTCTGCTTTTCTCTTCTTTCCATTTTCTCTTGTTTTCTCTTCTTTACCCCTTTCTTTTTTCTCTTTTCTCTTCGTTTCTCTTCTTTTCTCAACTCTCATCTTTTCCCTTCTTTTCTCTTTTCTCTTTTTTCTCTTCATTTTTCTTTTCTCTTTTCTCTTCTTTTCTTTTCATTTTCTCTTGTTTTCTCTTTTTTACCCCTTTCTTTTTTCTCTTTTCTCTTCGTTTCTCTTCTTTTCTCAACTCTCATCTTTTCTCTACTTTTATCTTTTCTCTTGTTTTCTCTTCTTTTCTCTTTTCTCTTGTTTTCTCTTCAATATTCTTTTCTCGTTTCTCTTCTTTTCTCTTCTTTTCATTTTCTCTTGTTTTCTCTTCTTTACCCCTTTCTTTTTTCTCTTTTCTCTTCTTTTCTCTTCTTTTCTTATCTCTCATCCTTTCTCTTCTTTTATCTTTTCTCTTGTTTTCTCTTCTTTTCTCTTTTCTCTTGTTTTCTCTTCTTTACCCCTTTCTTTTTTCTCTTTTCTCTTCTTTTCTCTTTTCTCATGTTTTCTCTTCTTTTCTCTTTTATTTTCTGTTCTTTTCACTTCATTTCCCTTCTTTTCTCTTCTTTTCTTTTCACTTATCACTTTCCCCTGTTTTCCCTTTTCCTTTCTTTTTTCTTTTTTTCGTCTTTACCCTTTTCTCTTTTCTCTTCTTTTCTCTTGTTTTCCCTTTTCTCTTCTTTTCTCTTCTTTTGTATTTATTCTTCTTTTCTCTTCTTTTCTCTTATCTCTCTTCTCTTCTTTTCTCTGTTCTCTTTTCTCTTCATTTCCCTTCCTTTCACTTCTTTTCTCTTTTCTCTTGTTTTTTCTTCTTTTCTATTTTTTTCATTTCTCTTCTTTTCCCTTCTTTTCTCTTCTTTTCTCTTTTCTCTTCATTTCTCTTTTGTCTTTTCTCTTCTTTTCCCTTCTTTTGTTTTCACTTATCACTTTTCTCTTCTTTACTCATTTCTTTTCTCTTCTTTTCTCTTTTCTCTTCTTTTCTCTTTTCTCTTGTTTTCTCTCTTTTCTCTTTTCGCTTCTTTTCTCTCTTATCTCTTTTCACTACTTTTCTCTTTTCTCCTTTGTCTTCTATTCTCTTTTTTTCCTTTTCTATTATCTCTTTTCTCTTCATTTCTCTGCGTTTCTCTTTTGTCTTTACTGCCTGTTCGCTCCTTTTCTCTTCTTTTAATCTTCCCCTGTTTTCTCTTCTCTTCTCTTCTCTTCTGTTCTCTTCTTTTCTCTTTGCTCTATTCTCTTCTTTTCTCTTTTCTGTTTTGTCTTATCTCCTATACATTCTTTTCTCTTCTTTTCTCTTTCTCTTTTCTCTTTTCTCTTCTATTTTCTTTTCTTTTCTCTTCTGTTCTCGTCTATTCTCTTTTCCTTTTGCTCTTCTTTTCTCTTTTCTCTTCTTTTGTCTTCTGTTCTCTTATTTTCACTTTTCTCCTTCATCTTCTTTTCTCTTCTATTCTCTTCATTTCTCTTCTCTTTTCTTCTTTTCCCTTCTTTTCTCTTCTTTTCTCTTTTTGCTTCTTTTCTCTCTTATCTCTTTTCACTACTTTTCTCTTTTCTCCATCTTTCTTCTATTCTCTTCTTTTCCCTTTGCTATTACCTCTTTTCTCGTCATTTCTCTGCATTTCTCTTTTGTCTTTACTGTCTCTTCGCTCCTTTTCTCTTCTTTTAATGTTCCCCTGTTTTCTCTTCTTTTCTCTTCTGTTCTCTTCTTTTCTCTTTTCTCTATTCTCTTCTTTTCTCTTTTCTGTTTTATCTTACCTCCTTTCCCTTCTTTTCTCTTCTATTCTCTTCTTTTCCCTTATTTTCTCTTTTCTTTTCTCTTTTTTCTTCTCTCTTCTCACTTTTTGCTTCCATTCTCTTTTCTCTTTTTTCTTCTATTCTCTTCTTTTGTCTTTGCTATTATCTCTTTGCTCTTCATTTCACTGCATCTCTCTTTTGTCTTTACTGTCTGTTCTCTCCTTTTCTCTTCTTTTATATTCCCCTGTTTTCTCTTCTTTTCTGGGTTCTCCTATCTCCTTTCTCTTCTTTTCTATTCTGTTCTCTTCTTTTCTCTTTTCTCTTCTTTTCTCTGTTCTCTTTTCTCTTCTTTTCCCTTCCGTTTCCTTCGTTTCTCTATTCTCTTCTTTTCTCCTCTTTTCTATTTCTTTCATTTCGCTTGCTTTCTCTTCTTTTCGCTTCATTTCCCTTCATTTCCCTTCTTTTCTTTTCACTTATCGCTTTTCTCTTCATTATTCTTTTCTTTTCTCTTCTTTTCCCTTTCTCTTCTTTTCTCCTTTTTCTCTTTTCTCTTTTTGCTTCTTTTCTCTCTTATCTCTTTTCACTACTTTTGTCTTTTCTCTTTTTTCTTCTATTCCCCTATTTTCCCTTTTCCTTTCTTTTTTCTTTTTTTCGTCTTTACCCTTTTCTCTTTTCTCTTCTTTTCTCTTGTTTTCCCTTTTGTCTTCTTTTCTCTTCTTTTGTATTTATTCTTCTTTTCACTTCTTTTCTCTTATCTCTCTTCTCTTCTTTTCTCTGTTCTTTTTTCTCTTCATTTCCCTTCTTTAACTTCTGTTCTCTTTTCTCTTGTTTTTTCTTCTTTTCTATTTTTTATCATTTCTCTTCTTTTCCCTTCTTTTCTCGTCTCTTCTCTTTTCTCTTCATTTCTCTTTTGTCTTTTCTCTTCTTTTCTCTTTTCTCTTCCTTTCCCTTCTTTTCTTTTCACCTATCACTTTTCTCTTCTTTACTCATTTCTTTTCTCTTCTTTTCTCTCTTTTCTCTTTTCACTACTTTTCTCTTCACTCTTTTTTCTTCTATTCTCTTCTTTTGTCTTTGCTATTATCTCTTTTCTCTTCTTTTCACTGCATTTCTCTTTTGTCTTTCCTGTCTGTTCGCTCCTTTTCTCTTCTTTTCACTGTTCTCCTGTTTTCTCTTCTTTTCACTTTTCTCTTTTCTCTTCTTTTCCCTTTTTTCTTTTCATTTATCACTTTTCTCTTCTTTACTCATTTCTTTTCTCTTCTTTTCTCTTTTCTCTTCTTATCTCTTTTCTCTTGTTTTCTCTCTTTTCTCTGATCTCTTTTCACTACTTTTCTCTTTACTCTTTTTTCTTCTATTCTCTTCTTTTGTCTTTGCTATTATCTTTTCTCTTCTTTTCACTGCATTTCTCTTTTGTCTATCCTGTCTGTTCGCTCCTTTTCTCTTCTTTTCACTTTTCTCCTGTTTTCTCTTCTTTTCACTTTTCTCTTTTCTCTTCTTTTCCCTTTTTTCTTTTCATTTATCACTTTTCTCTTCTTTACTCATTTCTTTTCTCTTCTTTTCTCTTTTCTCTTCTTATCTCTTTTCTCTTGTTTTCTCTCTTTTCTCTGATCTCTTTTCACAACTTTTCTCTTTACTCTTTTTTCTTCTATTCTCTTCTTTTGTCTTTGCTATTATCTCTTTTTTCTTCTTTTCACTGCATTTCTCTTTTGTCTTTCCTGTCTGTTCGCTCCTTTTCTCTTCTTTTCACTTTTCTCCTGTTTTCTCTTCTTTTCACTTTTCTCTTTTCTCTTCTTTTCCCTTTTTTCTTTTCATTTATCACTTTTCTCTTCTGTACTCATTTCTTTTCTCTTCTTTTCTCTTTTCTCTTCTTTTCTCTTTTCTCTTGTTTTCTCTCTTTTCTCTTTTCGCTTCTTTTCTCTCTTATCTCTTTTCACTACTTTTCTCTTTTCTCCTTTGTCTTTTTTCTCTTTTTTTCTCTTTTTTTCCTTTTCTATTATCTCTTTTCTCTTCATTTCTCTGCGTTTCTCTTTTGTCTTTACTGCCTGTTCGCTCCTTTTCTCTTCTTTTAATCTTCCCCTGTTTTCTCTTTTTTTCTCTTCTGTTCTCTTCTTTTCTCTTTGCTCTATTATCTTCTTTTCTCTTTTCTGTTTTCTCTTATCTCCTTTACCTTCTTTTCTCTTCTTTTCTCTTTCTCTTTTCTCTTTTCTCTTCTATTTTCTTTTCTTTTCTCTTCTGTTCTCGTCTATTCTCTTTTCCTTTTGCTCTTCTTTTCTCTTTTCTCTTCTTTTGTCTTCTGTTCTCTTATTTTCACTTTTCTCTTCTTTTCTCTTCTTTCCCCTTCCTTTTCCTTCTTTTCTCTATTCTCTTCTTTTCTCCTCTTTTCTATTTCTTTCATTTCGCTTGCTTTTTCTTCTTTTCTCTTCATTTCCCTTCTTTTCTCTTCTTTTCTTTTCACTTATCACTTTTCTCTTCTTTATTCTTTTCTTTTCTCTTCTTTTCCCTTTCTCTTCTTTTTCTCTTTTCTCTTTTTGCTTCTTTTCTCTCTTATCTCTTTTCACTACTTTTCTCTTTTCTCTTTTTTCTTCTATTCCCCTATTTTCCCTTTTCCTTTCTTTTTTCTTTTTTTCGTCTTTACCCTTTTCTCTTTTCGCTTTGTTTCTCTTGTTTTCCCTTTTCTCTTCTTTTCTCTTCTTTTGTATTTATTCTTCTTTTCTCTTCTTTTCTCTTATCTCTCTTCTCTTCTTTTCTCTGTTCTCTTTTCTCTTCATTTCCCTTCCTTTCACTTCTTTTCTCTTTTCTCTTGTTTTTTCTTCTTTCTATTTTTTTTCATTTCTCTTCTTTTCCCTTCATTTCTCTTTTCTCTTCATTTCTCTTTTGTCTTTTCTCTTCTTTTCTCTTCTTTTCCCTTCTTTTCTTTTCACTTATCACTTTTCTCTTCTTTACTCATTTCTTTTCTCTTCTTTTCTCTCTTTTCTCTTTTCACTACTTTTCTCTTTACTCTTTTTTCTTCTATTCTCTTCTTTTGTCTTTGCTATTATCTCTTTTCTCTTCTTTTCACTGCATTTCTCTTTTGTCTTTCCTGTCTGTTCGCTCCTTTTCTCTTCTTTTCACTTTTCTCCTGTTTTCTCTTCTTTTCTCTTCTTTTCTGGGTTCCCCTATCGCGTTTCTCTTCTTTTCTATTCTGTTCTCTTCTTTTCTCTTTTCTCTTCTGTTCTCTTCATTTCTCTTCTTTTCATTTCACTTATCACTTTCCTCTACTTTACTCTTTTCTTTTCTCTTCATTTCGCTTTTCTCATCTTTTCTCTTTTTGCTTCTTTTCTCTCTTATCTTTTCACTCCTTTTCTCTTTTCTCGTTTTTCTTCTGTTCTCTTGTTTTCCCTTTTCTTTTGTTTTCTCTTTTTTCGTCTGTTCCCTTTTCTCTTTTCTCTTCTTTTCCCCTTTCTCTTCTTTTCTCTTCTTTTGTATTTATTCTTCTTTTCTCTTCATTTCTCTTCTTTTCTCTTTTCTCTTCTTTTCTCTTCTTTTCACTTTTCTCTTTTCTCTTCTTTTCCCTTTTTTCTTTTCATTTATCACTTTTCTCTTCTGTACTCATTTCTTTTCTCTTCTTTTCTCTTTTCTCTTCTTTTCTCTTTTCTCTTGTTTTCTCTCTTTTCTCTTTTCGCTTCTTTTCTCTCTTATCTCTTTTCACTACTTTTCTCTTTTCTCCTTTGTCTTTTTTTCTCTTTTTTTCTCTTTTTTTCCTTTTCTATTATCTCTTTTCTCTTCATTTCTCTGCGTTTCTCTTTTGTCTTTACTGCCTGTTCGCTCCTTTTCTCTTCTTTTAATCTTCCCCTGTTTTCTCTTCTTTTCTCTTCTGTTCTCTTCTTTTCTCTTTGCTCTATTCTCTTCTTTTCTATTTTCTGTTTTCTCTTATCTCCTTTACTTTCTTTTCTCTTCTTTTCTCTTTCTCTTTTCTCTTTTCTCTTCTATTTTCTTTTCTTTTCTCTTCTGTTCTCGTCTATTCTCTTTTCCTTTTGCTCTTCTTTTCTCTTTTCTCTTCTTTTGTCTTCTGTTCTCTTATTTTCACTTTTCTCCTTCATCTTCTTTTCTCTTCTATTCTTTTCATTTCTCTTCTTTTCTCTTCTCTTTTCTTCTTTTCCCTTCTTTTCTCTTCTTTTCTCTTTTTGCTTCTTTTCTCTCTTATCTCTTTTCACTACTTTTCTCTTTTCTCCATCTTTCTTCTATTCTCTTCTTTTCCCTTTGCTATTACCTCTTTTCTCGTCATTTCTCTGCGTTTCTCTTTTGTCTTTACTGCCTGTTCGCTCCTTTTCTCTTCTTTTAATCTTCCCCTGTTTTCTCTTCTTTTCTCTTCTGTTCTCTTCTTTTCTCTTTGCTCTATTCTCTTCTTTTCTCTTTTCTGTTTTCTCTTATCTCCTTTACCTTCTTTTCTCTTCTTTTCTCTTTCTCTTTTCTCTTCTATTTTCTTTTCTTTTCTCTTCTGTTCTCGTCTATTCTCTTTTCCTTTTGCTCTTCTTTTCTCTTTTCTCTTCTTTTGTCTTCTGTTCTCTTATTTTCACTTTTCTCCTTCATCTTCTTTTCTCTTCTATTCTTTTCTCTTCTTTTCTCTTCTTTTCTCTTTTCTCTTCTTTTCTATTTTCTCTTCTTTTCTCTCTTTTCTCTTTTCTCTTTTCGCTTCTTTTCTCTCTTATCTCTTTTCACTACTTTTCTCTTTTCTCCTTTGTCTTCTATTCTCTTTTTTTCCTTTTCTATTATCTCTTTTCTCTTCATTTCTCTGCGTTTCTCTTTTGTCTTTACTGCCTGTTCGCTCCTTTTCTCTTCTTTTAATCTTCCCCTGTTTTCTCTTTTTTTCTCTTCTGTTCTCTTCTTTTCTCTTTGCTCTATTATCTTCTTTTCTCTTTTCTGTTTTCTCTTATCTCCTTTACCTTCTTTTCTCTTCTTTTCTCTTTCTCTTTTCTCTTTTCTCTTCTATTTTCTTTTCTTTTCTCTTCTGTTCTCGTCTATTCTCTTTTCCTTTTGCTCTTCTTTTCTCTTCTTTTGTCTTCTGTTCTCTTATTTTCACTTTTCTCTTCTTTTCTCTTCTTTCCCCTTCCTTTTCCTTCTTTTCTCTATTCTCTTCTTTTCTCCTCTTTTCTATTTCTTTCATTTCGCTTGCTTTTTCTTCTTTTCTCTTCATTTCCCTTCTTTTCTCTTCTTTTCTTTTCACTTATCACTTTTCTCTTCTTTATTCTTTTCTTTTCTCTTCTTTTCCCTTTCTCTTCTTTTTCTCTTTTCTCTTTTTGCTTCTTTTCTCTCTTATCTCTTTTCACTACTTTTCTCTTTTCTCTTTTTTCTTCTATTCCCCTATTTTCCCTTTACCTTTCTTTTTTCTTTTTTTCGTCTTTACCCTTTTCTCTTTTCTCTTTGTTTCTCTTGTTTTCCCTTTTCTCTTCTTTTCTCTTCTTTTGTATTTATTCTTCTTTTCTCTTCTTTTCTCTTATCTCTCTTCTCTTCTTTTCTCTGTTCTCTTTTCTCTTCATTTCCCTTCCTTTCACTTCTTTTCTCTTTTCTCTTGTTTTTTCTTCTTTCTATTTTTTTTCATTTCTCTTCTTTTCCCTTCATTTCTCTTTTCTCTTCATTTCTCTTTTGTCTTTTCTCTTCTTTTCTCTTCTTTTCCCTTCTTTTCTTTTCACTTATCACTTTTCTCTTCTTTACTCATTTCTTTTCTCTTCTTTTCTCTCTTTTTTCTTTTCACTACTTTTCTCTTTACTCTTTTTTCTTCTATTCTCTTCTTTTGTCTTTGCTATTATCTCTTTTCTCTTCTTTTCACTGCATTTCTCTTTTGTCTTTCCTGTCTGTTCGCTCCTTTTCTCTTCTTTTCACTTTTCTCCTGTTTTCTCTTCTTTTCTCTTCTTTTCTGGGTTCCCCTATCGCGTTTCTCTTCTTTTCTATTCTGTTCTCTTCTTTTCTCTTTTCTCTTCTGTTCTCTTCATTTCTCTTCTTTTCATTTCACTTATCACTTTCCTCTACTTTACTCTTTTCTTTTCTCTTCATTTCGCTTTTCTCATCTTTTCTCTTTTTGCTTCTTTTCTCTCTTATCTTTTCACTCCTTTTCTCTTTTCTCGTTTTTCTTCTGTTCTCTTGTTTTCCCTTTTCTTTTGTTTTCTCTTTTTTCGTCTGTTCCCTTTTCTCTTTTCTCTTCTTTTTCCCTTTCTCTTCTTTTCTCTTCTTTTGTATTTATTCTTCTTTTCTCTTCATTTCTCTTCTTTTCTCTTTTCTCTTCTTTTCTCTTCTTTTCACTTTTCTCTTTTCTCTTCTTTTCCCTTTTTTCTTTTCATTTATCACTTTTCTCTTCTGTACTCATTTCTTTTCTCTTCTTTTCTCTTTTCTCTTCTTTTCTCTTTTCTCTTGTTTTCTCTCTTTTCTCTTTTCGCTTCTTTTCTCTCTTATCTCTTTTCACTACTTTTCTCTTTTCTCCTTTGTCTTTTTTTCTCTTTTTTTCTCTTTTTTTCCTTTTCTATTATCTCTTTTCTCTTCATTTCTCTGCGTTTCTCTTTTGTCTTTACTGCCTGTTCGCTCCTTTTCTCTTCTTTTAATCTTCCCCTGTTTTCTCTCCTTTTCTCTTCTGTTCTCTTCTTTTCTCTTTGCTCTATTCTCTTCTTTTCTATTTTCTGTTTTCTCTTATCTCCTTTACTTTCTTTTCTCTTCTTTTCTCTTTCTCTTTTCTCTTTTCTCTTCTATTTTCTTTTCTTTTCTCTTCTGTTCTCGTCTATTCTCTTTTCCTTTTGCTCTTCTTTTCTCTTTTCTCTTCTTTTGTCTTCTGTTCTCTTATTTTCACTTTTCTCCTTCATCTTCTTTTCTCTTCTATTCTTTTCATTTCTCTTCTTTTCTCTTCTCTTTTCTTCTTTTCCCTTCTTTTCTCTTCTTTTCTCTTTTTGCTTCTTTTCTCTCTTATCTCTTTTCACTACTTTTCTCTTTTCTCCATCTTTCTTCTATTCTCTTCTTTTCCCTTTGCTATTACCTCTTTTCTCGTCATTTCTCTGCGTTTCTCTTTTGTCTTTACTGCCTGTTCGCTCCTTTTCTCTTCTTTTAATCTTCCCCTGTTTTCTCTTCTTTTCTCTTCTGTTCTCTTCTTTTCTCTTTGCTCTATTCTCTTCTTTTCTCTTTTCTGTTTTCTCTTATCTCCTTTACCTTCTTTTCTCTTCTTTTCTCTTTCTCTTTTCTCTTCTATTTTCTTTTCTTTTCTCTTCTGTTCTCGTCTATTCTCTTTTCCTTTTGCTCTTCTTTTCTCTTTTCTCTTCTTTTGTCTTCTGTTCTCTTATTTTCACTTTTCTCCTTCATCTTCTTTTCTCTTCTATTCTTTTCTCTTCTTTTCTCTTCTTTTCTCTTTTCTCTTCTTTTCTATTTTCTCTTCTTTTCTCTCTTTTCACTTTTCTCTTTTCGCTTCTTTTCTCTCTTATCTCTTTTCACTACTTTTCTCTTTTCTCCTTTGTCTTCTATTCTCTTTTTTTCCTTTTCTATTATCTCTTTTCTCTTCATTTCTCTGCGTTTCTCTTTTGTCTTTACTGCCTGTTCGCTCCTTTTCTCTTCTTTTAATCTTCCCCTGTTTTCTCTTTTTTTCTCTTCTGTTCTCTTCTTTTCTCTTTGCTCTATTATCTTCTTTTCTCTTTTCTGTTTTCTCTTATCTCCTTTACCTTCTTTTCTCTTCTTTTCTCTTTCTCTTTTCTCTTTTCTCTTCTATTTTCTTTTCTTTTCTCTTCTGTTCTCGTCTATTCTCTTTTCCTTTTGCTCTTCTTTTCTCTTTTCTCTTCTTTTGTCTTCTGTTCTCTTATTTTCACTTTTCTCTTCTTTTCTCTTCTTTCCCCTTCCTTTTCCTTCTTTTCTCTATTCTCTTCTTTTCTCCTCTTTTCTATTTCTTTCATTTCGCTTGCTTTTTCTTCTTTTCTCTTCATTTCCCTTCTTTTCTCTTCTTTTCTTTTCACTTATCACTTTTCTCTTCTTTTCTCTTTTTGCTTCTTTTCTCTCTTATCTCTTTTCACTACTTTTCTCTTTTCTCCATCTTTCTTCTATTCTCTTCTTTTCCCTTTGCTATTACCTCTTTTCTCGTCATTTCTCTGCGTTTCTCTTTTGTCTTTACTGCCTGTTCGCTCCTTTTCTCTTCTTTTAATCTTCCCCTGTTTTCTCTTCTTTTCTCTTCTGTTCTCTTCTTTTCTCTTTGCTCTATTCTCTTCTTTTCTCTTTTCTGTTTTCTCTTTTAATCTTCCCCTGTTTTCTCTTCTTTTCTCTTCTGTTCTCTTCATTTCTCTTTGCTCTATTCTCTTCTTTTCTCTTTTCTGTTTTCTCTTATCTCCTTTACCTTCTTTTCTCTTTCTCTTTTCTCTTCTATTTTCTTTTCTTTTCTCTTCTGTTCTCGTCTATTCTCTTTTCCTTTTGCTCTTCTTTTCTCTTTTCTCTTCTTTTGTCTTCTGTTCTCTTATTTTCACTTTTCTCCTTCATCTTCTTTTCTCTTCTATTCTTTTCTCTTCTTTTCACTTCTTTTCTTTTTTCTCTTCTTTTCTCTTTTTCTCTTTTTCTTTTCTCTTTTCGCTTCTGTTCTTTTTACTCTTTTTTCTTCTATTCTCTTCTTATGTCTTTGCTATTATCTCTTTTCTCTTCTTTTCAATGCATTTCTCTTTTGTCTTTACTGTCTGTTCGCTCCTTTTCTCTTCTTTTCACTTTTCTCCTGTTTTCTCTTCTTTTCTCTTCTTTTCTGGGTTCTCCCATCTCCTTTCCCTTCGTTTCTATTCTGTTCTCTTCTTTTCTCTTCATTTCTCTTCTTTTCATTTCACTTATCACTTTTCTGTACTTTACTCTTTTCTTTTCTCTTCTTTTCTCTTTTCTCATCTTTTCTCTTTTTGCTTCTTTTCTCTCTTATCTCTTTTCACGACTTCTCTGTTTTCTCGTTTTTCTTCTGTTCTCTTTTCCCTTTTCTTTTGTTTTCTCTTTTTTTCGTCTATTCCCTTTTCTCTTTTCTCTTCTTCCCCCTTGCTCTTCTTTTCTCTTTTCTCTTGTTTTCACTTCTTTACCCCCTTCGTTTTTCTCTTTTCTCTTGTTTTCTCTTCTTTCTCTTTTCTCTTTTCTCTTCTTTTCTCTTGTTTTCTCTTCTTTTCTCTTTTCTTTTCTGTTCTTTTCTCTTCTTTTCGCTTCATTTCTCTTCTTTACTCTTTTCTCTTCTTTTCTCTTCATTTCTCTTCTTTTCACTTTTCTCTTGTTTTCTCTTCTTTTCTATTTTTTTCATTTCTCTTCTTTTCTCTTCTTTTCTCTTTTCTCTTGTTTTCTCTTCTTTTCTCTTTTCTTTTCTGTTCTTTTGTCTTCATTTCTCTTCTTTACTCTTTTCTCTTCTTTTCTCTTCATTTCTCTTCTTTTCACTTTTCTCTTGTTTTCTCTTCTTTTCTATTGTTGTCATTTCTCTTTTTTCTCTTCTTTTCTCTTTTCTCTGTTCTCTTCTTTTCCCTTTTGCTCTTCTTTTCTCTTTTCTCTTCTTTTGTCTTCTGTTCTCTTATTTTCACTTTCCTCCTTCATCTTCTTTTCTCTTCTATTCTCTTCATTTCTCTTCTCTTTTCTTCTTTTCCCTTCTTTTCTCTTCTTTTCTCTTTTTGCTTCTTTTCTCTCTTATCTCTTTTCACTACTTTTCTCTTTTCTCCTTCTTTCTTCTATTCTCTTCTTTTCCCTTTGCTATTACCTCTTTTCTCGTCATTTCTCTGCATTTCTCTTTTGTCTTTACTGTCTCTTCGCTCCTTTTCTCTTCTTTTAATGTTCCCCTGTTTTCTCTTCTTTTCTCTTCTGTTCTCTTCTTTTCTCTTTTCTCTATTCTCTTCTTTTCTCTTTTCTGTTTTATCTTACCTCCTTTCCCTTCTTTTCTCTTCTATTCTCTTCTTTTCCCTTCTTTTCTCTTTTCTTTTCACTTTTTCTCTTCTCTCTTCTCACTTTTTGCTTCCATTCTCTTTTCTCTTTTTTCTTCTATTCTCTTCTTTTGTCTTTGCTATTATCTCTTTTCTCTTCATTTCACTGCATCTCTCTTTTGTCTTTACTGTCTGTTCGCTCCTTTTCTCTTCTTTTAATATTCCCCTGTTTTCTCTTCTTTTCTGGGTTCTCCTATCTCCTTTCTCTTCTTTTCTATTCTGTTCTCTTCTTTTCTCTTTTCTCTTCTTTCCTCTTCTTTACCCTTTCTTTTCCTTCTTTTCTCTATTCTCTTCTTTTCTCCTCTTTTCTATTTCTTTCATTTCGCTTGCTTTCTCTTCTTTTCTCTTCATTTCCCTTCTTTTCTCTTCTTTTCTTTTCACTTATCACTTTTCTCTTCTTTATTCTTTTCTCTTCTTTTCCCTTTCTCTTCTTTTCTCCTTTTTCTCTTTTCTCTTTTTGCTTCTTTTCTCTCTTATCTCTTTTCACTACTTTTCTCTTTTCTCTTTTTTCTTCTATTCCCCTATTTTCCCTTTTCCTTTCTTTTTTCTTTTTTTCGTCTTTCCCCTTTTCTCTTTTCTCTTCTTTTCTCTTGTTTTCCCTTTTCTCTTCTTTTCTCTTCTTTTGTATTTATTCTTCTTTTCTCTTCTTTTCTCTTATCTCTCTTCTCTTCTTTTCTCTGTTCTCTTTTCTCTTCATTTCCCTTCCTTTCACTTCTTTTCTCTTCTCTTGTTTTTTCTTCTTTTCTATTTTTTTTCATTTCTCTTCTTTTCCCTTCTTTTCTCTTCTTTTCTCTTCTTTTCTCTTTCCTCTTCATTTCTCTTTTGTCTTTTCTCTTCTTTTCTCTTTTCTCTTCTTTTCCCTTCTTTTCTTTTCACTTATCACTTTTCTCTTCTTTACTCATTTCTTTTCTCTTCTTTTCTCTCTTTTCTCTTTTCACTACTTTTCTCTTTACTCTTTTTTCTTCTATTCTCTTCTTTTGTCTTTGCTATTATCTCTTTTCTCTTCTTTTCACTGCATTTCTCTTTTGTCTTTCCTGTCTGTTCGCTCCTTTTCTCTTCTTTTCACTTTTCTCCTGTTTTCTCTTCTTTTCTCTTCTTTTCTCTTTCTCTTTTCTCTTCTATTTTCTTTTCTTTTCTCTTCTGTTCTCGTCTATTCTCTTTTCCTTTTGCTCTTCTTTTCTCTTTTCTCTTCTTTTGTCTTCTGTTCTCTTATTTTCACTTTTCTCCTTCATCTTCTTTTCTCTTCTATTCTCTTCTTTTCTCTTTTTCTCTTTTTCTTTTCTCTTTTCGCTTCTGTTCTCTTTACTCTTTTTTCTTCTATTCTCTTCTTATGTCTTTGCTATTATCTCTTTTCTCTTCTTTTCAATGCATTTCTCTTTTGTCTTTCCTGTCTGTTCGCTCCTTTTCTCTTCTTTTCTGGGTTCTCCCATCTCCTTTCCCTTCGTTTCTATTCTGTTCTCTTCTTTTCTCTTTTCTCTTCTTTTCTCTTCATTTCTCTTCTTTTCATTTCACTTATCACTTTTCTGTACTTTACTCTTTTCTTTTCTCTTCTTTTCTCTTTTCTCATCTTTTCTCTTCATTTCTCTACTTTTCATTTCACTTATCACTTTTCTGTACTTTACTCTTTTCTTTTCTCTTCTTTTCTCTTTTCTCATCTTTTCTCTTTTTGCTTCTTTTCTCTCTTATCTCTTTTCACGACTTCTCTGTGTTCTCGTTTTTCTTCTGTTCTCTTTTCCCTTTTCTTTTGTTTTCTCTTTTTTTCGTCTATTCCCTTTTCTGTTTTCTCTTCTTTTCAATGCATTTCTCTTTTGTCTTTACTGTCTGTTCGGTCCGTTTCTCTTCTTTTCACTTTTCTCCTGTTTTCTCTTCTTTTCTCTTCTTTTCTGGGTTCTCCTATCTCCTTTCTCTTCTTTTCTATTCTGTACTCTTCTTTTATCTTTTCTCTTCTTTTCTCTTCATTTCTCTTCTTTTCATTTCACTTATCAATTTTCCCTACCTTACTCTTTTCTTTTCTCTTCTTTTCGCTTTTCTCATCTTTTCTCTTTTTGCTTCTTTTCTCTCTTATCTCTTTTCACTACTTTTCTTTTTTCTCGTTTTTCTTCTATTCTCTTCTTTTCCCTTCTCTTTTGTTCGTCTTTTCGTTTTTCTCTTTTCTCTTCTTTCCCCTTGCTCTTCTTTTCTCTTCTTTTGTATTTATTCTTCTTTTCTCTTCTTTTCTCTTCTTTTCTCTTTTCTCTTGTTTTCACTTCTTTACCCCTTTCGTTTTTCTCTTTTCCCTTGTTTTCTCTTCTTTCTCTTTTCTCTTTTCTCTTCTTTTCTCTTGTTTTCTCTTCTTTTCTCTTTTCTTTTCTGTTCTTTTCTCTTCTTTTCTCTTCATTTCTCTTCTTTACTCTTTTCTCTTCTTTTCTCTTCAATTCTCTTCTTTTCACTTTTCTCTTGTTTTCTCTTCTTTTCTATTTTTTTCATTTCTCTTGTTTTCTCTTCTTTTCTCTTTTCTTTTCTGTTCTTTTCTCTTCATTTCTCTTCTTTACTCTTTTCTCTTCTTTTCTCTTCATATCTCTTCTTTTCACTTTTCTCTTGTTTTCTCTTCTTTTCTATTGTTGTCATTTCTCTTTTTTCTCTTCTTTTCTCTTTTCTCTGTTCTCTTCTTTTCCCTTTTCTCTTCTTTTCTCTTCTTTTGTATTTATTCTTCTTTTCTCTTCATTTCTCTTCTTTTCTCTTTTCTCTTCTTTTCTCTTCTTTTCACTTTTCTCTTTTCTCTTCTTTTCCCTTTTTTCTTTTCATTTATCAATTTTCTCTTCTTTACTCATTTCTTTTCTCATCTTTTCTCTTTTCTCTTCTTTTCTCTTTTCTCTTGTTTTCTCTCTTTTCTCTTTTCTCTTTTCGCTTCTTTTCTCTCTTATCTCTTTTCACTACTTTTCTCTTTTCTCCTTTGTCTTCTATTCTCTTCTTTTTCCTTTTCTATTATCTCTTTTCTCTTCATTTCTCTGCGTTTCTCTTTTGTCTTTACTGCCTGTTCGCTCTTTTTCTCTTCTTTTAATCTTCCCCTGTTTTCTCTTCTCTTCTCTTCTGTTCTCTTCTTTTCTCTTTGCTCTATTCTCTTCTTTTCTCTTTTCTGTTTTCTCATATCTCTTTTACCTTCTTTTCTCTTCTTTTCTCTTTCTCTTCTCTTTTCTCTTCTTTTCTCTTCTGTTCTCGTCTATTCTCTTTTCCTTTTGCTTTTCTTTTCTCTTTTCTCTTCTTTTGTCTTCTGTTCTCTTATTTTCTCTTTTCTCCTTCATCTTCTTTTCTCTTCTATTCTCTTCTTTTCTCTTCTTTTCACTTCTTTTCTTTTTCTCTTCTTTTCTCTTTTTCTCTTTTTCTTTTCTCTTTTCGCTTCTGTTCTTTTTCTTCTTTTTTCTTGTATTCTCTTCTTTTGTCTTTGCTATTATCTCTTTTCTCTTCATTTCACTGCATGTCTCTTTTGTCTTTACTGTCTGTTCGCTCCTTTTCTCTTCTTTTAATATTCCCCTGTTTTCTCTTCTTTTCTGGGTCCTCCTATCTCCTTTCTCATCCTTTCTATTCTGTTCTCTTCTTTTCTCTTTTCTCTTCTTTTCTCTGATCTCTTTTCTCTTCTTTACTCATCTCTTTTCTCTTCTTTTCTCTTTTCTCTTGTTTACTCTTATTTTCTATTTTCTTCATTTCTCTTCTTTTCTCTTCTCTTTTCTTCTTTTCCCTTCTTTTCTCTTCTTTTCTCTTTTTTCTTCTTTTCTCTCGTATCTCTTTTCACTACTTTTCTCTTTTCTCCTTCTTTCTTCTATTCTCTTCTTTTCCCTTTGCTATTACCTCTTTTCTCGTCATTTCTCTGCATTTCTCTTTTGTCTTTACTGTCTCTTCACTCCTTTTCTCTTCTTTTAATGTTCCCCTGTTTTCTCTTCTTTTCTCTTCTGTTCTCTTCTTTTCTCTTTTCTCTATTCTCTTCTTTTCTCTTTTCTGTTTTATCTTACCTCCTTTCCCTTCTTTTCTCTTCTATTCTCTTCTTTTCCCTTCTTTTCTCTTTTCTTTTCTCTTTTTCTCTTCTCTCTTCTCACTTTTTGCTTCCATTCTCTTTTCTCTTTTTTCTTCTATTCTCTTCTTTTGTCTTTGCTATTATCTCTTTTCTCTTCATTTCACTGCATCTCTCTTTTGTCTTTACTGTCTGTTCGCTCCTTTTCTCTTCTTTTAATATTCCCCTGTTTTCTCTTCTTTTCTGGGTTCTCCTATCTCCTTTCTCTTCTTTTCTATTCTGTTCTCTTCTTTTCTCTTTTCTCTTCTTTTCTCTTCTTTACCCTTCCTTTTCCTTCTTTTCTCTATTCTCTTCTTTTCTCCTCTTTTCTATTTCTTTCATTTCGCTTGCTTTCTCTTCTTTTCTCTTCATTTCCCTTCTTTTCTCTTCTTTTCTTTTCACTTATCACTTTTCTCTTCTTTATTCTTTTCTTTTCTCTTCTTTTCCCTTTCTCTTCTTTTCTCCTTTTTCTCTTTTCTATTTTTGCTTCTTTTCTCTCTTATCTCTTTACACTACTTTTCTCTTTTCTCTTTTTTCTTCTATTCCCCTATTTTCCCTTTTCCTTTCTTTTTTCTTTTTTCGTCTTACCCTTTTCTCTTTTCTCTTCTTTTCTCTAGTTTTCCCTTTTCTCTTCTTTTCTCTTCTTTTGTATTTATTCTTCTTTTCTCTTCTTTTCTCTTATCTCTCTTCTCTTCTTTTCTCTGTTCTCTTTTCTCTTCATTTCCCTTCCTTTCACTTCTTTTCTCTTCTCTTGTTTTTTCTTCTTTTCTATTTTTTTCATTTCTCTTCTTTTCCCTTCTTTTCTCTTCTTTTCTCTTCTTTTCTCTTTCCTCTTCATTTCTCTTTTGTCTTTTCTCTTCTTTTCTCTTTTCTCTTCTTTTCCCTTCTTTTCTTTTCACTTATCACTTTTCTCTTCTTTACTCATTTCTTTTCTCTTCTTTTCTCTCTTTTCTCTTTTCACTACTTTTCTCTTTACTCTTTTTTCTTCTATTCTCTTCTTTTGTCTTTGCTATTATCTCTTTTCTCTTCTTTTCACTGCATTTCTCTTTTGTCTTTCCTGTCTGTTCGCTCCTTTTCTCTTCTTTTCACTTTTCTCCTGTTTTCTCTTCTTTTCTCTTCTTTTCTCTTTCTCTTTTCTCTTCTATTTTCTTTTCTTTTCTCTTCTGTTCTCGTCTATTCTCTTTTCCTTTTGCTCTTCTTTTCTCTTTTCTCCTGTTTTCTCTTCTTTTCTCTTCTTTTCTGGGTTCTCCCATCTCCTTTCCCTTCGTTTCTATTCTGTTCTCTTCTTTTCTCTTTTCTCTTCTTTTCTCTTCATTTCTCTTCTTTTCATTTCACTTATCACTTTTCTGTACTTTACTCTTTTCTTTTCTCTTCTTTTCTCTTTTCTCTTCTTTTCTCTTTTTGCTTCTTTTCTCTCTTATCTCTTTTCACGACTTCTCTGTGTTCTCGTTTTTCTTCTGTTCTCTTTTCCCTTTTCTTTTGTTTTCTCTTTTTTTCGTCTATTCCCTTTTCTGTTTTCTCTTCTTTTCAATGCATTTCTCTTTTGTCTTTACTGTCTGTTCGCTCCTTTTCTCTTCTTTTCACTTATCTCCTGTTTTCTCTTCTTTTCTCTTCTTTTCTGGGTTCTCCTATCTCCTTTCTCTTCTTTTCTATTCTGTACTCTTCTTTTATCTTTTCTCTTCTTTTCTCTTCATTTCTCTTCTTTTCATTTCACTTATCAATTTTCCCTACCTTACTCTTTTCTTTTCTCTTCTTTTCGCTTTTCTCATCTTTTCTCTTTTTGCTTCTTTTCTCTCTTATCTCTTTTCACTACTTTTCTTTTTTCTCGTTTTTCTTCTATTCTCTTCTTTTCCCTTCTCTTTTGTTCGTCTTTTCCCTTTTCTCTTTTCTCTTCTTTCCCCTTGCTCTTCTTTTCTCTTCTTTTGTATTTATTCTTCTTTTCTCTTCTTTTCTCTTCTTTTCTCTTTTCTCTTGTTTTCACTTCTTTACCCCTTTCGTTTTTCTCTTTTCCCTTGTTTTCTCTTCTTTCTCTTTTCTCCTTTCTCTTCTTTTCTCTTGTTTTCTCTTCTTTTCTCTTTTCTTTTCTGTTCTTTTCTCTTCTTTTCTCTTCATTTCTCTTCTTTACTCTTTTCTCTTCTTTTCTCTTCAATTCTCTTCTTTTCACTTTTCTCTTGTTTTCTCTTCTTTTCTATTTTCTTCATTTCTCTTGTTTTCTCTTCTTTTCTCTTTTCTTTTCTGTTCTTTTCTCTTCATTTCTCTTCTTTACTCTTTTCTCTTCTTTTCTCTTCATATCTCTTCTTTTCACTTTTCTCTTGTTTTCTCTTCTTTTCTATTGTTGCCATTTCTCTTTTTTCTCTTCTTTTCTCTTTTCTCTGTTCTCTTCTTTTCCCTTTTCTCTTCTTTTCTCTTCTTTTGTATTTATTCTTCTTTTCTCTTCATTTCTCTTCTTTTCTCTTTTCTCTTCTTTTCTCTTCTTTTCACTTTTCTCTTTTCTCTTCTTTTCCCTTTTTTCTTTTCATTTATCAATTTTCTCTTCTTTACTCATTTCTTTTCTCATCTTTTCTCTTTTCTCTTCTTTTCTCTTTTCTCTTGTTTTCTCTCTTTTCTCTTTTCTCTTTTCGCTTCTTTTCTCTCTTATCTCTTTTCACTACTTTTCTCTTTTCTCCTTTGTCTTCTATTCTCTTCTTTTTCCTTTTCTATTATCTCTTTTCTCTTCATTTCTCTGCGTTTCTCTTTTGTCTTTACTGCCTGTTCGCTCTTTTTCTCTTCTTTTAATCTTCCCCTGTTTTCTCTTCTCTTCTCTTCTGTTCTCTTCTTTTCTCTTTGCTCTATTCTCTTCTTTTCTCTTTTCTGTTTTCTCTTATCTCCTTTACCTTCTTTTCTCTTCTTTTCTCTTTCTCTTTTCTCTTTTCTCTTCTTTTTTCTTTTCTCTTCTGTTCTCGTCTATTCTCTTTTCCTTTTGCTCTTCTTTTCTCTTATCTCTTCTTTTGTCTTCTGTTCTCTTATTTTCTCTTTTCTCCTTCATCTTCTTTTCTCTTCTATTCTCTTCTTTTCTCTTCTTTTCACTTCTTTTCTTTTTCTCTTCTTTTCTCTTTTTCTCTTTTTCTTTTCTCTTTTCGCTTCTGTTCTTTTTCTTCTTTTTTCTTGTATTCTCTTCTTTTGTCTTTGCTATTATCTCTTTTCTCTTCATTTCACTGCATGTCTCTTTTGTCTTTACTGTCTGTTCGCTCCTTTTCTCTTCTTTTAATATTCCCCTGTTTTCTCTTCTTTTCTGGGTCCTCCTATCTCCTTTCTCATCCTTTCTATTCTGTTCTCTTCTTTTCTCTTTTCTCTTCTTTTCTCTGATCTCTTTTCTCTTCTTTACTCATCTCTTTTCTCTTCTTTTCTCTTTTCTCTTGTTTACTCTTATTTTCTATTTTCTTCATTTCTCTTCTTTTCTCTTCTCTTTTCTTCTTTTCCCTTCTTTTCTCTTCTTTTCTCTTTTTTCTTCTTTTCTCTCGTATCTCTTTTCACTACTTTTCTCTTTTCTCCTTCTTTCTTCTATTCTCTTCTTTTCCCTTTGCTATTACCTCTTTTCCCGTCATTTCTCTGCATTTCTCTTTTGTCTTTACTGTCTCTTCACTCCTTTTCTCTTCTTTTAATGTTCCCCTGTTTTCTCTTCTTTTCTCTTCTGTTCTCTTCTTTTCCCTTTTCTCTATTCTCTTCTTTTCTCTTTTGTGTTTTATCTTACCTCCTTTCCCTTCTTTTCTCTTCTATTCTCTTCTTTTCCCTTCTTTTCTCTTTTCTTTTCTCTTTTTCTCTTCTCTCTTCTCACTTTTTGCTTCCATTCTCTTTTCTCTTTTTTCTTCTATTCTCTTCTTTTGTCTTTGCTATTATCTCTTTTCTCTTCATTTCACTGCATCTCTCTTTTGTCTTTACTGTCTGTTCGCTCCTTTTCTCTTCTTTTAATATTCCCCTGTTTTCTCTTCTTTTCTGGGTTCTCCTATCTCCTTTCTCTTCTTTTCTATTCTGTTCTCTTCTTTTCTCTTTTCTCTTCTTTTCTCTTCTTTACCCTTCCTTTTCCTTCTTTTCTCTATTCTCTTCTTTTCTCCTCTTTTCTATTTCTTTCATTTCGCTTGCTTTCTCTTCTTTTCTCTTCATTTCCCTTCTTTTCTCTTCTTTTCTTTTCACTTATCACTTTTCTCTTCTTTATTCTTTTCTTTTCTCTTCTTTTCCCTTTCTCTTCTTTTCTCCTTTTTCTCTTTTCTATTTTTGCTTCTTTTCTCTCTTATCTCTTTACACTACTTTTCTCTTTTCTCTTTTTTCTTCTATTCCCCTATTTTCCCTTTTCCTTTCTTTTTTCTTTTTTCGTCTTACCCTTTTCTCTTTTCTCTTCTTTTCTCTTGTTTTCCCTTTTCTCTTCTTTTCTCTTCTTTTGTATTCTTCTTTTCTCTTCTTTTCTCTTCTTTTCTCTTCTTTTCCTTTTCTCTTGTTTTCACTTCTTTACCCCTTTCGTTTTTCTCTTTTCTCTTGTTTTCTCTTCTTTCTCTTTTCTCTTTTCTCTTCTTTTCTCTTGTTTTCTCTTCTTTTCTCTTTTATTTTCTGTTCTTTTCTCTTCTTTTCTCTTCATTTCTCTTCTTTACTCTTTTCTCTTCTTTTCTCTTCATTTCTCTTCTTTTCACTTTTCTCTTGTTTTCTCTTCTTTTCTATTTTTTTCATTTCTCTTGTTTTCTCTTCTTTTCTCTTTTCTCTTGGTTTCTCTTCTTTTCTCTTTTCTTTTCTGTTCTTTTCTCTTCATTTCTCTTCTTTACTCTTTTCTCTTCTTTTGTCTTCATTTCTCTTCTTTTCACTTTTCTCTTGTTTTCTCTTCTTTTCTATTGTTGTCATTTCTCTTTTTTCTCTTCTTTTCTCTTTTCTCTGTTCTCTTCTTTTCCCTTTCCTCTTCTTTTCTCTTCTTTTGTATTTCTTCTTCTTTTCTCTTCATTTCTCTTCTTTTCTCTTCTTTTCACTTTTCTCTTTTCTCTTCTTTTCCCTTTTTTCTTTTCATTTATCGCTTTTCTCTTCTTTACTCATTTCTTTTCTCTTCTTTTCTCTTTTCTCTTCTTTTCTCTTTTCTCTTGTTTTCTCTCTTTTCTCTTTTCTCTTTTCGCTTCTTTTCTCTCTTATCTCTTTTCACTACTTTTCTCTTTTCTCCTTTGTCTTCTATTCTCTTTTTTTCCTTTTCTATTATCTCTTTTCTCTTCATTTCTCTGCGTTTCTCTTTTGTCTTTACTGCCTGTTCGCTCCTTTTCTCTTCTTTTAATCTTCCCCTGTTTTCTCTTCTTTTCTCTTCTGTTCTCTTCTTTTCTCTTTGCTCTATTCTCTTCTTTTCTCTTTTCTGTTTTCTCTTATCTCCTTTACCTTCTTTTCTCTTCTTTTCTCTTTCTCTTTTCTCTTTTCTCTTCTATTTTCTTTTCTTTTCTCTTCTGTTCTCGTCTATTCTCTTTTCCTTTTGCTCTTCTTTTCTCTTTTCTCTTCTTTTGTCTTCTGTTCTCTTATTTTCACTTTTCTCCTTCATCTTCTTTTCTCTTCTATTCTCTTCTTTTCTCTTCTTTCACTTCTTTTCTTTTTTCTCTTCTTTTCTCTTTTCTCTTTTTCTTTTCTCTTTTCGCTTCTGTTCTCTTTACTCTTTTTATTTTATTCTCTTCTTATGTCTTTGCTATTATCTCTTTTCTCTTCTTTTCAATGCATTTCTCTTTCGTCTTTACTGTCTGTTCGCTCCTTTTCTCTTCTTTTCACTTTTCTCCTGTTTTCTCTTCTTTTCTCTTCTTTTCTGGGTTCTCCCATCTCCTTTCCCTTCGTTTCTATTCTGTTCTCTTCTTTTCTCTTCATTTCTCTTCTTTTCATTTCACTTATCACTTTTCTGTACTTTACTCTTTTCTTTTCTCTTCTTTTCTCTTTTCTCATCTTTTCTCTTTTTGCTTCTTTTCTCTCTTATCTCTTTTCACGACTTCTCTGTTTTCTCGTTTTTCTTCTGTTCTCTTTTCCCTTTTCTTTGTTTTCTCTTTTTTTCTTCTATTCCCTTTTCTGTTTTCTCTTCTTTTCAATGCATTTCTCTTTTGTCTTTACTGTCTGTTCGCTCCTTTTCTCTTCTTTTCACTTTTCTCCTGTTTTCTCTTCTTTTCTCTTCTTTTCTGGGTTCTCCTATCTCCTTTCTCTTCTTTTCTATTCTGTGCTCTTCTTTTATCTTTTCTCTTCTTTTCTCTTCATTTCTCTTCTTTTCATTTCACTTATCACTTTTCCCTACATTGCTCTTTTCTTTTGTCTTCTTTTCGCTTTTCTCATCTTTTCTCTTTTTGCTTCTTTTCTCTCTTATCTCTTTTCACTACTTTTCTTTTTTCTCGTTTTTCTTCTACTCTCTTCTTTTCCCTTTTCTTTTGTTTTCTGTTTTTTTCGTCTTTTCCCTTTTCTCTTTTCTCTTCTTTCCCCTTGCTCTTCTTTTCTCTTCTTTTGTATTTATTCTTCTTTTCTCTTCTTTTCTCTTCTTTTCTCTTTTCTCTTGTTTTCACTTCTTTACCCCTTTCGTTTTTCTATTTTCTCTTGTTTTCTCTTCTTTCTCTTTTCTCTTTTCTCTTCTTTTCTCTTGTTTTCTCTTCTTTTCTCTTTTATTTTCTGTTCTTTTCTCTTCTTTTCTCTTCATTTCTCTTCTTTACTCTTTTCTCTTCTTTTCTCTTCATTTCTCTTCTTTTCACTTTTCTCTTGTTTTCTCTTCTTTTCTATTTTTTCCATTTCTCTTGTTTTCTCTTCTTTTCTCTTTTCTCTTGTTTTCTCTTCTTTTCTCTTTTCTTTTCTGTTCTTTTCTCTTCATTTCTCTTCTTTACTCTTTTCTCTTCTTTTGTCTTCATTTCTCTTCTTTTCACTTTTCTCTTGTTTTCTCTTCTTTTCTATTGTTGTCATTTCTCTTTTTTCTCTTCTTTTCTCTTTTCTCTGTTCTCTTCTTTTCCCTTTCCTCTTCTTTTCTCTTCTTTTGTATTTCTTCTTCTTTTCTCTTCATTTCTCTTCTTTTCTCTTCTTTTCACTTTTCTCTTTTCTCTTCTTTTCCCTTTTTTCTTTTCATTTATCACTTTTCTCTTCTTTACTCATTTCTTTTCTCTTCTTTTCTCTTTTCTCTTCTTTTCTCTTTTCTCTTGTTTTCTCTCTTTTCTCTTTTCTCTTTTCGCTTCTTTTCTCTCTTATCTCTTTTCACTACTTTTCTCTTTTCTCCTTTGTCTTCTATTCTCTTTTTTTCCTTTTCTATTATCTCTTTTCTCTTCATTTCTCTGCGTTTCTCTTTTGTCTTTACTGCCTGTTCGCTCCTTTTCTCTTCTTTTAATCTTCCCCTGTTTTCTCTTCTTTTCTCTTCTGTTCTCTTCTTTTCTCTTTGCTCTATTCTCTTCTTTTCTCTTTTCTGTTTTCTCTTATCTCCTTTACCTTCTTTTCTCTTCTTTTCTCTTTCTCTTTTCTCTTTTCTCTTCTATTTTCTTTTCTTTTCTCTTCTGTTCTCGTCTATTCTCTTTTCCTTTTGCTCTTCTTTTCTCTTTTCTCTTCTTTTGTCTTCTGTTCTCTTATTTTCACTTTTCTCCTTCATCTTCTTTTCTCTTCTATTCTCTTCTTTTCTCTTCTTTCACTTCTTTTCTTTTTTCTCTTCTTTTCTCTTTTCGCTTCTGTTCTCTTTACTCTTTTTATTTTATTCTCTTCTTATGTCTTTGCTATTATCTCTTTTCTCTTCTTTTCAATGCATTTCTCTTTCGTCTTTACTATCTGTTCGCTCCTTTTCTCTTCTTTTCACTTTTCTCCTGTTTTCTCTTCTTTTCTCTTCTTTTCTGGGTTCTCCCATCTCCTTTCCCTTCGTTTCTATTCTGTTCTCTTCTTTTCTCTTTTCTCTTCTTTTCTCTTCATTTCTCTTCTTTTCATTTCACTTATCACTTTTCTGTACTTTACTCTTTTCTTTTCTCTTCTTTTCTCTTTTCTCATCTTTTCTCTTTTTGCTTCTTTTCTCTCTTATCTCTTTTCACGACTTCTCTGTTTTCTCGTTTTTCTTCTGTTCTCTTTTCCCTTTTCTTTGTTTTCTCTTTTTTTCTTCTATTCCCTTTTCTGTTTTCTCTTCTTTTCAATGCATTTCTCTTTTGTCTTTACTGTCTGTTCGCTCCTTTTCTCTTCTTTTCACTTTTCTCCTGTTTTCTCTTCTTTTCTCTTCTTTTCTGGGTTCTCCTATCTCCTTTCTCTTCTTTTCTATTCTGTGCTCTTCTTTTATCTTTTCTCTTCTTTTCTCTTCATTTCTCTTCTTTTCATTTCACTTATCACTTTTCCCTACATTGCTCTTTTCTTTTGTCTTCTTTTCGCTTTTCTCATCTTTTCTCTTTTTGCTTCTTTTCTCTCTTATCTCTTTTCTCGTTTTTCTTCTACTCTCTTTTTTTCCCTTTTCTTTTGTTTTCTCTTTTTTTCGTCTTTTCCCTTTTCTCTTTTCTCTTCTTTCCCCTTGCTCTTCTTTTCTCTTCTTTTGTATTTATTCTTCTTTTCTCTTCTTTTCTCTTTTCTCTTGTTTTCACTTCTTTACCCCTTTCGTTTTTCTCTTTTCTCTTGTTTTCTCTTCTTTCTCTTTTCTCTTTTCTCTTCTTTTCTCTTGTTTTCTCTTCTTTTCTCTTTTATTTTCTGTTCTTTTCTCTTCTTTTCTCTTCATTTCTCTTCTTTACTCTTTTCTCTTCTTTTCTCTTCATTTCTCTTCTTTTCACTTTTCTCTTGTTTTCTCTTCTTTTCTATTTTTTTCATTTCTCTTGTTTTCTCTTCTTTTCTCTTTTCTCTTGTTTTCTCTTCTTTTCTCTTTTCTTTTCTGTTCTTTTCTCTTCATTTCTCTTCTTTACTCTTTTCTCTTCTTTTGTCTTCATTTCTCTTCTTTTCACTTTTCTCTTTTTTCTCTTCTTTTCTCTTTTCTCTGTTCTCTTCTTTTCCCTTTCCTCTTCTTTTCTCTTCTTTTGTATTTCTTCTTCTTTTCTCTTCATTTCTCTTCTTTTCTCTTCTTTTCACTTTTCTCTTTTCTCTTCTTTTCCCTTTTTTCTTTTCATTTATCACTTTTCTCTTCTTTACTCATTTCTTTTCTCTTCTTTTCTCTTTTCTCTTCTTTTCTCTTGTTTTCTCTCTTTTCTCTTTTCTCTTTTCGCTTCTTTTCTCTCTTATCTCTTTTCACTACTTTTCTCTTTTCTCCTTTGTCTTCTATTCTCTTTTTTTCCTTTTCTATTATCTCTTTTCTCTTCATTTCTCTGCGTTTCTCTTTTGTCTTTACTGCCTGTTCGCTCCTTTTCACTTCTTTTAATCTTCCCCTGTTTTCTCTTCTTTTCTCTTCTGTTCTCTTCTTTTCTCTTTGCTCTATTCTCTTAGTTTCTCTTTTCTGTTTTCTCTTATCTCCTTTACCTTCTTTTCTCTTCTTTTCTCTTTCTCTTTTCTCTTTTCTCTTCTATTTTCTTTTCTTTTCTCTTCTGTTCTCGTCTATTCTCTTTTCCTTTTGCTCTTCTTTTCTCTTTTCTCTTCTTTTGTCTTCTGTTCTCTTATTTTCACTTTTCTCCTTCATCTTCTTTTCTCTTCTATTCTCTTCTTTTCTCTTCTTTCACTTCTTTTCTTTTTTCTCTTCTTTTCTCTTTTCGCTTCTGTTCTCTTTACTCTTTTTATTTTATTCTCTTCTTATGTCTTTGCTATTATCTCTTTTCTCTTCTTTTCAATGCATTTCTCTTTCGTCTTTACTATCTGTTCGCTCCTTTTCTCTTCTTTTCACTTTTCTCCTGTTTTCTCTTCTTTTCTCTTCTTTTCTGGGTTCTCCCATCTCCTTTCCTCTCGTTTCTATTCTGTTCTCTTCTTTTCTCTTTTCTCTTCTTTTCTCTTCATTTCTCTTCTTTTCATTTCACTTATCACTTTTCTGTACTTTACTCTTTTCTTTTCTCTTCTTTTCTCTTTTCTCATCTTTTCTCTTTTTGCTTCTTTTCTCTCTTATCTCTTTTCACGACTTCTCTGTTTTCTCGTTTTTCTTCTGTTCTCTTTTCCCTTTTCTTTGTTTTCTCTTTTTTTCTTCTATTCCCTTTTCTGTTTTCTCTTCTTTTCAATGCATTTCTCTTTTGTCTTTACTGTCTGTTCGCTCCTTTTCTCTTCTTTTCACTTTTCTCCTGTTTTCTCTTCTTTTCTCTTCTTTTCTGGGTTCTCCTATCTCCTTTCTCTTCTTTTCTATTCTGTGCTCTTCTTTTATCTTTTCTCTTCTTTTCTCTTCATTTCTCTTCTTTTCATTTCACTTATCACTTTTCCCTACATTGCTCTTTTCTTTTGTCTTCTTTTCGCTTTTCTCATCTTTTCTCTTTTTGCTTCTTTTCTCTCTTATCTCTTTTCTCGTTTTTCTTCTACTCTCTTTTTTTCCCTTTTCTTTTGTTTTCTCTTTTTTTCGTCTTTTCCCTTTTCTCTTTTCTCTTCTTTCCCCTTGCTCTTCTTTTCTCTTCTTTTGTATTTATTCTTCTTTTCTCTTCTTTTCTCTTCTTTTCTCTTTTCTCTTGTTTTCACTTCTTTACCCCTTTCGTTTTTCTCTTTTCTCTTGTTTTCTCTTCTTTCTCTTTTCTCTTTTCTCTTCTTTTCTCTTGTTTTCTCTTCTTTTCTCTTTTATTTTCTGTTCTTTTCTCTTCTTTTCTCTTCATTTCTCTTCTTTACTCTTTTCTCTTCTTTTCTCTTCATTTCTCTTCTTTTCACTTTTCTCTTGTTTTCTCTTCTTTTCTATTTTTTTCATTTCTCTTGTTTTCTCTTCTTTTCTCTTTTCTCTAGTTTTCTCTTCTTTTCTCTTTTCTTTTCTGTTCTTTTCTCTTCATTTCTCTTCTTTACTCTTTTCTCTTCTTTTGTCTTCAATTCTCTTCTTTTCACTTTTCTCTTGTTTTCTCTTCTTTTCTATTGTTGTCATTTCTCTTTTTCTCTTCTTTTCTCTTTTCTCTGTTCTCTTCTTTTCCCTTTCCTCTTCTTTTCTCTTCTTTTGTATTTCTTCTTCTTTTCTCTTCATTTCTCTTCTTTTCTCTTCTTTTCACTTTTCTCTTTTCTCTTCTTTTCTCTTTTTTCTTTTCATTTATCACTTTTCTCTTCTTTACTCATTTCTTTTCTCTTCTTTTCTCTTTTCTCTTCTTTTCTCTTGTTTTCTCTCTTTTCTCTTTTCTCTTTTCGCTTCTTTTCTCTCTTATCTCTTTTCACTACTTTTCTCTTTTCTCCTTTGTCTTCTATTCTCTTTTTTTCCTTTTCTATTATCTCTTTTCTCTTCATTTCTCTGCGTTTCTCTTTTGTCTTTACTGCCTGTTCGCTCCTTTTCTCTTCTTTTAATCTTCCCCTGTTTTCTCTTTTTTTCTCTTCTGTTCTCTTCTTTTCTCTTTGCTCTATTATCTTCTTTTCTCTTTTCTGTTTTCTCTTATCTCCTTTACCTTCTTTTCTCTTCTTTTCTCTTTCTCTTTTCTCTTTTCTCTTCTATTTTCTTTTCTTTTCTCTTCTGTTCTCGTCTATTCTCTTTTCCTTTTGCTCTTCTTTTCTCTTTTCTCTTCTTTTGTCTTCTGTTCTCTTATTTTCACTTTTCTCCTTCATCTTCTTTTCTCTTCTATTCTCTTCTTTTCTCTTCTTTCACTTCTTTTCTTTTTTCTCTTCTTTTCTCTTTTCTCTTTTTCTTTTCTCTTTTCGCTTCTGTTCTCTTTACTCTTTTTATTTTATTCTCTTCTTATGTCTTTGCTATTATCTCTTTTCTCTTCTTTTCAATGCATTTCTCTTTCGTCTTTACTATCTGTTCGCTCCTTTTCTCTTCTTTTCACTTTTCTCCTGTTTTCTCTTCTTTTCTCTTCTTTTCTGGGTTCTCCCATCTCCTTTCCCTTCGTTTCTATTCTGTTCTCTTCTTTTCTCTTTTCTCTTCTTTTCTCTTCATTTCTCTTCTTTTCATTTCACTTATCACTTTTCTGTACTTTACTCTTTTCTTTTCTCTTCTTTTCTCTTTTCTCATCTTTTCTCTTTTTGCTTCTTTTCTCTCTTATCTCTTTTCACGACTTCTCTGTTTTCTCGTTTTTCTTCTGTTCTCTTTTCCCTTTTCTTTGTTTTCTCTTTTTTTCTTCTATTCCCTTTTCTGTTTTCTCTTCTTTTCAATGCATTTCTCTTTTGTCTTTACTGTCTGTTCGCTCCTTTTCTCTTCTTTTCACTTTTCTCCTGTTTTCTCTTCTTTTCTCTTCTTTTCTGGGTTCTCCTATCTCCTTTCTCTTCTTTTCTATTCTGTGCTCTTCTTTTATCTTTTCTCTTCTTTTCTCTTCATTTATCTTCTTTTCATTTCACTTATCACTTTTCCCTACATTGCTCTTTTCTTTTGTCTTCTTTTCGCTTTTCTCATCTTTTCTCTTTTTGCTTCTTTTCTCTCTTATCTCTTTTCACTACTTTTCTTTTTTCTCGTTTTTCTTCTACTCTCTTCTTTTCCCTTTTCTTTTGTTTTCTCTTTTTTTCGTCTTTTCCCTTTTCTCTTTTCTCTTCTTTCCCCTTGCTCTTCTTTTCTCTTCTTTTGTAATTTTTTCTTCTTTTCTCTTCTTTTCTCTTCTTTTCTCTTTTCTCTTGTTTTCACTTCTTTACCCCTTTCGTTTTTCTCTTTTCTCTTGTTTTCTCTTCTTTCTCTTTTCTCTTTTCTCTTCTTTTCTCTTGTTTTCTCTTGTTTTCTCTTTTATTTTCTGTTCTTTTCTCTTCTTTTCTCTTCATTTCTCTTCTTTACTCTTTTCTCTTCTTTTCTCTTCATTTCTCTTCTTTTCACTTTTCTCTTGTTTTCTCTTCTTTTCTATTTTTTTCATTTCTCTTGTTTTCTCTTCTTTTCTCTTTTCTCTTGTTTTCTCTTCTTTTCTCTTTTCTTTTCTGTTCTTTTCTCTTCATTTCTCTTCTTTACTCTTTTCTCTTCTTTTGTCTTCATTTCTCTTCTTTTCACTTTTCTCTTGTTTTCTCTTCTTTTCTATTGTTGTCATTTCTCTTTTTTCTCTTCTTTTCTCTTTTCTCTGTTCTCTTCTTTTCCCTTTCCTCTTCTTTTCTCTTCTTTTGTATTTCTTCTTCTTTTCTCTTCATTTCTCTTCTTTTCTCTTCTTTTCACTTTTCTCTTTTCTCTTCTTTTCCCTTTTTTCTTTTCATTTATCACTTTTCTCTTCTTTACTCATTTCTTTTCTCTTCTTTTCTCTTTTCTCTTCTTTTCTCTTTTCTCTTGTTTTCTCTCTTTTCTCTTTTCTCTTTTCGCTTCTTTTCTCTCTTATCTCTTTTCACTACTTTTCTCTTTTCTCCTTTGTCTTCTATTCTCTTTTTTTCCTTTTCTATTATCTCTTTTCTCTTCATTTCTCTGCGTTTCTCTTTTGTCTTTACTGCCTGTTCGCTCCTTTTCTCTTCTTTTAATCTTCCCCTGTTTTCTCTTCTTTTCTCTTCTGTTCTCTTGTTTTCTCTATGCTCTATTCTCTTCTTTTCTCTTTCTCTTTTCTCTTTTCTCTTCTATTTCCTTTTCTTTTCTCTTCTGTTCTCGTCTATTCTCTTTTCCTTTTGCTCTTCTTTTCTCTTTTCTCTTCTTTTGTCTTCTGTTCTCTTATTTTCACTTTTCTCCTTCATCTTCTTTTCTCTTCTATTCTCTTCTCTTCTCTTCTTTCACTTCTTTTCTTTTTTCTCTTCTTTTCTCTTTTCTCTTTTTCTTTTCTCTTTTCGCTTCTGTTCTCTTTACTCTTTTTATTTTATTCTCTTCTTATGTCTTTGCTATTATCTCTTTTCTCTTCTTTTCAATGCATTTCTCTTTCGTCTTTACTATCTGTTCGCTCCTTTTCTCTTCTTTTCACTTTTCTCCTGTTTTCTCTTCTTTTCTCTTCTTTTCTGGGTTCTCCCATCTCCTTTCCCTTCGTTTCTATTCTGTTCTCTTCTTTTCTCTTTTCTCTTCTTTTCTCTTCATTTCTCTTCTTTTCATTTCACTTATCACTTTTCTGTACTTTACTCTTTTCTTTTCTCTTCTTTTCTCTTTTCTCATCTTTTCTCTTTTTGCTTCTTTTCTCTCTTATCTCTTTTCACGACTTCTCTGTTTTCTCGTTTTTCTTCTGTTCTCTTTTCCCTTTTCTTTGTTTTCTCTTTTTTTCTTCTATTCCCTTTTCTGTTTTCTCTTCTTTTCAATGCATTTCTCTTTTGTCTTTACTGTCTGTTCGCTCCTTTTCTCTTCTTTTCACTTTTCTCCTGTTTTCTCTTCTTTTCTCTTCTTTTCTGGGTTCTCCTATCTCCTTTCTCTTCTTTTCTATTCTGTGCTCTTCTTTTATCTTTTCTCTTCTTTTCTCTTCATTTCTCTTCTTTTCATTTCACTTATCACTTTTCCCTACATTGCTCTTTTCTTTTGACTTCTTTTCGCTTTTCTCATCTTTTCTCTTTTTGCTTCTTTTCTCTCTTATCTCTTTTCACTACTTTTCTTTTTTCTCGTTTTTCTTCTACTCTCTTCTTTTCCCTTTTCTTTTGTTTTCTCTTTTTTTCGTCTTTTCCCTTTTCTCTTTTCTCTTCTTTCCCCTTGCTCTTCTTTTCTCTTCTTTTGTATTTATTCTTCTTTTCTCTTCTTTTCTCTTCTTTTCTCTTTTCTCTTGTTTTCACTTCTTTACCCCTTTCGTTTTTCTCTTTTCTCTTGTTTTCTCTTCTTTCTCTTTTCTCTTTTCTCTTCTTTTCTCTTGTTTTCTCTTCTTTTCTCTTTTATTTTCTGTTCTTTTCTCTTCTTTTCTCTTCATTTCTCTTCTTTACTCTTTTCTCTTCTTTTCTCTTCATTTCTCTTCTTTTCACTTTTCTCTTGTTTTCTCTTCTTTTCTATTTTTTCATTTCTCTTGTTTTCTCTTCTTTTCTCTTTTCTCTTGTTTTCTCTTCTTTTCTCTTTTCTTTTCTGTTCTTTTCTCTTCATTTCTCTTCTTTACTCTTTTCTCTTCTTTTGTCTTCATTTCTCTTCTTTTCACTTTTCTCTTGTTTTCTCTTCTTTTCTATTGTTGTCATTTCTCTTTTTCTCTTCTTTTCTCTTTTCTCTGTTCTCTTCTTTTCCCTTTCCTCTTCTTTTCTCTTCTTTTGTATTTCTTCTTCTTTTCTCTTCATTTCTCTTCTTTTCTCTTCTTTTCACTTTTCTCTTTTCTCTTCTTTTCCCTTTTTTCTTTTCATTTATCACTTTTCTCTTCTTTACTCATTTCTTTTCTCTTCTTTTCTCTTTTCTCTTCTTTTCTCTTGTTTTCTCTCTTTTCTCTTTTCTCTTTTCGCTTCTTTTCTCTCTTATCTCTTTTCACTACTTTTCTCTTTTCTCCTTTGTCTTCTATTCTCTTTTTTTCCTTTTCAATTATCTCTTTTCTCTTCATTTCTCTGCGTTTCTCTTTTGTCTTTACTGCCTGTTCGCTCCTTTTCTCTTCTTTTAATCTTCCCCTGTTTTCTCTTCTTTTCTCTTCTGTTCTCTTCTTTTCTCTTTGCTCTATTCTCTTCTTTTCTCTTTTCTGTTTTCTCTTATCTCCTTTACCTTCTTTTCTCTTCTTTTCTCTTTCTCTTTTCTCTTTTCTCTTCTATTTTCTTTTCTTTTCTCTTCTGTTCTCGTCTATTCTCTTTTCCTTTTGCTCTTCTTTTCTCTTTTCTCTTCTTTTGTCTTCTGTTCTCTTATTTTCACTTTTCTCCTTCATCTTCTTTTCTCTTCTATTCTCTTCTTTTCTCTTCTTTCACTTCTTTTCTTTTTTCTCTTCTTTTCTCTTTTCTCTTTTTCTTTTCTCTTTTCGCTTCTGTTCTCTTTACTCTTTTTATTTTATTCTCTTCTTATGTCTTTGCTATTATCTCTTTTCTCTTCTTTTCATTGCATTTCTCTTTCGTCTTTACTATCTGTTCGCTCCTTTTCTCTTCTTTTCACTTTTCTCCTGTTTTCTCTTCTTTTCTCTTCTTTTCTGGGTTCTCCCATCTCCTTTCCCTTCGTTTCTATTCTGTTCTCTTCTTTTCTCTTTTCTCTTCTTTTCTCTTCATTTCTCTTCTTTTCATTTCACTTATCACTTTTCTGTACTTTACTCTTTTCTTTTCTCTTTTCTCATCTTTTCTCTTTTTGCTTCTTTTCTCTCTTATCTCTTTTCACGACTTCTCTGTTTTCTCGTTTTTCTTCTGTTCTCTTTTCCCTTTTCTTTTGTTTTCTCTTTTTTTCTTCTATTCCCTTTTCTGTTTTCTCTTCTTTTCAATGCATTTCTCTTTTGTCTTTACTGTCTGTTCGCTCCTTTTCTCTTCTTTTCACTTTTCTCCTGTTTTCTCTTCTTTTCTGGGTTCTCCTATCTCCTTTCTATTCTTTTCTATTCTGTGCTCTTCTTTTATCTTTTCTCTTCTTTTCTCTTCATTTCTCTTCTTTTCATTTCACTTATCACTTTTCCCTACATTGCTCTTTTCTTTTGTCTTCTTTTCGCTTTTCTCATCTTTTCTCTTTTTGCTTCTTTTCTCTCTTATCTCTTTTCACTACTTTTCTTTTTTCTCGTTTTTCTTCTACTCTCTTCTTTTCCCTTTTCTTTTGTTTTCTCTTTTTTTCGTCTTTTCCCTTTTCTCTTTTCTCTTCTTTCCCCTTGTTCTTCTTTTCTCTTCTTTTGTATTTATTCTTCTTTTCTCTTCTTTTCTCTTCTTTTCTCTTTTCTCTTGTTTTCACTTCTTTACCCCTTTCGTTTTTCTCTTTTCTCTTGTTTTCTCTTCTTTCTCTTTTCTCTTTTCTCTTCTTTTCTCTTGTTTTCTCTTCTTTTCTCTTTTATTTTCTGTTCTTTTCTCTTCTTTTCTCTTCATTTCTCTTCTTTACTCTTTTCTCTTCTTTTCTCTTCATTTCTCTTCTTTTCACTTTTCTCTTGTTTTCTCTTCTTTTCTATTTTTTTCATTTCTCTTGTTTTCTCTTCTTTTCTCTTTTCTCTTGGTTTCTCTTCTTTTCTCTTTTCTTTTCTGTTCTTTTCTCTTCATTTCTCTTCTTTACTCTTTTCTCTTCTTTTGTCTTCATTTCTCTTCTTTTCACTTTTCTCTTGTTTGCTCTTCTTTTCTATTGTTGTCATTTCTCTTTTTTCTCTTCTTTTCTCTTTTCTCTGTTCTCTTCTTTTCCCTTTCCTCTTCTTTTCTCTTCTTTTGTATTTCTTCTTCTTTTCTCTTCATTTCTCTTCTTTTCTCTTCTTTTCACTTTTCTCTTTTCTCTTCTTTTCCCTTTTTTCTTTTCATTTATCACTTTTCTCTTCTTTACTCATTTCTTTTCTCTTCTTTTCTCTTTTCTCTTCTTTTCTCTTTTCTCTTGTTTTCTCTCTTTTCTCTTTTCTCTTTTCGCTTCTTTTCTCTCTTATCTCTTTTCACTACTTTTCTCTTTTCTCCTTTGTCTTCTATTCTCTTTTTTTCCTTTTCTATTATCTCTTTTCTCTTCATTTCTCTGCGTTTCTCTTTTGTCTTTACTGCCTGTTCGCTCCTTTTCTCTTCTTTTAATCTTCCCCTGTTTTCTCTTCTTTTCTCTTCTGTTCTCTTCTTTTCTCTTTGCTCTATTCTCTTCTTTTCTCTTTTCTGTTTTCTCTTATCTCCTTTACCTTCTTTTCTCTTCTTTTCTCTTTCTCTTTTCTCTTTTCTCTTCTATTTTCTTTTCTTTTCTCTTCTGTTCTCGTCTATTCTCTTTTCCTTTTGCTCTTCTTTTCTCTTTTCTCTTCTTTTGTCTTCTGTTCTCTTATTTTCACTTTTCTCCTTCATCTTCTTTTCTCTTCTATTCTCTTCTTTTCTCTTCTTTCACTTCTTTTCTTTTTTCTCTTCTTTTCTCTTTTCTCTTTTTCTTTTCTCTTTTCGCTTCTGTTCTCTTTACTCTTTTTATTTTATTCTCTTCTTATGTCTTTGCTATTATCTCTTTTCTCTTCTTTTCAATGCATTTCTCTTTCGTCTTTACTGTCTGTTCGCTCCTTTTCTCTTCTTTTCACTTTTCTCCTGTTTTCTCTTCTTTTCTCTTCTTTTCTGGGTTCTCCCATCTCCTTTCCCTTCGTTTCTATTCTGTTCTCTTCTTTTCTCTTTTCTCTTCTTTTCTCTTCATTTCTCTTCTTTACTCTTTTCTCTTCTTTTGTCTTCATTTCTCTTCTTTTCACTTTTCTCTTGTTTTCTCTTCTTTTCTATTGTTGTCATTTCTCTTTTTCTCTTCTTTTCTCTTTTCTCTGTTCTCTTCTTTTCCCTTTCCTCTTCTTTTCTCTTCTTTTGTATTTCTTCTTCTTTTCTCTTCATTTCTCTTCTTTTCTCTTCTTTTCACTTTTCTCTTTTCTCTTCTTTTCCCTTTTTTCTTTTCATTTATCACTTTTCTCTTCTTTACTCATTTCTTTTCTCTTCTTTTCTCTTTTCTCTTCTTTTCTCTTGTTTTCTCTCTTTTCTCTTTTCTCTTTTCGCTTCTTTTCTCTCTTATCTCTTTTCACTACTTTTCTCTTTTCTCCTTTGTCTTCTATTCTCTTTTTTTCCTTTTCTATTATCTCTTTTCTCTTCATTTCTCTGCGTTTCTCTTTTGTCTTTACTGCCTGTTCGCTCCTTTTCTCTTCTTTTAATCTTCCCCTGTTTTCTCTTCTTTTCTCTTCTGTTCTCTTCTTTTCTCTTTGCTCTATTCTCTTCTTTTCTCTTTTCTGTTTTCTCTTATCTCCTTTACCTTCTTTTCTCTTCTTTTCTCTTTCTCTTTTCTCTTTTCTCTTCTATTTTCTTTTCTTTTCTCTTCTGTTCTCGTCTATTCTCTTTTCCTTTTGCTCTTCTTTTCTCTTTTCTCTTCTTTTGTCTTCTGTTCTCTTATTTTCACTTTTCTCCTTCATCTTCTTTTCTCTTCTATTCTCTTCTTTTCTCTTCTTTCACTTCTTTTCTTTTTTCTCTTCTTTTCTCTTTTCTCTTTTTCTTTTCTCTTTTCGCTTCTGTTCTCTTTACTCTTTTTATTTTATTCTCTTCTTATGTCTTTGCTATTATCTCTTTTCTCTTCTTTTCAATGCATTTCTCTTTCGTCTTTACTGTCTGTTCGCTCCTTTTCTCTTCTTTTCACTTTTCTCCTGTTTTCTCTTCTTTTCTCTTCTTTTCTGGGTTCTCCCATCTCCTTTCCCTTCGTTTCTATTCTGTTCTCTTCTTTTCTCTTTTCTCTTCTTTTCTCTTCATTTCTCTTCTTTACTCTTTTCTCTTCTTTTGTCTTCATTTCTCTTCTTTTCACTTTTCTCTTGTTTTCTCTTCTTTTCTATTGTTGTCATTTCTCTTTTTCTCTTCTTTTCTCTTTTCTCTGTTCTCTTCTTTTCCCTTTCCTCTTCTTTTCTCTTCTTTTGTATTTCTTCTTCTTTTCTCTTCATTTCTCTTCTTTTCTCTTCTTTTCACTTTTCTCTTTTCTCTTCTTTTCCCTTTTTTCTTTTCATTTATCACTTTTCTCTTCTTTACTCATTTCTTTTCTCTTCTTTTCTCTTTTCTCTTCTTTTCTCTTTTCTCTTGTTTTCTCTCTTTTCTCTTTTCTCTTTTCGCTTCTTTTCTCTCTTATCTCTTTTCACTACTTTTCTCTTTTCTCCTTTGTCTTCTATTCTCTTTTTTTCCTTTTCTATTATCTCTTTTCTCTTCATTTCTCTGCGTTTCTCTTTTGTCTTTACTGCCTGTTCGCTCCTTTTCTCTTCTTTTAATCTTCCCCTGTTTTCTCTTCTTTTCTCTTCTGTTCTCTTCTTTTCTCTTTGCTCTATTCTCTTCTTTTCTCTTTTCTGTTTTCTCTTATCTCCTTTACCTTCTTTTCTCTTCTTTTCTCTTTCTCTTTTCTCTTTTCTCTTCTATTTTCTTTTCTTTTCTCTTCTGTTCTCGTCTATTCTCTTTTCCTTTTGCTCTTCTTTTCTCTTTTCTCTTCTTTTGTCTTCTGTTCTCTTATTTTCACTTTTCTCCTTCATCTTCTTTTCTCTTCTATTCTCTTCTTTTCTCTTCTTTCACTTCTTTTCTTTTTTCTCTTCTTTTCTCTTTTCTCTTTTTCTTTTCTCTTTTCGCTTCTGTTCTCTTTACTCTTTTTATTTTATTCTCTTCTTATGTCTTTGCTATTATCTCTTTTCTCTTCTTTTCAATGCATTTCTCTTTCGTCTTTACTATCTGTTCGCTCCTTTTCTCTTCTTTTCACTTTTCTCCTGTTTTCTCTTCTTTTCTCTTCTTTTCTGGGTTCTCCCATCTCCTTTCCCTTCGTTTCTATTCTGTTCTCTTCTTTTCTCTTTTCTCTTCTTTTCTCTTCATTTCTCTTCTTTTCATTTCACTTATCACTTTTCTGTACTTTACTCTTTTCTTTTCTCTTCTTTTCTCTTTTCTCATCTTTTCTCTTTTTGCTTCTTTTCTCTCTTATCTCTTTTCACGACTTCTCTGTTTTCTCGTTTTTCTTCTGTTCTCTTTTCCCTTTTCTTTTGTTTTCTCTTTTTTTCTTCTATTCCCTTTTCTGTTTTCTCTTCTTTTCAATGCATTTCTCTTTTGTCTTTACTGTCTGTTCGCTCCTTTTCTCTTCTTTTCACTTTTCTCCTGTTTTCTCTTCTTTTCTGGGTTCTCCTATCTCCTTTCTCTTCTTTTCTATTCTGTGCTCTTCTTTTATCTTTTCTCTTCTTTTCTCTTCATTTCTCTTCTTTTCATTTCACTTATCACTTTTCCCTACATTGCTCTTTTCTTTTGTCTTCTTTTCGCTTTTCTCATCTTTTCTCTTTTTGCTTCTTTTCTCTCTTATCTCTTTTCACTACTTTTCTTTTTTCTCGTTTTTCTTCTACTCTCTTCTTTTCCCTTTTCTTTTGTTTTCTCTTTTTTTCGTCTTTTCCCTTTTCTCTTTTCTCTTCTTTCCCCTTGTTCTTCTTTTCTCTTCTTTTGTATTTATTCTTCTTTTCTCTTCTTTTCTCTTCTTTTCTCTTTTCTCTTGTTTTCACTTCTTTACCCCTTTCGTTTTTCTCTTTTCTCTTGTTTTCTCTTCTTTCTCTTTTCTCTTTTCTCTTCTTTTCTCTTGTTTTCTCTTCTTTTCTCTTTTATTTTCTGTTCTTTTCTCTTCTTTTCTCTTCATTTCTCTTCTTTACTCTTTTCTCTTCTTTTCTCTTCATTTCTCTTCTTTTCACTTTTCTCTTGTTTTCTCTTCTTTTCTATTTTTTTCATTTCTCTTGTTTTCTCTTCTTTTCTCTTTTCTCTTGGTTTCTCTTCTTTTCTCTTTTCTTTTCTGTTCTTTTCTCTTCATTTCTCTTCTTTACTCTTTTCTCTTCTTTTGTCTTCATTTCTCTTCTTTTCACTTTTCTCTTGTTTGCTCTTCTTTTCTATTGTTGTCATTTCTCTTTTTTCTCTTCTTTTCTCTTTTCTCTGTTCTCTTCTTTTCCCTTTCCTCTTCTTTTCTCTTCTTTTGTATTTCTTCTTCTTTTCTCTTCATTTCTCTTCTTTTCTCTTCTTTTCACTTTTCTCTTTTCTCTTCTTTTCCCTTTTTTCTTTTCATTTATCACTTTTCTCTTCTTTACTCATTTCTTTTCTCTTCTTTTCTCTTTTCTCTTCTTTTCTCTTTTCTCTTGTTTTCTCTCTTTTCTCTTTTCTCTTTTCGCTTCTTTTCTCTCTTATCTCTTTTCACTACTTTTCTCTTTTCTCCTTTGTCTTCTATTCTCTTTTTTTCCTTTTCTATTATCTCTTTTCTCTTCATTTCTCTGCGTTTCTCTTTTGTCTTTACTGCCTGTTCGCTCCTTTTCTCTTCTTTTAATCTTCCCCTGTTTTCTCTTCTTTTCTCTTCTGTTCTCTTCTTTTCTCTTTGCTCTATTCTCTTCTTTTCTCTTTTCTGTTTTCTCTTATCTCCTTTACCTTCTTTTCTCTTCTTTTCTCTTTCTCTTTTCTCTTTTCTCTTCTATTTTCTTTTCTTTTCTCTTCTGTTCTCGTCTATTCTCTTTTCCTTTTGCTCTTCTTTTCTCTTTTCTCTTCTTTTGTCTTCTGTTCTCTTATTTTCACTTTTCTCCTTCATCTTCTTTTCTCTTCTATTCTCTTCTTTTCTCTTCTTTCACTTCTTTTCTTTTTTCTCTTCTTTTCTCTTTTCTCTTTTTCTTTTCTCTTTTCGCTTCTGTTCTCTTTACTCTTTTTATTTTATTCTCTTCTTATGTCTTTGCTATTATCTCTTTTCTCTTCTTTTCAATGCATTTCTCTTTCGTCTTTACTGTCTGTTCGCTCCTTTTCTCTTCTTTTCACTTTTCTCCTGTTTTCTCTTCTTTTCTCTTCTTTTCTGGGTTCTCCCATCTCCTTTCCCTTCGTTTCTATTCTGTTCTCTTCTTTTCTCTTTTCTCTTCTTTTCTCTTCATTTCTCTTCTTTACTCTTTTCTCTTCTTTTGTCTTCATTTCTCTTCTTTTCACTTTTCTCTTGTTTTCTCTTCTTTTCTATTGTTGTCATTTCTCTTTTTCTCTTCTTTTCTCTTTTCTCTGTTCTCTTCTTTTCCCTTTCCTCTTCTTTTCTCTTCTTTTGTATTTCTTCTTCTTTTCTCTTCATTTCTCTTCTTTTCTCTTCTTTTCACTTTTCTCTTTTCTCTTCTTTTCCCTTTTTTCTTTTCATTTATCACTTTTCTCTTCTTTACTCATTTCTTTTCTCTTCTTTTCTCTTTTCTCTTCTTTTCTCTTGTTTTCTCTCTTTTCTCTTTTCTCTTTTCGCTTCTTTTCTCTCTTATCTCTTTTCACTACTTTTCTCTTTTCTCCTTTGTCTTCTATTCTCTTTTTTTCCTTTTCTATTATCTCTTTTCTCTTCATTTCTCTGCGTTTCTCTTTTGTCTTTACTGCCTGTTCGCTCCTTTTCTCTTCTTTTAATCTTCCCCTGTTTTCTCTTCTTTTCTCTTCTGTTCTCTTCTTTTCTCTTTGCTCTATTCTCTTCTTTTCTCTTTTCTGTTTTCTCTTATCTCCTTTACCTTCTTTTCTCTTCTTTTCTCTTTCTCTTTTCTCTTTTCTCTTCTATTTTCTTTTCTTTTCTCTTCTGTTCTCGTCTATTCTCTTTTCCTTTTGCTCTTCTTTTCTCTTTTCTCTTCTTTTGTCTTCTGTTCTCTTATTTTCACTTTTCTCCTTCATCTTCTTTTCTCTTCTATTCTCTTCTTTTCTCTTCTTTCACTTCTTTTCTTTTTTCTCTTCTTTTCTCTTTTCTCTTTTTCTTTTCTCTTTTCGCTTCTGTTCTCTTTACTCTTTTTATTTTATTCTCTTCTTATGTCTTTGCTATTATCTCTTTTCTCTTCTTTTCAATGCATTTCTCTTTCGTCTTTACTGTCTGTTCGCTCCTTTTCTCTTCTTTTCACTTTTCTCCTGTTTTCTCTTCTTTTCTCTTCTTTTCTGGGTTCTCCCATCTCCTTTCCCTTCGTTTCTATTCTGTTCTCTTCTTTTCTCTTTTCTCTTCTTTTCTCTTCATTTCTCTTCTTTACTCTTTTCTCTTCTTTTGTCTTCATTTCTCTTCTTTTCACTTTTCTCTTGTTTTCTCTTCTTTTCTATTGTTGTCATTTCTCTTTTTCTCTTCTTTTCTCTTTTCTCTGTTCTCTTCTTTTCCCTTTCCTCTTCTTTTCTCTTCTTTTGTATTTCTTCTTCTTTTCTCTTCATTTCTCTTCTTTTCTCTTCTTTTCACTTTTCTCTTTTCTCTTCTTTTCCCTTTTTTCTTTTCATTTATCACTTTTCTCTTCTTTACTCATTTCTTTTCTCTTCTTTTCTCTTTTCTCTTCTTTTCTCTTGTTTTCTCTCTTTTCTCTTTTCTCTTTTCGCTTCTTTTCTCTCTTATCTCTTTTCACTACTTTTCTCTTTTCTCCTTTGTCTTCTATTCTCTTTTTTTCCTTTTCTATTATCTCTTTTCTCTTCATTTCTCTGCGTTTCTCTTTTGTCTTTACTGCCTGTTCGCTCCTTTTCTCTTCTTTTAATCTTCCCCTGTTTTCTCTTCTTTTCTCTTCTGTTCTCTTCTTTTCTCTTTGCTCTATTCTCTTCTTTTCTCTTTTCTGTTTTCTCTTATCTCCTTTACCTTCTTTTCTCTTCTTTTCTCTTTCTCTTTTCTCTTTTCTCTTCTATTTTCTTTTCTTTTCTCTTCTGTTCTCGTCTATTCTCTTTTCCTTTTGCTCTTCTTTTCTCTTTTCTCTTCTTTTGTCTTCTGTTCTCTTATTTTCACTTTTCTCCTTCATCTTCTTTTCTCTTCTATTCTCTTCTTTTCTCTTCTTTCACTTCTTTTCTTTTTTCTCTTCTTTTCTCTTTTCTCTTTTTCTTTTCTCTTTTCGCTTCTGTTCTCTTTACTCTTTTTATTTTATTCTCTTCTTATGTCTTTGCTATTATCTCTTTTCTCTTCTTTTCAATGCATTTCTCTTTCGTCTTTACTGTCTGTTCGCTCCTTTTCTCTTCTTTTCACTTTTCTCCTGTTTTCTCTTCTTTTCTCTTCTTTTCTGGGTTCTCCCATCTCCTTTCCCTTCGTTTCTATTCTGTTCTCTTCTTTTCTCTTTTCTCTTCTTTTCTCTTCATTTCTCTTCTTTACTCTTTTCTCTTCTTTTGTCTTCATTTCTCTTCTTTTCACTTTTCTCTTGTTTTCTCTTCTTTTCTATTGTTGTCATTTCTCTTTTTCTCTTCTTTTCTCTTTTCTCTGTTCTCTTCTTTTCCCTTTCCTCTTCTTTTCTCTTCTTTTGTATTTCTTCTTCTTTTCTCTTCATTTCTCTTCTTTTCTCTTCTTTTCACTTTTCTCTTTTCTCTTCTTTTCCCTTTTTTCTTTTCATTTATCACTTTTCTCTTCTTTACTCATTTCTTTTCTCTTCTTTTCTCTTTTCTCTTCTTTTCTCTTTTCTCTTGTTTTCTCTCTTTTCTCTTTTCTCTTTTCGCTTCTTTTCTCTCTTATCTCTTTTCACTACTTTTCTCTTTTCTCCTTTGTCTTCTATTCTCTTTTTTTCCTTTTCTATTATCTCTTTTCTCTTCATTTCTCTGCGTTTCTCTTTTGTCTTTACTGCCTGTTCGCTCCTTTTCTCTTCTTTTAATCTTCCCCTGTTTTCTCTTCTTTTCTCTTCTGTTCTCTTCTTTTCTCTTTGCTCTATTCTCTTCTTTTCTCTTTTCTGTTTTCTCTTATCTCCTTTACCTTCTTTTCTCTTCTTTTCTCTTTCTCTTTTCTCTTTTCTCTTCTATTTTCTTTTCTTTTCTCTTCTGTTCTCGTCTATTCTCTTTTCCTTTTGCTCTTCTTTTCTCTTTTCTCTTCTTTTGTCTTCTGTTCTCTTATTTTCACTTTTCTCCTTCATCTTCTTTTCTCTTCTATTCTCTTCTTTTCTCTTCTTTCACTTCTTTTCTTTTTTCTCTTCTTTTCTCTTTTCTCTTTTTCTTTTCTCTTTTCGCTTCTGTTCTCTTTACTCTTTTTATTTTATTCTCTTCTTATGTCTTTGCTATTATCTCTTTTCTCTTCTTTTCAATGCATTTCTCTTTCGTCTTTACTATCTGTTCGCTCCTTTTCTCTTCTTTTCACTTTTCTCCTGTTTTCTCTTCTTTTCTCTTCTTTTCTGGG
This sequence comes from Chiloscyllium punctatum, assembly GCF_047496795.1. Classification (NCBI taxonomy): domain Eukaryota; kingdom Metazoa; phylum Chordata; class Chondrichthyes; order Orectolobiformes; family Hemiscylliidae; genus Chiloscyllium; species Chiloscyllium punctatum. The sequence goes on along the minus strand of NC_092762.1, from coordinate 35,180,904 downwards.
TTCTCCCATCTCCTTTCCCTTCGTTTCTATTCTGTTCTCTTCTTTTCTCTTTTCTCTTCTTTTCTCTTCATTTCTCTTCTTTTCATTTCACTTATCACTTTTCTGTACTTTACTCTTTTCTTTTCTCTTCTTTTCTCTTTTCTCATCTTTTCTCTTTTTGCTTCTTTTCTCTCTTATCTCTTTTCACGACTTCTCTGTTTTCTCGTTTTTCTTCTGTTCTCTTTTCCCTTTTCTTTTGTTTTCTCTTTTTTTCTTCTATTCCCTTTTCTGTTTTCTCTTCTTTTCAATGCATTTCTCTTTTGTCTTTACTGTCTGTTCGCTCCTTTTCTCTTCTTTTCACTTTTCTCCTGTTTTCTCTTCTTTTCTGGGTTCTCCTATCTCCTTTCTCTTCTTTTCTATTCTGTGCTCTTCTTTTATCTTTTCTCTTCTTTTCTCTTCATTTCTCTTCTTTTCATTTCACTTATCACTTTTCCCTACATTGCTCTTTTCTTTTGTCTTCTTTTCGCTTTTCTCATCTTTTCTCTTTTTGCTTCTTTTCTCTCTTATCTCTTTTCACTACTTTTCTTTTTTCTCGTTTTTCTTCTACTCTCTTCTTTTCCCTTTTCTTTTGTTTTCTCTTTTTTTCGTCTTTTCCCTTTTCTCTTTTCTCTTCTTTCCCCTTGTTCTTCTTTTCTCTTCTTTTGTATTTATTCTTCTTTTCTCTTCTTTTCTCTTCTTTTCTCTTTTCTCTTGTTTTCACTTCTTTACCCCTTTCGTTTTTCTCTTTTCTCTTGTTTTCTCTTCTTTCTCTTTTCTCTTTTCTCTTCTTTTCTCTTGTTTTCTCTTCTTTTCTCTTTTATTTTCTGTTCTTTTCTCTTCTTTTCTCTTCATTTCTCTTCTTTACTCTTTTCTCTTCTTTTCTCTTCATTTCTCTTCTTTTCACTTTTCTCTTGTTTTCTCTTCTTTTCTATTTTTTTCATTTCTCTTGTTTTCTCTTCTTTTCTCTTTTCTCTTGGTTTCTCTTCTTTTCTCTTTTCTTTTCTGTTCTTTTCTCTTCATTTCTCTTCTTTACTCTTTTCTCTTCTTTTGTCTTCATTTCTCTTCTTTTCACTTTTCTCTTGTTTGCTCTTCTTTTCTATTGTTGTCATTTCTCTTTTTTCTCTTCTTTTCTCTTTTCTCTGTTCTCTTCTTTTCCCTTTCCTCTTCTTTTCTCTTCTTTTGTATTTCTTCTTCTTTTCTCTTCATTTCTCTTCTTTTCTCTTCTTTTCACTTTTCTCTTTTCTCTTCTTTTCCCTTTTTTCTTTTCATTTATCACTTTTCTCTTCTTTACTCATTTCTTTTCTCTTCTTTTCTCTTTTCTCTTCTTTTCTCTTTTCTCTTGTTTTCTCTCTTTTCTCTTTTCTCTTTTCGCTTCTTTTCTCTCTTATCTCTTTTCACTACTTTTCTCTTTTCTCCTTTGTCTTCTATTCTCTTTTTTTCCTTTTCTATTATCTCTTTTCTCTTCATTTCTCTGCGTTTCTCTTTTGTCTTTACTGCCTGTTCGCTCCTTTTCTCTTCTTTTAATCTTCCCCTGTTTTCTCTTCTTTTCTCTTCTGTTCTCTTCTTTTCTCTTTGCTCTATTCTCTTCTTTTCTCTTTTCTGTTTTCTCTTATCTCCTTTACCTTCTTTTCTCTTCTTTTCTCTTTCTCTTTTCTCTTTTCTCTTCTATTTTCTTTTCTTTTCTCTTCTGTTCTCGTCTATTCTCTTTTCCTTTTGCTCTTCTTTTCTCTTTTCTCTTCTTTTGTCTTCTGTTCTCTTATTTTCACTTTTCTCCTTCATCTTCTTTTCTCTTCTATTCTCTTCTTTTCTCTTCTTTCACTTCTTTTCTTTTTTCTCTTCTTTTCTCTTTTCTCTTTTTCTTTTCTCTTTTCGCTTCTGTTCTCTTTACTCTTTTTATTTTATTCTCTTCTTATGTCTTTGCTATTATCTCTTTTCTCTTCTTTTCAATGCATTTCTCTTTCGTCTTTACTGTCTGTTCGCTCCTTTTCTCTTCTTTTCACTTTTCTCCTGTTTTCTCTTCTTTTCTCTTCTTTTCTGGGTTCTCCCATCTCCTTTCCCTTCGTTTCTATTCTGTTCTCTTCTTTTCTCTTTTCTCTTCTTTTCTCTTCATTTCTCTTCTTTACTCTTTTCTCTTCTTTTGTCTTCATTTCTCTTCTTTTCACTTTTCTCTTGTTTTCTCTTCTTTTCTATTGTTGTCATTTCTCTTTTTCTCTTCTTTTCTCTTTTCTCTGTTCTCTTCTTTTCCCTTTCCTCTTCTTTTCTCTTCTTTTGTATTTCTTCTTCTTTTCTCTTCATTTCTCTTCTTTTCTCTTCTTTTCACTTTTCTCTTTTCTCTTCTTTTCCCTTTTTTCTTTTCATTTATCACTTTTCTCTTCTTTACTCATTTCTTTTCTCTTCTTTTCTCTTTTCTCTTCTTTTCTCTTGTTTTCTCTCTTTTCTCTTTTCTCTTTTCGCTTCTTTTCTCTCTTATCTCTTTTCACTACTTTTCTCTTTTCTCCTTTGTCTTCTATTCTCTTTTTTTCCTTTTCTATTATCTCTTTTCTCTTCATTTCTCTGCGTTTCTCTTTTGTCTTTACTGCCTGTTCGCTCCTTTTCTCTTCTTTTAATCTTCCCCTGTTTTCTCTTCTTTTCTCTTCTGTTCTCTTCTTTTCTCTTTGCTCTATTCTCTTCTTTTCTCTTTTCTGTTTTCTCTTATCTCCTTTACCTTCTTTTCTCTTCTTTTCTCTTTCTCTTTTCTCTTTTCTCTTCTATTTTCTTTTCTTTTCTCTTCTGTTCTCGTCTATTCTCTTTTCCTTTTGCTCTTCTTTTCTCTTTTCTCTTCTTTTGTCTTCTGTTCTCTTATTTTCACTTTTCTCCTTCATCTTCTTTTCTCTTCTATTCTCTTCTTTTCTCTTCTTTCACTTCTTTTCTTTTTTCTCTTCTTTTCTCTTTTCTCTTTTTCTTTTCTCTTTTCGCTTCTGTTCTCTTTACTCTTTTTATTTTATTCTCTTCTTATGTCTTTGCTATTATCTCTTTTCTCTTCTTTTCAATGCATTTCTCTTTCGTCTTTACTGTCTGTTCGCTCCTTTTCTCTTCTTTTCACTTTTCTCCTGTTTTCTCTTCTTTTCTCTTCTTTTCTGGGTTCTCCCATCTCCTTTCCCTTCGTTTCTATTCTGTTCTCTTCTTTTCTCTTTTCTCTTCTTTTCTCTTCATTTCTCTTCTTTACTCTTTTCTCTTCTTTTGTCTTCATTTCTCTTCTTTTCACTTTTCTCTTGTTTTCTCTTCTTTTCTATTGTTGTCATTTCTCTTTTTCTCTTCTTTTCTCTTTTCTCTGTTCTCTTCTTTTCCCTTTCCTCTTCTTTTCTCTTCTTTTGTATTTCTTCTTCTTTTCTCTTCATTTCTCTTCTTTTCTCTTCTTTTCACTTTTCTCTTTTCTCTTCTTTTCCCTTTTTTCTTTTCATTTATCACTTTTCTCTTCTTTACTCATTTCTTTTCTCTTCTTTTCTCTTTTCTCTTCTTTTCTCTTGTTTTCTCTCTTTTCTCTTTTCTCTTTTCGCTTCTTTTCTCTCTTATCTCTTTTCACTACTTTTCTCTTTTCTCCTTTGTCTTCTATTCTCTTTTTTTCCTTTTCTATTATCTCTTTTCTCTTCATTTCTCTGCGTTTCTCTTTTGTCTTTACTGCCTGTTCGCTCCTTTTCTCTTCTTTTAATCTTCCCCTGTTTTCTCTTCTTTTCTCTTCTGTTCTCTTCTTTTCTCTTTGCTCTATTCTCTTCTTTTCTCTTTTCTGTTTTCTCTTATCTCCTTTACCTTCTTTTCTCTTCTTTTCTCTTTCTCTTTTCTCTTTTCTCTTCTATTTTCTTTTCTTTTCTCTTCTGTTCTCGTCTATTCTCTTTTCCTTTTGCTCTTCTTTTCTCTTTTCTCTTCTTTTGTCTTCTGTTCTCTTATTTTCACTTTTCTCCTTCATCTTCTTTTCTCTTCTATTCTCTTCTTTTCTCTTCTTTCACTTCTTTTCTTTTTTCTCTTCTTTTCTCTTTTCTCTTTTTCTTTTCTCTTTTCGCTTCTGTTCTCTTTACTCTTTTTATTTTATTCTCTTCTTATGTCTTTGCTATTATCTCTTTTCTCTTCTTTTCAATGCATTTCTCTTTCGTCTTTACTGTCTGTTCGCTCCTTTTCTCTTCTTTTCACTTTTCTCCTGTTTTCTCTTCTTTTCTCTTCTTTTCTGGGTTCTCCCATCTCCTTTCCCTTCGTTTCTATTCTGTTCTCTTCTTTTCTCTTTTCTCTTCTTTTCTCTTCATTTCTCTTCTTTACTCTTTTCTCTTCTTTTGTCTTCATTTCTCTTCTTTTCACTTTTCTCTTGTTTTCTCTTCTTTTCTATTGTTGTCATTTCTCTTTTTCTCTTCTTTTCTCTTTTCTCTGTTCTCTTCTTTTCCCTTTCCTCTTCTTTTCTCTTCTTTTGTATTTCTTCTTCTTTTCTCTTCATTTCTCTTCTTTTCTCTTCTTTTCACTTTTCTCTTTTCTCTTCTTTTCCCTTTTTTCTTTTCATTTATCACTTTTCTCTTCTTTACTCATTTCTTTTCTCTTCTTTTCTCTTTTCTCTTCTTTTCTCTTGTTTTCTCTCTTTTCTCTTTTCTCTTTTCGCTTCTTTTCTCTCTTATCTCTTTTCACTACTTTTCTCTTTTCTCCTTTGTCTTCTATTCTCTTTTTTTCCTTTTCTATTATCTCTTTTCTCTTCATTTCTCTGCGTTTCTCTTTTGTCTTTACTGCCTGTTCGCTCCTTTTCTCTTCTTTTAATCTTCCCCTGTTTTCTCTTCTTTTCTCTTCTGTTCTCTTCTTTTCTCTTTGCTCTATTCTCTTCTTTTCTCTTTTCTGTTTTCTCTTATCTCCTTTACCTTCTTTTCTCTTCTTTTCTCTTTCTCTTTTCTCTTTTCTCTTCTATTTTCTTTTCTTTTCTCTTCTGTTCTCGTCTATTCTCTTTTCCTTTTGCTCTTCTTTTCTCTTTTCTCTTCTTTTGTCTTCTGTTCTCTTATTTTCACTTTTCTCCTTCATCTTCTTTTCTCTTCTATTCTCTTCTTTTCTCTTCTTTCACTTCTTTTCTTTTTTCTCTTCTTTTCTCTTTTCTCTTTTTCTTTTCTCTTTTCGCTTCTGTTCTCTTTACTCTTTTTATTTTATTCTCTTCTTATGTCTTTGCTATTATCTCTTTTCTCTTCTTTTCATTGCATTTCTCTTTCGTCTTTACTATCTGTTCGCTCCTTTTCTCTTCTTTTCACTTTTCTCCTGTTTTCTCTTCTTTTCTCTTCTTTTCTGGGTTCTCCCATCTCCTTTCCCTTCGTTTCTATTCTGTTCTCTCCTTTTCTCTTTTCTCTTCTTTTCTCTTCATTTCTCTTCTTTTCATTTCACTTATCACTTTTCTGTACTTTACTCTTTTCTTTTCTCTTCTTTTCTCTTTTCTCATCTTTTCTCTTTTTGCTTCTTTTCTCTCTTATCTCTTTTCACGACTTCTCTGTTTTCTCGTTTTTCTTCTGTTCTCTTTTCCCTTTTCTTTTGTTTTCTCTTTTTTTCTTCTATTCCCTTTTCTGTTTTCTCTTCTTTTCAATGCATTTCTCTTTTGTCTTTACTGTCTGTTCGCTCCTTTTCTCTTCTTTTCACTTTTCTCCTGTTTTCTCTTCTTTTCTGGGTTCTCCTATCTCCTTTCTCTTCTTTTCTATTCTGTGCTCTTCTTTTATCTTTTCTCTTCTTTTCTCTTCATTTCTCTTCTTTTCATTTCACTTATCACTTTTCCCTACATTGCTCTTTTCTTTTGTCTTCTTTTCGCTTTTCTCATCTTTTCTCTTTTTGCTTCTTTTCTCTCTTATCTCTTTTCACTACTTTTCTTTTTTCTCGTTTTTCTTCTACTCTCTTCTTTTCCCTTTTCTTTTGTTTTCTCTTTTTTTCGTCTTTTCCCTTTTCTCTTTTCTCTTCTTTCCCCTTGTTCTTCTTTTCTCTTCTTTTGTATTTATTCTTCTTTTCTCTTCTTTTCTCTTCTTTTCTCTTTTCTCTTGTTTTCACTTCTTTACCCCTTTCGTTTTTCTCTTTTCTCTTGTTTTCTCTTCTTTCTCTTTTCTCTTTTCTCTTCTTTTCTCTTGTTTTCTCTTCTTTTCTCTTTTATTTTCTGTTCTTTTCTCTTCTTTTCTCTTCATTTCTCTTCTTTACTCTTTTCTCTTCTTTTCTCTTCATTTCTCTTCTTTTCACTTTTCTCTTGTTTTCTCTTCTTTTCTATTTTTTTCATTTCTCTTGTTTTCTCTTCTTTTCTCTTTTCTCTTGGTTTCTCTTCTTTTCTCTTTTCTTTTCTGTTCTTTTCTCTTCATTTCTCTTCTTTACTCTTTTCTCTTCTTTTGTCTTCATTTCTCTTCTTTTCACTTTTCTCTTGTTTGCTCTTCTTTTCTATTGTTGTCATTTCTCTTTTTTCTCTTCTTTTCTCTTTTCTCTGTTCTCTTCTTTTCCCTTTCCTCTTCTTTTCTCTTCTTTTGTATTTCTTCTTCTTTTCTCTTCATTTCTCTTCTTTTCTCTTCTTTTCACTTTTCTCTTTTCTCTTCTTTTCCCTTTTTTCTGTTCATTTATCACTTTTCTCTTCTTTACTCATTTCTTTTCTCTTCTTTTCTCTTTTCTCTTCTTTTCTCTTTTCTCTTGTTTTCTCTCTTTTCTCTTTTCTCTTTTCGCTTCTTTTCTCTCTTATCTCTTTTCACTACTTTTCTCTTTTCTCCTTTGTCTTCTATTCTCTTTTTTTCCTTTTCTATTATCTCTTTTCTCTTCATTTCTCTGCGTTTCTCTTTTGTCTTTACTGCCTGTTCGCTCCTTTTCTCTTCTTTTAATCTTCCCCTGTTTTCTCTTCTTTTCTCTTCTGTTCTCTTCTTTTCTCTTTGCTCTATTCTCTTCTTTTCTCTTTTCTGTTTTCTCTTATCTCCTTTACCTTCTTTTCTCTTCTTTTCTCTTTCTCTTTTCTCTTTTCTCTTCTATTTTCTTTTCTTTTCTCTTCTGTTCTCGTCTACTCTCTTTTCCTTTTGCTCTTCTTTTCTCTTTTCTCTTCTTTTGTCTTCTGTTCTCTTATTTTCACTTTTCTCCTTCATCTTCTTTTCTCTTCTATTCTCTTCTTTTCTCTTCTTTCACTTCTTTTCTTTTTTCTCTTCTTTTCTCTTTTCTCTTTTTCTTTTCTCTTTTCGCTTCTGTTCTCTTTACTCTTTTTATTTTATTCTCTTCTTATGTCTTTGCTATTATCTCTTTTCTCTTCTTTTCAATGCATTTCTCTTTCGTCTTTACTGTCTGTTCGCTCCTTTTCTCTTCTTTTCACTTTTCTCCTGTTTTCTCTTCTTTTCTCTTCTTTTCTGGGTTCTCCCATCTCCTTTCCCTTCGTTTCTATTCTGTTCTCTTCTTTTCTCTTTTCTCTTCTTTTCTCTTCATTTCTCTTCTTTACTCTTTTCTCTTCTTTTGTCTTCATTTCTCTTCTTTTCACTTTTCTCTTGTTTTCTCTTCTTTTCTATTGTTGTCATTTCTCTTTTTCTCTTCTTTTCTCTTTTCTCTGTTCTCTTCTTTTCCCTTTCCTCTTCTTTTCTCTTCTTTTGTATTTCTTCTTCTTTTCTCTTCATTTCTCTTCTTTTCTCTTCTTTTCACTTTTCTCTTTTCTCTTCTTTTCCCTTTTTTCTTTTCATTTATCACTTTTCTCTTCTTTACTCATTTCTTTTCTCTTCTTTTCTCTTTTCTCTTCTTTTCTCTTGTTTTCTCTCTTTTCTCTTTTCTCTTTTCGCTTCTTTTCTCTCTTATCTCTTTTCACTACTTTTCTCTTTTCTCCTTTGTCTTCTATTCTCTTTTTTTCCTTTTCTATTATCTCTTTTCTCTTCATTTCTCTGCGTTTCTCTTTTGTCTTTACTGCCTGTTCGCTCCTTTTCTCTTCTTTTAATCTTCCCCTGTTTTCTCTTCTTTTCTCTTCTGTTCTCTTCTTTTCTCTTTGCTCTATTCTCTTCTTTTCTCTTTTCTGTTTTCTCTTATCTCCTTTACCTTCTTTTCTCTTCTTTTCTCTTTCTCTTTTCTCTTTTCTCTTCTATTTTCTTTTCTTTTCTCTTCTGTTCTCGTCTATTCTCTTTTCCTTTTGCTCTTCTTTTCTCTTTTCTCTTCTTTTGTCTTCTCTTCTCTTATTTTCACTTTTCTCCTTCATCTTCTTTTCTCTTCTATTCTCTTCTTTTCTCTTCTTTCACTTCTTTTCTTTTTTCTCTTCTTTTCTCTTTTCTCTTTTTCTTTTCTCTTTTCGCTTCTGTTCTCTTTACTCTTTTTATTTTATTCTCTTCTTATGTCTTTGCTATTATCTCTTTTCTCTTCTTTTCAATGCATTTCTCTTTCGTCTTTACTGTCTGTTCGCTCCTTTTCTCTTCTTTTCACTTTTCTCCTGTTTTCTCTTCTTTTCTCTTCTTTTCTGGGTTCTCCCATCTCCTTTCCCTTCGTTTCTATTCTGTTCTCTTCTTTTCTCTTTTCTCTTCTTTTCTCTTCATTTCTCTTCTTTACTCTTTTCTCTTCTTTTGTCTTCATTTCTCTTCTTTTCACTTTTCTCTTGTTTTCTCTTCTTTTCTATTGTTGTCATTTCTCTTTTTCTCTTCTTTTCTCTTTTCTCTGTTCTCTTCTTTTCCCTTTCCTCTTCTTTTCTCTTCTTTTGTATTTCTTCTTCTTTTCTCTTCATTTCTCTTCTTTTCTCTTCTTTTCACTTTTCTCTTTTCTCTTCTTTTCCCTTTTTTCTTTTCATTTATCACTTTTCTCTTCTTTACTCATTTCTTTTCTCTTCTTTTCTCTTTTCTCTTCTTTTCTCTTGTTTTCTCTCTTTTCTCTTTTCTCTTTTCGCTTCTTTTCTCTCTTATCTCTTTTCACTACTTTTCTCTTTTCTCCTTTGTCTTCTATTCTCTTTTTTTCCTTTTCAATTATCTCTTTTCTCTTCATTTCTCTGCGTTTCTCTTTTGTCTTTACTGTCTGTTCGCTCCTTTTCTCTTCTTTTCACTTTTCTCCTGTTTTCTCTTCTTTTCTCTTCTTTTCTGGGTTCTCCTATCTCCTTTCTCTTCTTTTCTATTCTGTGCTCTTCTTTTATCTTTTCTCTTCTTTTCTCTTCATTTCTCTTCTTTTCATTTCACTTATCACTTTTCCCTACATTGCTCTTTTCTTTTGTCTTCTTTTCGCTTTTCTCATCTTTTCTCTTTTTGCTTCTTTTCTCTCTTATCTCTTTTCTCGTTTTTCTTCTACTCTCTTTTTTTCCCTTTTCTTTTGTTTTCTCTTTTTTTCGTCTTTTCCCTTTTCTCTTTTCTCTTCTTTCCCCTTGCTCTTCTTTTCTCTTCTTTTGTATTTATTCTTCTTTTCTCTTCTTTTCTCTTCTTTTCTCTTTTCTCTTGTTTTCACTTCTTTACCCCTTTCATTTTTCTCTTTTCTCTTGTTTTCTCTTCTTTCTCTTTTCTCTTTTCTCTTCTTTTCTCTTGTTTTCTCTTCTTTTCTCTTTTATTTTCTGTTCTTTTCTCTTCTTTTCTCTTCATTTCTCTTCTTTACTCTTTTCTCTTCTTTTCTCTTCATTTCTCTTCTTTTCACTTTTCTCTTGTTTTCTCTTCTTTTCTATTTTTTTCATTTCTCTTGTTTTCTCTTCTTTTCTCTTTTCTCTAGTTTTCTCTTCTTTTCTCTTTTCTTTTCTGTTCTTTTCTCTTCATTTCTCTTCTTTACTCTTTTCTCTTCTTTTGTCTTCAATTCTCTTCTTTTCACTTTTCTCTTGTTTTCTCTTCTTTTCTATTGTTGTCATTTCTCTTTTTCTCTTCTTTTCTCTTTTCTCTGTTCTCTTCTTTTCCCTTTCCTCTTCTTTTCTCTTCTTTTGTATTTCTTCTTCTTTTCTCTTCATTTCTCTTCTTTTCTCTTCTTTTCACTTTTCTCTTTTCTCTTCTTTTCCCTTTTTTCTTTTCATTTATCACTTTTCTCTTCTTTACTCATTTCTTTTCTCTTCTTTTCTCTTTTCTCTTCTTTTCTCTTGTTTTCTCTCTTTTCTCTTTTCTCTTTTCGCTTCTTTTCTCTCTTATCTCTTTTCACTACTTTTCTCTTTTCTCCTTTGTCTTCTATTCTCTTTTTTTCCTTTTCAATTATCTCTTTTCTCTTCATTTCTCTGCGTTTCTCTTTTGTCTTTACTGCCTGTTCGCTCCTTTTCTCTTCTTTTAATCTTCCCCTGTTTTCTCTTCTTTTCTCTTCTGTTCTCTTCTTTTCTCTTTGCTCTATTCTCTTCTTTTCTCTTTTCTGTTTTCTCTTATCTCCTTTACCTTCTTTTCTCTTCTTTTCTCTTTCTCTTTTCTCTTTTCTCTTCTATTTTCTTTTCTTTTCTCTTCTGTTCTCGTCTATTCTCTTTTCCTTTTGCTCTTCTTTTCTCTTTTCTCTTCTTTTGTCTTCTGTTCTCTTATTTTCACTTTTCTCCTTCATCTTCTTTTCTCTTCTATTCTCTTCTTTTCTCTTCTTTCACTTCTTTTCTTTTTTCTCTTCTTTTCTCTTTTCTCTTTTTCTTTTCTCTTTTCGCTTCTGTTCTCTTTACTCTTTTTATTTTATTCTCTTCTTATGTCTTTGCTATTATCTCTTTTCTCTTCTTTTCAATGCATTTCTCTTTCGTCTTTACTATCTGTTCGCTCCTTTTCTCTTCTTTTCACTTTTCTCCTGTTTTCTCTTCTTTTCTCTTCTTTTCTGGGTTCTCCCATCTCCTTTCCCTTCGTTTCTATTCTGTTCTCTTCTTTTCTCTTTTCTCTTCTTTTCTCTTCATTTCTCTTCTTTTCATTTCACTTATCACTTTTCTGTACTTTACTCTTTTCTTTTCTCTTCTTTTCTCTTTTCTCATCTTTTCTCTTTTTGCTTCTTTTCTCTCTTATCTCTTTTCACGACTTCTCTGTTTTCTCGTTTTTCTTCTGTTCTCTTTTCCCTTTTCTTTGTTTTCTCTTTTTTTCTTCTATTCCCTTTTCTGTTTTCTCTTCTTTTCAATGCATTTCTCTTTTGTCTTTACTGTCTGTTCGCTCCTTTTCTCTTCTTTTCACTTTTCTCCTGTTTTCTCTTCTTTTCTCTTCTTTTCTGGGTTCTCCTATCTCCTTTCTCTTCTTTTCTATTCTGTGCTCTTCTTTTATCTTTTCTCTTCTTTTCTCTTCATTTCTCTTCTTTTCATTTCACTTATCACTTTTCCCTACATTGCTCTTTTCTTTTGTCTTCTTTTCGCTTTTCTCATCTTTTCTCTTTTTGCTTCTTTTCTCTCTTATCTCTTTTCACTACTTTTCTTTTTTCTCGTTTTTCTTCTACTCTCTTCTTTTCCCTTTTCTTTTGTTTTCTCTTTTTTTCGTCTTTTCCCTTTTCTCTTTTCTCTTCTTTCCCCTTGCTCTTCTTTTCTCTTCTTTTGTATTTATTCTTCTTTTCTCTTCTTTTCTCTTCTTTTCTCTTTTCTCTTGTTTTCACTTCTTTACCCCTTTCGTTTTTCTCTTTTCTCTTGTTTTCTCTTCTTTCTCTTTTCTCTTTTCTCTTCTTTTCTCTTGTTTTCTCTTCTTTTCTCTTTTATTTTCTGTTCTTTTCTCTTCTTTTCTCTTCATTTCTCTTCTTTACTCTTTTCTCTTCTTTTCTCTTCATTTCTCTTCTTTTCACTTTTCTCTTGTTTTCTCTTCTTTTCTATTTTTTCATTTCTCTTGTTTTCTCTTCTTTTCTCTTTTCTCTTGTTTTCTCTTCTTTTCTCTTTTCTTTTCTGTTCTTTTCTCTTCATTTCTCTTCTTTACTCTTTTCTCTTCTTTTGTCTTCATTTCTCTTCTTTTCACTTTTCTCTTGTTTTCTCTTCTTTTCTATTGTCATTTCTCTTTTTCTCTTCTTTTCTCTTTTCTCTGTTCTCTTCTTTTCCCTTTCCTCTTCTTTTCTCTTCTTTTGTATTTCTTCTTCTTTTCTCTTCATTTCTCTTCTTTTCTCTTCTTTTCACTTTTCTCTTTTCTCTTCTTTTCCCTTTTTTCTTTTCATTTATCACTTTTCTCTTCTTTACTCATTTCTTTTCTCTTCTTTTCTCTTTTCTCTTCTTTTCTCTTGTTTTCTCTCTTTTCTCTTTTCTCTTTTCGCTTCTTTTCTCTCTTATCTCTTTTCACTACTTTTCTCTTTTCTCCTTTGTCTTCTATTCTCTTTTTTTCCTTTTCTATTATCTCTTTTCTCTTCATTTCTCTGCGTTTCTCTTTTGTCTTTACTGCCTGTTCGCTCCTTTTCTCTTCTTTTAATCTTCCCCTGTTTTCTCTTCTTTTCTCTTCTGTTCTCTTCTTTTCTCTTTGCTCTATTCTCTTCTTTTCTCTTTTCTGTTTTCTCTTATCTCCTTTACCTTCTTTTCTCTTCTTTTCTCTTTCTCTTTTCTCTTTTCTCTTCTATTTTCTTTTCTTTTCTCTTCTGTTCTCGTCTATTCTCTTTTCCTTTTGCTCTTCTTTTCTCTTTTCTCTTCTTTTGTCTTCTGTTCTCTTATTTTCACTTTTCTCCTTCATCTTCTTTTCTCTTCTATTCTCTTCTTTTCTCTTCTTTCACTTCTTTTCTTTTTTCTCTTCTTTTCTCTTTTCTCTTTTTCTTTTCTCTTTTCGCTTCTGTTCTCTTTACTCTTTTTATTTTATTCTCTTCTTATGTCTTTGCTATTATCTCTTTTCTCTTCTTTTCAATGCATTTCTCTTTCGTCTTTACTATCTGTTCGCTCCTTTTCTCTTCTTTTCACTTTTCTCCTGTTTTCTCTTCTTTTCTCTTCTTTTCTGGGTTCTCCCATCTCCTTTCCCTTCGTTTCTATTCTGTTCTCTTCTTTTCTCTTTTCTCTTCTTTTCTCTTCATTTCTCTTCTTTTCATTTCACTTATCACTTTTCTGTACTTTACTCTTTTCTTTTCTCTTCTTTTCTCTTTTCTCATCTTTTCTCTTTTTGCTTCTTTTCTCTCTTATCTCTTTTCACGACTTCTCTGTTTTCTCGTTTTTCTTCTGTTCTCTTTTCCCTTTTCTTTTGTTTTCTCTTTTTTTCTTATATTCCCTTTTCTGTTTTCTCTTCTTTTCAATGCATTTCTCTTTTGTCTTTACTGTCTGTTCGCTCCTTTTCTCTTCTTTTCACTTTTCTCCTGTTTTCTCTTCTTTTCTGGGTTCTCCTATCTCCTTTCTCTTCTTTTCTATTCTGTGCTCTTCTTTTATCTTTTCTCTTCTTTTCTCTTCATTTCTCTTCTTTTCATTTCACTTATCACTTTTCCCTACATTGCTCTTTTCTTTTGTCTTCTTTTCGCTTTTCTCATCTTTTCTCTTTTTGCTTCTTTTCTCTCTTATCTCTTTTCACTACTTTTCTTTTTTCTCGTTTTTCTTCTACTCTCTTCTTTTCCCTTTTCTTTTGTTTTCTCTTTTTTTCGTCTTTTCCCTTTTCTCTTTTCTCTTCTTTCCCCTTGTTCTTCTTTTCTCTTCTTTTGTATTTATTCTTCTTTTCTCTTCTTTTCTCTTCTTTTCTCTTTTCTCTTGTTTTCACTTCTTTACCCCTTTCGTTTTTCTCTTTTCTCTTGTTTTCTCTTCTTTCTCTTTTCTCTTTTCTCTTCTTTTCTCTTGTTTTCTCTTCTTTTCTCTTTTATTTTCTGTTCTTTTCTCTTCTTTTCTCTTCATTTCTCTTCTTTACTCTTTTCTCTTCTTTTCTCTTCATTTCTCTTCTTTTCACTTTTCTCTTGTTTTCTCTTCTTTTCTATTTTTTTCATTTCTCTTGTTTTCTCTTCTTTTCTCTTTTCTCTTGGTTTCTCTTCTTTTCTCTTTTCTTTTCTGTTCTTTTCTCTTCATTTCTCTTCTTTACTCTTTTCTCTTCTTTTGTCTTCATTTCTCTTCTTTTCACTTTTCTCTTGTTTGCTCTTCTTTTCTATTGTTGTCATTTCTCTTTTTTCTCTTCTTTTCTCTTTTCTCTGTTCTCTTCTTTTCCCTTTCCTCTTCTTTTCTCTTCTTTTGTATTTCTTCTTCTTTTCTCTTCATTTCTCTTCTTTTCTCTTCTTTTCACTTTTCTCTTTTCTCTTCTTTTCCCTTTTTTCTTTTCATTTATCACTTTTCTCTTCTTTACTCATTTCTTTTCTCTTCTTTTCTCTTTTCTCTTCTTTTCTCTTTTCTCTTGTTTTCTCTCTTTTCTCTTTTCTCTTTTCGCTTCTTTTCTCTCTTATCTCTTTTCACTACTTTTCTCTTTTCTCCTTTGTCTTCTATTCTCTTTTTTTCCTTTTCTATTATCTCTTTTCTCTTCATTTCTCTGCGTTTCTCTTTTGTCTTTACTGCCTGTTCGCTCCTTTTCTCTTCTTTTAATCTTCCCCTGTTTTCTCTTCTTTTCTCTTCTGTTCTCTTCTTTTCTCTTTGCTCTATTCTCTTCTTTTCTCTTTTCTGTTTTCTCTTATCTCCTTTACCTTCTTTTCTCTTCTTTTCTCTTTCTCTTTTCTCTTTTCTCTTCTATTTTCTTTTCTTTTCTCTTCTGTTCTCGTCTATTCTCTTTTCCTTTTGCTCTTCTTTTCTCTTTTCTCTTCTTTTGTCTTCTGTTCTCTTATTTTCACTTTTCTCCTTCATCTTCTTTTCTCTTCTATTCTCTTCTTTTCTCTTCTTTCACTTCTTTTCTTTTTTCTCTTCTTTTCTCTTTTCTCTTTTTCTTTTCTCTTTTCGCTTCTGTTCTCTTTACTCTTTTTATTTTATTCTCTTCTTATGTCTTTGCTATTATCTCTTTTCTCTTCTTTTCAATGCATTTCTCTTTCGTCTTTACTGTCTGTTCGCTCCTTTTCTCTTCTTTTCACTTTTCTCCTGTTTTCTCTTCTTTTCTCTTCTTTTCTGGGTTCTCCCATCTCCTTTCCCTTCGTTTCTATTCTGTTCTCTTCTTTTCTCTTTTCTCTTCTTTTCTCTTCATTTCTCTTCTTTACTCTTTTCTCTTCTTTTGTCTTCATTTCTCTTCTTTTCACTTTTCTCTTGTTTTCTCTTCTTTTCTATTGTTGTCATTTCTCTTTTTCTCTTCTTTTCTCTTTTCTCTGTTCTCTTCTTTTCCCTTTCCTCTTCTTTTCTCTTCTTTTGTATTTCTTCTTCTTTTCTCTTCATTTCTCTTCTTTTCTCTTCTTTTCACTTTTCTCTTTTCTCTTCTTTTCCCTTTTTTCTTTTCATTTATCACTTTTCTCTTCTTTACTCATTTCTTTTCTCTTCTTTTCTCTTTTCTCTTCTTTTCTCTTGTTTTCTCTCTTTTCTCTTTTCTCTTTTCGCTTCTTTTCTCTCTTATCTCTTTTCACTACTTTTCTCTTTTCTCCTTTGTCTTCTATTCTCTTTTTTTCCTTTTCTATTATCTCTTTTCTCTTCATTTCTCTGCGTTTCTCTTTTGTCTTTACTGCCTGTTCGCTCCTTTTCTCTTCTTTTAATCTTCCCCTGTTTTCTCTTCTTTTCTCTTCTGTTCTCTTCTTTTCTCTTTGCTCTATTCTCTTCTTTTCTCTTTTCTGTTTTCTCTTATCTCCTTTACCTTCTTTTCTCTTCTTTTCTCTTTCTCTTTTCTCTTTTCTCTTCTATTTTCTTTTCTTTTCTCTTCTGTTCTCGTCTATTCTCTTTTCCTTTTGCTCTTCTTTTCTCTTTTCTCTTCTTTTGTCTTCTGTTCTCTTATTTTCACTTTTCTCCTTCATCTTCTTTTCTCTTCTATTCTCTTCTTTTCTCTTCTTTCACTTCTTTTCTTTTTTCTCTTCTTTTCTCTTTTCTCTTTTTCTTTTCTCTTTTCGCTTCTGTTCTCTTTACTCTTTTTATTTTATTCTCTTCTTATGTCTTTGCTATTATCTCTTTTCTCTTCTTTTCAATGCATTTCTCTTTCGTCTTTACTATCTGTTCGCTCCTTTTCTCTTCTTTTCACTTTTCTCCTGTTTTCTCTTCTTTTCTCTTCTTTTCTGGGTTCTCCCATCTCCTTTCCCTTCGTTTCTATTCTGTTCTCTTCTTTTCTCTTTTCTCTTCTTTTCTCTTCATTTCTCTTCTTTTCATTTCACTTATCACTTTTCTGTACTTTACTCTTTTCTTTTCTCTTCTTTTCTCTTTTCTCATCTTTTCTCTTTTTGCTTCTTTTCTCTCTTATCTCTTTTCACGACTTCTCTGTTTTCTCGTTTTTCTTCTGTTCTCTTTTCCCTTTTCTTTGTTTTCTCTTTTTTTCTTCTATTCCCTTTTCTGTTTTCTCTTCTTTTCAATGCATTTCTCTTTTGTCTTTACTGTCTGTTCGCTCCTTTTCTCTTCTTTTCACTTTTCTCCTGTTTTCTCTTCTTTTCTCTTCTTTTCTGGGTTCTCCTATCTCCTTTCTCTTCTTTTCTATTCTGTGCTCTTCTTTTATCTTTTCTCTTCTTTTCTCTTCATTTCTCTTCTTTTCATTTCACTTATCACTTTTCCCTACATTGCTCTTTTCTTTTGTCTTCTTTTCGCTTTTCTCATCTTTTCTCTTTTTGCTTCTTTTCTCTCTTATCTCTTTTCACTACTTTTCTTTTTTCTCGTTTTTCTTCTACTCTCTTCTTTTCCCTTTTCTTTTGTTTTCTCTTTTTTTCGTCTTTTCCCTTTTCTCTTTTCTCTTCTTTCCCCTTGCTCTTCTTTTCTCTTCTTTTGTATTTATTCTTCTTTTCTCTTCTTTTCTCTTCTTTTCTCTTTTCTCTTGTTTTCACTTCTTTACCCCTTTCGTTTTTCTCTTTTCTCTTGTTTTCTCTTCTTTCTCTTTTCTCTTTTCTCTTCTTTTCTCTTGTTTTCTCTTCTTTTCTCTTTTATTTTCTGTTCTTTTCTCTTCTTTTCTCTTCATTTCTCTTCTTTACTCTTTTCTCTTCTTTTCTCTTCATTTCTCTTCTTTTCACTTTTCTCTTGTTTTCTCTTCTTTTCTATTTTTTCATTTCTCTTGTTTTCTCTTCTTTTCTCTTTTCTCTTGTTTTCTCTTCTTTTCTCTTTTCTTTTCTGTTCTTTTCTCTTCATTTCTCTTCTTTACTCTTTTCTCTTCTTTTGTCTTCATTTCTCTTCTTTTCACTTTTCTCTTGTTTTCTCTTCTTTTCTATTGTTGTCATTTCTCTTTTTCTCTTCTTTTCTCTTTTCTCTGTTCTCTTCTTTTCCCTTTCCTCTTCTTTTCTCTTCTTTTGTATTTCTTCTTCTTTTCTCTTCATTTCTCTTCTTTTCTCTTCTTTTCACTTTTCTCTTTTCTCTTCTTTTCCCTTTTTTCTTTTCATTTATCACTTTTCTCTTCTTTACTCATTTCTTTTCTCTTCTTTTCTCTTTTCTCTTCTTTTCTCTTGTTTTCTCTCTTTTCTCTTTTCTCTTTTCGCTTCTTTTCTCTCTTATCTCTTTTCACTACTTTTCTCTTTTCTCCTTTGTCTTCTATTCTCTTTTTTTCCTTTTCTATTATCTCTTTTCTCTTCATTTCTCTGCGTTTCTCTTTTGTCTTTACTGCCTGTTCGCTCCTTTTCTCTTCTTTTAATCTTCCCCTGTTTTCTCTTCTTTTCTCTTCTGTTCTCTTCTTTTCTCTTTGCTCTATTCTCTTCTTTTCTCTTTTCTGTTTTCTCTTATCTCCTTTACCTTCTTTTCTCTTCTTTTCTCTTTCTCTTTTCTCTTTTCTCTTCTATTTTCTTTTCTTTTCTCTTCTGTTCTCGTCTATTCTCTTTTCCTTTTGCTCTTCTTTTCTCTTTTCTCTTCTTTTGTCTTCTGTTCTCTTATTTTCACTTTTCTCCTTCATCTTCTTTTCTCTTCTATTCTCTTCTTTTCTCTTCTTTCACTTCTTTTCTTTTTTCTCTTCTTTTCTCTTTTCTCTTTTTCTTTTCTCTTTTCGCTTCTGTTCTCTTTACTCTTTTTATTTTATTCTCTTCTTATGTCTTTGCTATTATCTCTTTTCTCTTCTTTTCAATGCATTTCTCTTTCGTCTTTACTATCTGTTCGCTCCTTTTCTCTTCTTTTCACTTTTCTCCTGTTTTCTCTTCTTTTCTCTTCTTTTCTGGGTTCTCCCATCTCCTTTCCCTTCGTTTCTATTCTGTTCTCTTCTTTTCTCTTTTCTCTTCTTTTCTCTTCATTTCTCTTCTTTTCATTTCACTTATCACTTTTCTGTACTTTACTCTTTTCTTTTCTCTTCTTTTCTCTTTTCTCATCTTTTCTCTTTTTGCTTCTTTTCTCTCTTATCTCTTTTCACGACTTCTCTGTTTTCTCGTTTTTCTTCTGTTCTCTTTTCCCTGTTCTTTTGTTTTCTCTTTTTTTCTTCTATTCCCTTTTCTGTTTTCTCTTCTTTTCAATGCATTTCTCTTTTGTCTTTACTGTCTGTTCGCTCCTTTTCTCTTCTTTTCACTTTTCTCCTGTTTTCTCTTCTTTTCTGGGTTCTCCTATCTCCTTTCTCTTCTTTTCTATTCTGTGCTCTTCTTTTATCTTTTCTCTTCTTTTCTCTTCATTTCTCTTCTTTTCATTTCACTTATCACTTTTCCCTACATTGCTCTTTTCTTTTGTCTTCTTTTCGCTTTTCTCATCTTTTCTCTTTTTGCTTCTTTTCTCTCTTATCTCTTTTCACTACTTTTCTTTTTTCTCGTTTTTCTTCTACTCTCTTCTTTTCCCTTTTCTTTTATTTTCTCTTTTTTTCGTCTTTTCCCTTTTCTCTTTTCTCTTCTTTCCCCTTGCTCTTCTTTTCTCTTCTTTTGTATTTATTCTTCTTTTCTCTTCTTTTCTCTTCATTTCTCTTCTTTTCATTTCACTTATCACTTTTCTGTACTTTACTCTTTTCTTTTCTCTTCTTTTCTCTTTTCTCATCTTTTCTCTTTTTGCTTCTTTTCTCTCTTATCTCTTTTCACGACTTCTCTGTTTTCTCGTTTTTCTTCTGTTCTCTTTTCCCTTTTCTTTGTTTTCTCTTTTTTTCTTCTATTCCCTTTTCTGTTTTCTCTTCTTTTCAATGCATTTCTCTTTTGTCTTTACTGTCTGTTCGCTCCTTTTCTCTTCTTTTCACTTTTCTCCTGTTTTCTCTTCTTTTCTCTTCTTTTCTGGGCTCTCCTATCTCCTTTCTCTTCTTTTCTATTCTGTGCTCTTCTTTTATCTTTTCTCTTCTTTTCTCTTCATTTCTCTTCTTTTCATTTCACTTATCACTTTTCCCTACATTGCTCTTTTCTTTTGTCTTCTTTTCGCTTTTCTCATCTTTTCTCTTTTTGCTTCTTTTCTCTCTTATCTCTTTTCACTACTTTTCTTTTTTCTCGTTTTTCTTCTACTCTCTTGTTTTCCCTTTTCTTTTGTTTTCTCTTTTTTTCGTCTTTTCCCTTTTCTCTTTTCTCTTCTTTCCCCTTGCTCTTCTTTTCTCTTCTTTTGTATTTATTCTTCTTTTCTCTTCTTTTCGCTTTTCTCTTGTTTTCTCTTCTTTCTCTTTTCTCTTTTCTCTTCTTTTCTCTTGTTTTCTCTTCTTTTCTCTTTTATTTTCTGTTCTTTTCTCTTCTTTTCTCTTCATTTCTCTTCTTTACTCTTTTCTCTTCTTTTCTCTTCATTTCTCTTCTTTTCACTTTTCTCTTGTTTTCTCTTCTTTTCTATTTTTTTCATTTCTCTTGTTTTCTCTTCTTTTCTCTTTTCTCTTGTTTTCTCTTCTTTTCTCTTTTCTTTTCTGTTCTTTTCTCTTCATTTCTCCTCTTTACTCTTTTCTCTTCTTTTGTCTTCATTTCTCTTCTTTTCACTTTTCTCTTGTTTTCTCTTCTTTTCTATTGTTGTCATTTCTCTTTTTCTCTTCTTTTCTCTTTTCTCTGTTCTCTTCTTTTCCCTTTCCTCTTCTTTTCTCTTCTTTTGTATTTCTTCTTCTTTTCTCTTCATTTCTCTTCTTTTCTCTTCTTTTCACTTTTCTCTTTTCTCTTCTTTTCCCTTTTTTCTTTTCATTTATCACTTTTCTCTTCTTTACTCATTTCTTTTCTCTTCTTTTCTCTTTTCTCTTCTTTTCTCTTTTCTCTTGTTTTCTCTCTTTTCTCTTTTCTCTTTTCGCTTCTTTTCTCTCTTATCTCTTTTCACTACTTTTCTTTTTTCTCGTTTTTCTTCTACTCTCTTCTTTTCCCTTTTCTTTTGTTTTCTCTTTTTTTCGTCTTTTCCCTTTTCTCTTTTCTCTTCTTTCCCCTTGCTCTTCTTTTCTCTTCTTTTGTATTTATTCTTCTTTTCTCTTCTTTTCTCTTCTTTTCTCTTTTCTCTTGTTTTCACTTCTTTACCCCTTTCGTTTTTCTCTTTTCTCTTGTTTTCTCTTCTTTCTCTTTTCTCTTTTCTCTTCTTTTCTCTTGTTTTCTCTTCTTTTCTCTTTTATTTTCTGTTCTTTTCTCTTCTTTTCTCTTCATTTCTCTTCTTTACTCTTTTCTCTTCTTTTCTCTTCATTTCTCTTCTTTTCACTTTTCTCTTGTTTTCTCTTCTTTTCTATTTTTTTCATTTCTCTTGTTTTCTCTTCTTTTCTCTTTTCTCTAGTTTTCTCTTCTTTTCTCTTTTCTTTTCTGTTCTTTTCTCTTCATTTCTCTTCTTTACTCTTTTCTCTTCTTTTGTCTTCAATTCTCTTCTTTTCACTTTTCTCTTGTTTTCTCTTCTTTTCTATTGTTGTCATTTCTCTTTTTCTCTTCTTTTCTCTTTTCTCTGTTCTCTTCTTTTCCCTTTCCTCTTCTTTTCTCTTCTTTTGTATTTCTTCTTCTTTTCTCTTCATTTCTCTTCTTTTCTCTTCTTTTCACTTTTCTCTTTTCTCTTCTTTTCCCTTTTTTCTTTTCATTTATCACTTTTCTCTTCTTTACTCATTTCTTTTCTCTTCTTTTCTCTTTTCTCTTCTTTTCTCTTGTTTTCTCTCTTTTCTCTTTTCTCTTTTCGCTTCTTTTCTCTCTTATCTCTTTTCACTACTTTTCTCTTTTCTCCTTTGTCTTCTATTCTCTTTTTTTCCTTTTCAATTATCTCTTTTCTCTTCATTTCTCTGCGTTTCTCTTTTGTCTTTACTGCCTGTTCGCTCCTTTTCTCTTCTTTTAATCTTCCCCTGTTTTCTCTTCTTTTCTCTTCTGTTCTCTTCTTTTCTCTTTGCTCTATTCTCTTCTTTTCTCTTTTCTGTTTTCTCTTATCTCCTTTACCTTCTTTTCTCTTCTTTTCTCTTTCTCTTTTCTCTTTTCTCTTCTATTTTCTTTTCTTTTCTCTTCTGTTCTCGTCTATTCTCTTTTCCTTTTGCTCTTCTTTTCTCTTTTCTCTTCTTTTGTCTTCTGTTCTCTTATTTTCACTTTTCTCCTTCATCTTCTTTTCTCTTCTATTCTCTTCTTTTCTCTTCTTTCACTTCTTTTCTTTTTTCTCTTCTTTTCTCTTTTCTCTTTTTCTTTTCTCTTTTCGCTTCTGTTCTCTTTACTCTTTTTATTTTATTCTCTTCTTATGTCTTTGCTATTATCTCTTTTCTCTTCTTTTCAATGCATTTCTCTTTCGTCTTTACTATCTGTTCGCTCCTTTTCTCTTCTTTTCACTTTTCTCCTGTTTTCTCTTCTTTTCTCTTCTTTTCTGGGTTCTCCCATCTCCTTTCCCTTCGTTTCTATTCTGTTCTCTTCTTTTCTCTTTTCTCTTCTTTTCTCTTCATTTCTCTTCTTTTCATTTCACTTATCACTTTTCTGTACTTTACTCTTTTCTTTTCTCTTCTTTTCTCTTTTCTCATCTTTTCTCTTTTTGCTTCTTTTCTCTCTTATCTCTTTTCACGACTTCTCTGTTTTCTCGTTTTTCTTCTGTTCTCTTTTCCCTTTTCTTTGTTTTCTCTTTTTTTCTTCTATTCCCTTTTCTGTTTTCTCTTCTTTTCAATGCATTTCTCTTTTGTCTTTACTGTCTGTTCGCTCCTTTTCTCTTCTTTTCACTTTTCTCCTGTTTTCTCTTCTTTTCTCTTCTTTTCTGGGTTCTCCTATCTCCTTTCTCTTCTTTTCTATTCTGTGCTCTTCTTTTATCTTTTCTCTTCTTTTCTCTTCATTTCTCTTCTTTTCATTTCACTTATCACTTTTCCCTACATTGCTCTTTTCTTTTGTCTTCTTTTCGCTTTTCTCATCTTTTCTCTTTTTGCTTCTTTTCTCTCTTATCTCTTTTCACTACTTTTCTTTTTTCTCGTTTTTCTTCTACTCTCTTCTTTTCCCTTTTCTTTTGTTTTCTCTTTTTTTCGTCTTTTCCCTTTTCTCTTTTCTCTTCTTTCCCCTTGCTCTTCTTTTCTCTTCTTTTGTATTTATTCTTCTTTTCTCTTCTTTTCTCTTCTTTTCTCTTTTCTCTTGTTTTCACTTCTTTACCCCTTTCGTTTTTCTCTTTTCTCTTGTTTTCTCTTCTTTCTCTTTTCTCTTTTCTCTTCTTTTCTCTTGTTTTCTCTTCTTTTCTCTTTTATTTTCTGTTCTTTTCTCTTCTTTTCTCTTCATTTCTCTTCTTTACTCTTTTCTCTTCTTTTCTCTTCATTTCTCTTCTTTTCACTTTTCTCTTGTTTTCTCTTCTTTTCTATTTTTTCATTTCTCTTGTTTTCTCTTCTTTTCTCTTTTCTCTTGTTTTCTCTTCTTTTCTCTTTTCTTTTCTGTTCTTTTCTCTTCATTTCTCTTCTTTACTCTTTTCTCTTCTTTTGTCTTCATTTCTCTTCTTTTCACTTTTCTCTTGTTTTCTCTTCTTTTCTATTGTTGTCATTTCTCTTTTTCTCTTCTTTTCTCTTTTCTCTGTTCTCTTCTTTTCCCTTTCCTCTTCTTTTCTCTTCTTTTGTATTTCTTCTTCTTTTCTCTTCATTTCTCTTCTTTTCTCTTCTTTTCACTTTTCTCTTTTCTCTTCTTTTCCCTTTTTTCTTTTCATTTATCACTTTTCTCTTCTTTACTCATTTCTTTTCTCTTCTTTTCTCTTTTCTCTTCTTTTCTCTTGTTTTCTCTCTTTTCTCTTTTCTCTTTTCGCTTCTTTTCTCTCTTATCTCTTTTCACTACTTTTCTCTTTTCTCCTTTGTCTTCTATTCTCTTTTTTTCCTTTTCTATTATCTCTTTTCTCTTCATTTCTCTGCGTTTCTCTTTTGTCTTTACTGCCTGTTCGCTCCTTTTCTCTTCTTTTAATCTTCCCCTGTTTTCTCTTCTTTTCTCTTCTGTTCTCTTCTTTTCTCTTTGCTCTATTCTCTTCTTTTCTCTTTTCTGTTTTCTCTTATCTCCTTTACCTTCTTTTCTCTTCTTTTCTCTTTCTCTTTTCTCTTTTCTCTTCTATTTCCTTTTCTTTTCTCTTCTGTTCTCGTCTATTCTCTTTTCCTTTTGCTCTTCTTTTCTCTTTTCTCTTCTTTTGTCTTCTGTTCTCTTATTTTCACTTTTCTCCTTCATCTTCTTTTCTCTTCTATTCTCTTCTTTTCTCTTCTTTCACTTCTTTTCTTTTTTCTCTTCTTTTCTCTTTTCTCTTTTTCTTTTCTCTTTTCGCTTCTGTTCTCTTTACTCTTTTTATTTTATTCTCTTCTTATGTCTTTGCTATTATCTCTTTTCTCTTCTTTTCAATGCATTTCTCTTTCGTCTTTACTATCTGTTCGCTCCTTTTCTCTTCTTTTCACTTTTCTCCTGTTTTCTCTTCTTTTCTCTTCTTTTCTGGGTTCTCCCATCTCCTTTCCCTTCGTTTCTATTCTGTTCTCTTCTTTTCTCTTTTCTCTTCTTTTCTCTTCATTTCTCTTCTTTTCATTTCACTTATCACTTTTCTGTACTTTACTCTTTTCTTTTCTCTTCTTTTCTCTTTTCTCATCTTTTCTCTTTTTGCTTCTTTTCTCTCTTATCTCTTTTCACGACTTCTCTGTTTTCTCGTTTTTCTTCTGTTCTCTTTTCCCTTTTCTTTTGTTTTCTCTTTTTTTCTTCTATTCCCTTTTCTGTTTTCTCTTCTTTTCAATGCATTTCTCTTTTGTCTTAACTGTCTGTTCGCTCCTTTTCTCTTCTTTTCACTTTTCTCCTGTTTTCTCTTCTTTTCTCTTCTTTTCTGGGTTCTCCTATCTCCTTTCTCTTCTTTTCTATTCTGTGCTCTTCTTTTATCTTTTCTCTTCTTTTCTCTTCATTTCTCTTCTTTTCATTTCACTTATCACTTTTCCCTACATTGCCCTTTTCTTTTGTCTTCTTTTCGCTTTTCTCATCTTTTCTCTTTTTGCTTCTTTTCTCTCTTATCTCTTTTCACTACTTTTCTTTTTTCTCGTTTTTCTTCTACTCTCTTCTTTTCCCTTTTCTTTTGTTTTCTCTTTTTTTCGTCTTTTCCCTTTTCTCTTTTCTCTTCTTTCCCCTTGCTCTTCTTTTCTCTTCTTTTGTATTTATTCTTCTTTTCTCTTCTTTTCTCTTCTTTTCTCTTTTCTCTTGTTTTCACTTCTTTACCCCTTTCGTTTTTCTCTTTTCTCTTGTTTTCTCTTCTTTCTCTTTTCTCTTTTCTCTTCTTTTCTCTTGTTTTCTCTTCTTTTCTCTTTTATTTTCTGTTCTTTTCTCTTCTTTTCTCTTCATTTCTCTTCTTTACTCTTTTCTCTTCTTTTCTCTTCATTTCTCTTCTTTTCACTTTTCTCTTGTTTTCTCTTCTTTTCTATTTTTTTCATTTCTCTTGTTTTCTCTTCTTTTCTCTTTTCTCTTGGTTTCTCTTCTTTTCTCTTTTCTTTTCTGTTCTTTTCTCTTCATTTCTCTTCTTTACTCTTTTCTCTTCTTTTGTCTTCATTTCTCTTCTTTTCACTTTTCTCTTGTTTTCTCTTCTTTTCTATTGTTGTCATTTCTCTTTTTTCTCTTCTTTTCTCTTTTCTCTGTTCTCTTCTTTTCCCTTTCCTCTTCTTTTCTCTTCTTTTGTATTTCTTCTTCTTTTCTCTTCATTTCTCTTCTTTTCTCTTCTTTTCACTTTTCTCTTTTCTCTTCTTTTCCCTTTTTTCTTTTCATTTATCACTTTTCTCTTCTTTACTCATTTCTTTTCTCTTCTTTTCTCTTTTCTCTTCTTTTCTCTTTTCTCTTGTTTTCTCTCTTTTCTCTTTTCTCTTTTCGCTTCTTTTCTCTCTTATCTCTTTTCACTACTTTTCTCTTTTCTCCTTTGTCTTCTATTCTCTTTTTTTCCTTTTCTATTATCTCTTTTCTCTTCATTTCTCTGCGTTTCTCTTTTGTCTTTACTGCCTGTTCGCTCCTTTTCTCTTCTTTTAATCTTCCCCTGTTTTCTCTTCTTTTCTCTTCTGTTCTCTTCTTTTCTCTTTGCTCTATTCTCTTCTTTTCTCTTTTCTGTTTTCTCTTATCTCCTTTACCTTCTTTTCTCTTCTTTTCTCTTTCTCTTTTCTCTTTTCTCTTCTATTTTCTTTTCTTTTCTCTTCTGTTCTCGTCTATTCTCTTTTCCTTTTGCTCTTCTTTTCTCTTTTCTCTTCTTTTGTCTTCTGTTCTCTTATTTTCACTTTTCTCCTTCATCTTCTTTTCTCTTCTATTCTCTTCTTTTCTCTTCTTTCACTTCTTTTCTTTTTTCTCTTCTTTTCTCTTTTCTCTTTTTCTTTTCTCTTTTCGCTTCTGTTCTCTTTACTCTTTTTATTTTATTCTCTTCTTATGTCTTTGCTATTATCTCTTTTCTCGTCTTTTCAATGCATTTCTCTTTCGTCTTTACTGTCTGTTCGCTCCTTTTCTCTTCTTTTCACTTTTCTCCTGTTTTCTCTTCTTTTCTCTTCTTTTCTGGGTTCTCCCATCTCCTTTCCCTTCGTTTCTATTCTGTTCTCTTCTTTTCTCTTTTCTCTTCTTTTCTCTTCATTTCTCTTCTTTTCATTTCACTTATCACTTTTCTGTACTTTACTCTTTTCTTTTCTCTTCTTTTCTCTTTTCTCATCTTTTCTCTTTTTGCTTCTTTTCTCTCTTATCTCTTTTCACGACTTCTCTGTTTTCTCGTTTTTCTTCTGTTCTCTTTTCCCTTTTCTTTGTTTTCTCTTTTTTTCTTCTATTCCCTTTTCTGTTTTCTCTTCTTTTCAATGCATTTCTCTTTTGTCTTTACTGTCTGTTCGCTCCTTTTCTCTTCTTTTCACTTTTCTCCTGTTTTCTCTTCTTTTCTCTTCTTTTCTGGGCTCTCCTATCTCCTTTCTCTTCTTTTCTATTCTGTGCTCTTCTTTTATCTTTTCTCTTCTTTTCTCTTCATTTCTCTTCTTTTCATTTCACTTATCACTTTTCCCTACATTGCTCTTTTCTTTTGTCTTCTTTTCGCTTTTCTCATCTTTTCTCTTTTTGCTTCTTTTCTCTCTTATCTCTTTTCACTACTTTTCTTTTTTCTCGTTTTTCTTCTACTCTCTTCTTTTCCCTTTTCTTTTGTTTTCTCTTTTTTTCGTCTTTTCCCTTTTCTCTTTTCTCTTCTTTCCCCTTGCTCTTCTTTTCTCTTCTTTTGTATTTATTCTTCTTTTCTCTTCTTTTCGCTTTTCTCTTGTTTTCTCTTCTTTCTCTTTTCTCTTTTCTCTTCTTTTCTCTTGTTTTCTCTTCTTTTCTCTTTTATTTTCTGTTCTTTTCTCTTCTTTTCTCTTCATTTCTCTTCTTTACTCTTTTCTCTTCTTTTCTCTTCATTTCTCTTCTTTTCACTTTTCTCTTGTTTTCTCTTCTTTTCTATTTTTTTCATTTCTCTTGTTTTCTCTTCTTTTCTCTTTTCTCTTGTTTTCTCTTCTTTTCTCTTTTCTTTTCTGTTCTTTTCTCTTCATTTCTCCTCTTTACTCTTTTCTCTTCTTTTGTCTTCATTTCTCTTCTTTTCACTTTTCTCTTGTTTTCTCTTCTTTTCTATTGTTGTCATTTCTCTTTTTCTCTTCTTTTCTCTTTTCTCTGTTCTCTTCTTTTCCCTTTCCTCTTCTTTTCTCTTCTTTTGTATTTCTTCTTCTTTTCTCTTCATTTCTCTTCTTTTCTCTTCTTTTCACTTTTCTCTTTTCTCTTCTTTTCCCTTTTTTCTTTTCATTTATCACTTTTCTCTTCTTTACTCATTTCTTTTCTCTTCTTTTCTCTTTTCTCTTCTTTTCTCTTTTCTCTTGTTTTCTCTCTTTTCTCTTTTCTCTTTTCGCTTCTTTTCTCTCTTATCTCTTTTCACTACTTTTCTCTTTTCTCCTTTGTCTTCTATTCTCTTTTTTTCCTTTTCTATTATCTCTTTTCTCTTCATTTCTCTGCGTTTCTCTTTTGTCTTTACTGCCTGTTCGCTCCTTTTCTCTTCTTTTAATCTTCCCCTGTTTTCTCTTCTTTTCTCTTCTGTTCTCTTCTTTTCTCTTTGCTCTATTCTCTTCTTTTCTCTTTTCTGTTTTCTCTTATCTCCTTTACCTTCTTTTCTCTTCTTTTCTCTTTCTCTTTTCTCTTTTCTCTTCTATTTTCTTTTCTTTTCTCTTCTGTTCTCGTCTATTCTCTTTTCCTTTTGCTCTTCTTTTCTCTTTTCTCTTCTTTTGTCTTCTGTTCTCTTATTTTCACTTTTCTCCTTCATCTTCTTTTCTCTTCTATTCTCTTCTTTTCTCTTCTTTCACTTCTTTTCTTTTTTCTCTTCTTTTCTCTTTTCTCTTTTTCTTTTCTCTTTTCGCTTCTGTTCTCTTTACTCTTTTTATTTTATTCTCTTCTTATGTCTTTGCTATTATCTCTTTTCTCTTCTTTTCAATGCATTTCTCTTTCGTCTTTACTGTCTGTTCGCTCCTTTTCTCTTCTTTTCACTTTTCTCCTGTTTTCTCTTCTTTTCTCTTCTTTTCTGGGTTCTCCCATCTCCTTTCCCTTCGTTTCTATTCTGTTCTCTTCTTTTCTCTTTTCTCTTCTTTTCTCTTCATTTCTCTTCTTTTCATTTCACTTATCACTTTTCTGTACTTTACTCTTTTCTTTTCTCTTCTTTTCTCTTTTCTCATCTTTTCTCTTTTTGCTTCTTTTCTCTCTTATCTCTTTTCACGACTTCTCTGTTTTCTCGTTTTTCTTCTGTTCTCTTTTCCCTTTTCTTTTGTTTTCTCTTTTTTTCTTCTATTCCCTTTTCTGTTTTCTCTTCTTTTCAATGCATTTCTCTTTTGTCTTAACTGTCTGTTCGCTCCTTTTCTCTTCTTTTCACTTTTCTCCTGTTTTCTCTTCTTTTCTCTTCTTTTCTGGGTTCTCCTATCTCCTTTCTCTTCTTTTCTATTCTGTGCTCTTCTTTTATCTTTTCTCTTCTTTTCTCTTCATTTCTCTTCTTTTCATTTCACTTATCACTTTTCCCTACATTGCTCTTTTCTTTTGTCTTCTTTTCGCTTTTCTCATCTTTTCTCTTTTTGCTTCTTTTCTCTCTTATCTCTTTTCACTACTTTTCTTTTTTCTCGTTTTTCTTCTACTCTCTTCTTTTCCCTTTTCTTTTGTTTTCTCTTTTTTTCGTCTTTTCCCTTTTCTCTTTTCTCTTCTTTCCCCTTGCTCTTCTTTTCTCTTCTTTTGTATTTATTCTTCTTTTCTCTTCTTTTCTCTTCTTTTCTCTTTTCTCTTGTTTTCACTTCTTTACCCCTTTCGTTTTTCTCTTTTCTCTTGTTTTCTCTTCTTTCTCTTTTCTCTTTTCTCTTCTTTTCTCTTGTTTTCTCTTCTTTTCTCTTTTATTTTCGGTTCTTTTCTCTTCTTTTCTCTTCTTTACTCTTTTCTCTTCTTTTCTCTTCATTTCTCTTCTTTTCACTTTTCTCTTGTTTTCTCTTCTTTTCTATTTTTTTCATTTCTCTTGTTTTCTCTTCTTTTCTCTTTTCTCTTGGTTTCTCTTCTTTTCTCTTTTCTTTTCTGTTCTTTTCTCTTCATTTCTCTTCTTTACTCTTTTCTCTTCTTTTGTCTTCATTTCTCTTCTTTTCACTTTTCTCTTGTTTTCTCTTCTTTTCTATTGTTGTCATTTCTCTTTTTTCTCTTCTTTTCTCTTTTCTCTGTTCTCTTCTTTTCCCTTTCCTCTTCTTTTCTCTTCTTTTGTATTTCTTCTTCTTTTCTCTTCATTTCTCTTCTTTTCTCTTCTTTTCACTTTTCTCTTTTCTCTTCTTTTCCCTTTTTTCTTTTCATTTATCACTTTTCTCTTCTTTTCTCTTCTTTTCTCTTTTCTCTTCTTTTCTCTTTTCTCTTGTTTTCTCTCTTTTCTCTTTTCTCTTTTCGCTTCTTTTCTCTCTTATCTCTTTTCACTACTTTTCTCTTTTCTCCTTTGTCTTCTATTCTCTTTTTTTCCTTTTCTATTATCTCTTTTCTCTTCATTTCTCTGCGTTTCTCTTTTGTCTTTACTGCCTGTTCGCTCCTTTTCTCTTCTTTTAATCTTCCCCTGTTTTCTCTTCTTTTCTCTTCTGTTCTCTTCTTTTCTCTTTGCTCTATTCTCTTCTTTTCTCTTTTCTGTTTTCTCTTATCTCCTTTACCTTCTTTTCTCTTCTTTTCTCTTTCTCTTTTCTCTTTTCTCTTCTATTTTCTTTTCTTTTCTCTTCTGTTCTCGTCTATTCTCTTTTCCTTTTGCTCTTCTTTTCTCTTTTCTCTTCTTTTGTCTTCTGTTCTCTTATTTTCACTTTTCTCCTTCATCTTCTTTTCTCTTCTATTCTCTTCTTTTCTCTTCTTTCACTTCTTTTCTTTTTTCTCTTCTTTTCTCTTTTCTCTTTTTCTTTTCTCTTTTCGCTTCTGTTCTCTTTACTCTTTTTATTTTATTCTCTTCTTATGTCTTTGCTATTATCTCTTTTCTCGTCTTTTCAATGCATTTCTCTTTCGTCTTTACTGTCTGTTCGCTCCTTTTCTCTTCTTTTCACTTTTCTCCTGTTTTCTCTTCTTTTCTCTTCTTTTCATTTCACTTATCACTTTTCTGTACTTTACTCTTTTCTTTTCTCTTCTTTTCTCTTTTCTCATCTTTTCTCTTTTTGCTTCTTTTCTCTCTTATCTCTTTTCACGACTTCTCTCTTTTCTCGTTTTTCTTCTGTTCTCTTTTCCCTTTTCTTTGTTTTCTCTTTTTTTCTTCTATTCCCTTTTCTGTTTTCTCTTCTTTTCAATGCATTTCTCTTTTGTCTTTACTGTCTGTTCGCTCCTTTTCTCTTCTTTTCACTTTCTCCTGTTTTCTCTTCTTTTCTCTTCTTTTCTGGGCTCTCCTATCTCCTTTCTCTTCTTTTCTATTCTGTGCTCTTCTTTTATCTTTTCTCTTCTTTTCTCTTCATTTCTCTTCTTTTCATTTCACTTATCACTTTTCCCTACATTGCTCTTTTCTTTTGTCTTCTTTTCGCTTTTCTCATCTTTTCTCTTTTTGCTTCTTTTCTCTCTTATCTCTTTTCACTACTTTTCTTTTTTCTCGTTTTTCTTCTACTCTCTTCTTTTCCCTTTTCTTTTGTTTTCTCTTTTTTTCGTCTTTTCCCTTTTCTCTTTTCTCTTCTTTCCCCTTGCTCTTCTTTTCTCTTCTTTTGTATTTATTCTTCTTTTCTCTTCTTTTCGCTTTTCTCTTGTTTTCTCTTCTTTCTCTTTTCTCTTTTCTCTTCTTTTCTCTTGTTTTCTCTTCTTTTCTCTTTTATTTTCTGTTCTTTTCTCTTCTTTTCTCTTCATTTCTCTTCTTTACTCTTTTCTCTTCTTTTCTCTTCATTTCTCTTCTTTTCACTTTTCTCTTGTTTTCTCTTCTTTTCTATTTTTTTCATTTCTCTTGTTTTCTCTTCTTTTCTCTTTTCTCTTGTTTTCTCTTCTTTTCTCTTTTCTTTTCTGTTCTTTTCTCTTCATTTCTCCTCTTTACTCTTTTCTCTTCTTTTGTCTTCATTTCTCTTCTTTTCACTTTTCTCTTGTTTTCTCTTCTTTTCTATTGTTGTCATTTCTCTTTTTCTCTTCTTTTCTCTTTTCTCTGTTCTCTTCTTTTCCCTTTCCTCTTCTTTTCTCTTCTTTTGTATTTCTTCTTCTTTTCTCTTCATTTCTCTTCTTTTCTCTTCTTTTCACTTTTCTCTTTTCTCTTCTTTTCCCTTTTTTCTTTTCATTTATCACTTTTCTCTTCTTTACTCATTTCTTTTCTCTTCTTTTCTCTTTTCTCTTCTTTTCTCTTGTTTTCTCTCTTTTCTCTTTTCTCTTTTCGCTTCTTTTCTCTCTTATCTCTTTTCACTACTTTTCTCTTTTCTCCTTTGTCTTCTATTCTCTTTTTTTCCTTTTCTATTATCTCTTTTCTCTTCATTTCTCTGCGTTTCTCTTTTGTCTTTACTGCCTGTTCGCTCCTTTTCTCTTCTTTTAATCTTCCCCTGTTTTCTCTTCTTTTCTCTTCTGTTCTCTTCTTTTCTCTTTGCTCTATTCTCTTCTTTTCTCTTTTCTGTTTTCTCTTATCTCCTTTACCTTCTTTTCTCTTCTTTTCTCTTTCTCTTTTCTCTTTTCTCTTCTATTTTCTTTTCTTTTCTCTTCTGTTCTCGTCTATTCTCTTTTCCTTTTGCTCTTCTTTTCTCTTTTCTCTTCTTTTGTCTTCTGTTCTCTTATTTTCACTTTTCTCCTTCATCTTCTTTTCTCTTCTATTCTCTTCTTTTCTCTTCTTTCACTTCTTTTCTTTTTTCTCTTCTTTTCTCTTTTCTCTTTTTCTTTTCTCTTTTCGCTTCTGTTCTCTTTACTCTTTTTATTTTATTCTCTTCTTATGTCTTTGCTATTATCTCTTTTCTCGTCTTTTCAATGCATTTCTCTTTCGTCTTTACTGTCTGTTCGCTCCTTTTCTCTTCTTTTCACTTTTCTCCTGTTTTCTCTTCTTTTCTCTTCTTTTCATTTCACTTATCACTTTTCTGTACTTTACTCTTTTCTTTTCTCTTCTTTTCTCTTTTCTCATCTTTTCTCTTTTTGCTTCTTTTCTCTCTTATCTCTTTTCACGACTTCTCTCTTTTCTCGTTTTTCTTCTGTTCTCTTTTCCCTTTTCTTTGTTTTCTCTTTTTTTCTTCTATTCCCTTTTCTGTTTTCTCTTCTTTTCAATGCATTTCTCTTTTGTCTTTACTGTCTGTTCGCTCCTTTTCTCTTCTTTTCACTTTTCTCCTGTTTTCTCTTCTTTTCTCTTCTTTTCTGGGCTCTCCTATCTCCTTTCTCTTCTTTTCTATTCTGTGCTCTTCTTTTATCTTTTCTCTTCTTTTCTCTTCATTTCTCTTCTTTTCATTTCACTTATCACTTTTCCCTACATTGCTCTTTTCTTTTGTCTTCTTTTCGCTTTTCTCATCTTTTCTCTTTTTGCTTCTTTTCTCTCTTATCTCTTTTCACTACTTTTCTTTTTTCTCGTTTTTCTTCTACTCTCTTCTTTTCCCTTTTCTTTTGTTTTCTCTTTTTTTCGTCTTTTCCCTTTTCTCTTTTCTCTTCTTTCCCCTTGCTCTTCTTTTCTCTTCTTTTGTATTTATTCTTCTTTTCTCTTCTTTTCGCTTTTCTCTTGTTTTCTCTTCTTTCTCTTTTCTCTTTTCTCTTCTTTTCTCTTGTTTTCTCTTCTTTTCTCTTTTATTTTCTGTTCTTTTCTCTTCTTTTCTCTTCATTTCTCTTCTTTACTCTTTTCTCTTCTTTTCTCTTCATTTCTCTTCTTTTCACTTTTCTCTTGTTTTCTCTTCTTTTCTATTTTTTTCATTTCTCTTGTTTTCTCTTCTTTTCTCTTTTCTCTTGTTTTCTCTTCTTTTCTCTTTTCTTTTCTGTTCTTTTCTCTTCATTTCTCCTCTTTACTCTTTTCTCTTCTTTTGTCTTCATTTCTCTTCTTTTCACTTTTCTCTTGTTTTCTCTTCTTTTCTATTGTTGTCATTTCTCTTTTTCTCTTCTTTTCTCTTTTCTCTGTTCTCTTCTTTTCCCTTTCCTCTTCTTTTCTCTTCTTTTGTATTTCTTCTTCTTTTCTCTTCATTTCTCTTCTTTTCTCTTCTTTTCACTTTTCTCTTTTCTCTTCTTTTCCCTTTTTTCTTTTCATTTATCACTTTTCTCTTCTTTACTCATTTCTTTTCTCTTCTTTTCTCTTTTCTCTTCTTTTCTCTTGTTTTCTCTCTTTTCTCTTTTCTCTTTTCGCTTCTTTTCTCTCTTATCTCTTTTCACTACTTTTCTCTTTTCTCCTTTGTCTTCTATTCTCTTTTTTTCCTTTTCTATTATCTCTTTTCTCTTCATTTCTCTGCGTTTCTCTTTTGTCTTTACTGCCTGTTCGCTCCTTTTCTCTTCTTTTAATCTTCCCCTGTTTTCTCTTCTTTTCTCTTCTGTTCTCTTCTTTTCTCTTTGCTCTATTCTCTTCTTTTCTCTTTTCTGTTTTCTCTTATCTCCTTTACCTTCTTTTCTCTTCTTTTCTCTTTCTCTTTTCTCTTTTCTCTTCTATTTTCTTTTCTTTTCTCTTCTGTTCTCGTCTATTCTCTTTTCCTTTTGCTCTTCTTTTCTCTTTTCTCTTCTTTTGTCTTCTGTTCTCTTATTTTCACTTTTCTCCTTCATCTTCTTTTCTCTTCTATTCTCTTCTTTTCTCTTCTTTCACTTCTTTTCTTTTTTCTCTTCTTTTCTCTTTTCTCTTTTTCTTTTCTCTTTTCGCTTCTGTTCTCTTTACTCTTTTTATTTTATTCTCTTCTTATGTCTTTGCTATTATCTCTTTTCTCTTCTTTTCAATGCATTTCTCTTTCGTCTTTACTGTCTGTTCGCTCCTTTTCTCTTCTTTTCACTTTTCTCCTGTTTTCTCTTCTTTTCTCTTCTTTTCTGGGTTCTCCCATCTCCTTTCCCTTCGTTTCTATTCTGTTCTCTTCTTTTCTCTTTTCTCTTCTTTTCTCTTCATTTCTCTTCTTTTCATTTCACTTATCACTTTTCTGTACTTTACTCTTTTCTTTTCTCTTCTTTTCTCTTTTCTCATCTTTTCTCTTTTTGCTTCTTTTCTCTCTGATCTCTTTTCACGACTTCTCTGTTTTCTCGTTTTTCTTCTGTTCTCTTTTCCCTTTTCTTTTGTTTTCTCTTTTTTTCTTCTATTCCCTTTTCTGTTTTCTCTTCTTTTCAATGCATTTCTCTTTTGTCTTTACTGTCTGTTCGCTCCTTTTCTCTTCTTTTCACTTTTCTCCTGTTTTCTCTTCTTTTCTCTTCTTTTCTGGGTTCTCCTATCTCCTTTCTCTTCTTTTCTATTCTGTGCTCTTCTTTTATCTTTTCTCTTCTTTTCTCTTCATTTCTCTTCTTTTCATTTCACTTATCACTTTTCCCTACATTGCTCTTTTCTTTTGTCTTCTTTTCGCTTTTCTCATCTTTTCTCTTTTTGCTTCTTTTCTCTCTTATCTCTTTTCACTACTTTTCTTTTTTCTCGTTTTTCTTCTACTCTCTTCTTTTCCCTTTTCTTTTGTTTTCTCTTTTTTTCGTCTTTTCCCTTTTCTCTTTTCTCTTCTTTCCCCTTGCTCTTCTTTTCTCTTCTTTTGTAATTTTTTCTTCTTTTCTCTTCTTTTCTCTTCTTTTCTCTTTTCTCTTGTTTTCACTTCTTTACCCCTTTCGTTTTTCTCTTTTCTCTTGTTTTCTCTTCTTTCTCTTTTCTCTTTTCTCTTCTTTTCTCTTGTTTTCTCTTCTTTTCTCTTTTATTTTCTGTTCTTTTCTCTTCTTTTCTCTTCATTTCTCTTCTTTACTCTTTTCTCTTCTTTTCTCTTCATTTCTCTTCTTTTCACTTTTCTCTTGTTTTCTCTTCTTTTCTATTTTTTTCATTTCTCTTGTTTTCTCTTCTTTTCTCTTTTCTCTTGGTTTCTCTTCTTTTCTCTTTTCTTTTCTGTTCTTTTCTCTTCATTTCTCTTCTTTACTCTTTTCTCTTCTTTTGTCTTCATTTCTCTTCTTTTCACTTTTCTCTTGTTTTCTCTTCTTTTCTATTGTTGTCATTTCTCTTTTTTCTCTTCTTTTCTCTTTTCTCTGTTCTCTTCTTTTCCCTTTCCTCTTCTTTTCTCTTCTTTTGTATTTCTTCTTCTTTTCTCTTCATTTCTCTTCTTTTCTCTTCTTTTCACTTTTCTCTTTTCTCTTCTTTTCCCTTTTTTCTTTTCATTTATCACTTTTCTCTTCTTTACTCATTTCTTTTCTCTTCTTTTCTCTTTTCTCTTCTTTTCTCTTTTCTCTTGTTTTCTCTCTTTTCTCTTTTCTCTTTTCGCTTCTTTTCTCTCTTATCTCTTTTCACTACTTTTCTCTTTTCTCCTTTGTCTTCTATTCTCTTTTTTTCTTTTCAATTATCTCTTTTCTCTTCATTTCTCTGCGTTTCTCTTTTGTCTTTACTGCCTGTTCGCTCCTTTTCTCTTCTTTTAATCTTCCCCTGTTTTCTCTTCTTTTCTCTTCTGTTCTCTTCTTTTCTCTTTGCTCTATTCTCTTCTTTTCTCTTTTCTGTTTTCTCTTATCTCCTTTACCTTCTTTTCTCTTCTTTTCTCTTTCTCTTTTCTCTTTTCTCTTCTATTTTCTTTTCTTTTCTCTTCTGTTCTCGTCTATTCTCTTTTCCTTTTGCTCTTCTTTTCTCTTTTCTCTTCTTTTGTCTTCTGTTCTCTTATTTTCACTTTTCTCCTTCATCTTCTTTTCTCTTCTATTCTCTTCTTTTCTCTTCTTTCACTTCTTTTCTTTTTTCTCTTCTTTTCTCTTTTCTCTTTTTCTTTTCTCTTTTCGCTTCTGTTCTCTTTACTCTTTTTATTTTATTCTCTTCTTATGTCTTTGCTATTATCTCTTTTCTCTTCTTTTCAATGCATTTCTCTTTCGTCTTTACTATCTGTTCGCTCCTTTTCTCTTCTTTTCACTTTTCTCCTGTTTTCTCTTCTTTTCTCTTCTTTTCTGGGTTCTCCCATCTCCTTTCCCTTCGTTTCTATTCTGTTCTCTTCTTTTCTCTTTTCTCTTCTTTTCTCTTCATTTCTCTTCTTTTCATTTCACTTATCACTTTTCTGTACTTTACTCTTTTCTTTTCTCTTCTTTTCTCTTTTCTCATCTTTTCTCTTTTTGCTTCTTTTCTCTCTTATCTCTTTTCACGACTTCTCTGTTTTCTCGTTTTTCTTCTGTTCTCTTTTCCCTTTTCTTTGTTTTCTCTTTTTTTCTTCTATTCCCTTTTCTGTTTTCTCTTCTTTTCAATGCATTTCTCTTTTGTCTTTACTGTCTGTTCGCTCCTTTTCTCTTCTTTTCACTTTTCTCCTGTTTTCTCTTCTTTTCTCTTCTTTTCTGGGTTCTCCTATCTCCTTTCTCTTCTTTTCTATTCTGTGCTCTTCTTTTATCTTTTCTCTTCTTTTCTCTTCATTTCTCTTCTTTTCATTTCACTTATCACTTTTCCCTACATTGCTCTTTTCTTTTGTCTTCTTTTCGCTTTTCTCATCTTTTCTCTTTTTGCTTCTTTTCTCTCTTATCTCTTTTCACTACTTTTCTTTTTTCTCGTTTTTCTTCTACTCTCTTCTTTTCCCTTTTCTTTTGTTTTCTCTTTTTTTCGTCTTTTCCCTTTTCTCTTTTCTCTTCTTTCCCCTTGCTCTTCTTTTCTCTTCTTTTGTATTTATTCTTCTTTTCTCTTCTTTTCTCTTCTTTTCTCTTTTCTCTTGTTTTCACTTCTTTACCCCTTTCGTTTTTCTCTTTTCTCTTGTTTTCTCTTCTTTCTCTTTTCTCTTTTCTCTTCTTTTCTCTTGTTTTCTCTTCTTTTCTCTTTTATTTTCTGTTCTTTTCGCTTCTTTTCTCTTCATTTCTCTTCTTTACTCTTTTCTCTTCTTTTCTCTTCATTTCTCTTCTTTTCACTTTTCTCTTGTTTTCTCTTCTTTTCTATTTTTTCATTTCTCTTGTTTTCTCTTCTTTTCTCTTTTCTCTTGTTTTCTCTTCTTTTCTCTTTTCTTTTCTGTTCTTTTCTCTTCATTTCTCTTCTTTACTCTTTTCTCTTCTTTTGTCTTCATTTCTCTTCTTTTCACTTTTCTCTTGTTTTCTCTTCTTTTCTATTGTTGTCATTTCTCTTTTTCTCTTCTTTTCTCTTTTCTCTGTTCTCTTCTTTTCCCTTTCCTCTTCTTTTCTCTTCTTTTGTATTTCTTCTTCTTTTCTCTTCATTTCTCTTCTTTTCTCTTCTTTTCACTTTTCTCTTTTCTCTTCTTTTCCCTTTTTTCTTTTCATTTATCACTTTTCTCTTCTTTACTCATTTCTTTTCTCTTCTTTTCTCTTTTCTCTTCTTTTCTCTTGTTTTCTCTCTTTTCTCTTTTCTCTTTTCGCTTCTTTTCTCTCTTATCTCTTTTCACTACTTTTCTCTTTTCTCCTTTGTCTTCTATTCTCTTTTTTTCCTTTTCTATTATCTCTTTTCTCTTCATTTCTCTGCGTTTCTCTTTTGTCTTTACTGCCTGTTCGCTCCTTTTCTCTTCTTTTAATCTTCCCCTGTTTTCTCTTCTTTTCTCTTCTGTTCTCTTCTTTTCTCTTTGCTCTATTCTCTTCTTTTCTCTTTTCTGTTTTCTCTTATCTCCTTTACCTTCTTTTCTCTTCTTTTCTCTTTCTCTTTTCTCTTTTCTCTTCTATTTTCTTTTCTTTTCTCTTCTGTTCTCGTCTATTCTCTTTTCCTTTTGCTCTTCTTTTCTCTTTTCTCTTCTTTTGTCTTCTGTTCTCTTATTTTCACTTTTCTCCTTCATCTTCTTTTCTCTTCTATTCTCTTCTTTTCTCTTCTTTCACTTCTTTTCTTTTTTCTCTTCTTTTCTCTTTTCTCTTTTTCTTTTCTCTTTTCGCTTCTGTTCTCTTTACTCTTTTTATTTTATTCTCTTCTTATGTCTTTGCTATTATCTCTTTTCTCGTCTTTTCAATGCATTTCTCTTTCGTCTTTACTGTCTGTTCGCTCCTTTTCTCTTCTTTTCACTTTTCTCCTGTTTTCTCTTCTTTTCTCTTCTTTTCATTTCACTTATCACTTTTCTGTACTTTACTCTTTTCTTTTCTCTTCTTTTCTCTTTTCTCATCTTTTCTCTTTTTGCTTCTTTTCTCTCTTATCTCTTTTCACGACTTCTCTCTTTTCTCGTTTTTCTTCTGTTCTCTTTTCCCTTTTCTTTGTTTTCTCTTTTTTTCTTCTATTCCCTTTTCTGTTTTCTCTTCTTTTCAATGCATTTCTCTTTTGTCTTTACTGTCTGTTCGCTCCTTTTCTCTTCTTTTCACTTTTCTCCTGTTTTCTCTTCTTTTCTCTTCTTTTCTGGGCTCTCCTATCTCCTTTCTCTTCTTTTCTATTCTGTGCTCTTCTTTTATCTTTTCTCTTCTTTTCTCTTCATTTCTCTTCTTTTCATTTCACTTATCACTTTTCCCTACATTGCTCTTTTCTTTTGTCTTCTTTTCGCTTTTCTCATCTTTTCTCTTTTTGCTTCTTTTCTCTCTTATCTCTTTTCACTACTTTTCTTTTTTCTCGTTTTTCTTCTACTCTCTTCTTTTCCCTTTTCTTTTGTTTTCTCTTTTTTTCGTCTTTTCCCTTTTCTCTTTTCTCTTCTTTCCCCTTGCTCTTCTTTTCTCTTCTTTTGTATTTATTCTTCTTTTCTCTTCTTTTC
This sequence comes from Chiloscyllium punctatum, assembly GCF_047496795.1. NCBI lineage: Eukaryota > Metazoa > Chordata > Chondrichthyes > Orectolobiformes > Hemiscylliidae > Chiloscyllium > Chiloscyllium punctatum. The sequence goes on along the minus strand of NC_092762.1, from coordinate 35,142,655 downwards.
GCTTTTCTCTTGTTTTCTCTTCTTTCTCTTTTCTCTTTTCTCTTCTTTTCTCTTGTTTTCTCTTCTTTTCTCTTTTATTTTCTGTTCTTTTCTCTTCTTTTCTCTTCATTTCTCTTCTTTACTCTTTTCTCTTCTTTTGTCTTCATTTCTCTTCTTTTCACTTTTCTCTTGTTTTCTCTTCTTTTCTATTGTTGTCATTTCTCTTTTTCTCTTCTTTTCTCTTTTCTCTGTTCTCTTCTTTTCCCTTTCCTCTTCTTTTCTCTTCTTTTGTATTTCTTCTTCTTTTCTCTTCATTTCTCTTCTTTTCTCTTCTTTTCACTTTTCTCTTTTCTCTTCTTTTCCCTTTTTTCTTTTCATTTATCACTTTTCTCTTCTTTACTCATTTCTTTTCTCTTCTTTTCTCTTTTCTCTTCTTTTCTCTTGTTTTCTCTCTTTTCTCTTTTCTCTTTTCGCTTCTTTTCTCTCTTATCTCTTTTCACTACTTTTCTCTTTTCTCCTTTGTCTTCTATTCTCTTTTTTTCCTTTTCTATTATCTCTTTTCTCTTCATTTCTCTGCGTTTCTCTTTTGTCTTTACTGCCTGTTCGCTCCTTTTCTCTTCTTTTAATCTTCCCCTGTTTTCTCTTCTTTTCTCTTCTGTTCTCTTCTTTTCTCTTTGCTCTATTCTCTTCTTTTCTCTTTTCTGTTTTCTCTTATCTCCTTTACCTTCTTTTCTCTTCTTTTCTCTTTCTCTTTTCTCTTTTCTCTTCTATTTTCTTTTCTTTTCTCTTCTGTTCTCGTCTATTCTCTTTTCCTTTTGCTCTTCTTTTCTCTTTTCTCTTCTTTTGTCTTCTGTTCTCTTATTTTCACTTTTCTCCTTCATCTTCTTTTCTCTTCTATTCTCTTCTTTTCTCTTCTTTCACTTCTTTTCTTTTTTCTCTTCTTTTCTCTTTTCTCTTTTTCTTTTCTCTTTTCGCTTCTGTTCTCTTTACTCTTTTTATTTTATTCTCTTCTTATGTCTTTGCTATTATCTCTTTTCTCTTCTTTTCAATGCATTTCTCTTTCGTCTTTACTGTCTGTTCGCTCCTTTTCTCTTCTTTTCACTTTTCTCCTGTTTTCTCTTCTTTTCTCTTCTTTTCTGGGTTCTCCCATCTCCTTTCCCTTCGTTTCTATTCTGTTCTCTTCTTTTCTCTTTTCTCTTCTTTTCTCTTCATTTCTCTTCTTTTCATTTCACTTATCACTTTTCTGTACTTTACTCTTTTCTTTTCTCTTCTTTTCTCTTTTCTCATCTTTTCTCTTTTTGCTTCTTTTCTCTCTGATCTCTTTTCACGACTTCTCTGTTTTCTCGTTTTTCTTCTGTTCTCTTTTCCCTTTTCTTTTGTTTTCTCTTTTTTTCTTCTATTCCCTTTTCTGTTTTCTCTTCTTTTCAATGCATTTCTCTTTTGTCTTTACTGTCTGTTCGCTCCTTTTCTCTTCTTTTCACTTTTCTCCTGTTTTCTCTTCTTTTCTCTTCTTTTCTGGGTTCTCCTATCTCCTTTCTCTTCTTTTCTATTCTGTGCTCTTCTTTTATCTTTTCTCTTCTTTTCTCTTCATTTCTCTTCTTTTCATTTCACTTATCACTTTTCCCTACATTGCTCTTTTCTTTTGTCTTCTTTTCGCTTTTCTCATCTTTTCTCTTTTTGCTTCTTTTCTCTCTTATCTCTTTTCACTACTTTTCTTTTTTCTCGTTTTTCTTCTACTCTCTTCTTTTCCCTTTTCTTTTGTTTTCTCTTTTTTTCGTCTTTTCCCTTTTCTCTTTTCTCTTCTTTCCCCTTGCTCTTCTTTTCTCTTCTTTTGTAATTTTTTCTTCTTTTCTCTTCTTTTCTCTTCTTTTCTCTTTTCTCTTGTTTTCACTTCTTTACCCCTTTCGTTTTTCTCTTTTCTCTTGTTTTCTCTTCTTTCTCTTTTCTCTTTTCTCTTCTTTTCTCTTGTTTTCTCTTCTTTTCTCTTTTATTTTCTGTTCTTTTCTCTTCTTTTCTCTTCATTTCTCTTCTTTACTCTTTTCTCTTCTTTTCTCTTCATTTCTCTTCTTTTCACTTTTCTCTTGTTTTCTCTTCTTTTCTATTTTTTTCATTTCTCTTGTTTTCTCTTCTTTTCTCTTTTCTCTTGGTTTCTCTTCTTTTCTCTTTTCTTTTCTGTTCTTTTCTCTTCATTTCTCTTCTTTACTCTTTTCTCTTCTTTTGTCTTCATTTCTCTTCTTTTCACTTTTCTCTTGTTTTCTCTTCTTTTCTATTGTTGTCATTTCTCTTTTTTCTCTTCTTTTCTCTTTTCTCTGTTCTCTTCTTTTCCCTTTCCTCTTCTTTTCTCTTCTTTTGTATTTCTTCTTCTTTTCTCTTCATTTCTCTTCTTTTCTCTTCTTTTCACTTTTCTCTTTTCTCTTCTTTTCCCTTTTTTCTTTTCATTTATCACTTTTCTCTTCTTTACTCATTTCTTTTCTCTTCTTTTCTCTTTTCTCTTCTTTTCTCTTTTCTCTTGTTTTCTCTCTTTTCTCTTTTCTCTTTTCGCTTCTTTTCTCTCTTATCTCTTTTCACTACTTTTCTCTTTTCTCCTTTGTCTTCTATTCTCTTTTTTTCTTTTCAATTATCTCTTTTCTCTTCATTTCTCTGCGTTTCTCTTTTGTCTTTACTGCCTGTTCGCTCCTTTTCTCTTCTTTTAATCTTCCCCTGTTTTCTCTTCTTTTCTCTTCTGTTCTCTTCTTTTCTCTTTGCTCTATTCTCTTCTTTTCTCTTTTCTGTTTTCTCTTATCTCCTTTACCTTCTTTTCTCTTCTTTTCTCTTTCTCTTTTCTCTTTTCTCTTCTATTTTCTTTTCTTTTCTCTTCTGTTCTCGTCTATTCTCTTTTCCTTTTGCTCTTCTTTTCTCTTTTCTCTTCTTTTGTCTTCTGTTCTCTTATTTTCACTTTTCTCCTTCATCTTCTTTTCTCTTCTATTCTCTTCTTTTCTCTTCTTTCACTTCTTTTCTTTTTTCTCTTCTTTTCTCTTTTCTCTTTTTCTTTTCTCTTTTCGCTTCTGTTCTCTTTACTCTTTTTATTTTATTCTCTTCTTATGTCTTTGCTATTATCTCTTTTCTCTTCTTTTCAATGCATTTCTCTTTCGTCTTTACTATCTGTTCGCTCCTTTTCTCTTCTTTTCACTTTTCTCCTGTTTTCTCTTCTTTTCTCTTCTTTTCTGGGTTCTCCCATCTCCTTTCCCTTCGTTTCTATTCTGTTCTCTTCTTTTCTCTTTTCTCTTCTTTTCTCTTCATTTCTCTTCTTTTCATTTCACTTATCACTTTTCTGTACTTTACTCTTTTCTTTTCTCTTCTTTTCTCTTTTCTCATCTTTTCTCTTTTTGCTTCTTTTCTCTCTTATCTCTTTTCACGACTTCTCTGTTTTCTCGTTTTTCTTCTGTTCTCTTTTCCCTTTTCTTTGTTTTCTCTTTTTTTCTTCTATTCCCTTTTCTGTTTTCTCTTCTTTTCAATGCATTTCTCTTTTGTCTTTACTGTCTGTTCGCTCCTTTTCTCTTCTTTTCACTTTTCTCCTGTTTTCTCTTCTTTTCTCTTCTTTTCTGGGTTCTCCTATCTCCTTTCTCTTCTTTTCTATTCTGTGCTCTTCTTTTATCTTTTCTCTTCTTTTCTCTTCATTTCTCTTCTTTTCATTTCACTTATCACTTTTCCCTACATTGCTCTTTTCTTTTGTCTTCTTTTCGCTTTTCTCATCTTTTCTCTTTTTGCTTCTTTTCTCTCTTATCTCTTTTCACTACTTTTCTTTTTTCTCGTTTTTCTTCTACTCTCTTCTTTTCCCTTTTCTTTTGTTTTCTCTTTTTTTCGTCTTTTCCCTTTTCTCTTTTCTCTTCTTTCCCCTTGCTCTTCTTTTCTCTTCTTTTGTATTTATTCTTCTTTTCTCTTCTTTTCTCTTCTTTTCTCTTTTCTCTTGTTTTCACTTCTTTACCCCTTTCGTTTTTCTCTTTTCTCTTGTTTTCTCTTCTTTCTCTTTTCTCTTTTCTCTTCTTTTCTCTTGTTTTCTCTTCTTTTCTCTTTTATTTTCTGTTCTTTTCGCTTCTTTTCTCTTCATTTCTCTTCTTTACTCTTTTCTCTTCTTTTCTCTTCATTTCTCTTCTTTTCACTTTTCTCTTGTTTTCTCTTCTTTTCTATTTTTTCATTTCTCTTGTTTTCTCTTCTTTTCTCTTTTCTCTTGTTTTCTCTTCTTTTCTCTTTTCTTTTCTGTTCTTTTCTCTTCATTTCTCTTCTTTACTCTTTTCTCTTCTTTTGTCTTCATTTCTCTTCTTTTCACTTTTCTCTTGTTTTCTCTTCTTTTCTATTGTTGTCATTTCTCTTTTTCTCTTCTTTTCTCTTTTCTCTGTTCTCTTCTTTTCCCTTTCCTCTTCTTTTCTCTTCTTTTGTATTTCTTCTTCTTTTCTCTTCATTTCTCTTCTTTTCTCTTCTTTTCACTTTTCTCTTTTCTCTTCTTTTCCCTTTTTTCTTTTCATTTATCACTTTTCTCTTCTTTACTCATTTCTTTTCTCTTCTTTTCTCTTTTCTCTTCTTTTCTCTTGTTTTCTCTCTTTTCTCTTTTCTCTTTTCGCTTCTTTTCTCTCTTATCTCTTTTCACTACTTTTCTCTTTTCTCCTTTGTCTTCTATTCTCTTTTTTTCCTTTTCTATTATCTCTTTTCTCTTCATTTCTCTGCGTTTCTCTTTTGTCTTTACTGCCTGTTCGCTCCTTTTCTCTTCTTTTAATCTTCCCCTGTTTTCTCTTCTTTTCTCTTCTGTTCTCTTCTTTTCTCTTTGCTCTATTCTCTTCTTTTCTCTTTTCTGTTTTCTCTTATCTCCTTTACCTTCTTTTCTCTTCTTTTCTCTTTCTCTTTTCTCTTTTCTCTTCTATTTTCTTTTCTTTTCTCTTCTGTTCTCGTCTATTCTCTTTTCCTTTTGCTCTTCTTTTCTCTTTTCTCTTCTTTTGTCTTCTGTTCTCTTATTTTCACTTTTCTCCTTCATCTTCTTTTCTCTTCTATTCTCTTCTTTTCTCTTCTTTCACTTCTTTTCTTTTTTCTCTTCTTTTCTCTTTTCTCTTTTTCTTTTCTCTTTTCGCTTCTGTTCTCTTTACTCTTTTTATTTTATTCTCTTCTTATGTCTTTGCTATTATCTCTTTTCTCTTCTTTTCAATGCATTTCTCTTTCGTCTTTACTATCTGTTCGCTCCTTTTCTCTTCTTTTCACTTTTCTCCTGTTTTCTCTTCTTTTCTCTCCTTTTCTGGGTTCTCCCATCTCCTTTCCCTTCGTTTCTATTCTGTTCTCTTCTTTTCTCTTTTCTCTTCTTTTCTCTTCATTTCTCTTCTTTTCATTTCACTTATCACTTTTCTGTACTTTACTCTTTTCTTTTCTCTTCTTTTCTCTTTTCTCATCTTTTCTCTTTTTGCTTCTTTTCTCTCTTATCTCTTTTCACGACTTCTCTGTTTTCTCGTTTTTCTTCTGTTCTCTTTTCCCTTTTCTTTTGTTTTCTCTTTTTTTCTTCTATTCCCTTTTCTGTTTTCTCTTCTTTTCAATGTATTTCTCTTTTGTCTTTACTGTCTGTTCGCTCCTTTTCTCTTCTTTTCACTTTTCTCCTGTTTTCTCTTCTTTTCTCTTCTTTTCTGGGTTCTCCTATCTCCTTTCTCTTCTTTTCTATTCTGTGCTCTTCTTTTATCTTTTCTCTTCTTTTCTCTTCATTTCTCTTCTTTTCATTTCACTTATCACTTTTCCCTACATTGCTCTTTTCTTTTGTCTTCTTTTCGCTTTTCTCATCTTTTCTCTTTTTGCTTCTTTTCTCTCTTATCTCTTTTCACTACTTTTCTTTTTTCTCGTTTTTCTTCTACTCTCTTCTTTTCCCTTTTCTTTTGTTTTCTCTTTTTTTCGTCTTTTCCCTTTTCTCTTTTCTCTTCTTTCCCCTTGCTCTTCTTTTCTCTTCTTTTGTATTTATTCTTCTTTTCTCTTCTTTTCTCTTCTTTTCTCTTTTCTCTTGTTTTCACTTCTTTACCCCTTTCGTTTTTCTCTTTTCTCTTGTTTTCTCTTCTTTCTCTTTTCTCTTTTCTCTTCTTTTCTCTTGTTTTCTCTTCTTTTCTCTTTTATTTTCTGTTCTTTTCTCTTCTTTTCTCTTCATTTCTCTTCTTTACTCTTTTCTCTTCTTTTCTCTTCATTTCTCTTCTTTTCACTTTTCTCTTGTTTTCTCTTCTTTTCTATTTTTTTCATTTCTCTTGTTTTCTCTTCTTTTCTCTTTTCTCTTGGTTTCTCTTCTTTTCTCTTTTCTTTTCTGTTCTTTTCTCTTCATTTCTCTTCTTTACTCTTTTCTCTTCTTTTGTCTTCATTTCTCTTCTTTTCACTTTTCTCTTGTTTTCTCTTCTTTTCTATTGTTGTCATTTCTCTTTTTTCTCTTCTTTTCTCTTTTCTCTGTTCTCTTCTTTTCCCTTTCCTCTTCTTTTCTCTTCTTTTGTATTTCTTCTTCTTTTCTCTTCATTTCTCTTCTTTTCTCTTCTTTTCACTTTTCTCTTTTCTCTTCTTTTCCCTTTTTTCTTTTCATTTATCACTTTTCTCTTCTTTACTCATTTCTTTTCTCTTCTTTTCTCTTTTCTCTTCTTTTCTCTTTTCTCTTGTTTTCTCTCTTTTCTCTTTTCTCTTTTCGCTTCTTTTCTCTCTTATCTCTTTTCACTACTTTTCTCTTTTCTCCTTTGTCTTCTATTCTCTTTTTTTCCTTTTCTATTATCTCTTTTCTCTTCATTTCTCTGCGTTTCTCTTTTGTCTTTACTGCCTGTTCGCTCCTTTTCTCTTCTTTTAATCTTCCCCTGTTTTCTCTTCTTTTCTCTTCTGTTCTCTTCTTTTCTCTTTGCTCTATTCTCTTCTTTTCTCTTTTCTGTTTTCTCTTATCTCCTTTACCTTCTTTTCTCTTCTTTTCTCTTTCTCTTTTCTCTTTTCTCTTCTATTTTCTTTTCTTTTCTCTTCTGTTCTCGTCTATTCTCTTTTCCTTTTGCTCTTCTTTTCTCTTTTCTCTTCTTTTGTCTTCTGTTCTCTTATTTTCACTTTTCTCCTTCATCTTCTTTTCTCTTCTATTCTCTTCTTTTCTCTTCTTTCACTTCTTTTCTTTTTTCTCTTCTTTTCTCTTTTCTCTTTTTCTTTTCTCTTTTCGCTTCTGTTCTCTTTACTCTTTTTATTTTATTCTCTTCTTATGTCTTTGCTATTATCTCTTTTCTCGTCTTTTCAATGCATTTCTCTTTCGTCTTTACTGTCTGTTCGCTCCTTTTCTCTTCTTTTCACTTTTCTCCTGTTTTCTCTTCTTTTCTCTTCTTTTCTGGGTTCTCCCATCTCCTTTCCCTTCGTTTCTATTCTGTTCTCTTCTTTTCTCTTTTCTCTTCTTTTCTCTTCATTTCTCTTCTTTTCATTTCACTTATCACTTTTCTGTACTTTACTCTTTTCTTTTCTCTTCTTTTCTCTTTTCTCATCTTTTCTCTTTTTGCTTCTTTTCTCTCTTATCTCTTTTCACGACTTCTCTGTTTTCTCGTTTTTCTTCTGTTCTCTTTTCCCTTTTCTTTGTTTTCTCTTTTTTTCTTCTATTCCCTTTTCTGTTTTCTCTTCTTTTCAATGCATTTCTCTTTTGTCTTTACTGTCTGTTCGCTCCTTTTCTCTTCTTTTCACTTTTCTCCTGTTTTCTCTTCTTTTCTCTTCTTTTCTGGGCTCTCCTATCTCCTTTCTCTTCTTTTCTATTCTGTGCTCTTCTTTTATCTTTTCTCTTCTTTTCTCTTCATTTCTCTTCTTTTCATTTCACTTATCACTTTTCCCTACATTGCTCTTTTCTTTTGTCTTCTTTTCGCTTTTCTCATCTTTTCTCTTTTTGCTTCTTTTCTCTCTTATCTCTTTTCACTACTTTTCTTTTTTCTCGTTTTTCTTCTACTCTCTTCTTTTCCCTTTTCTTTTGTTTTCTCTTTTTTTCGTCTTTTCCCTTTTCTCTTTTCTCTTCTTTCCCCTTGCTCTTCTTTTCTCTTCTTTTGTATTTATTCTTCTTTTCTCTTCTTTTCGCTTTTCTCTTGTTTTCTCTTCTTTCTCTTTTCTCTTTTCTCTTCTTTTCTCTTGTTTTCTCTTCTTTTCTCTTTTATTTTCTGTTCTTTTCTCTTCTTTTCTCTTCATTTCTCTTCTTTACTCTTTTCTCTTCTTTTCTCTTCATTTCTCTTCTTTTCACTTTTCTCTTGTTTTCTCTTCTTTTCTATTTTTTTCATTTCTCTTGTTTTCTCTTCTTTTCTCTTTTCTCTTGTTTTCTCTTCTTTTCTCTTTTCTTTTCTGTTCTTTTCTCTTCATTTCTCCTCTTTACTCTTTTCTCTTCTTTTGTCTTCATTTCTCTTCTTTTCACTTTTCTCTTGTTTTCTCTTCTTTTCTATTGTTGTCATTTCTCTTTTTCTCTTCTTTTCTCTTTTCTCTGTTCTCTTCTTTTCCCTTTCCTCTTCTTTTCTCTTCTTTTGTATTTCTTCTTCTTTTCTCTTCATTTCTCTTCTTTTCTCTTCTTTTCACTTTTCTCTTTTCTCTTCTTTTCCCTTTTTTCTTTTCATTTATCACTTTTCTCTTCTTTACTCATTTCTTTTCTCTTCTTTTCTCTTTTCTCTTCTTTTCTCTTGTTTTCTCTCTTTTCTCTTTTCTCTTTTCGCTTCTTTTCTCTCTTATCTCTTTTCACTACTTTTCTCTTTTCTCCTTTGTCTTCTATTCTCTTTTTTTCCTTTTCTATTATCTCTTTTCTCTTCATTTCTCTGCGTTTCTCTTTTGTCTTTACTGCCTGTTCGCTCCTTTTCTCTTCTTTTAATCTTCCCCTGTTTTCTCTTCTTTTCTCTTCTGTTCTCTTCTTTTCTCTTTGCTCTATTCTCTTCTTTTCTCTTTTCTGTTTTCTCTTATCTCCTTTACCTTCTTTTCTCTTCTTTTCTCTTTCTCTTTTCTCTTTTCTCTTCTATTTTCTTTTCTTTTCTCTTCTGTTCTCGTCTATTCTCTTTTCCTTTTGCTCTTCTTTTCTCTTTTCTCTTCTTTTGTCTTCTGTTCTCTTATTTTCACTTTTCTCCTTCATCTTCTTTTCTCTTCTATTCTCTTCTTTTCTCTTCTTTCACTTCTTTTCTTTTTTCTCTTCTTTTCTCTTTTCTCTTTTTCTTTTCTCTTTTCGCTTCTGTTCTCTTTACTCTTTTTATTTTATTCTCTTCTTATGTCTTTGCTATTATCTCTTTTCTCTTCTTTTCAATGCATTTCTCTTTCGTCTTTACTGTCTGTTCGCTCCTTTTCTCTTCTTTTCACTTTTCTCCTGTTTTCTCTTCTTTTCTCTTCTTTTCTGGGTTCTCCCATCTCCTTTCCCTTCGTTTCTATTCTGTTCTCTTCTTTTCTCTTTTCTCTTCTTTTCTCTTCATTTCTCTTCTTTTCATTTCACTTATCACTTTTCTGTACTTTACTCTTTTCTTTTCTCTTCTTTTCTCTTTTCTCATCTTTTCTCTTTTTGCTTCTTTTCTCTCTTATCTCTTTTCACGACTTCTCTGTTTTCTCGTTTTTCTTCTGTTCTCTTTTCCCTTTTCTTTTGTTTTCTCTTTTTTTCTTCTATTCCCTTTTCTGTTTTCTCTTCTTTTCAATGCATTTCTCTTTTGTCTTTACTGTCTGTTCGCTCCTTTTCTCTTCTTTTCACTTTTCTCCTGTTTTCTCTTCTTTTCTCTTCTTTTCTGGGTTCTCCTATCTCCTTTCTCTTCTTTTCTATTCTGTGCTCTTCTTTTATCTTTTCTCTTCTTTTCTCTTCATTTCTCTTCTTTTCATTTCACTTATCACTTTTCCCTACATTGCTCTTTTCTTTTGTCTTCTTTTCGCTTTTCTCATCTTTTCTCTTTTTGCTTCTTTTCTCTCTTATCTCTTTTCACTACTTTTCTTTTTTCTCGTTTTTCTTCTACTCTCTTCTTTTCCCTTTTCTTTTGTTTTCTCTTTTTTTCGTCTTTTCCCTTTTCTCTTTTCTCTTCTTTCCCCTTGCTCTTCTTTTCTCTTCTTTTGTAATTTTTCTTCTTTTCTCTTCTTTTCTCTTCTTTTCTCTTTTCTCTTGTTTTCACTTCTTTACCCCTTTCGTTTTTCTCTTTTCTCTTGTTTTCTCTTCTTTCTCTTTTCTATTTTCTCTTCTTTTCTCTTGTTTTCTCTTCTTTTCTCTTTTATTTTCTGTTCTTTTCTCTTCTTTTCTCTTCATTTCTCTTCTTTACTCTTTTCTCTTCTTTTCTCTTCATTTCTCTTCTTTTCACTTTTCTCTTGTTTTCTCTTCTTTTCTATTTTTTTCATTTCTCTTGTTTTCTCTTCTTTTCTCTTTTCTCTTGTTTTCTCTTCTTTTCTCTTTTCTTTTCTGTTCTTTTCTCTTCATTTCTCTTCTTTACTCTTTTCTCTTCTTTTGTCTTCATTTCTCTTCTTTTCACTTTTCTCTTGTTTTCTCTTCTTTTCTATTGTTGTCATTTCTCTTTTTTCTCTTCTTTTCTCTTTTCTCTGTTCTCTTCTTTTCCCTTTCCTCTTCTTTTCTCTTCTTTTGTATTTCTTCTTCTTTTCTCTTCATTTCTCTTCTTTTCTCTTCTTTTCACTTTTCTCTTTTCTCTTCTTTTCCCTTTTTTCTTTTCATTTATCACTTTTCTCTTCTTTACTCATTTCTTTTCTCTTCTTTTCTCTTTTCTCTTCTTTTCTCTTTTCTCTTGTTTTCTCTCTTTTCTCTTTTCTCTTTTCGCTTCTTTTCTCTCTTATCTCTTTTCACTACTTTTCTCTTTTCTCCTTTGTCTTCTATTCTCTTTTTTTCCTTTTCTATTATCTCTTTTCTCTTCATTTCTCTGCGTTTCTCTTTTGTCTTTACTGCCTGTTCGCTCCTTTTCTCTTCTTTTAATCTTCCCCTGTTTTCTCTTCTTTTCTCTTCTGTTCTCTTCTTTTCTCTTTGCTCTATTCTCTTCTTTTCTCTTTTCTGTTTTCTCTTATCTCCTTTACCTTCTTTTCTCTTCTTTTCTCTTTCTCTTTTCTCTTTTCTCTTCTATTTTCTTTTCTTTTCTCTTCTGTTCTCGTCTATTCTCTTTTCCTTTTGCTCTTCTTTTCTCTTTTCTCTTCTTTTGTCTTCTGTTCTCTTATTTTCACTTTTCTCCTTCATCTTCTTTTCTCTTCTATTCTCTTCTTTTCTCTTCTTTCACTTCTTTTCTTTTTTCTCTTCTTTTCTCTTTTCTCTTTTTCTTTTCTCTTTTCGCTTCTGTTCTCTTTACTCTTTTTATTTTATTCTCTTCTTATGTCTTTGCTATTATCTCTTTTCTCTTCTTTTCAATGCATTTCTCTTTCGTCTTTACTGTCTGTTCGCTCCTTTTCTCTTCTTTTCACTTTTCTCCTGTTTTCTCTTCTTTTCTCTTCTTTTCTGGGTTCTCCCATCTCCTTTCCCTTCGTTTCTATTCTGTTCTCTTCTTTTCTCTTTTCTCTTCTTTTCTCTTCATTTCTCTTCTTTTCATTTCACTTATCACTTTTCTGTACTTTACTCTTTTCTTTTCTCTTCTTTTCTCTTTTCTCATCTTTTCTCTTTTTGCTTCTTTTCTCTCTTATCTCTTTTCACGACTTCTCTGTTTTCTCGTTTTTCTTCTGTTCTCTTTTCCCTTTTCTTTTGTTTTCTCTTTTTTTCTTCTATTCCCTTTTCTGTTTTCTCTTCTTTTCAATGCATTTCTCTTTTGTCTTTACTGTCTGTTCGCTCCTTTTCTCTTCTTTTCACTTTTCTCCTGTTTTCTCTTCTTTTCTCTTCTTTTCTGGGTTCTCCTATCTCCTTTCTCTTCTTTTCTATTCTGTGCTCTTCATTTATCTTTTCTCTTCTTTTCTCTTCATTTCTCTTCTTTTCATTTCACTTATCACTTTTCCCTACATTGCTCTTTTCTTTTGTCTTCTTTTCGCTTTTCTCATCTTTTCTCTTTTTGCTTCTTTTCTCTCTTATCTCTTTTCACTACTTTTCTTTTTTCTCGTTTTTCTTCTACTCTCTTCTTTTCCCTTTTCTTTTGTTTTCTCTTTTTTTCGTCTTTTCCCTTTTCTCTTTTCTCTTCTTTCCCCTTGCTCTTCTTTTCTCTTCTTTTGTAATTTTTCTTCTTTTCTCTTCTTTTCTCTTCTTTTCTCTTTTCTCTTGTTTTCACTTCTTTACCCCTTTCGTTTTTCTCTTTTCTCTTGTTTTCTCTTCTTTCTCTTTTCTATTTTCTCTTCTTTTCTCTTGTTTTCTCTTCTTTTCTCTTTTATTTTCTGTTCTTTTCTCTTCTTTTCTCTTCATTTCTCTTCTTTACTCTTTTCTCTTCTTTTCTCTTCATTTCTCTTCTTTTCACTTTTCTCTTGTTTTCTCTTCTTTTCTATTTTTTTCATTTCTCTTGTTTTCTCTTCTTTTCTCTTTTCTCTTGTTTTCTCTTCTTTTCTCTTTTCTTTTCTGTTCTTTTCTCTTCATTTCTCTTCTTTACTCTTTTCTCTTCTTTTGTCTTCATTTCTCTTCTTTTCACTTTTCTCTTGTTTTCTCTTCTTTTCTATTGTTGTCATTTCTCTTTTTTCTCTTCTTTTCTCTTTTCTCTGTTCTCTTCTTTTCCCTTTCCTCTTCTTTTCTCTTCTTTTGTATTTCTTCTTCTTTTCTCTTCATTTCTCTTCTTTTCTCTTCTTTTCACTTTTCTCTTTTCTCTTCTTTTCCCTTTTTTCTTTTCATTTATCACTTTTCTCTTCTTTACTCATTTCTTTTCTCTTCTTTTCTCTTTTCTCTTCTTTTCTCTTTTCTCTTGTTTTCTCTCTTTTCTCTTTTCTCTTTTCGCTTCTTTTCTCTCTTATCTCTTTTCACTACTTTTCTCTTTTCTCCTTTGTCTTCTATTCTCTTTTTTTCCTTTTCTATTATCTCTTTTCTCTTCATTTCTCTGCGTTTCTCTTTTGTCTTTACTGCCTGTTCGCTCCTTTTCTCTTCTTTTAATCTTCCCCTGTTTTCTCTTCTTTTCTCTTCTGTTCTCTTCTTTTCTCTTTGCTCTATTCTCTTCTTTTCTCTTTTCTGTTTTCTCTTATCTCCTTTACCTTCTTTTCTCTTCTTTTCTCTTTCTCTTTTCTCTTCTATTTCCTTTTCTTTTCTCTTCTGTTCTCGTCTATTCTCTTTTCCTTTTGCTCTTCTTTTCTCTTTTCTCTTCTTTTGTCTTCTGTTCTCTTATTTTCACTTTTCTCCTTCATCTTCTTTTCTCTTCTATTCTCTTCTTTTCTCTTCTTTCACTTCTTTTCTTTTTACTCTTCTTTTCTCTTTTCTCTTTTTCTTTTCTCTTTTCGCTTCTGTTCTCTTTACTCTTTTTATTTTATTCTCTTCTTATGTCTTTGCTATTATCTCTTTTCTCTTCTTTTCAATGCATTTCTCTTTCGTCTTTACTATCTGTTCGCTCCTTTTCTCTTCTTTTCACTTTTCTCCTGTTTTCTCTTCTTTTCTCTTCTTTTCTGGGTTCTCCCATCTCCTTTCCCTTCGTTTCTATTCTGTTCTCTTCTTTTCTCTTTTCTCTTCTTTTCTCTTCATTTCTCTTCTTTTCATTTCACTTATCACTTTTCTGTACTTTACTCTTTTCTTTTCTCTTCTTTTCTCTTTTCTCATCTTTTCTCTTTTTGCTTCTTTTCTCTCTTATCTCTTTTCACGACTTCTCTGTTTTCTCGTTTTTCTTCTGTTCTCTTTTCCCTTTTCTTTGTTTTCTCTTTTTTTCTTCTATTCCCTCTTCTGTTTTCTCTTCTTTTCAATGCATTTCTCTTTTGTCTTTACTGTCTGTTCGCTCCTTTTCTCTTCTTTTCACTTTTCTCCTGTTTTCTCTTCTTTTCTCTTCTTTTCTGGGTTCTCCTATCTCCTTTCTCTTCTTTTCTATTCTGTGCTCTTCTTTTATCTTTTCTCTTCTTTTCTCTTCATTTATCTTCTTTTCATTTCACTTATCACTTTTCCCTACATTGCTCTTTTCTTTTGTCTTCTTTTCGCTTTTCTCATCTTTTCTCTTTTTGCTTCTTTTCTCTCTTATCTCTTTTCACTACTTTTCTTTTTTCTCGTTTTTCTTCTACTCTCTTCTTTTCCCTTTTCTTTTGTTTTCTCTTTTTTTCGTCTTTTCCCTTTTCTCTTTTCTCTTCTTTCCCCTTGCTCTTCTTTTCTCTTCTTTTGTATTTATTCTTCTTTTCTCTTCTTTTCTCTTCTTTTCTCTTTTCTCTTGTTTTCACTTCTTTACCCCTTTCGTTTTTCTCTTTTCTCTTGTTTTCTCTTCTTTCTCTTTTCTCTTTTCTCTTCTTTTCTCTTGTTTTCTCTTCTTTTCTCTTTTATTTTCTGTTCTTTTCTCTTCTTTTCTCTTCATTTCTCTTCTTTACTCTTTTCTCTTCTTTTCTCTTCATTTCTCTTCTTTTCACTTTTCTCTTGTTTTCTCTTCTTTTCTATTTTTTTCATTTCTCTTGTTTTCTCTTCTTTTCTCTTTTCTCTTGGTTTCTCTTCTTTTCTCTTTTCTTTTCTGTTCTTTTCTCTTCATTTCTCTTCTTTACTCTTTTCTCTTCTTTTGTCTTCATTTCTCTTCTTTTCACTTTTCTCTTGTTTTCTCTTCTTTTCTATTGTTGTCATTTCTCTTTTTTCTCTTCTTTTCTCTTTTCTCTGTTCTCTTCTTTTCCCTTTCCTCTTCTTTTCTCTTCTTTTGTATTTCTTCTTCTTTTCTCTTCATTTCTCTTCTTTTCTCTTCTTTTCACTTTTCTCTTTTCTCTTCTTTTCCCTTTTTTCTTTTCATTTATCACTTTTCTCTTCTTTACTCATTTCTTTTCTCTTCTTTTCTCTTTTCTCTTGTTTTCTCTCTTTTCTCTTTTCTCTTTTCGCTTCTTTTCTCTCTTATCTCTTTTCACTACTTTTCTCTTTTCTCCTTTGTCTTCTATTCTCTTTTTTTCCTTTTCTATTATCTCTTTTCTCTTCATTTCTCTGCGTTTCTCTTTTGTCTTTACTGCCTGTTCGCTCCTTTTCTCTTCTTTTAATCTTCCCCTGTTTTCTCTTCTTTTCTCTTCTGTTCTCTTGTTTTCTCTTTGCTCTATTCTCTTCTTTTCTCTTTTCTGTTTTCTCTTATCTCCTTTACCTTCTTTTCTCTTCTTTTCTCTTTCTCTTTTCTCTTCTATTTCCTTTTCTTTTCTCTTCTGTTCTCGTCTATTCTCTTTTCCTTTTGCTCTTCTTTTCTCTTTTCTCTTCTTTTGTCTTCTGTTCTCTTATTTTCACTTTTCTCCTTCATCTTCTTTTCTCTTCTATTCTCTTCTTTTCTCTTCTTTCACTTCTTTTCTTTTTTCTCTTCTTTTCTCTTTTCTCTTTTTCTTTTCTCTTTTCGCTTCTGTTCTCTTTACTCTTTTTATTTTATTCTCTTCTTATGTCTTTGCTATTATCTCTTTTCTCTTCTTTTCAATGCATTTCTCTTTCGTCTTTACAATTGTTCGCTCCTTTTCTCTTCTTTTCACTTTTCTCCTGTTTTCTCTTCTTTTCTCTTCTTTTCTGGGTTCTCCCATCTCCTTTCCCTTCGTTTCTATTCTGTTCTCTTCTTTTCTCTTTTCTCTTCTTTTCTCTTCATTTCTCTTCTTTTCATTTCACTTATCACTTTTCTGTACTTTACTCTTTTCTTTTCTCTTCTTTTCTCTTTTCTCATCTTTTCTCTTTTTGCTTCTTTTCTCTCTTATCTCTTTTCACGACTTCTCTGTTTTCTCGTTTTTCTTCTGTTCTCTTTTCCCTTTTCTTTGTTTTCTCTTTTTTTCTTCTATTCCCTCTTCTGTTTTCTCTTCTTTTCAATGCATTTCTCTTTTGTCTTTACTGTCTGTTCGCTCCTTTTCTCTTCTTTTCACTTTTCTCCTGTTTTCTCTTCTTTTCTCTTCTTATCTGGGTTCTCCTATCTCCTTTCTCTTCTTTTCTATTCTGTGCTCTTCTTTTATCTTTTCTCTTCTTTTCTCTTCATTTATCTTCTTTTCATTTCACTTATCACTTTTCCCTACATTGCTCTTTTCTTTTGTCTTCTTTTCGCTTTTCTCATCTTTTCTCTTTTTGCTTCTTTTCTCTCTTATCTCTTTTCACTACTTTTCTTTTTTCTCGTTTTTCTTCTACTCTCTTCTTTTCCCTTTTCTTTTGTTTTCTCTTTTTTTCGTCTTTTCCCTTTTCTCTTTTCTCTTCTTTCCCCTTGCTCTTCTTTTCTCTTCTTTTGTAATTTTTTCTTCTTTTCTCTTCTTTTCTCTTCTTTTCTCTTTTCTCTTGTTTTCACTTCTTTACCCCTTTCGTTTTTCTCTTTTCTCTTGTTTTCTCTTCTTTCTCTTTTCTCTTTTCTCTTCTTTTCTCTTGTTTTCTCTTCTTTTCTCTTTTATTTTCTGTTCTTTTCTCTTCTTTTCTCTTCATTTCTCTTCTTTACTCTTTTCTCTTCTTTTCTCTTCATTTCTCTTCTTTTCACTTTTCTCTTGTTTTCTCTTCTTTTCTATTTTTTTCATTTCTCTTGTTTTCTCTTCTTTTCTCTTTTCTCTTGGTTTCTCTTCTTTTCTCTTTTCTTTTCTGTTCTTTTCTCTTCATTTCTCTTCTTTACTCTTTTCTCTTCTTTTGTCTTCATTTCTCTTCTTTTCACTTTTCTCTTGTTTTCTCTTCTTTTCTATTGTTGTCATTTCTCTTTTTTCTCTTCTTTTCTCTTTTCTCTGTTCTCTTCTTTTCCCTTTCCTCTTCTTTTCTCTTCTTTTGTATTTCTTCTTCTTTTCTCTTCATTTCTCTTCTTTTCTCTTCTTTTCACTTTTCTCTTTTCTCTTCTTTTCCCTTTTTTCTTTTCATTTATCACTTTTCTCTTCTTTACTCATTTCTTTTCTCTTCTTTTCTCTTTTCTCTTCTTTTCTCTTTTCTCTTGTTTTCTCTCTTTTCTCTTTTCTCTTTTCGCTTCTTTTCTCTCTTATCTCTTTTCACTACTTTTCTCTTTTCTCCTTTGTCTTCTATTCTCTTTTTTTCCTTTTCTATTATCTCTTTTCTCTTCATTTCTCTGCGTTTCTCTTTTGTCTTTACTGCCTGTTCGCTCCTTTTCTCTTCTTTTAATCTTCCCCTGTTTTCTCTTCTTTTCTCTTCTGTTCTCTTCTTTTCTCTTTGCTCTATTCTCTTCTTTTCTCTTTTCTGTTTTCTCTTATCTCCTTTACCTTCTTTTCTCTTCTTTTCTCTTTCTCTTTTCTCTTCTATTTCCTTTTCTTTTCTCTTCTGTTCTCGTCTATTCTCTTTTCCTTTTGCTCTTCTTTTCTCTTTTCTCTTCTTTTGTCTTCTGTTCTCTTATTTTCACTTTTCTCCTTCATCTTCTTTTCTCTTCTATTCTCTTCTTTTCTCTTCTTTCACTTCTTTTCTTTTTTCTCTTCTTTTCTCTTTTCTCTTTTTCTTTTCTCTTTTCGCTTCTGTTCTCTTTACTCTTTTTATTTTATTCTCTTCTTATGTCTTTGCTATTATCTCTTTTCTCTTCTTTTCAATGCATTTCTCTTTCGTCTTTACTATCTGTTCGCTCCTTTTCTCTTCTTTTCACTTTTCTCCTGTTTTCTCTTCTTTTCTCTTCTTTTCTGGGTTCTCCCATCTCCTTTCCCTTCGTTTCTATTCTGTTCTCTTCTTTTCTCTTTTCTCTTCTTTTCTCTTCATTTCTCTTCTTTTCATTTCACTTATCACTTTTCTGTACTTTACTCTTT
The DNA here is from genome assembly GCF_047496795.1 of Chiloscyllium punctatum. Taxonomy (NCBI): domain Eukaryota; kingdom Metazoa; phylum Chordata; class Chondrichthyes; order Orectolobiformes; family Hemiscylliidae; genus Chiloscyllium; species Chiloscyllium punctatum. The sequence goes on along the minus strand of NC_092762.1, from coordinate 35,124,991 downwards.
TCTTTTCTCTTCTTTTCTCTTTTCTCATCTTTTCTCTTTTTGCTTCTTTTCTCTCTTATCTCTTTTCACGACTTCTCTGTTTTCTCGTTTTTCTTCTGTTCTCTTTTCCCTTTTCTTTGTTTTCTCTTTTTTTCTTCTATTCCCTCTTCTGTTTTCTCTTCTTTTCAATGCATTTCTCTTTTGTCTTTACTGTCTGTTCGCTCCTTTTCTCTTCTTTTCACTTTTCTCCTGTTTTCTCTTCTTTTCTCTTCTTTTCTGGGTTCTCCTATCTCCTTTCTCTTCTTTTCTATTCTGTGCTCTTCTTTTATCTTTTCTCTTCTTTTCTCTTCATTTCTCTTCTTTTCATTTCACTTATCACTTTTCCCTACATTGCTCTTTTCTTTTGTCTTCTTTTCGCTTTTCTCATCTTTTCTCTTTTTGCTTCTTTTCTCTCTTATCTCTTTTCACTACTTTTCTTTTTTCTCGTTTTTCTTCTACTCTCTTCTTTTCCCTTTTCTTTTGTTTTCTCTTTTTTTCGTCTTTTCCCTTTTCTCTTTTCTCTTCTTTCCCCTTGCTCTTCTTTTCTCTTCTTTTGTAATTTTTTCTTCTTTTCTCTTCTTTTCTCTTCTTTTCTCTTTTCTCTTGTTTTCACTTCTTTACCCCTTTCGTTTTTCTCTTTTCTCTTGTTTTCTCTTCTTTCTCTTTTCTCTTTTCTCTTCTTTTCTCTTGTTTTCTCTTCTTTTCTCTTTTATTTTCTGTTCTTTTCTCTTCTTTTCTCTTCATTTCTCTTCTTTACTCTTTTCTCTTCTTTTCTCTTCATTTCTCTTCTTTTCACTTTTCTCTTGTTTTCTCTTCTTTTCTATTTTTTTCATTTCTCTTGTTTTCTCTTCTTTTCTCTTTTCTCTTGGTTTCTCTTCTTTTCTCTTTTCTTTTCTGTTCTTTTCTCTTCATTTCTCTTCTTTACTCTTTTCTCTTCTTTTGTCTTCATTTCTCTTCTTTTCACTTTTCTCTTGTTTTCTCTTCTTTTCTATTGTTGTCATTTCTCTTTTTTCTCTTCTTTTCTCTTTTCTCTGTTCTCTTCTTTTCCCTTTCCTCTTCTTTTCTCTTCTTTTGTATTTCTTCTTCTTTTCTCTTCATTTCTCTTCTTTTCTCTTCTTTTCACTTTTCTCTTTTCTCTTCTTTTCCCTTTTTTCTTTTCATTTATCACTTTTCTCTTCTTTACTCATTTCTTTTCTCTTCTTTTCTCTTTTCTCTTCTTTTCTCTTTTCTCTTGTTTTCTCTCTTTTCTCTTTTCTCTTTTCGCTTCTTTTCTCTCTTATCTCTTTTCACTACTTTTCTCTTTTCTCCTTTGTCTTCTATTCTCTTTTTTTCCTTTTCTATTATCTCTTTTCTCTTCATTTCTCTGCGTTTCTCTTTTGTCTTTACTGCCTGTTCGCTCCTTTTCTCTTCTTTTAATCTTCCCCTGTTTTCTCTTCTTTTCTCTTCTGTTCTCTTCTTTTCTCTTTGCTCTATTCTCTTCTTTTCTCTTTTCTGTTTTCTCTTATCTCCTTTACCTTCTTTTCTCTTCTTTTCTCTTTCTCTTTTCTCTTCTATTTCCTTTTCTTTTCTCTTCTGTTCTCGTCTATTCTCTTTTCCTTTTGCTCTTCTTTTCTCTTTTCTCTTCTTTTGTCTTCTGTTCTCTTATTTTCACTTTTCTCCTTCATCTTCTTTTCTCTTCTATTCTCTTCTTTTCTCTTCTTTCACTTCTTTTCTTTTTTCTCTTCTTTTCTCTTTTCTCTTTTTCTTTTCTCTTTTCGCTTCTGTTCTCTTTACTCTTTTTATTTTATTCTCTTCTTATGTCTTTGCTATTATCTCTTTTCTCTTCTTTTCAATGCATTTCTCTTTCGTCTTTACTATCTGTTCGCTCCTTTTCTCTTCTTTTCACTTTTCTCCTGTTTTCTCTTCTTTTCTCTTCTTTTCTGGGTTCTCCCATCTCCTTTCCCTTCGTTTCTATTCTGTTCTCTTCTTTTCTCTTTTCTCTTCTTTTCTCTTCATTTCTCTTCTTTTCATTTCACTTATCACTTTTCTGTACTTTACTCTTTTCTTTTCTCTTCTTTTCTCTTTTCTCATCTTTTCTCTTTTTGCTTCTTTTCTCTCTTATCTCTTTTCACGACTTCTCTGTTTTCTCGTTTTTCTTCTGTTCTCTTTTCCCTTTTCTTTGTTTTCTCTTTTTTTCTTCTATTCCCTCTTCTGTTTTCTCTTCTTTTCAATGCATTTCTCTTTTGTCTTTACTGTCTGTTCGCTCCTTTTCTCTTCTTTTCACTTTTCTCCTGTTTTCTCTTCTTTTCTCTTCTTATCTGGGTTCTCCTATCTCCTTTCTCTTCTTTTCTATTCTGTGCTCTTCTTTTATCTTTTCTCTTCTTTTCTCTTCATTTATCTTCTTTTCATTTCACTTATCACTTTTCCCTACATTGCTCTTTTCTTTTGTCTTCTTTTCGCTTTTCTCATCTTTTCTCTTTTTGCTTCTTTTCTCTCTTATCTCTTTTCACTACTTTTCTTTTTTCTCGTTTTTCTTCTACTCTCTTCTTTTCCTTTTTCTTTTGTTTTCTCTTTTTTTCGTCTTTTCCCTTTTCTCTTTTCTCTTCTTTCCCCTTGCTCTTCTTTTCTCTTCTTTTGTAATTTTTTCTTCTTTTCTCTTCTTTTCTCTTCTTTTCTCTTTTCTCTTGTTTTCACTTCTTTACCCCTTTCGTTTTTCTCTTTTCTCTTGTTTTCTCTTCTTTCTCTTTTCTCTTTTCTCTTCTTTTCTCTTGTTTTCTCTTCTTTTCTCTTTTATTTTCTGTTCTTTTCTCTTCTTTTCTCTTCATTTCTCTTCTTTACTCTTTTCTCTTCTTTTCTCTTCATTTCTCTTCTTTTCACTTTTCTCTTGTTTTCTCTTCTTTTCTATTTTTTTCATTTCTCTTGTTTTCTCTTCTTTTCTCTTTTCTCTTGGTTTCTCTTCTTTTCTCTTTTCTTTTCTGTTCTTTTCTCTTCATTTCTCTTCTTTACTCTTTTCTCTTCTTTTGTCTTCATTTCTCTTCTTTTCACTTTTCTCTTGTTTGCTCTTCTTTTCTATTGTTGTCATTTCTCTTTTTTCTCTTCTTTTCTCTTTTCTCTGTTCTCTTCTTTTCCCTTTCCTCTTCTTTTCTCTTCTTTTGTATTTCTTCTTCTTTTCTCTTCATTTCTCTTCTTTTCTCTTCTTTTCACTTTTCTCTTTTCTCTTCTTTTCCCTTTTTTCTTTTCATTTATCACTTTTCTCTTCTTTACTCATTTCTTTTCTCTTCTTTTCTCTTTTCTCTTCTTTTCTCTTTTCTCTTGTTTTCTCTCTTTTCTCTTTTCTCTTTTCGCTTCTTTTCTCTCTTATCTCTTTTCACTACTTTTCTTTTTTCTCGTTTTTCTTCTACTCTCTTCTTTTCCCTTTTCTTTTGTTTTCTCTTTTTTTTGTCTTTTCCCTTTTCTCTTTTCTCTTCTTTCCCCTTGCTCTTCTTTTCTCTTCTTTTGTATTTATTCTTCTTTTCTCTTCTTTTCTCTTCTTTTCTCTTTTCTCTTGTTTTCACTTCTTTACCCCTTTCGTTTTTCTCTTTTCTCTTGTTTTCTCTTCTTTCTCTTTTCTCTTTTCTCTTCTTTTCTCTTGTTTTCTCTTCTTTTCTCTTTTATTTTCTGTTCTTTTCTCTTCTTTTCTCTTCATTTCTCTTCTTTACTCTTTTCTCTTCTTTTCTCTTCATTTCTCTTCTTTTCACTTTTCTCTTGTTTTCTCTTCTTTTCTATTTTTTTCATTTCTCTTGTTTTCTCTTCTTTTCTCTTTTCTCTTGGTTTCTCTTCTTTTCTCTTTTCTTTTCTGTTCTTTTCTCTTCATTTCTCTTCTTTACTCTTTTCTCTTCTTTTGTCTTCATTTCTCTTCTTTTCACTTTTCTCTTGTTTTCTCTTCTTTTCTATTGTTGTCATTTCTCTTTTTTCTCTTCTTTTCTCTTTTCTCTGTTCTCTTCTTTTCCCTTTCCTCTTCTTTTCTCTTCTTTTGTATTTCTTCTTCTTTTCTCTTCATTTCTCTTCTTTTCTCTTCTTTTCACTTTTCTCTTTTCTCTTCTTTTCCCTTTTTTCTTTTCATTTATCACTTTTCTCTTCTTTACTCATTTCTTTTCTCTTCTTTTCTCTTTTCTCTTCTTTTCTCTTTTCTCTTGTTTTCTCTCTTTTCTCTTTTCTCTTTTCGCTTCTTTTCTCTCTTATCTCTTTTCACTACTTTTCTCTTTTCTCCTTTGTCTTCTATTCTCTTTTTTTCCTTTTCTATTATCTCTTTTCTCTTCATTTCTCTGCGTTTCTCTTTTGTCTTTACTGCCTGTTCGCTCCTTTTCTCTTCTTTTAATCTTCCCCTGTTTTCTCTTCTTTTCTCTTCTGTTCTCTTGTTTTCTCTTTGCTCTATTCTCTTTTTTTCTCTTTTCTGTTTTCTCTTATCTCCTTTACCTTCTTTTCTCTTCTTTTCTCTTTCTCTTTTCTCTTCTATTTCCTTTTCTTTTCTCTTCTGTTCTCGTCTATTCTCTTTTCCTTTTGCTCTTCTTTTCTCTTTTCTCTTCTTTTGTCTTCTGTTCTCTTATTTTCACTTTTCTCCTTCATCTTCTTTTCTCTTCTATTCTCTTCTTTTCTCTTCTTTCACTTCTTTTCTTTTTTCTCTTCTTTTCTCTTTTCTCTTTTTCTTTTCTCTTTTCGCTTCTGTTCTCTTTACTCTTTTTATTTTATTCTCTTCTTATGTCTTTGCTATTATCTCTTTTCTCTTCTTTTCAATGCATTTCTCTTTCGTCTTTACTATCTGTTCGCTCCTTTTCTCTTCTTTTCACTTTTCTCCTGTTTTCTCTTCTTTTCTGGGTTCTCCCATCTCCTTTCCCTTCGTTTCTATTCTGTTCTCTTCTTTTCTCTTTTCTCTTCTTTTCTCTTCATTTCTCTTCTTTTCATTTCACTTATCACTTTTCTGTACTTTACTCTTTTCTTTTCTCTTCTTTTCTCTTTTCTCATCTTTTCTCTTTTTGCTTCTTTTCTCTCTTATCTCTTTTCACGACTTCTCTGTTTTCTCGTTTTTCTTCTGTTCTCTTTTCCCTTTTCTTTGTTTTCTCTTTTTTTCTTCTATTCCCTCTTCTGTTTTCTCTTCTTTTCAATGCATTTCTCTTTTGTCTTTACTGTCTGTTCGCTCCTTTTCTCTTCTTTTCACTTTTCTCCTGTTTTCTCTTCTTTTCTCTTCTTATCTGGGTTCTCCTATCTCCTTTCTCTTCTTTTCTATTCTGTGCTCTTCTTTTATCTTTTCTCTTCTTTTCTCTTCATTTATCTTCTTTTCATTTCACTTATCACTTTTCCCTACATTGCTCTTTTCTTTTGTCTTCTTTTCGCTTTTCTCATCTTTTCTCTTTTTGCTTCTTTTCTCTCTTATCTCTTTTCACTACTTTTCTTTTTTCTCGTTTTTCTTCTACTCTCTTCTTTTCCCTTTTCTTTTGTTTTCTCTTTTTTTCGTCTTTTCCCTTTTCTCTTTTCTCTTCTTTCCCCTTGCTCTTCTTTTCTCTTCTTTTGTAATTTTTTCTTCTTTTCTCTTCTTTTCTCTTCTTTTCTCTTTTCTCTTGTTTTCACTTCTTTACCCCTTTCGTTTTTCTCTTTTCTCTTGTTTTCTCTTCTTTCTCTTTTCTCTTTTCTCTTCTTTTCTCTTGTTTTCTCTTCTTTTCTCTTTTATTTTCTGTTCTTTTCTCTTCTTTTCTCTTCATTTCTCTTCTTTACTCTTTTCTCTTCTTTTCTCTTCATTTCTCTTCTTTTCACTTTTCTCTTGTTTTCTCTTCTTTTCTATTTTTTTCATTTCTCTTGTTTTCTCTTCTTTTCTCTTTTCTCTTGGTTTCTCTTCTTTTCTCTTTTCTTTTCTGTTCTTTTCTCTTCATTTCTCTTCTTTACTCTTTTCTCTTCTTTTGTCTTCATTTCTCTTCTTTTCACTTTTCTCTTGTTTTCTCTTCTTTTCTATTGTTGTCATTTCTCTTTTTTCTCTTCTTTTCTCTTTTCTCTGTTCTCTTCTTTTCCCTTTCCTCTTCTTTTCTCTTCTTTTGTATTTCTTCTTCTTTTCTCTTCATTTCTCTTCTTTTCTCTTCTTTTCACTTTTCTCTTTTCTCTTCTTTTCCCTTTTTTCTTTTCATTTATCACTTTTCTCTTCTTTACTCATTTCTTTTCTCTTCTTTTCTCTTTTCTCTTCTTTTCTCTTTTCTCTTGTTTTCTCTCTTTTCTCTTTTCTCTTTTCGCTTCTTTTCTCTCTTATCTCTTTTCACTACTTTTCTCTTTTCTCCTTTGTCTTCTATTCTCTTTTTTTCCTTTTCTATTATCTCTTTTCTCTTCATTTCTCTGCGTTTCTCTTTTGTCTTTACTGCCTGTTCGCTCCTTTTCTCTTCTTTTAATCTTCCCCTGTTTTCTCTTCTTTTCTCTTCTGTTCTCTTCTTTTCTCTTTGCTCTATTCTCTTCTTTTCTCTTTTCTGTTTTCTCTTATCTCCTTTACCTTCTTTTCTCTTCTTTTCTCTTTCTCTTTTCTCTTTTCTCTTCTATTTCCTTTTCTTTTCTCTTCTGTTCTCGTCTATTCTCTTTTCCTTTTGCTCTTCTTTTCTCTTTTCTCTTCTTTTGTCTTCTGTTCTCTTATTTTCACTTTTCTCCTTCATCTTCTTTTCTCTTCTATTCTCTTCTTTTCTCTTCTTTCACTTCTTTTCTTTTTTCTCTTCTTTTCTCTTTTCTCTTTTTCTTTTCTCTTTTCGCTTCTGTTCTCTTTACTCTTTTTATTTTATTCTCTTCTTATGTCTTTGCTATTATCTCTTTTCTCTTCTTTTCAATGCATTTCTCTTTCGTCTTTACTATCTGTTCGCTCCTTTTCTCTTCTTTTCACTTTTCTCCTGTTTTCTCTTCTTTTCTCTTCTTTTCTGGGTTCTCCCATCTCCTTTCCCTTCGTTTCTATTCTGTTCTCTTCTTTTCTCTTTTCTCTTCTTTTCTCTTCATTTCTCTTCTTTTCATTTCACTTATCACTTTTCTGTACTTTACTCTTTTCTTTTCTCTTCTTTTCTCTTTTCTCATCTTTTCTCTTTTTGCTTCTTTTCTCTCTTATCTCTTTTCACGACTTCTCTGTTTTCTCGTTTTTCTTCTGTTCTCTTTTCCCTTTTCTTTGTTTTCTCTTTTTTTCTTCTATTCCCTCTTCTGTTTTCTCTTCTTTTCAATGCATTTCTCTTTTGTCTTTACTGTCTGTTCGCTCCTTTTCTCTTCTTTTCACTTTTCTCCTGTTTTCTCTTCTTTTCTCTTCTTTTCTGGGTTCTCCTATCTCCTTTCTCTTCTTTTCTATTCTGTGCTCTTCTTTTATCTTTTCTCTTCTTTTCTCTTCATTTCTCTTCTTTTCATTTCACTTATCACTTTTCCCTACATTGCTCTTTTCTTTTGTCTTCTTTTCGCTTTTCTCATCTTTTCTCTTTTTGCTTCTTTTCTCTCTTATCTCTTTTCACTACTTTTCTTTTTTCTCGTTTTTCTTCTACTCTCTTCTTTTCCCTTTTCTTTTGTTTTCTCTTTTTTTTCGTCTTTTCCCTTTTCTCTTTTCTCTTCTTTCCCCTTGCTCTTCTTTTCTCTTCTTTTGTAATTTTTTCTTCTTTTCTCTTCTTTTCTCTTTTCTCTTGTTTTCACTTCTTTACCCCTTTCGTTTTTCTCTTTTCTCTTGTTTTCTCTTCTTTCTCTTTTCTCTTTTCTCTTCTTTTCTCTTGTTTTCTCTTCTTTTCTCTTTTATTTTCTGTTCTTTTCTCTTCTTTTCTCTTCATTTCTCTTCTTTACTCTTTTCTCTTCTTTTCTCTTCATTTCTCTTCTTTTCACTTTTCTCTTGTTTTCTCTTCTTTTCTATTTTTTTCATTTCTCTTGTTTTCTCTTCTTTACTCTTTTCTCTTCTTTTGTCTTCATTTCTCTTCTTTTCACTTTTCTCTTGTTTTCTCTTCTTTTCTATTGTTGTCATTTCTCTTTTTTCTCTTCTTTTCTCTTTTCTCTGTTCTCTTCTTTTCCCTTTCCTCTTCTTTTCTCTTCTTTTGTATTTCTTCTTCTTTTCTCTTCATTTCTCTTCTTTTCTCTTCTTTTCACTTTTCTCTTTTCTCTTCTTTTCCCTTTTTTCTTTTCATTTATCACTTTTCTCTTCTTTACTCATTTCTTTTCTCTTCTTTTCTCTTTTCTCTTCTTTTCTCTTTTCTCTTGTTTTCTCTCTTTTCTCTTTTCTCTTTTCGCTTCTTTTCTCTCTTATCTCTTTTCACTACTTTTCTCTTTTCTCCTTTGTCTTCTATTCTCTTTTTTTCCTTTTCTATTATCTCTTTTCTCTTCATTTCTCTGCGTTTCTCTTTTGTCTTTACTGCCTGTTCGCTCCTTTTCTCTTCTTTTAATCTTCCCCTGTTTTCTCTTCTTTTCTCTTCTGTTCTCTTCTTTTCTCTTTGCTCTATTCTCTTCTTTTCTCTTTTCTGTTTTCTCTTATCTCCTTTACCTTCTTTTCTCTTCTTTTCTCTTTCTCTTTTCTCTTCTATTTCCTTTTCTTTTCTCTTCTGTTCTCGTCTATTCTCTTTTCCTTTTGCTCTTCTTTTCTCTTTTCTCTTCTTTTGTCTTCTGTTCTCTTATTTTCACTTTTCTCCTTCATCTTCTTTTCTCTTCTATTCTCTTCTTTTCTCTTCTTTCACTTCTTTTCTTTTTTCTCTTCTTTTCTCTTTTCTCTTTTTCTTTTCTCTTTTCGCTTCTGTTCTCTTTACTCTTTTTATTTTATTCTCTTCTTATGTCTTTGCTATTATCTCTTTTCTCTTCTTTTCAATGCATTTCTCTTTCGTCTTTACTGTCTGTTCGCTCCTTTTCTCTTCTTTTCACTTTTCTCCTGTTTTCTCTTCTTTTCTCTTCTTTTCTGGGTTCTCCCATCTCCTTTCCCTTCGTTTCTATTCTGTTCTCTTCTTTTCTCTTTTCTCTTCTTTTCTCTTCATTTCTCTTCTTTTCATTTCACTTATCACTTTTCTGTACTTTACTCTTTTCTTTTCTCTTCTTTTCTCTTTTCTCATCTTTTCTCTTTTTGCTTCTTTTCTCTCTTATCTCTTTTCACGACTTCTCTGTTTTCTCGTTTTTCTTCTGTTCTCTTTTCCCTTTTCTTTGTTTTCTCTTTTTTTCTTCTATTCCCTCTTCTGTTTTCTCTTCTTTTCAATGCATTTCTCTTTTGTCTTTACTGTCTGTTCGCTCCTTTTCTCTTCTTTTCACTTTTCTCCTGTTTTCTCTTCTTTTCTCTTCTTTTCTGGGTTCTCCTATCTCCTTTCTCTTCTTTTCTATTCTGTGCTCTTCTTTTATCTTTTCTCTTCTTTTCTCTTCATTTCTCTTCTTTTCATTTCACTTATCACTTTTCCCTACATTGCTCTTTTCTTTTGTCTTCTTTTCGCTTTTCTCATCTTTTCTCTTTTTGCTTCTTTTCTCTCTTATCTCTTTTCACTACTTTTCTTTTTTCTCGTTTTTCTTCTACTCTCTTCTTTTCCCTTTTCTTTTGTTTTCTCTTTTTTTCGTCTTTTCCCTTTTCTCTTTTCTCTTCTTTCCCCTTGCTCTTCTTTTCTCTTCTTTTGTAATTTTTTCTTCTTTTCTCTTCTTTTCTCTTTTCTCTTGTTTTCACTTCTTTACCCCTTTCGTTTTTCTCTTTTCTCTTGTTTTCTCTTCTTTCTCTTTTCTCTTTTCTCTTCTTTTCTCTTGTTTTCTCTTCTTTTCTCTTTTATTTTCTGTTCTTTTCTCTTCTTTTCTCTTCATTTCTCTTCTTTACTCTTTTCTCTTCTTTTCTCTTCATTTCTCTTCTTTTCACTTTTCTCTTGTTTTCTCTTCTTTTCTATTTTTTTCATTTCTCTTGTTTTCTCTTCTTTTCTCTTTTCTCTTGGTTTCTCTTCTTTTCTCTTTTCTTTTCTGTTCTTTTCTCTTCATTTCTCTTCTTTACTCTTTTCTCTTCTTTTGTCTTCATTTCTCTTCTTTTCACTTTTCTCTTGTTTTCTCTTCTTTTCTATTGTTGTCATTTCTCTTTTTTCTCTTCTTTTCTCTTTTCTCTGTTCTCTTCTTTTCCCTTTCCTCTTCTTTTCTCTTCTTTTGTATTTCTTCTTCTTTTCTCTTCATTTCTCTTCTTTTCTCTTCTTTTCACTTTTCTCTTTTCTCTTCTTTTCCCTTTTTTCTTTTCATTTATCACTTTTCTCTTCTTTACTCATTTCTTTTCTCTTCTTTTCTCTTTTCTCTTCTTTTCTCTTTTCTCTTGTTTTCTCTCTTTTCTCTTTTCTCTTTTCGCTTCTTTTCTCTCTTATCTCTTTTCACTACTTTTCTCTTTTCTCCTTTGTCTTCTATTCTCTTTTTTTCCTTTTCTATTATCTCTTTTCTCTTCATTTCTCTGCGTTTCTCTTTTGTCTTTACTGCCTGTTCGCTCCTTTTCTCTTCTTTTAATCTTCCCCTGTTTTCTCTTCTTTTCTCTTCTGTTCTCTTGTTTTCTCTTTGCTCTATTCTCTTCTTTTCTCTTTTCTGTTTTCTCTTATCTCCTTTACCTTCTTTTCTCTTCTTTTCTCTTTCTCTTTTCTCTTCTATTTCCTTTTCTTTTCTCTTCTGTTCTCGTCTATTCTCTTTTCCTTTTGCTCTTCTTTTCTCTTTTCTCTTCTTTTGTCTTCTGTTCTCTTATTTTCACTTTTCTCCTTCATCTTCTTTTCTCTTCTATTCTCTTCTTTTCTCTTCTTTCACTTCTTTTCTTTTTTCTCTTCTTTTCTCTTTTCTCTTTTTCTTTTCTCTTTTCGCTTCTGTTCTCTTTACTCTTTTTATTTTATTCTCTTCTTATGTCTTTGCTATTATCTCTTTTCTCTTCTTTTCAATGCATTTCTCTTTCGTCTTTACTGTCTGTTCGCTCCTTTTCTCTTCTTTTCACTTTTCTCCTGTTTTCTCTTCTTTTCTCTTCTTTTCTGGGTTCTCCCATCTCCTTTCCCTTCGTTTCTATTCTGTTCTCTTCTTTTCTCTTTTCTCTTCTTTTCTCTTCATTTCTCTTCTTTTCATTTCACTTATCACTTTTCTGTACTTTACTCTTTTCTTTTCTCTTCTTTTCTCTTTTCTCATCTTTTCTCTTTTTGCTTCTTTTCTCTCTTATCTCTTTTCACGACTTCTCTGTTTTCTCGTTTTTCTTCTGTTCTCTTTTCCCTTTTCTTTGTTTTCTCTTTTTTTCTTCTATTCCCTCTTCTGTTTTCTCTTCTTTTCAATGCATTTCTCTTTTGTCTTTACTGTCTGTTCGCTCCTTTTCTCTTCTTTTCACTTTTCTCCTGTTTTCTCTTATTTTCTCTTCTTTTCTGGGTTCTCCTATCTCCTTTCTCTTCTTTTCTATTCTGTGCTCTTCTTTTATCTTTTCTCTTCTTTTCTCTTCATTTATCTTCTTTTCATTTCACTTATCACTTTTCCCTACATTGCTCTTTTCTTTTGTCTTCTTTTCGCTTTTCTCATCTTTTCTCTTTTTGCTTCTTTTCATTCTTATCTCTTTTCACTACTTTTCTTTTTTCTCGTTTTTCTTCTACTCTCTTCTTTTCCCTTTTCTTTTGTTTTCTCTTTTTTTCGTCTTTTCCCTTTTCTCTTTTCTCTTCTTTCCCCTTGCTCTTCTTTTCTCTTCTTTTGTAATTTTTTCTTCTTTTCTCTTCTTTTCTCTTTTCTCTTGTTTTCACTTCTTTACCCCTTTCGTTTTTCTCTTTTCTCTTGTTTTCTCTTCTTTCTCTTTTCTCTTTTCTCTTCTTTTCTCTTGTTTTCTCTTCTTTTCTCTTTTATTTTCTGTTCTTTTCTCTTCTTTTCTCTTCATTTCTCTTCTTTACTCTTTTCTCTTCTTTTCTCTTCATTTCTCTTCTTTTCACTTTTCTCTTGTTTTCTCTTCTTTTCTATTTTTTTCATTTCTCTTGTTTTCTCTTCTTTTCTCTTTTCTCTTGTTTTCTCTTCTTTTCTCTTTTCTTTTCTGTTCTTTTCTCTTCATTTCTCTTCTTTACTCTTTTCTCTTCTTTTGTCTTCATTTCTCTTCTTTTCACTTTTCTCTTGTTTTCTCTTCTTTTCTATTGTTGTCATTTCTCTTTTTTCTCTTCTTTTCTCTTTTCTCTGTTCTCTTCTTTTCCCTTTCCTCTTCTTTTCTCTTCTTTTGTATTTCTTCTTCTTTTCTCTTCATTTCTCTTCTTTTCTCTTCTTTTCACTTTTCTCTTTTCTCTTCTTTTCCCTTTTTTCTTTTCATTTATCACTTTTCTCTTCTTTACTCATTTCTTTTCTCTTCTTTTCTCTTTTCTCTTCTTTTCTCTTTTCTCTTGTTTTCTCTCTTTTCTCTTTTCTCTTTTCGCTTCTTTTCTCTCTTATCTCTTTTCACTACTTTTCTCTTTTCTCCTTTGTCTTCTATTCTCTTTTTTTCCTTTTCTATTATCTCTTTTCTCTTCATTTCTCTGCGTTTCTCTTTTGTCTTTACTGCCTGTTCGCTCCTTTTCTCTTCTTTTAATCTTCCCCTGTTTTCTCTTCTTTTCTCTTCTGTTCTCTTCTTTTCTCTTTGCTCTATTCTCTTCTTTTCTCTTTTCTGTTTTCTCTTATCTCCTTTACCTTCTTTTCTCTTCTTTTCTCTTTCTCTTTTCTCTTCTATTTCCTTTTCTTTTCTCTTCTGTTCTCGTCTATTCTCTTTTCCTTTTGCTCTTCTTTTCTCTTTTCTCTTCTTTTGTCTTCTGTTCTCTTATTTTCACTTTTCTCCTTCATCTTCTTTTCTCTTCTATTCTCTTCTTTTCTCTTCTTTCACTTCTTTTCTTTTTTCTCTTCTTTTCTCTTTTCTCTTTTTCTTTTCTCTTTTCGCTTCTGTTCTCTTTACTCTTTTTATTTTATTCTCTTCTTATGTCTTTGCTATTATCTCTTTTCTCTTCTTTTCAATGCATTTCTCTTTCGTCTTTACTATCTGTTCGCTCCTTTTCTCTTCTTTTCACTTTTCTCCTGTTTTCTCTTCTTTTCTCTTCTTTTCTGGGTTCTCCCATCTCCTTTCCCTTCGTTTCTATTCTGTTCTCTTCTTTTCTCTTTTCTCTTCTTTTCTCTTCATTTCTCTTCTTTTCATTTCACTTATCACTTTTCTGTACTTTACTCTTTTCTTTTCTCTTCTTTTCTCTTTTCTCATCTTTTCTCTTTTTGCTTCTTTTCTCTCTTATCTCTTTTCACGACTTCTCTGTTTTCTCGTTTTTCTTCTGTTCTCTTTTCCCTTTTCTTTGTTTTCTCTTTTTTTCTTCTATTCCCTCTTCTGTTTTCTCTTCTTTTCAATGCATTTCTCTTTTGTCTTTACTGTCTGTTCGCTCCTTTTCTCTTCTTTTCACTTTTCTCCTGTTTTCTCTTCTTTCCTCTTCTTTTCTGGGTTCTCCTATCTCCTTTCTCTTCTTTTCTATTCTGTGCTCTTCTTTTATCTTTTCTCTTCTTTTCTCTTCATTTATCTTCTTTTCATTTCACTTATCACTTTTCCCTACATTGCTCTTTTCTTTTGTCTTCTTTTCGCTTTTCTCATCTTTTCTCTTTTTGCTTCTTTTCTCTCTTATCTCTTTTCACTACTTTTCTTTTTTCTCGTTTTTCTTCTACTCTCTTCTTTTCCCTTTTCTTTTGTTTTCTCTTTTTTTCGTCTTTTCCCTTTTCTCTTTTCTCTTCTTTCCCCTTGCTCTTCTTTTCTCTTCTTTTGTAATTTTTTCTTCTTTTCTCTTCTTTTCTCTTTTCTCTTGTTTTCACTTCTTTACCCCTTTCGTTTTTCTCTTTTCTCTTGTTTTCTCTTCTTTCTCTTTTCTCTTTTCTCTTCTTTTCTCTTGTTTTCTCTTCTTTTCTCTTTTATTTTCTGTTCTTTTCTCTTCTTTTCTCTTCATTTCTCTTCTTTACTCTTTTCTCTTCTTTTCTCTTCATTTCTCTTCTTTTCACTTTTCTCTTGTTTTCTCTTCTTTTCTATTTTTTTCATTTCTCTTGTTTTCTCTTCTTTTCTCTTGGTTTCTCTTCTTTTCTCTTTTCTTTTCTGTTCTTTTCTCTTCATTTCTCTTCTTTACTCTTTTCTCTTCTTTTGTCTTCATTTCTCTTCTTTTCACTTTTCTCTTGTTTTCTCTTCTTTTCTATTGTTGTCATTTCTCTTTTTTCTCTTCTTTTCTCTTTTCTCTGTTCTCTTCTTTTCCCTTTCCTCTTCTTTTCTCTTCTTTTGTATTTCTTCTTCTTTTCTCTTCATTTCTCTTCTTTTCTCTTCTTTTCACTTTTCTCTTTTCTCTTCTTTTCCCTTTTTTCTTTTCATTTATCACTTTTCTCTTCTTTACTCATTTCTTTTCTCTTCTTTTCTCTTTTCTCTTCTTTTCTCTTTTCTCTTGTTTTCTCTCTTTTCTCTTTTCTCTTTTCGCTTCTTTTCTCTCTTATCTCTTTTCACTACTTTTCTCTTTTCTCCTTTGTCTTCTATTCTCTTTTTTTCCTTTTCTATTATCTCTTTTCTCTTCATTTCTCTGCGTTTCTCTTTTGTCTTTACTGCCTGTTCGCTCCTTTTCTCTTCTTTTAATCTTCCCCTGTTTTCTCTTCTTTTCTCTTCTGTTCTCTTCTTTTCTCTTTGCTCTATTCTCTTCTTTTCTCTTTTCTGTTTTCTCTTATCTCCTTTACCTTCTTTTCTCTTCTTTTCTCTTTCTCTTTTCTCTTCTATTTCCTTTTCTTTTCTCTTCTGTTCTCGTCTATTCTCTTTTCCTTTTGCTCTTCTTTTCTCTTTTCTCTTCTTTTGTCTTCTGTTCTCTTATTTTCACTTTTCTCCTTCATCTTCTTTTCTCTTCTATTCTCTTCTTTTCTCTTCTTTCACTTCTTTTCTTTTTTCTCTTCTTTTCTCTTTTCTCTTTTTCTTTTCTCTTTTCGCTTCTGTTCTCTTTACTCTTTTTATTTTATTCTCTTCTTATGTCTTTGCTATTATCTCTTTTCTCTTCTTTTCAATGCATTTCTCTTTCGTCTTTACAATTGTTCGCTCCTTTTCTCTTCTTTTCACTTTTCTCCTGTTTTCTCTTCTTTTCTCTTCTTTTCTGGGTTCTCCCATCTCCTTTCCCTTCGTTTCTATTCTGTTCTCTTCTTTTCTCTTTTCTCTTCTTTTCTCTTCATTTCTCTTCTTTTCATTTCACTTATCACTTTTCTGTACTTTACTCTTTTCTTTTCTCTTCTTTTCTCTTTTCTCATCTTTTCTCTTTTTGCTTCTTTTCTCTCTTATCTCTTTTCACGACTTCTCTGTTTTCTCGTTTTTCTTCTGTTCTCTTTTCCCTTTTCTTTGTTTTCTCTTTTTTTCTTCTATTCCCTCTTCTGTTTTCTCTTCTTTTCAATGCATTTCTCTTTTGTCTTTACTGTCTGTTCGCTCCTTTTCTCTTCTTTTCACTTTTCTCCTGTTTTCTCTTATTTTCTCTTCTTTTCTGGGTTCTCCTATCTCCTTTCTCTTCTTTTCTATTCTGTGCTCTTCTTTTATCTTTTCTCTTCTTTTCTCTTCATTTATCTTCTTTTCATTTCACTTATCACTTTTCCCTACATTGCTCTTTTCTTTTGTCTTCTTTTCGCTTTTCTCATCTTTTCTCTTTTTGCTTCTTTTCATTCTTATCTCTTTTCACTACTTTTCTTTTTTCTCGTTTTTCTTCTACTCTCTTCTTTTCCCTTTTCTTTTGTTTTCTCTTTTTTTCGTCTTTTCCCTTTTCTCTTTTCTCTTCTTTCCCCTTGCTCTTCTTTTCTCTTCTTTTGTAATTTTTTCTTCTTTTCTCTTCTTTTCTCTTTTCTCTTGTTTTCACTTCTTTACCCCTTTCGTTTTTCTCTTTTCTCTTGTTTTCTCTTCTTTCTCTTTTCTCTTTTCTCTTCTTTTCTCTTGTTTTCTCTTCTTTTCTCTTTTATTTTCTGTTCTTTTCTCTTCTTTTCTCTTCATTTCTCTTCTTTACTCTTTTCTCTTCTTTTCTCTTCATTTCTCTTCTTTTCACTTTTCTCTTGTTTTCTCTTCTTTTCTATTTTTTTCATTTCTCTTGTTTTCTCTTCTTTTCTCTTTTCTCTTGGTTTCTCTTCTTTTCTCTTTTCTTTTCTGTTCTTTTCTCTTCATTTCTCTTCTTTACTCTTTTCTCTTCTTTTGTCTTCATTTCTCTTCTTTTCACTTTTCTCTTGTTTTCTCTTCTTTTCTATTGTTGTCATTTCTCTTTTTTCTCTTCTTTTCTCTTTTCTCTGTTCTCTTCTTTTCCCTTTCCTCTTCTTTTCTCTTCTTTTGTATTTCTTCTTCTTTTCTCTTCATTTCTCTTCTTTTCTCTTCTTTTCACTTTTCTCTTTTCTCTTCTTTTCCCTTTTTTCTTTTCATTTATCACTTTTCTCTTCTTTACTCATTTCTTTTCTCTTCTTTTCTCTTTTCTCTTCTTTTCTCTTTTCTCTTGTTTTCTCTCTTTTCTCTTTTCTCTTTTCGCTTCTTTTCTCTCTTATCTCTTTTCACTACTTTTCTCTTTTCTCCTTTGTCTTCTATTCTCTTTTTTTCCTTTTCTATTATCTCTTTTCTCTTCATTTCTCTGCGTTTCTCTTTTGTCTTTACTGCCTGTTCGCTCCTTTTCTCTTCTTTTAATCTTCCCCTGTTTTCTCTTCTTTTCTCTTCTGTTCTCTTCTTTTCTCTTTGCTCTATTCTCTTCTTTTCTCTTTTCTGTTTTCTCTTATCTCCTTTACCTTCTTTTCTCTTCTTTTCTCTTTCTCTTTTCTCTTCTATTTCCTTTTCTTTTCTCTTCTGTTCTCGTCTATTCTCTTTTCCTTTTGCTCTTCTTTTCTCTTTTCTCTTCTTTTGTCTTCTGTTCTCTTATTTTCACTTTTCTCCTTCATCTTCTTTTCTCTTCTATTCTCTTCTTTTCTCTTCTTTCACTTCTTTTCTTTTTTTTCTTCTTTTCTCTTTTCTCTTTTTCTTTTCTCTTTTCGCTTCTGTTCTCTTTACTCTTTTTATTTTATTCTCTTCTTATGTCTTTGCTATTATCTCTTTTCTCTTCTTTTCAATGCATTTCTCTTTCGTCTTTACTATCTGTTCGCTCCTTTTCTCTTCTTTTCACTTTTCTCCTGTTTTCTCTTCTTTTCTCTTCTTTTCTGGGTTCTCCCATCTCCTTTCCCTTCGTTTCTATTCTGTTCTCTTCTTTTCTCTTTTCTCTTCTTTTCTCTTCATTTCTCTTCTTTTCATTTCACTTATCACTTTTCTGTACTTTACTCTTTTCTTTTCTCTTCTTTTCTCTTTTCTCATCTTTTCTCTTTTTGCTTCTTTTCTCTCTTATCTCTTTTCACGACTTCTCTGTTTTCTCGTTTTTCTTCTGTTCTCTTTTCCCTTTTCTTTGTTTTCTCTTTTTTTCTTCTATTCCCTCTTCTGTTTTCTCTTCTTTTCAATGCATTTCTCTTTTGTCTTTACTGTCTGTTCGCTCCTTTTCTCTTCTTTTCACTTTTCTCCTGTTTTCTCTTATTTTCTCTTCTTTTCTGGGTTCTCCTATCTCCTTTCTCTTCTTTTCTATTCTGTGCTCTTCTTTTATCTTTTCTCTTCTTTTCTCTTCATTTATCTTCTTTTCATTTCACTTATCACTTTTCCCTACATTGCTCTTTTCTTTTGTCTTCTTTTCGCTTTTCTCATCTTTTCTCTTTTTGCTTCTTTTCATTCTTATCTCTTTTCACTACTTTTCTTTTTTCTCGTTTTTCTTCTACTCTCTTCTTTTCCCTTTTCTTTTGTTTTCTCTTTTTTTCGTCTTTTCCCTTTTCTCTTTTCTCTTCTTTCCCCTTGCTCTTCTTTTCTCTTCTTTTGTAATTTTTTCTTCTTTTCTCTTCTTTTCTCTTTTCTCTTGTTTTCACTTCTTTACCCCTTTCGTTTTTCTCTTTTCTCTTGTTTTCTCTTCTTTCTCTTTTCTCTTTTCTCTTCTTTTCTCTTGTTTTCTCTTCTTTTCTCTTTTATTTTCTGTTCTTTTCTCTTCTTTTCTCTTCATTTCTCTTCTTTACTCTTTTCTCTTCTTTTCTCTTCATTTCTCTTCTTTTCACTTTTCTCTTGTTTTCTCTTCTTTTCTATTTTTTTCATTTCTCTTGTTTTCTCTTCTTTTCTCTTTTCTCTTGGTTTCTCTTCTTTTCTCTTTTCTTTTCTGTTCTTTTCTCTTCATTTCTCTTCTTTACTCTTTTCTCTTCTTTTGTCTTCATTTCTCTTCTTTTCACTTTTCTCTTGTTTTCTCTTCTTTTCTATTGTTGTCATTTCTCTTTTTTCTCTTCTTTTCTCTTTTCTCTGTTCTCTTCTTTTCCCTTTCCTCTTCTTTTCTCTTCTTTTGTATTTCTTCTTCTTTTCTCTTCATTTCTCTTCTTTTCTCTTCTTTTCACTTTTCTCTTTTCTCTTCTTTTCCCTTTTTTCTTTTCATTTATCACTTTTCTCTTCTTTACTCATTTCTTTTCTCTTCTTTTCTCTTTTCTCTTCTTTTCTCTTTTCTCTTGTTTTCTCTCTTTTCTCTTTTCTCTTTTCGCTTCTTTTCTCTCTTATCTCTTTTCACTACTTTTCTCTTTTCTCCTTTGTCTTCTATTCTCTTTTTTTCCTTTTCTATTATCTCTTTTCTCTTCATTTCTCTGCGTTTCTCTTTTGTCTTTACTGCCTGTTCGCTCCTTTTCTCTTCTTTTAATCTTCCCCTGTTTTCTCTTCTTTTCTCTTCTGTTCTCTTCTTTTCTCTTTGCTCTATTCTCTTCTTTTCTCTTTTCTGTTTTCTCTTATCTCCTTTACCTTCTTTTCTCTTCTTTTCTCTTTCTCTTTTCTCTTCTATTTCCTTTTCTTTTCTCTTCTGTTCTCGTCTATTCTCTTTTCCTTTTGCTCTTCTTTTCTCTTTTCTCTTCTTTTGTCTTCTGTTCTCTTATTTTCACTTTTCTCCTTCATCTTCTTTTCTCTTCTATTCTCTTCTTTTCTCTTCTTTCACTTCTTTTCTTTTTTCTCTTCTTTTCTCTTTTCTCTTTTTCTTTTCTCTTTTCGCTTCTGTTCTCTTTACTCTTTTTATTTTATTCTCTTCTTATGTCTTTGCTATTATCTCTTTTCTCTTCTTTTCAATGCATTTCTCTTTCGTCTTTACTATCTGTTCGCTCCTTTTCTCTTCTTTTCACTTTTCTCCTGTTTTCTCTTCTTTTCTCTTCTTTTCTGGGTTCTCCCATCTCCTTTCCCTTCGTTTCTATTCTGTTCTCTTCTTTTCTCTTTTCTCTTCTTTTCTCTTCATTTCTCTTCTTTTCATTTCACTTATCACTTTTCTGTACTTTACTCTTTTCTTTTCTCTTCTTTTCTCTTTTCTCATCTTTTCTCTTTTTGCTTCTTTTCTCTCTTATCTCTTTTCACGACTTCTCTGTTTTCTCGTTTTTCTTCTGTTCTCTTTTCCCTTTTCTTTGTTTTCTCTTTTTTTCTTCTATTCCCTCTTCTGTTTTCTCTTCTTTTCAATGCATTTCTCTTTTGTCTTTACTGTCTGTTCGCTCCTTTTCTCTTCTTTTCACTTTTCTCCTGTTTTCTCTTCTTTTCTCTTCTTTTCTGGGTTCTCCTATCTCCTTTCTCTTCTTTTCTATTCTGTGCTCTTCTTTTATCTTTTCTCTTCTTTTCTCTTAATTTATCTTCTTTTCATTTCACTTATCACTTTTCCCTACATTGCTCTTTTCTTTTGTCTTCTTTTCGCTTTTCTCATCTTTTCTCTTTTTGCTTCTTTTCTCTCTTATCTCTTTTCACTACTTTTCTTTTTTCTCGTTTTTCTTCTACTCTCTTCTTTTCCCTTTTCTTTTGTTTTCTCTTTTTTTCGTCTTTTCCCTTTTCTCTTTTCTCTTCTTTCCCCTTGCTCTTCTTTTCTCTTCTTTTGTAATTTTTTCTTCTTTTCTCTTCTTTTCTCTTTTCTCTTGTTTTCACTTCTTTACCCCTTTCGTTTTTCTCTTTTCTCTTGTTTTCTCTTCTTTCTCTTTTCTCTTTTCTCTTCTTTTCTCTTGTTTTCTCTTCTTTTCTCTTTTATTTTCTGTTCTTTTCTCTTCTTTTCTCTTCATTTCTCTTCTTTACTCTTTTCTCTTCTTTTCTCTTCATTTCTCTTCTTTTCACTTTTCTCTTGTTTTCTCTTCTTTTCTATTTTTTTCATTTCTCTTGTTTTCTCTTCTTTTCTCTTTTCTCTTGGTTTCTCTTCTTTTCTCTTTTCTTTTCTGTTCTTTTCTCTTCATTTCTCTTCTTTACTCTTTTCTCTTCTTTTGTCTTCATTTCTCTTCTTTTCACTTTTCTCTTGTTTTCTCTTCTTTTCTATTGTTGTCATTTCTCTTTTTTCTCTTCTTTTCTCTTTTCTCTGTTCTCTTCTTTTCCCTTTCCTCTTCTTTTCTCTTCTTTTGTATTTCTTCTTCTTTTCTCTTCATTTCTCTTCTTTTCTCTTCTTTTCACTTTTCTCTTTTCTCTTCTTTTCCCTTTTTTCTTTTCATTTATCACTTTTCTCTTCTTTACTCATTTCTTTTCTCTTCTTTTCTCTTTTCTCTTCTTTTCTCTTTTCTCTTCTTTTCTCTCTTTTCTCTTTTCTCTTTTCGCTTCTTTTCTCTCTTATCTCTTTTCACTACTTTTCTCTTTTCTCCTTTGTCTTCTATTCTTTTTTTTCCTTTTCTATTATCTCTTTTCTCTTCATTTCTCTGCGTTTCTCTTTTGTCTTTCTGCCTGTTCGCTCCTTTTCTCTTCTTTTAATCTTCCCCTGTTTTCTCTTCTTTTCTCTTCTGTTCTCTTGTTTTCTCTTTGCTCTATTCTCTTCTTTTTTCTTTTCTGTTTTCTCTTATCTCCTTTACCTTCTTTTCTCTTCTTTTCTCTTTCTCTTTTCTCTTTTTTCTTCTATTTCCTTTTCTTTTCTCTTCTGTTCTCGTCTATTCTCTTTTCCTTTTGCTCTTCTTTTCTCTTTTCTCTTCTTTTGTCTTCTGTTCTCTTATTTTCACTTTTCTCCTTCATCTTCTTTTCTCTTCTATTCTCTTCTTTTCTCTTCTTTCACTTCTTTTCTTTTTTCTCTTCTTTTCTCTTTTCTCTTTTTCTTTTCTCTTTTCGCTTCTGTTCTCTTTACTCTTTTTATTTTATTCTCTTCTTATGTCTTTGCTATTATCTCTTTTCTCTTCTTTTCAATGCATTTCTCTTTCGTCTTTACTATCTGTTCGCTCCTTTTCTCTTCTTTTCACTTTTCTCCTGTTTTCTCTTCTTTTCTCTTCTTTTCTGGGTTCTCCCATCTCCTTTCCCTTCGTTTCTATTCTGTTCTCTTCTTTTCTCTTTTCTCTTCTTTTCTCTTCATTTCTCTTCTTTTCATTTCACTTATCACTTTTCTGTACTTTACTCTTTTCTTTTCTCTTCTTTTCTCTTTTCTCATCTTTTCTCTTTTTGCTTCTTTTCTCTCTTATCTCTTTTCACGACTTCTCTGTTTTCTCGTTTTTCTTCTGTTCTCTTTTCCCTTTTCTTTGTTTTCTCTTTTTTTCTTCTATTCCCTCTTCTGTTTTCTCTTCTTTTCAATGCATTTCTCTTTTGTCTTTACTGTCTGTTCGCTCCTTTTCTCTTCTTTTCACTTTTCTCCTGTTTTCTCTTCTTTTCTCTTCTTTTCTGGGTTCTCCTATCTCCTTTCTCTTCTTTTCTATTCTGTGCTCTTCTTTTATCTTTTCTCTTCTTTTCTCTTCATTTATCTTCTTTTCATTTCACTTATCACTTTTCCCTACATTGCTCTTTTCTTTTGTCTTCTTTTCGCTTTTCTCATCTTTTCTCTTTTTGCTTCTTTTCTCTCTTATCTCTTTTCACTACTTTTCTTTTTTCTCGTTTTTCTTCTACTCTCTTCTTTTCCCTTTTCTTTTGTTTTCTCTTTTTTTCGTCTTTTCCCTTTTCTCTTTTCTCTTCTTTCCCCTTGCTCTTCTTTTCTCTTCTTTTGTAATTTTTTCTTCTTTTCTCTTCTTTTCTCTTTTCTCTTGTTTTCACTTCTTTCTCTTTTCTCTTTTCTCTTCTTTTGTCTTGTTTTCTCTTCTTTTCTCTTTTATTTTCTGTTCTTTTCTCTTGTTTTCTCTTCTTTTCTCTTTTATTTTCTGTTCTTTTCTCTTCTTTTCTCTTCATTTCTCTTCTTTACTCTTTTCTCTTCTTTTCTCTTCATTTCTCTTCTTTTCACTTTTCTCTTGTTTTCTCTTCTTTTCTATTTTTTTCATTTCTCTTGTTTTCTCTTCTTTTCTCTTTTCTCTTGGTTTCTCTTCTTTTCTCTTTTCTTTTCTGTTCTTTTCTCTTCATTTCTCTTCTTTACTCTTTTCTCTTCTTTTGTCTTCATTTCTCTTCTTTTCACTTTTCTCTTGTTTTCTCTTCTTTTCTATTGTTGTCATTTCTCTTTTTTCTCTTCTTTTCTCTTTTCTCTGTTCTCTTCTTTTCCCTTTCCTCTTCTTTTCTCTTCTTTTGTATTTCTTCTTCTTTTCTCTTCATTTCTCTTCTTTTCTCTTCTTTTCACTTTTCTCTTTTCTCTTCTTTTCCCTTTTTTCTTTTCATTTATCACTTTTCTCTTCTTTACTCATTTCTTTTCTCTTCTTTTCTCTTTTCTCTTCTTTTCTCTTTTCTCTTGTTTTCTCTCTTTTCTCTTTTCTCTTTTCGCTTCTTTTCTCTCTTATCTCTTTTCACTACTTTTCTCTTTTCTCCTTTGTCTTCTATTCTCTTTTTTTCCTTTTCTATTATCTCTTTTCTCTTCATTTCTCTGCGTTTCTCTTTTGTCTTTACTGCCTGTTCGCTCCTTTTCTCTTCTTTTAATCTTCCCCTGTTTTCTCTTCTTTTCTCTTCTGTTCTCTTGTTTTCTCTTTGCTCTATTCTCTTCTTTTCTCTTTTCTGTTTTCTCTTATCTCCTTTACCTTCTTTTCTCTTCTTTTCTCTTTCTCTTTTCTCTTCTATTTCCTTTTCTTTTCTCTTCTGTTCTCGTCTATTCTCTTTTCCTTTTGCTCTTCTTTTCTCTTTTCTCTTCTTTTGTCTTCTGTTCTCTTATTTTCACTTTTCTCCTTCATCTTCTTTTCTCTTCTATTCTCTTCTTTTCTCTTCTTTCACTTCTTTTCTTTTTTCTCTTCTTTTCTCTTTTCTCTTTTTCTTTTCTCTTTTCGCTTCTGTTCTCTTTACTCTTTTTATTTTATTCTCTTCTTATGTCTTTGCTATTATCTCTTTTCTCTTCTTTTCAATGCATTTCTCTTTCGTCTTTACTATCTGTTCGCTCCTTTTCTCTTCTTTTCACTTTTCTCCTGTTTTCTCTTCTTTTCTCTTCTTTTCTGGGTTCTCCCATCTCCTTTCCCTTCGTTTCTATTCTGTTCTCTTCTTTTCTCTTTTCTCTTCTTTTCTCTTCATTTCTCTTCTTTTCATTTCACTTATCACTTTTCTGTACTTTACTCTTTTCTTATCTCTTCTTTTCTCTTTTCTCATCTTTTCTCTTTTTGCTTCTTTTCTCTCTTATCTCTTTTCACGACTTCTCTGTTTTCTCGTTTTTCTTCTGTTCTCTTTTCCCTTTTCTTTGTTTTCTCTTTTTTTCTTCTATTCCCTCTTCTGTTTTCTCTTCTTTTCAATGCATTTCTCTTTTGTCTTTACTGTCTGTTCGCTCCTTTTCTCTTCTTTTCACTTTTCTCCTGTTTTCTCTTCTTTTCTCTTCTTTTCTGGGTTCTCCTATCTCCTTTCTCTTCTTTTCTATTCTGTGCTCTTCTTTTATCTTTTCTCTTCTTTTCTCTTCATTTATCTTCTTTTCATTTCACTTATCACTTTTCCCTACATTGCTCTTTTCTTTTGTCTTCTTTTCGCTTTTCTCATCTTTTCTCTTTTTGCTTCTTTTCTCTCTTATCTCTTTTCACTACTTTTCTTTTTTCTCGTTTTTCTTCTACTCTCTTCTTTTCCCTTTTCTTTTGTTTTCTCTTTTTTTCGTCTTTTCCCTTTTCTCTTTTCTCTTCTTTCCCCTTGCTCTTCTTTTCTCTTCTTTTGTATTTATTCTTCTTTTCTCTTCTTTTCTCTTCTTTTCTCTTTTCTCTTGTTTTCACTTCTTTACCCCTTTCGTTTTTCTCTTTTCTCTTGTTTTCTCTTCTTTCTCTTTTCTCTTTTCTCTTCTTTTCTCTTGTTTTCTCTTCTTTTCTCTTTTATTTTCTGTTCTTTTCTCTTCTTTTCTCTTCATTTCTCTTCTTTACTCTTTTCTCTTCTTTTCTCTTCATTTCTCTTCTTTTCACTTTTCTCTTGTTTTCTCTTCTTTTCTATTTTTTTCATTTCTCTTGTTTTCTCTTCTTTTCTCTTTTCTCTTGGTTTCTCTTCTTTTCTCTTTTCTTTTCTGTTCTTTTCTCTTCATTTCTCTTCTTTACTCTTTTCTCTTCTTTTGTCTTCATTTCTCTTCTTTTCACTTTTCTCTTGTTTTCTCTTCTTTTCTATTGTTGTCATTTCTCTTTTTTCTCTTCTTTTCTCTTTTCTCTGTTCTCTTCTTTTCCCTTTCCTCTTCTTTTCTCTTCTTTTGTATTTCTTCTTCTTTTCTCTTCATTTCTCTTCTTTTCTCTTCTTTTCACTTTTCTCTTTTCTCTTCTTTTCCCTTTTTTCTTTTCATTTATCACTTTTCTCTTCTTTACTCATTTCTTTTCTCTTCTTTTCTCTTTTCTCTTCTTTTCTCTTTTCTCTTGTTTTCTCTCTTTTCTCTTTTCTCTTTTCGCTTCTTTTCTCTCTTATCTCTTTTCACTACTTTTCTCTTTTCTCCTTTGTCTTCTATTCTCTTTTTTTCCTTTTCTATTATCTCTTTTCTCTTCATTTCTCTGCGTTTCTCTTTTGTCTTTACTGACTGTTCGCTCCTTTTCTCTTCTTTTAATCTTCCCCTGTTTTCTCTTCTTTTCTCTTCTGTTCTCTTCTTTTCTCTTTGCTCTATTCTCTTCTTTTCTCTTTTCTGTTTTCTCTTATCTCCTTTACCTTCTTTTCTCTTCTTTTCTCTTTCTCTTTTCTCTTTTCTCTTCTATTTCCTTTTCTTTTCTCTTCTGTTCTCGTCTATTCTCTTTTCCTTTTGCTCTTCTTTTCTCTTTTCTCTTCTTTTGTCTTCTGTTCTCTTATTTTCACTTTTCTCCTTCATCTTCTTTTCTCTTCTATTCTCTTCTTTTCTCTTCTTTCACTTCTTTTCTTTTTTCTCTTCTTTTCTCTTTTCTCTTTTTCTTTTCTCTTTTCGCTTCTGTTCTCTTTACTCTTTTTATTTTATTCTCTTCTTATGTCTTTGCTATTATCTCTTTTCTCTTCTTTTCAATGCATTTCTCTTTCGTCTTTACTATCTGTTCGCTCCTTTTCTCTTCTTTTCACTTTTCTCCTGTTTTCTCTTCTTTTCTCTTCTTTTCTGGGTTCTCCCATCTCCTTTCCCTTCGTTTCTATTCTGTTCTCTTCTTTTCTCTTTTCTCTTCTTTTCTCTTCATTTCTCTTCTTTTCATTTCACTTATCACTTTTCTGTACTTTACTCTTTTCTTTTCTCTTCTTTTCTCTTTTCTCATCTTTTCTCTTTTTGCTTCTTTTCTCTCTTATCTCTTTTCACGACTTCTCTGTTTTCTCGTTTTTCGTCTGTTCTCTTTTCCCTTTTCTTTGTTTTCTCTTTTTTTCTTCTATTCCCTCTTCTGTTTTCTCTTCTTTTCAATGCATTTCTCTTTTGTCTTTACTGTCTGTTCGCTCTTTTTCTCTTCTTTTCACTTTTCTCCTGTTTTCTCTTCTTTTCTCTTCTTTTCTGGGTTCTCCTATCTCCTTTCTCTTCTTTTCTATTCTGTGCTCTTCTTTTATCTTTTCTCTTCTTTTCTCTTCATTTATCTTCTTTTCATTTCACTTATCACTTTTCCCTACATTGCTCTTTTCTTTTGTCTTCTTTTCGCTTTTCTCATCTTTTCTCTTTTTGCTTCTTTTCTCTCTTATCTCTTTTCACTACTTTTCTTTTTTCTCGTTTTTCTTCTACTCTCTTCTTTTCCCTTTTCTTTTGTTTTCTCTTTTTTTCGTCTTTTCCCTTTTCTCTTTTCTCTTCTTTCCCCTTGCTCTTCTTTTCTCTTCTTTTGTATTTATTCTTCTTTTCTCTTCTTTTCTCTTCTTTTCTCTTTTCTCTTGTTTTCACTTCTTTACCCCTTTCGTTTTTCTCTTTTCTCTTGTTTTCTCTTCTTTCTCTTTTCTCTTTTCTCTTCTTTTCTCTTGTTTTCTCTTCTTTTCTCTTTTATTTTCTGTTCTTTTCTCTTCTTTTCTCTTCATTTCTCTTCTTTACTCTTTTCTCTTCTTTTCTCTTCATTTCTCTTCTTTTCACTTTTCTCTTGTTTTCTCTTCTTTTCTATTTTTTTCATTTCTCTTGTTTTCTCTTCTTTTCTCTTTTCTCTTGGTTTCTCTTCTTTTCTCTTTTCTTTTCTGTTCTTTTCTCTTCATTTCTCTTCTTTACTCTTTTCTCTTCTTTTGTCTTCATTTCTCTTCTTTTCACTTTTCTCTTGTTTTCTCTTCTTTTCTATTGTTGTCATTTCTCTTTTTACTCTTCTTTTCTCTTTTCTCTGTTCTCTTCTTTTCCCTTTCCTCTTCTTTTCTCTTCTTTTGTATTTCTTCTTCTTTTCTCTTCTTTTCTCTTCTTTTCACTTTTCTCTTTTCTCTTCTTTTCCCTTTTTTCTTTTCATTTATCACTTTTCTCTTCTTTACTCATTTCTTTTCTCTTCTTTTCTCTTTTCTCTTCTTTTCTCTTTTCTCTTGTTTTCTCTCTTTTCTCTTTTCTCTTTTCGCTTCTTTTCTCTCTTATCTCTTTTCACTACTTTTCTCTTTTCTCCTTTGTCTTCTATTCTCTTTTTTTCCTTTTCTATTATCTCTTTTCTCTTCATTTCTCTGCGTTTCTCTTTTGTCTTTACTGCCTGTTCGCTCCTTTTCTCTTCTTTTAATCTTCCCCTGTTTTCTCTTCTTTTCTCTTAAGTTCTCTTGTTTTCTCTTTGCTCTATTCTCTTCTTTTCTCTTTTCTGTTTTCTCTTATCTCCTTTACCTTCTTTTCTCTTCTTTTCTCTTTCTCTTTTCTCTTCTATTTCCTTTTCTTTTCTCTTCTGTTCTCGTCTATTCTCTTTTCCTTTTGCTCTTCTTTTCTCTTTTCTCTTCTTTTGTCTTCTGTTCTCTTATTTTCACTTTTCTCCTTCATCTTCTTTTCTCTTCTATTCTCTTCTTTTCTCTTCTTTCACTTCTTTTCTTTTTTCTCTTCTTTTCTCTTTTCTCTTTTTCTTTTCTCTTTTCGCTTCTGTTCTCTTTACTCTTTTTATTTTATTCTCTTCTTATGTCTTTGCTATTATCTCTTTTCTCTTCTTTTCAATGCATTTCTCTTTCGTCTTTACTATCTGTTCGCTCCTTTTCTCTTCTTTTCACTTTTCTCCTGTTTTCTCTTCTTTTCTCTTCTTTTCTGGGTTCTCCCATCTCCTTTCCCTTCGTTTCTATTCTGTTCTCTTCTTTTCTCTTTTCTCTTCTTTTCTCTTCATTTCTCTTCTTTTCATTTCACTTATCACTTTTCTGTACTTTACTCTTTTCTTTTCTCTTCTTTTCTCTTTTCTCATCTTTTCTCTTTTTGCTTCTTTTCTCTCTTATCTCTTTTCACGACTTCTCTGTTTTCTCGTTTTTCTTCTGTTCTCTTTTCCCTTTTCTTTGTTTTCTCTTTTTTTCTTCTATTCCCTCTTCTGTTTTCTCTTCTTTTCAATGCATTTCTCTTTTGTCTTTACTGTCTGTTCGCTCCTTTTCTCTTCTTTTCACTTTTCTCCTGTTTTCTCTTCTTTTCTCTTCTTTTCTGGGTTCTCCTATCTCCTTTCTCTTCTTTTCTATTCTGTGCTCTTCTTTTATCTTTTCTCTTCTTTTCTCTTCATTTATCTTCTTTTCATTTCACTTATCACTTTTCCCTACATTGCTCTTTTCTTTTGTCTTCTTTTCGCTTTTCTCATCTTTTCTCTTTTTGCTTCTTTTCTCTCTTATCTCTTTTCACTACTTTTCTTTTTTCTCGTTTTTCTTCTACTCTCTTCTTTTCCCTTTTCTTTTGTTTACTCTTTTTTTCGTCTTTTCCCTTTTCTCTTTTCTCTTCTTTCCCCTTGCTCTTCTTTTCTCTTCTTTTGTATTTATTCTTCTTTTCTCTTCTTTTCTCTTCTTTTCTCTTTTCTCTTGTTTTCACTTCTTTACCCCTTTCGTTTTTCTCTTTTCTCTTGTTTTCTCTTCTTTCTCTTTTCTCTTTTCTCTTCTTTTCTCTTGTTTTCTCTTCTTTTCTCTTTTATTTTCTGTTCTTTTCTCTTCTTTTCTCTTCATTTCTCTTCTTTACTCTTTTCTCTTCTTTTCTCTTCATTTCTCTTCTTTTCACTTTTCTCTTGTTTTCTCTTCTTTTCTATTTTTTTCATTTCTCTTGTTTTCTCTTCTTTTCTCTTTTCTCTTGGTTTCTCTTCTTTTCTCTTTTCTTTTCTGTTCTTTTCTCTTCATTTCTCTTCTTTTCACTTTTCTCTTGTTTTCTCTTCTTTTCTATTTTTTTCATTTCTCTTGTTTTCTCTTCTTTTCTCTTTTCTCTTGGTTTCTCATCTTTTCTCTTTTATTTTCTGTTCTTTTCTCTTCTTTTCTCTTCATTTCTCTTCTTTACTCTTTTCTCTTCTTTTCTCTTCATTTCTCTTCTTTTCACTTTTCTCTTGTTTTCTCTTCTTTTCTATTTTTTTCATTTCTCTTGTTTTCTCTTCTTTTCTCTTTTCTCTTGGTTTCTCTTCTTTTCTCTTTTCTTTTCTGTTCTTTTCTCTTCATTTCTCTTCTTTACTCTTTTCTCTTCTTTTGTCTTCATTTCTCTTCTTTTCACTTTTCTCTTGTTTTCTCTTCTTTTCTATTGTTGTCATTTCTCTTTTTTCTCTTCTTTTCTCTTTTCTCTGTTCTCTTCTTTTCCCTTTCCTCTTCTTTTCTCTTCTTTTGTATTTCTTCTTCTTTTCTCTTCATTTCTCTTCTTTTCTCTTCTTTTCACTTTTCTCTTTTCTCTTCTTTTCCCTTTTTTCTTTTCATTTATCACTTTTCTCTTCTTTACTCATTTCTTTTCTCTTCTTTTCTCTTTTCTCTTCTTTTCTCTTTTCTCTTGTTTTCTCTCTTTTCTCTTTTCTCTTTTCGCTTCTTTTCTCTCTTATCTCTTTTCACGACTTCTCTGTTTTCTCGTTTTTCTTCTGTTCTCTTTTCCCTTTTCTTTGTTTTCTCTTTTTTTCTTCTATTCCCTCTTCTGTTTTCTCTTCTTTTCAATGCATTTCTCTTTTGTCTTTACTGTCTGTTCGCTCCTTTTCTCTTCTTTTCACTTTTCTCCTGTTTTCTCTTCTTTTCTCTTCTTTTCTGGGTTCTCCTATCTCCTTTCTCTTCTTTTCTATTCTGTGCTCTTCTTTTATCTTTTCTCTTCTTTTCTCTTCATTTATCTTCTTTTCATTTCACTTATCACTTTTCCCTACATTGCTCTTTTCTTTTGTCTTCTTTTCGCTTTTCTCATCTTTTCTCTTTTTGCTTCTTTTCTCTCTTATCTCTTTTCACTACTTTTCTTTTTTCTCGTTTTTCTTCTACTCTCTTCTTTTCCCTTTTCTTTTGTTTACTCTTTTTTTCGTCTTTTCCCTTTTCTCTTTTCTCTTCTTTCCCCTTGCTCTTCTTTTCTCTTCTTTTGTATTTATTCTTCTTTTCTCTTCTTTTCTCTTCTTTTCTCTTTTCTCTTGTTTTCACTTCTTTACCCCTTTCGTTTTTCTCTTTTCTCTTGTTTTCTCTTCTTTCTCTTTTCTCTTTTCTCTTCTTTTCTCTTGTTTTCTCTTCTTTTCTCTTTTATTTTCTGTTCTTTTCTCTTCTTTTCTCTTCATTTCTCTTCTTTACTCTTTTCTCTTCTTTTCTCTTCATTTCTCTTCTTTTCACTTTTCTCTTGTTTTCTCTTCTTTTCTATTTTTTTCATTTCTCTTGTTTTCTCTTCTTTTCTCTTTTCTCTTGGTTTCTCTTCTTTTCTCTTTTCTTTTCTGTTCTTTTCTCTTCATTTCTCTTCTTTTCACTTTTCTCTTGTTTTCTCTTCTTTTCTATTTTTTTCATTTCTCTTGTTTTCTCTTCTTTTCTCTTTTCTCTTGGTTTCTCATCTTTTCTCTTTTATTTTCTGTTCTTTTCTCTTCTTTTCTCTTCATTTCTCTTCTTTACTCTTTTCTCTTCTTTTCTCTTCATTTCTCTTCTTTTCACTTTTCTCTTGTTTTCTCTTCTTTTCTATTTTTTTCATTTCTCTTGTTTTCTCTTCTTTTCTCTTTTCTCTTGGTTTCTCTTCTTTTCTCTTTTCTTTTCTGTTCTTTTCTCTTCATTTCTCTTCTTTACTCTTTTCTCTTCTTTTGTCTTCATTTCTCTTCTTTTCACTTTTCTCTTGTTTTCTCTTCTTTTCTATTGTTGTCATTTCTCTTTTTTCTCTTCTTTTCTCTTTTCTCTGTTCTCTTCTTTTCCCTTTCCTCTTCTTTTCTCTTCTTTTGTATTTCTTCTTCTTTTCTCTTCATTTCTCTTCTTTTCTCTTCTTTTCACTTTTCTCTTTTCTCTTCTTTTCCCTTTTTTCTTTTCATTTATCACTTTTCTCTTCTTTACTCATTTCTTTTCTCTTCTTTTCTCTTTTCTCTTCTTTTCTCTTTTCTCTTGTTTTCTCTCTTTTCTCTTTTCTCTTTTCGCTTCTTTTCTCTCTTATCTCTTTTCACTACTTTTCTCTTTTCTCCTTTGTCTTCTATTCTCTTTTTTTCCTTTTCTATTATCTCTTTTCTCTTCATTTCTCTGCGTTTCTCTTTTGTCTTTACTGCCTGTTCGCTCCTTTTCTCTTCTTTTAATCTTCCCCTGTTTTCTCTTCTTTTCTCTTCTGTTCTCTTCTTTTCTCTTTGCTCTATTCTCTTCTTTTCTCTTTTCTGTTTTCTCTTATCTCCTTTACCTTCTTTTCTCTTCTTTTCTCTTTCTCTTTTCTCTTCTATTTCCTTTTCTTTTCTCTTCTGTTCTCGTCTATTCTCTTTTCCTTTTGCTCTTCTTTTCTCTTTTCTCTTCTTTTGTCTTCTGTTCTCTTATTTTCACTTTTCTCCTTCATCTTCTTTTCTCTTCTATTCTCTTCTTTTCTCTTCTTTCACTTCTTTTCTTTTTTCTCTTCTTTTCTCTTTTCTCTTTTTCTTTTCTCTTTTCGCTTCTGTTCTCTTTACTCTTTTTATTTTATTCTCTTCTTATGTCTTTGCTATTATCTCTTTTCTCTTCTTTTCAATGCATTTCTCTTTCGTCTTTACTATCTGTTCGCTCCTTTTCTCTTCTTTTCACTTTTCTCCTGTTTTCTCTTCTTTTCTCTTCTTTTCTGGGTTCTCCCATCTCCTTTCCCTTCGTTTCTATTCTGTTCTCTTCTTTTATCTTTTCTCTTCTTTTCTCTTCATTTATCTTCTTTTCATTTCACTTATCACTTTTCCCTACATTGCTCTTTTCTTTTGTCTTCTTTTCGCTTTTCTCATCTTTTCTCTTTTTGCTTCTTTTCTCTCTTATCTCTTTTCACTACTTTTCTTTTTTCTCGTTTTTCTTCTACTCTCTTCTTTTCCCTTTTCTTTTGTTTTCTCTTTTTTTCGTCTTTTCCCTTTTCTCTTTTCTCTTCTTTCCCCTTGCTCTTCTTTTCTCTTCTTTTGTATTTATTCTTCTTTTCTCTTCTTTTCTCTTCTTTTCTCTTTTCTCTTGTTTTCACTTCTTTACCCCTTTCGTTTTTCTCTTTTCTCTTGTTTTCTCTTCTTTCTCTTTTCTCTTTTCTCTTCTTTTCTCTTGTTTTCTCTTCTTTTCTCTTTTATTTTCTGTTCTTTTCTCTTCTTTTCTCTTCATTTCTCTTCTTTACTCTTTTCTCTTCTTTTCTCTTCATTTCTCTTCTTTTCACTTTTCTCTTGTTTTCTCTTCTTTTCTATTTTTTTCATTTCTCTTGTTTTCTCTTCTTTTCTCTTTTCTCTTGGTTTCTCTTCTTTTCTCTTTTCTTTTCTGTTCTTTTCTCTTCATTTCTCTTCTTTACTCTTTTCTCTTCTTTTGTCTTCATTTCTCTTCTTTTCACTTTTCTCTTGTTTTCTCTTCTTTTCTATTGTTGTCATTTCTCTTTTTACTCTTCTTTTCTCTTTTCTCTGTTCTCTTCTTTTCCCTTTCCTCTTCTTTTCTCTTCTTTTGTATTTCTTCTTCTTTTCTCTTCTTTTCTCTTCTTTTCACTTTTCTCTTTTCTCTTCTTTTCCCTTTTTTCTTTTCATTTATCACTTTTCTCTTCTTTACTCATTTCTTTTCTCTTCTTTTCTCTTTTCTCTTCTTTTCTCTTTTCTCTTGTTTTCTCTCTTTTCTCTTTTCTCTTTTCGCTTCTTTTCTCTCTTATCTCTTTTCACTACTTTTCTCTTTTCTCCTTTGTCTTCTATTCTCTTTTTTTCCTTTTCTATTATCTCTTTTCTCTTCATTTCTCTGCGTTTCTCTTTTGTCTTTACTGCCTGTTCGCTCCTTTTCTCTTCTTTTAATCTTCCCCTGTTTTCTCTTCTTTTCTCTTCTGTTCTCTTGTTTTCTCTTTGCTCTATTCTCTTCTTTTCTCTTTTCTGTTTTCTCTTATCTCCTTTACCTTCTTTTCTCTTCTTTTCTCTTTCTCTTTTCTCTTCTATTTCCTTTTCTTTTCTCTTCTGTTCTCGTCTATTCTCTTTTCCTTTTGCTCTTCTTTTCTCTTTTCTCTTCTTTTGTCTTCTGTTCTCTTATTTTCACTTTTCTCCTTCATCTTCTTTTCTCTTCTATTCTCTTCTTTTCTCTTCTTTCACTTCTTTTCTTTTTTCTCTTCTTTTCTCTTTTCTCTTTTTCTTTTCTCTTTTCGCTTCTGTTCTCTTTACTCTTTTTATTTTATTCTCTTCTTATGTCTTTGCTATTATCTCTTTTCTCTTCTTTTCAATGCATTTCTCTTTCGTCTTTACAATTGTTCGCTCCTTTTCTCTTCTTTTCACTTTTCTC
Source organism: Chiloscyllium punctatum (assembly GCF_047496795.1). Classification (NCBI taxonomy): domain Eukaryota; kingdom Metazoa; phylum Chordata; class Chondrichthyes; order Orectolobiformes; family Hemiscylliidae; genus Chiloscyllium; species Chiloscyllium punctatum. The sequence goes on along the minus strand of NC_092762.1, from coordinate 35,092,074 downwards.
CTGTTTTCTCTTCTTTTCTCTTCTTTTCTGGGTTCTCCCATCTCCTTTCCCTTCGTTTCTATTCTGTTCTCTTCTTTTCTCTTTTCTCTTCTTTTCTCTTCATTTCTCTTCTTTTCATTTCACTTATCACTTTTCTGTACTTTACTCTTTTCTTTTCTCTTCTTTTCTCTTTTCTCATCTTTTCTCTTTTTGCTTCTTTTCTCTCTTATCTCTTTTCACGACTTCTCTGTTTTCTCGTTTTTCTTCTGTTCTCTTTTCCCTTTTCTTTGTTTTCTCTTTTTTTCTTCTATTCCCTCTTCTGTTTTCTCTTCTTTTCAATGCATTTCTCTTTTGTCTTTACTGTCTGTTCGCTCCTTTTCTCTTCTTTTCACTTTTCTCCTGTTTTCTCTTCTTTTCTCTTCTTTTCTGGGTTCTCCTATCTCCTTTCTCTTCTTTTCTATTCTGTGCTCTTCTTTTATCTTTTCTCTTCTTTTCTCTTCATTTCTCTTCTTTTCATTTCACTTATCACTTTTCCCTACATTGCTCTTTTCTTTTGTCTTCTTTTCGCTTTTCTCATCTTTTCTCTTTTTGCTTCTTTTCTCTCTTATCTCTTTTCACTACTTTTCTTTTTTCTCGTTTTTCTTCTACTCTCTTCTTTTCCCTTTTCTTTTGTTTTCTCTTTTTTTCGTCTTTTCCCTTTTCTCTTTTCTCTTCTTTCCCCTTGCTCTTCTTTTCTCTTCTTTTGTATTTATTCTTCTTTTCTCTTCTTTTCTCTTCTTTTCTCTTTTCTCTTGTTTTCACTTCTTTACTCTTTTCTCTTCTTTTGTCTTCATTTCTCTTCTTTTCACTTTTCTCTTGTTTTCTCTTCTTTTCTATTGTTGTCATTTCTCTTTTTTCTCTTCTTTTCTCTTTTCTCTGTTCTCTTCTTTTCCCTTTCCTCTTCTTTTCTCTTCTTTTGTATTTCTTCTTCTTTTCTCTTCATTTCTCTTCTTTTCTCTTCTTTTCACTTTTCTCTTTTCTCTTCTTTTCCGTTTTTTCTTTTCATTTATCACTTTTCTCTTCTTTACTCATTTCTTTTCTCTTCTTTTCTCTTTTCTCTTCTTTTCTCTTTTCTCTTGTTTTCTCTCTTTTCTCTTTTCTCTTTTCGCTTCTTTTCTCTCTTATCTCTTTTCACTACTTTTCTCTTTTCTCCTTTGTCTTCTATTCTCTTTTTTTCCTTTTCTATTATCTCTTTTCTCTTCATTTCTCTGCGTTTCTCTTTTGTCTTTACTGCCTGTTCGCTCCTTTTCTCTTCTTTTAATCTTCCCCTGTTTTCTCTTCTTTTCTCTTCTGTTCTCTTCTTTTCTCTTTGCTCTATTCTCTTCTTTTCTCTTTTCTGTTTTCTCTTATCTCCTTTACCTTCTTTTCTCTTCTTTTCTCTTTCTCTTTTCTCTTTTCTCTTCTATTTCCTTTTCTTTTCTCTTCTGTTCTCGTCTATTCTCTTTTCCTTTTGCTCTTCTTTTCTCTTTTCTCTTCTTTTGTCTTCTGTTCTCTTATTTTCACTTTTCTCCTTCATCTTCTTTTCTCTTCTATTCTCTTCTTTTCTCTTCTTTCACTTCTTTTCTTTTTTTTCTTCTTTTCTCTTTTCTCTTTTTCTTTTCTCTTTTCGCTTCTGTTCTCTTTACTCTTTTTATTTTATTCTCTTCTTATGTCTTTGCTATTATCTCTTTTCTCTTCTTTTCAATGCATTTCTCTTTCGTCTTTACTATCTGTTCGCTCCTTTTCTCTTCTTTTCACTTTTCTCCTGTTTTCTCTTCTTTTCTCTTCTTTTCTGGGTTCTCCCATCTCCTTTCCCTTCGTTTCTATTCTGTTCTCTTCTTTTCTCTTTTCTCTTCTTTTCTCTTCATTTCTCTTCTTTTCATTTCACTTATCACTTTTCTGTACTTTACTCTTTTCTTTTCTCTTCTTTTCTCTTTTCTCATCTTTTCTCTTTTTGCTTCTTTTCTCTCTTATCTCTTTTCACGACTTCTCTGTTTTCTCGTTTTTCTTCTGTTCTCTTTTCCCTTTTCTTTGTTTTCTCTTTTTTTCTTCTATTCCCTCTTCTGTTTTCTCTTCTTTTCAATGCATTTCTCTTTTGTCTTTACTGTCTGTTCGCTCCTTTTCTCTTCTTTTCACTTTTCTCCTGTTTTCTCTTCTTTTCTCTTCTTTTCTGGGTTCTCCTATCTCCTTTCTCTTCTTTTCTATTCTGTGCTCTTCTTTTATCTTTTCTCTTCTTTTCTCTTCATTTCTCTTCTTTTCATTTCACTTATCACTTTTCCCTACATTGCTCTTTTCTTTTGTCTTCTTTTCGCTTTTCTCATCTTTTCTCTTTTTGCTTCTTTTCTCTCTTATCTCTTTTCACTACTTTTCTTTTTTCTCGTTTTTCTTCTACTCTCTTCTTTTCCCTTTTCTTTTGTTTTCTCGTTTTTTCGTCTTTTCCCTTTTCTCTTTTCTCTTCTTTCCCCTTGCTCTTCTTTTCTCTTCTTTTGTATTTATTCTTCTTTTCTCTTCTTTTCTCTTCTTTTCTCTTTTCTCTTGTTTTCACTTCTTTACCCCTTTCGTTTTTCTCTTTTCTCTTGTTTTCTCTTCTTTACTCTTTTCTCTTCTTTTGTCTTCATTTCTCTTCTTTTCACTTTTCTCTTGTTTTCTCTTCTTTTCTATTGTTGTCATTTCTCTTTTTTCTCTTCTTTTCTCTTTTCTCTGTTCTCTTCTTTTCCCTTTCCTCTTCTTTTCTCTTCTTTTGTATTTCTTCTTCTTTTCTCTTCATTTCTCTTCTTTTCTCTTCTTTTCACTTTTCTCTTTTCTCTTCTTTTCCCTTTTTTCTTTTCATTTATCACTTTTCTCTTCTTTACTCATTTCTTTTCTCTTCTTTTCTCTTTTCTCTTCTTTTCTCTTTTCTCTTGTTTTCTCTCTTTTCTCTTTTCTCTTTTCGCTTCTTTTCTCTCTTATCTCTTTTCACTACTTTTCTCTTTTCTCCTTTGTCTTCTATTCTCTTTTTTTCCTTTTCTATTATCTCTTTTCTCTTCATTTCTCTGCGTTTCTCTTTTGTCTTTACTGCCTGTTCGCTCCTTTTCTCTTCTTTTAATCTTCCCCTGTTTTCTCTTCTTTTCTCTTCTGTTCTCTTCTTTTCTCTTTGCTCTATTCTCTTCTTTTCTCTTTTCTGTTTTCTCTTATCTCCTTTACCTTCTTTTCTCTTCTTTTCTCTTTCTCTTTTCTCTTCTATTTCCTTTTCTTTTCTCTTCTGTTCTCGTCTATTCTCTTTTCCTTTTGCTCTTCTTTTCTCTTTTCTCTTCTTTTGTCTTCTGTTCTCTTATTTTCACTTTTCTCCTTCATCTTCTTTTCTCTTCTATTCTCTTCTTTTCTCTTCTTTCACTTCTTTTCTTTTTTTTCTTCTTTTCTCTTTTCTCTTTTTCTTTTCTCTTTTCGCTTCTGTTCTCTTTACTCTTTTTATTTTATTCTCTTCTTATGTCTTTGCTATTATCTCTTTTCTCTTCTTTTCAATGCATTTCTCTTTCGTCTTTACTATCTGTTCGCTCCTTTTCTCTTCTTTTCACTTTTCTCCTGTTTTCTCTTCTTTTCTCTTCTTTTCTGGGTTCTCCCATCTCCTTTCCCTTCGTTTCTATTCTGTTCTCTTCTTTTCTCTTTTCTCTTCTTTTCTCTTCATTTCTCTTCTTTTCATTTCACTTATCACTTTTCTGTACTTTTTTCTTTTCTCTTCTTTTCTCTTTTTGCTTCTTTTCTCTCTTATCTCTTTTCACGACTTCTCTGTTTTCTCGTTTTTCTTCTGTTCTCTTTTCCCTTTTCTTTGTTTTCTCTTTTTTTCTTCTATTCCCTCTTCTGTTTTCTCTTCTTTTCAATGCATTTCTCTTTTGTCTTTACTGTCTGTTCGCTCCTTTTCTCTTCTTTTCACTTTTCTCCTGTTTTCTCTTCTTTTCTCTTCTTTTCTGGGTTCTCCTATCTCCTTTCTCTTCTTTTCTATTCTGTGCTCTTCTTTTATCTTTTCTCTTCTTTTCTCTTAATTTATCTTCTTTTCATTTCACTTATCACTTTTCCCTACATTGCTCTTTTCTTTTGTCTTCTTTTCGCTTTTCTCATCTTTTCTCTTTTTGCTTCTTTTCTCTCTTATCTCTTTTCACTACTTTTCTTTTTTCTCGTTTTTCTTCTACTCTCTTCTTTTCCCTTTTCTTTTGTTTTCTCTTTTTTTCGTCTTTTCCCTTTTCTCTTTTCTCTTCTTTCCCCTTGCTCTTCTTTTCTCTTCTTTTGTAATTTTTTCTTCTTTTCTCTTCTTTTCTCTTCTTTTCTCTTTTCTCTTGTTTTCACTTCTTTACCCCTTTCGTTTTTCTCTTTTCTCTTGTTTTCTCTTCTTTCTCTTTTCTCTTTTCTCTTCTTTTCTCTTGTTTTCTCTTCTTTTCTCTTTTATTTTCTGTTCTTTTCTCTTCTTTTCTCTTCATTTCTCTTCTTTACTCTTTTCTCTTCTTTTCTCTTCATTTCTCTTCTTTTCACTTTTCTCTTGTTTTCTCTTCTTTTCTATTTTTTTCATTTCTCTTGTTTTCTCTTCTTTTCTCTTTTCTCTTGGTTTCTCTTCTTTTCTCTTTTCTTTTCTGTTCTTTTCTCTTCATTTCTCTTCTTTACTCTTTTCTCTTCTTTTGTCTTCATTTCTCTTCTTTTCACTTTTCTCTTGTTTTCTCTTCTTTTCTATTGTTGTCATTTCTCTTTTTTCTCTTCTTTTCTCTTTTCTCTGTTCTCTTCTTTTCCCTTTCCTCTTCTTTTCTCTTCTTTTGTATTTCTTCTTCTTTTCTCTTCATTTCTCTTCTTTTCTCTTCTTTTCACTTTTCTCTTTTCTCTTCTTTTCCCTTTTTTCTTTTCATTTATCACTTTTCTCTTCTTTACTCATTTCTTTTCTCTTCTTTTCTCTTTTCTCTTCTTTTCTCTTTTCTCTTCTTTTCTCTCTTTTCTCTTTTCTCTTTTCGCTTCTTTTCTCTCTTATCTCTTTTCACTACTTTTCTCTTTTCTCCTTTGTCTTCTATTCTCTTTTTTTCCTTTTCTATTATCTCTTTTCTCTTCATTTCTCTGCGTTTCTCTTTTGTCTTTCTGCCTGTTCGCTCCTTTTCTCTTCTTTTAATCTTCCCCTGTTTTCTCTTCTTTTCTCTTCTGTTCTCTTGTTTTCTCTTTGCTCTATTCTCTTCTTTTCTCTTTTCTGTTTTCTCTTATCTCCTTTACCTTCTTTTCTCTTCTTTTCTCTTTCTCTTTTCTCTTTTCTCTTCTATTTCCTTTTCTTTTCTCTTCTGTTCTCGTCTATTCTCTTTTCCTTTTGCTCTTCTTTTCTCTTTTCTCTTCTTTTGTCTTCTGTTCTCTTATTTTCACTTTTCTCCTTCATCTTCTTTTCTCTTCTATTCTCTTCTTTTCTCTTCTTTCACTTCTTTTCTTTTTTCTCTTCTTTTCTCTTTTCTCTTTTTCTTTTCTCTTTTCGCTTCTGTTCTCTTTACTCTTTTTATTTTATTCTCTTCTTATGTCTTTGCTATTATCTCTTTTCTCTTCTTTTCAATGCATTTCTCTTTCGTCTTTACTATCTGTTCGCTCCTTTTCTCTTCTTTTCACTTTTCTCCTGTTTTCTCTTCTTTTCTCTTCTTTTCTGGGTTCTCCCATCTCCTTTCCCTTCGTTTCTATTCTGTTCTCTTCTTTTCTCTTTTCTCTTCTTTTCTCTTCATTTCTCTTCTTTTCATTTCACTTATCACTTTTCTGTACTTTACTCTTTTCTTTTCTCTTCTTTTCTCTTTTCTCATCTTTTCTCTTTTTGCTTCTTTTCTCTCTTATCTCTTTTCACGACTTCTCTGTTTTCTCGTTTTTCTTCTGTTCTCTTTTCCCTTTTCTTTGTTTTCTCTTTTTTTCTTCTATTCCCTCTTCTGTTTTCTCTTCTTTTCAATGCATTTCTCTTTTGTCTTTACTGTCTGTTCGCTCCTTTTCTCTTCTTTTCACTTTTCTCCTGTTTTCTCTTATTTTCTCTTCTTTTCTGGGTTCTCCTATCTCCTTTCTCTTCTTTTCTATTCTGTGCTCTTCTTTTATCTTTTCTCTTCTTTTCTCTTCATTTATCTTCTTTTCATTTCACTTATCACTTTTCCCTACATTGCTCTTTTCTTTTGTCTTCTTTTCGCTTTTCTCATCTTTTCTCTTTTTGCTTCTTTTCTCTCTTATCTCTTTTCACTACTTTTCTTTTTTCTCGTTTTTCTTCTACTCTCTTCTTTTCCCTTTTCTTTTGTTTTCTCTTTTTTTCGTCTTTTCCCTTTTCTCTTTTCTCTTCTTTCCCCTTGCTCTTCTTTTCTCTTCTTTTGTAATTTTTTCTTCTTTTCTCTTCTTTTCTCTTTTCTCTTGTTTTCACTTCTTTACCCCTTTCGTTTTTCTCTTTTCTCTTGTTTTCTCTTCTTTCTCTTTTCTCTTTTCTCTTCTTTTCTCTTGTTTTCTCTTCTTTTCTCTTTTATTTTCTGTTCTTTTCTCTTCATTTCTCTTCTTTACTCTTTTCTCTTCTTTTCTCTTCATTTCTCTTCTTTTCACTTTTCTCTTGTTTTCTCTTCTTTTCTATTTTTTTCATTTCTCTTGTTTTCTCTTCTTTTCTCTTTTCTCTTGGTTTCTCTTCTTTTCTCTTTTCTTTTCTGTTCTTTTCTCTTCATTTCTCTTCTTTACTCTTTTCTCTTCTTTTGTCTTCATTTCTCTTCTTTTCACTTTTCTCTTGTTTTCTCTTCTTTTCTATTGTTGTCATTTCTCTTTTTTCTCTTCTTTTCTCTTTTCTCTGTTCTCTTCTTTTCCCTTTCCTCTTCTTTTCTCTTCTTTTGTATTTCTTCTTCTTTTCTCTTCATTTCTCTTCTTTTCTCTTCTTTTCACTTTTCTCTTTTCTCTTCTTTTCCCTTTTTTCTTTTCATTTATCACTTTTCTCTTCTTTACTCATTTCTTTTCTCTTCTTTTCTCTTTTCTCTTCTTTTCTCTTTTCTCTTGTTTTCTCTCTTTTCTCTTTTCTCTTTTCGCTTCTTTTCTCTCTTATCTCTTTTCACTACTTTTCTCTTTTCTCCTTTGTCTTCTATTCTCTTTTTTTCCTTTTCTATTATCTCTTTTCTCTTCATTTCTCTGCGTTTCTCTTTTGTCTTTACTGCCTGTTCGCTCCTTTTCTCTTCTTTTAATCTTCCCCTGTTTTCTCTTCTTTTCTCTTCTGTTCTCTTGTTTTCTCTTTGCTCTATTCTCTTCTTTTCTCTTTTCTGTTTTCTCTTATCTCCTTTACCTTCTTTTCTCTTCTTTTCTCTTTCTCTTTTCTCTTCTATTTCCTTTTCTTTTCTCTTCTGTTCTCGTCTATTCTCTTTTCCTTTTGCTCTTCTTTTCTCTTTTCTCTTCTTTTGTCTTCTGTTCTCTTATTTTCACTTTTCTCCTTCATCTTCTTTTCTCTTCTATTCTCTTCTTTTCTCTTCTTTCACTTCTTTTCTTTTTTCTCTTCTTTACTCTTTTCTCTTTTTCTTTTCTCTTTTCGCTTCTGTTCTCTTTACTCTTTTTATTTTATTCTCTTCTTATGTCTTTGCTATTATCTCTTTTCTCTTCTTTTCAATGCATTTCTCTTTCGTCTTTACAATTGTTCGCTCCTTTCCTCTTCTTTTCACTTTTCTCCTGTTTTCTCTTCTTTTCTCTTCTTTTCTGGGTTCTCCCATCTCCTTTCCCTTCGTTTCTATTCTGTTCTCTTCTTTTCTCTTTTCTCTTCTTTTCTCTTCATTTCTCTTCTTTTCATTTCACTTATCACTTTTCTGTACTTTACTCTTTTCTTTTCTCTTCTTTTCTCTTTTCTCATCTTTTCTCTTTTTGCTTCTTTTCTCTCTTATCTCTTTTCACGACTTCTCTGTTTTCTCGTTTTTCTTCTGTTCTCTTTTCCCTTTTCTTTGTTTTCTCTTTTTTTCTTCTATTCCCTCTTCTGTTTTCTCTTCTTTTCAATGCATTTCTCTTTTGTCTTTACTGTCTGTTCGCTCCTTTTCTCTTCTTTTCACTTTTCTCCTGTTTTCTCTTCTTTTCTCTTCTTTTCTGGGTTCTCCTATCTCCTTTCTCTTCTTTTCTATTCTGTGCTCTTCTTTTATCTTTTCTCTTCTTTTCTCTTCATTTATCTTCTTTTCATTTCACTTATCACTTTTCCCTACATTGCTCTTTTCTTTTGTCTTCTTTTCGCTTTTCTCATCTTTTCTCTTTTTGCTTCTTTTCTCTCTTATCTCTTTTCACTACTTTTCTTTTTTCTCGTTTTTCTTCTACTCTCTTCTTTTCCCTTTTCTTTTGTTTTCTCTTTTTTTCGTCTTTTCCCTTTTCTCTTTTCTCTTCTTTCCCCTTGCTCTTCTTTTCTCTTCTTTTGTATTTATTCTTCTTTTCTCTTCTTTTCTCTTCTTTTCTCTTTTCTCTTGTTTTCACTTCTTTACCCCTTTCGTTTTTCTCTTTTCTCTTGTTTTCTCTTCTTTCTCTTTTCTCTTTTCTCTTCTTTTCTCTTGTTTTCTCTTCTTTTCTCTTTTATTTTCTGTTCTTTTCTCTTCTTTTCTCTTCATTTCTCTTCTTTACTCTTTTCTCTTCTTTTCTCTTCATTTCTCTTCTTTTCACTTTTCTCTTGTTTTCTCTTCTTTTCTATTTTTTTCATTTCTCTTGTTTTCTCTTCTTTTCTCTTTTCTCTTGGTTTCTCTTCTTTTCTCTTTTCTTTTCTGTTCTTTTCTCTTCATTTCTCTTCTTTACTCTTTTCTCTTCTTTTGTCTTCATTTCTCTTCTTTTCACTTTTCTCTTGTTTTCTCTTCTTTTCTATTGTTGTCATTTCTCTTTTTTCTCTTCTTTTCTCTTTTCTCTGTTCTCTTCTTTTCCCTTTCCTCTTCTTTTCTCTTCTTTTGTATTTCTTCTTCTTTTCTCTTCATTTCTCTTCTTTTCTCTTCTTTTCACTTTTCTCTTTTCTCTTTTCCCTTTTTTCTTTTCATTTATCACTTTTCTCTTCTTTACTCATTTCTTTTCTCTTCTTTTCTCTTTTCTCTTCTTTTCTCTTTTCTCTTGTTTTCTCTCTTTTCTCTTTTCTCTTTTCGCTTCTTTTCTCTCTTATCTCTTTTCACTACTTTTCTCTTTTCTCCTTTGTCTTCTATTCTCTTTTTTTCCTTTTCTATTATCTCTTTTCTCTTCATTTCTCTGCGTTTCTCTTTTGTCTTTACTGCCTGTTCGCTCCTTTTCTCTTCTTTTAATCTTCCCCTGTTTTCTCTTCTTTTCTCTTCTGTTCTCTTGTTTTCTCTTTGCTCTATTCTCTTCTTTTCTCTTTTCTGTTTTCTCTTATCTCCTTTACCTTCTTTTCTCTTCTTTTCTCTTTCTCTTTTCTCTTCTATTTCCTTTTCTTTTCTCTTCTGTTCTCGTCTATTCTCTTTTCCTTTTGCTCTTCTTTTCTCTTTTCTCTTCTTTTGTCTTCTGTTCTCTTATTTTCACTTTTCTCCTTCATCTTCTTTTCTCTTCTATTCTCTTCTTTTCTCTTCTTTCACTTCTTTTCTTTTTTTTCTTCTTTTCTCTTTTCTCTTTTTCTTTTCTCTTTTCGCTTCTGTTCTCTTTACTCTTTTTATTTTATTCTCTTCTTATGTCTTTGCTATTATCTCTTTTCTCTTCTTTTCAATGCATTTCTCTTTCGTCTTTACTATCTGTTCGCTCCTTTTCTCTTCTTTTCACTTTTCTCCTGTTTTCTCTTCTTTTCTCTTCTTTTCTGGGTTCTCCCATCTCCTTTCCCTTCGTTTCTATTCTGTTCTCTTCTTTTCTCTTTTCTCTTCTTTTCTCTTCATTTCTCTTCTTTTCATTTCACTTATCACTTTTCTGTACTTTACTCTTTTCTTTTCTCTTCTTTTCTCTTTTCTCATCTTTTCTCTTTTTGCTTCTTTTCTCTCTTATCTCTTTTCACGACTTCTCTGTTTTCTCGTTTTTCTTCTGTTCTCTTTTCCCTTTTCTTTGTTTTCTCTTTTTTTCTTCTATTCCCTCTTCTGTTTTCTCTTCTTTTCAATGCATTTCTCTTTTGTCTTTACTGTCTGTTCGCTCCTTTTCTCTTCTTTTCACTTTTCTCCTGTTTTCTCTTCTTTTCTCTTCTTTTCTGGGTTCTCCTATCTCCTTTCTCTTCTTTTCTATTCTGTGCTCTTCTTTTATCTTTTCTCTTCTTTTCTCTTAATTTATCTTCTTTTCATTTCACTTATCACTTTTCCCTACATTGCTCTTTTCTTTTGTCTTCTTTTCGCTTTTCTCATCTTTTCTCTTTTTGCTTCTTTTCTCTCTTATCTCTTTTCACTACTTTTCTTTTTTCTCGTTTTTCTTCTACTCTCTTCTTTTCCCTTTTCTTTTGTTTTCTCTTTTTTTCGTCTTTTCCCTTTTCTCTTTTCTCTTCTTTCCCCTTGCTCTTCTTTTCTCTTCTTTTGTAATTTTTTCTTCTTTTCTCTTCTTTTCTCTTCTTTTCTCTTTTCTCTTGTTTTCACTTCTTTACCCCTTTCGTTTTTCTCTTTTCTCTTGTTTTCTCTTCTTTCTCTTTTCTCTTTTCTCTTCTTTTCTCTTGTTTTCTCTTCTTTTCTCTTTTATTTTCTGTTCTTTTCTCTTCTTTTCTCTTCATTTCTCTTCTTTACTCTTTTCTCTTCTTTTCTCTTCATTTCTCTTCTTTTCACTTTTCTCTTGTTTTCTCTTCTTTTCTATTTTTTTCATTTCTCTTGTTTTCTCTTCTTTTCTCTTTTCTCTTGGTTTCTCTTCTTTTCTCTTTTCTTTTCTGTTCTTTTCTCTTCATTTCTCTTCTTTACTCTTTTCTCTTCTTTTGTCTTCATTTCTCTTCTTTTCACTTTTCTCTTGTTTTCTCTTCTTTTCTATTGTTGTCATTTCTCTTTTTTCTCTTCTTTTCTCTTTTCTCTGTTCTCTTCTTTTCCCTTTCCTCTTCTTTTCTCTTCTTTTGTATTTCTTCTTCTTTTCTCTTCATTTCTCTTCTTTTCTCTTCTTTTCACTTTTCTCTTTTCTCTTCTTTTCCCTTTTTTCTTTTCATTTATCACTTTTCTCTTCTTTACTCATTTCTTTTCTCTTCTTTTCTCTTTTCTCTTCTTTTCTCTTTTCTCTTGTTTTCTCTCTTTTCTCTTTTCTCTTTTCGCTTCTTTTCTCTCTTATCTCTTTTCACTACTTTTCTCTTTTCTCCTTTGTCTTCTATTCTCTTTTTTTCCTTTTCTATTATCTCTTTTCTCTTCATTTCTCTGCGTTTCTCTTTTGTCTTTCTGCCTGTTCGCTCCTTTTCTCTTCTTTTAATCTTCCCCTGTTTTCTCTTCTTTTCTCTTCTGTTCTCTTGTTTTCTCTTTGCTCTATTCTCTTCTTTTCTCTTTTCTGTTTTCTCTTATCTCCTTTACCTTCTTTTCTCTTCTTTTCTCTTTCTCTTTTCTCTTTTCTCTTCTATTTCCTTTTCTTTTCTCTTCTGTTCTCGTCTATTCTCTTTTCCTTTTGCTCTTCTTTTCTCTTTTCTCTTCTTTTGTCTTCTGTTCTCTTATTTTCACTTTTCTCCTTCATCTTCTTTTCTCTTCTATTCTCTTCTTTTCTCTTCTTTCACTTCTTTTCTTTTTTCTCTTCTTTTCTCTTTTCTCTTTTTCTTTTCTCTTTTCGCTTCTGTTCTCTTTACTCTTTTTATTTTATTCTCTTCTTATGTCTTTGCTATTATCTCTTTTCTCTTCTTTTCAATGCATTTCTCTTTCGTCTTTACTATCTGTTCGCTCCTTTTCTCTTCTTTTCACTTTTCTCCTGTTTTCTCTTCTTTTCTCTTCTTTTCTGGGTTCTCCCATCTCCTTTCCCTTCGTTTCTATTCTGTTCTCTTCTTTTCTCTTTTCTCTTCTTTTCTCTTCATTTCTCTTCTTTTCATTTCACTTATCACTTTTCTGTACTTTACTCTTTTCTTTTCTCTTCTTTTCTCTTTTCTCATCTTTTCTCTTTTTGCTTCTTTTCTCTCTTATCTCTTTTCACGACTTCTCTCTTTTCTCGTTTTTCTTCTGTTCTCTTTTCCCTTTTCTTTGTTTTCGCTTTTTTTCTTCTATTCCCTCTTCTGTTTTCTCTTCTTTTCAATGCATTTCTCTTTTGTCTTTACTGTCTGTTCGCTCCTTTTCTCTTCTTTTCACTTTTCTCCTGTTTTCTCTTCTTTTCTCTTCTTTTCTGGGTTCTCCTATCTCCTTTCTCTTCTTTTCTATTCTGTGCTCTTCTTTTATCTTTTCTCTTCTTTTCTCTTCATTTATCTTCTTTTCATTTCACTTATCACTTTTCCCTACATTGCTCTTTTCTTTTGTCTTCTTTTCGCTTTTCTCATCTTTTCTCTTTTTGCTTCTTTTCTCTCTTATCTCTTTTCACTACTTTTCTTTTTTCTCGTTTTTCTTCTACTCTCTTCTTTTCCCTTTTCTTTTGTTTTCTCTTTTTTTCGTCTTTTCCCTTTTCTCTTTTCTCTTCTTTCCCCTTGCTCTTCTTTTCTCTTCTTTTGTAATTTTTTCTTCTTTTCTCTTCTTTTCTCTTTTCTCTTGTTTTCACTTCTTTACCCCTTTCGTTTTTCTCTTTTCTCTTGTTTTCTCTTCTTTCTCTTTTCTCTTTTCTCTTCTTTTCTCTTGTTTTCTCTTCTTTTCTCTTTTATTTTCTGTTCTTTTCTCTTCATTTCTCTTCTTTACTCTTTTCTCTTCTTTTCTCTTCATTTCTCTTCTTTTCACTTTTCTCTTGTTTTCTCTTCTTTTCTATTTTTTTCATTTCTCTTGTTTTCTCTTCTTTTCTCTTTTCTCTTGGTTTCTCTTCTTTTCTCTTTTCTTTTCTGTTCTTTTCTCTTCATTTCTCTTCTTTACTCTTTTCTCTTCTTTTGTCTTCATTTCTCTTCTTTTCACTTTTCTCTTGTTTTCTCTTCTTTTCTATTGTTGTCATTTCTCTTTTTTCTCTTCTTTTCTCTTTTCTCTGTTCTCTTCTTTTCCCTTTCCTCTTCTTTTCTCTTCTTTTGTATTTCTTCTTCTTTTCTCTTCATTTCTCTTCTTTTCTCTTCTTTTCACTTTTCTCTTTTCTCTTCTTTTCCCTTTTTTCTTTTCATTTATCACTTTTCTCTTCTTTACTCATTTCTTTTCTCTTCTTTTCTCTTTTCTCTTCTTTTCTCTTTTCTCTTGTTTTCTCTCTTTTCTCTTTTCTCTTTTCGCTTCTTTTCTCTCTTATCTCTTTTCACTACTTTTCTCTTTTCTCCTTTGTCTTCTATTCTCTTTTTTTCCTTTTCTATTATCTCTTTTCTCTTCATTTCTCTGCGTTTCTCTTTTGTCTTTACTGCCTGTTCGCTCCTTTTCTCTTCTTTTAATCTTCCCCTGTTTTCTCTTCTTTTCTCTTCTGTTCTCTTGTTTTCTCTTTGCTCTATTCTCTTCTTTTCTCTTTTCTGTTTTCTCTTATCTCCTTTACCTTCTTTTCTCTTCTTTTCTCTTTCTCTTTTCTCTTCTATTTCCTTTTCTTTTCTCTTCTGTTCTCGTCTATTCTCTTTTCCTTTTGCTCTTCTTTTCTCTTTTCTCTTCTTTTGTCTTCTGTTCTCTTATTTTCACTTTTCTCCTTCATCTTCTTTTCTCTTCTATTCTCTTCTTTTCTCTTCTTTCACTTCTTTTCTTTTTTCTCTTCTTTTCTCTTTTCTCTTTTTCTTTTCTCTTTTCGCTTCTGTTCTCTTTACTCTTTTTATTTTATTCTCTTCTTATGTCTTTGCTATTATCTCTTTTCTCTTCTTTTCAATGCATTTCTCTTTCGTCTTTACTATCTGTTCGCTCCTTTTCTCTTCTTTTCACTTTTCTCCTGTTTTCTCTTCTTTTCTCTTCTTTTCTGGGTTCTCCCATCTCCTTTCCCTTCGTTTCTATTCTGTTCTCTTCTTTTCTCTTTTCTCTTCTTTTCTCTTCATTTCTCTTCTTTTCATTTCACTTATCACTTTTCTGTACTTTACTCTTTTCTTTTCTCTTCTTTTCTCTTTTCTCATCTTTTCTCTTTTTGCTTCTTTTCTCTCTTATCTCTTTTCACGACTTCTCTGTTTTCTCGTTTTTCTTCTGTTCTCTTTTCCCTTTTCTTTGTTTTCTCTTTTTTTCTTCTATTCCCTCTTCTGTTTTCTCTTCTTTTCAATGCATTTCTCTTTTGTCTTTACTGTCTGTTCGCTCCTTTTCTCTTCTTTTCACTTTTCTCCTGTTTTCTCTTCTTTTCTCTTCTTTTCTGGGTTCTCCTATCTCCTTTCTCTTCTTTTCTATTCTGTGCTCTTCTTTTATCTTTTCTCTTCTTTTCTCTTCATTTCTCTTCTTTTCATTTCACTTATCACTTTTCCCTACATTGCTCTTTTCTTTTGTCTTCTTTTCGCTTTTCTCATCTTTTCTCTTTTTGCTTCTTTTCTCTCTTATCTCTTTTCACTACTTTTCTTTTTTCTCGTTTTTCTTCTACTCTCTTCTTTTCCCTTTTCTTTTGTTTTCTCTTTTTTTCGTCTTTTCCCTTTTCTCTTTTCTCTTCTTTCCCCTTGCTCTTCTTTTCTCTTCTTTTGTATTTATTCTTCTTTTCTCTTCTTTTCTCTTCTTTTCTCTTTTCTCTTGTTTTCACTTCTTTACCCCTTTCGTTTTTCTCTTTTCTCTTGTTTTCTCTTCTTTCTCTTTTCTCTTTTCTCTTCTTTTCTCTTGTTTTCTCTTCTTTTCTCTTTTATTTTCTGTTCTTTTCTCTTCTTTTCTCTTCATTTCTCTTCTTTACTCTTTTCTCTTCTTTTCTCTTCATTTCTCTTCTTTTCACTTTTCTCTTGTTTTCTCTTCTTTTCTATTTTTTTCATTTCTCTTGTTTTCTCTTCTTTTCTCTTTTCTCTTGGTTTCTCTTCTTTTCTCTTTTCTTTTCTGTTCTTTTCTCTTCATTTCTCTTCTTTACTCTTTTCTCTTCTTTTGTCTTCATTTCTCTTCTTTTCACTTTTCTCTTGTTTTCTCTTCTTTTCTATTGTTGTCATTTCTCTTTTTTCTCTTCTTTTCTCTTTTCTCTGTTCTCTTCTTTTCCCTTTCCTCTTCTTTTCTCTTCTTTTGTATTTCTTCTTCTTTTCTCTTCATTTCTCTTCTTTTCTCTTCTTTTCACTTTTCTCTTTTCTCTTCTTTTCCCTTTTTTCTTTTCATTTATCACTTTTCTCTTCTTTACTCATTTCTTTTCTCTTCTTTTCTCTTTTCTCTTCTTTTCTCTTTTCTCTTGTTTTCTCTCTTTTCTCTTTTCTCTTTTCGCTTCTTTTCTCTCTTATCTCTTTTCACTACTTTTCTCTTTTCTCCTTTGTCTTCTATTCTCTTTTTTTCCTTTTCTATTATCTCTTTTCTCTTCATTTCTCTGCGTTTCTCTTTTGTCTTTACTGCCTGTTCGCTCCTTTTCTCTTCTTTTAATCTTCCCCTGTTTTCTCTTCTTTTCTCTTCTGTTCTCTTCTTTTCTCTTTGCTCTATTCTCTTCTTTTCTCTTTTCTGTTTTCTCTTATCTCCTTTACCTTCTTTTCTCTTCTTTTCTCTTTCTCTTTTCTCTTTTCTCTTCTATTTCCTTTTCTTTTCTCTTCTGTTCTCGTCTATTCTCTTTTCCTTTTGCTCTTCTTTTCTCTTTTCTCTTCTTTTGTCTTCTGTTCTCTTATTTTCACTTTTCTCCTTCATCTTCTTTTCTCTTCTATTCTCTTCTTTTCTCTTCTTTCACTTCTTTTCTTTTTTCTCTTCTTTTCTCTTTTCTCTTTTTCTTTTCTCTTTTCGCTTCTGTTCTCTTTACTCTTTTTATTTTATTCTCTTCTTATGTCTTTGCTATTATCTCTTTTCTCTTCTTTTCAATGCATTTCTCTTTCGTCTTTACTGTCTGTTCGCTCCTTTTCTCTTCTTTTCACTTTTCTCCTGTTTTCTCTTCTTTTCTCTTCTTTTCTGGGTTCTCCCATCTCCTTTCCCTTCGTTTCTATTCTGTTCTCTTCTTTTCTCTTTTCTCTTCTTTTCTCTTCATTTCTCTTCTTTTCATTTCACTTATCACTTTTCTGTACTTTACTCTTTTCTTTTCTCTTCTTTTCTCTTTTCTCATCTTTTCTCTTTTTGCTTCTTTTCTCTCTTATCTCTTTTCACGACTTCTCTGTTTTCTCGTTTTTCGTCTGTTCTCTTTTCCCTTTTCTTTGTTTTCTCTTTTTTTCTTCTATTCCCTCTTCTGTTTTCTCTTCTTTTCAATGCATTTCTCTTTTGTCTTTACTGTCTGTTCGCTCCTTTTCTCTTCTTTTCACTTTTCTCCTGTTTTCTCTTCTTTTCTCTTCTTTTCTGGGTTCTCCTATCTCCTTTCTCTTCTTTTCTATTCTGTGCTCTTCTTTTATCTTTTCTCTTCTTTTCTCTTCATTTATCTTCTTTTCATTTCACTTATCACTTTTCCCTACATTGCTCTTTTCTTTTGTCTTCTTTTCGCTTTTCTCATCTTTTCTCTTTTTGCTTCTTTTCTCTCTTATCTCTTTTCACTACTTTTCTTTTTTCTCGTTTTTCTTCTACTCTCTTCTTTTCCCTTTTCTTTTGTTTTCTCTTTTTTTCGTCTTTTCCCTTTTCTCTTTTCTCTTCTTTCCCCTTGCTCTTCTTTTCTCTTCTTTTGTATTTATTCTTCTTTTCTCTTCTTTTCTCTTTTCTCTTGTTTTCACTTCTTTACCCCTTTCGTTTTTCTCTTTTCTCTTGTTTTCTCTTCTTTCTCTTTTCTCTTTTCTCTTCTTTTCTCTTGTTTTCTCTTCTTTTCTCTTTTATTTTCTGTTCTTTTCTCTTCTTTTCTCTTCATTTCTCTTCTTTACTCTTTTCTCTTCTTTTCTCTTCATTTCTCTTCTTTTCACTTTTCTCTTGTTTTCTCTTCTTTTCTATTTTTTTCATTTCTCTTGTTTTCTCTTCTTTTCTCTTTTCTCTTGGTTTCTCTTCTTTTCTCTTTTCTTTTCTGTTCTTTTCTCTTCATTTCTCTTCTTTACTCTTTTCTCTTCTTTTGTCTTCATTTCTCTTCTTTTCACTTTTCTCTTGTTTTCTCTTCTTTTCTATTGTTGTCATTTCTCTTTTTTCTCTTCTTTTCTCTTTTCTCTGTTCTCTTCTTTTCCCTTTCCTCTTCTTTTCTCTTCTTTTGTATTTCTTCTTCTTTTCTCTTCATTTCTCTTCTTTTCTCTTCTTTTCACTTTTCTCTTTTCTCTTCTTTTCCCTTTTTTCTTTTCATTTATCACTTTTCTCTTCTTTACTCATTTCTTTTCTCTTCTTTTCTCTTTTCTCTTCTTTTCTCTTTTCTCTTGTTTTCTCTCTTTTCTCTTTTCTCTTTTCGCTTCTTTTCTCTCTTATCTCTTTTCACTACTTTTCTCTTTTCTCCTTTGTCTTCTATTCTCTTTTTTTCCTTTTCTATTATCTCTTTTCTCTTCATTTCTCTGCGTTTCTCTTTTGTCTTTACTGCCTGTTCGCTCCTTTTCTCTTCTTTTAATCTTCCCCTGTTTTCTCTTCTTTTCTCTTCTGTTCTCTTCTTTTCTCTTTGCTCTATTCTCTTCTTTTCTCTTTTCTGTTTTCTCTTATCTCCTTTACCTTCTTTTCTCTTCTTTTCTCTTTCTCTTTTCTCTTTTCTCTTCTATTTCCTTTTCTTTTCTCTTCTGTTCTCGTCTATTCTCTTTTCCTTTTGCTCTTCTTTTCTCTTTTCTCTTCTTTTGTCTTCTGTTCTCTTATTTTCACTTTTCTCCTTCATCTTCTTTTCTCTTCTATTCTCTTCTTTTCTCTTCTTTCACTTCTTTTCTTTTTTCTCTTCTTTTCTCTTTTCTCTTTTTCTTTTCTCTTTTCGCTTCTGTTCTCTTTACTCTTTTTATTTTATTCTCTTCTTATGTCTTTGCTATTATCTCTTTTCTCTTCTTTTCAATGCATTTCTCTTTCGTCTTTACTGTCTGTTCGCTCCTTTTCTCTTCTTTTCACTTTTCTCCTGTTTTCTCTTCTTTTCTCTTCTTTTCTGGGTTCTCCCATCTCCTTTCCCTTCGTTTCTATTCTGTTCTCTTCTTTTCTCTTTTCTCTTCTTTTCTCTTCATTTCTCTTCTTTTCATTTCACTTATCACTTTTCTGTACTTTACTCTTTTCTTTTCTCTTCTTTTCTCTTTTCTCATCTTTTCTCTTTTTGCTTCTTTTCTCTCTTATCTCTTTTCACGACTTCTCTGTTTTCTCGTTTTTCTTCTGTTCTCTTTTCCCTTTTCTTTGTTTTCTCTTTTTTTCTTCTATTCCCTCTTCTGTTTTCTCTTCTTTTCAATGCATTTCTCTTTTGTCTTTACTGTCTGTTCGCTCCTTTTCTCTTCTTTTCACTTTTCTCCTGTTTTCTCTTCTTTTCTCTTCTTTTCTGGGTTCTCCTATCTCCTTTCTCTTCTTTTCTATTCTGTGCTCTTCTTTTATCTTTTCTCTTCTTTTCTCTTCATTTATCTTCTTTTCATTTCACTTATCACTTTTCCCTACATTGCTCTTTTCTTTTGTCTTCTTTTCGCTTTTCTCATCTTTTCTCTTTTTGCTTCTTTTCTCTCTTATCTCTTTTCACTACTTTTCTTTTTTCTCGTTTTTCTTCTACTCTCTTCTTTTCCCTTTTCTTTTGTTTTCTCTTTTTTTCGTCTTTTCCCTTTTCTCTTTTCTCTTCTTTCCCCTTGCTCTTCTTTTCTCTTCTTTTGTATTTATTCTTCTTTTCTCTTCTTTTCTCTTTTCTCTTGTTTTCACTTCTTTACCCCTTTCGTTTTTCTCTTTTCTCTTGTTTTCTCTTCTTTCTCTTTTCTCTTTTCTCTTCTTTTCTCTTGTTTTCTCTTCTTTTCTCTTTTATTTTCTGTTCTTTTCTCTTCTTTTCTCTTCATTTCTCTTCTTTACTCTTTTCTCTTCTTTTCTCTTCATTTCTCTTCTTTTCACTTTTCTCTTGTTTTCTCTTCTTTTCTATTTTTTTCATTTCTCTTGTTTTCTCTTCTTTTCTCTTTTCTCTTGGTTTCTCTTCTTTTCTCTTTTCTTTTCTGTTCTTTTCTCTTCATTTCTCTTCTTTACTCTTTTCTCTTCTTTTGTCTTCATTTCTCTTCTTTTCACTTTTCTCTTGTTTTCTCTTCTTTTCTATTGTTGTCATTTCTCTTTTTTCTCTTCTTTTCTCTTTTCTCTGTTCTCTTCTTTTCCCTTTCCTCTTCTTTTCTCTTCTTTTGTATTTCTTCTTCTTTTCTCTTCATTTCTCTTCTTTTCTCTTCTTTTCACTTTTCTCTTTTCTCTTCTTTTCCCTTTTTTCTTTTCATTTATCACTTTTCTCTTCTTTACTCATTTCTTTTCTCTTCTTTTCTCTTTTCTCTTCTTTTCTCTTTTCTCTTGTTTTCTCTCTTTTCTCTTTTCTCTTTTCGCTTCTTTTCTCTCTTATCTCTTTTCACTACTTTTCTCTTTTCTCCTTTGTCTTCTATTCTCTTTTTTTCCTTTTCTATTATCTCTTTTCTCTTCATTTCTCTGCGTTTCTCTTTTGTCTTTACTGCCTGTTCGCTCCTTTTCTCTTCTTTTAATCTTCCCCTGTTTTCTCTTCTTTTCTCTTCTGTTCTCTTCTTTTCTCTTTGCTCTATTCTCTTCTTTTCTCTTTTCTGTTTTCTCTTATCTCCTTTACCTTCTTTTCTCTTCTTTTCTCTTTCTCTTTTCTCTTTTCTCTTCTATTTCCTTTTCTTTTCTCTTCTGTTCTCGTCTATTCTCTTTTCCTTTTGCTCTTCTTTTCTCTTTTCTCTTCTTTTGTCTTCTGTTCTCTTATTTTCACTTTTCTCCTTCATCTTCTTTTCTCTTCTATTCTCTTCTTTTCTCTTCTTTCACTTCTTTTCTTTTTTCTCTTCTTTTCTCTTTTCTCTTTTTCTTTTCTCTTTTCGCTTCTGTTCTCTTTACTCTTTTTATTTTATTCTCTTCTTATGTCTTTGCTATTATCTCTTTTCTCTTCTTTTCAATGCATTTCTCTTTCGTCTTTACTGTCTGTTCGCTCCTTTTCTCTTCTTTTCACTTTTCTCCTGTTTTCTCTTCTTTTCTCTTCTTTTCTGGGTTCTCCCATCTCCTTTCCCTTCGTTTCTATTCTGTTCTCTTCTTTTCTCTTTTCTCTTCTTTTCTCTTCATTTCTCTTCTTTTCATTTCACTTATCACTTTTCTGTACTTTACTCTTTTCTTTTCTCTTCTTTTCTCTTTTCTCATCTTTTCTCTTTTTGCTTCTTTTCTCTCTTATCTCTTTTCACGACTTCTCTGTTTTCTCGTTTTTCTTCTGTTCTCTTTTCCCTTTTCTTTGTTTTCTCTTTTTTTCTTCTATTCCCTCTTCTGTTTTCTCTTCTTTTCAATGCATTTCTCTTTTGTCTTTACTGTCTGTTCGCTCCTTTTCTCTTCTTTTCACTTTTCTCCTGTTTTCTCTTCTTTTCTCTTCTTTTCTGGGTTCTCCTATCTCCTTTCTCTTCTTTTCTATTCTGTGCTCTTCTTTTATCTTTTCTCTTCTTTTCTCTTCATTTATCTTCTTTTCATTTCACTTATCACTTTTCCCTACATTGCTCTTTTCTTTTGTCTTCTTTTCGCTTTTCTCATCTTTTCTCTTTTTGCTTCTTTTCTCTCTTATCTCTTTTCACTACTTTTCTTTTTTCTCGTTTTTCTTCTACTCTCTTCTTTTCCCTTTTCTTTTGTTTTCTCTTTTTTTCGTCTTTTCCCTTTTCTCTTTTCTCTTCTTTCCCCTTGCTCTTCTTTTCTCTTCTTTTGTATTTATTCTTCTTTTCTCTTCTTTTCTCTTTTCTCTTGTTTTCACTTCTTTACCCCTTTCGTTTTTCTCTTTTCTCTTGTTTTCTCTTCTTTCTCTTTTCTCTTTTCTCTTCTTTTCTCTTGTTTTCTCTTCTTTTCTCTTTTATTTTCTGTTCTTTTCTCTTCTTTTCTCTTCATTTCTCTTCTTTACTCTTTTCTCTTCTTTTCTCTTCATTTCTCTTCTTTTCACTTTTCTCTTGTTTTCTCTTCTTTTCTATTTTTTTCATTTCTCTTGTTTTCTCTTCTTTTCTCTTTTCTCTTGGTTTCTCTTCTTTTCTCTTTTCTTTTCTGTTCTTTTCTCTTCATTTCTCTTCTTTACTCTTTTCTCTTCTTTTGTCTTCATTTCTCTTCTTTTCACTTTTCTCTTGTTTTCTCTTCTTTTCTATTGTTGTCATTTCTCTTTTTTCTCTTCTTTTCTCTTTTCTCTGTTCTCTTCTTTTCCCTTTCCTCTTCTTTTCTCTTCTTTTGTATTTCTTCTTCTTTTCTCTTCATTTCTCTTCTTTTCTCTTCTTTTCACTTTTCTCTTTTCTCTTCTTTTCCCTTTTTTCTTTTCATTTATCACTTTTCTCTTCTTTACTCATTTCTTTTCTCTTCTTTTCTCTTTTCTCTTCTTTTCTCTTTTCTCTTGTTTTCTCTCTTTTCTCTTTTCTCTTTTCGCTTCTTTTCTCTCTTATCTCTTTTCACTACTTTTCTCTTTTCTCCTTTGTCTTCTATTCTCTTTTTTTCCTTTTCTATTATCTCTTTTCTCTTCATTTCTCTGCGTTTCTCTTTTGTCTTTACTGCCTGTTCGCTCCTTTTCTCTTCTTTTAATCTTCCCCTGTTTTCTCTTCTTTTCTCTTCTGTTCTCTTCTTTTCTCTTTGCTCTATTCTCTTCTTTTCTCTTTTCTGTTTTCTCTTATCTCCTTTACCTTCTTTTCTCTTCTTTTCTCTTTCTCTTTTCTCTTTTCTCTTCTATTTCCTTTTCTTTTCTCTTCTGTTCTCGTCTATTCTCTTTTCCTTTTGCTCTTCTTTTCTCTTTTCTCTTCTTTTGTCTTCTGTTCTCTTATTTTCACTTTTCTCCTTCATCTTCTTTTCTCTTCTATTCTCTTCTTTTCTCTTCTTTCACTTCTTTTCTTTTTTCTCTTCTTTTCTCTTTTCTCTTTTTCTTTTCTCTTTTCGCTTCTGTTCTCTTTACTCTTTTTATTTTATTCTCTTCTTATGTCTTTGCTATTATCTCTTTTCTCTTCTTTTCAATGCATTTCTCTTTCGTCTTTACTGTCTGTTCGCTCCTTTTCTCTTCTTTTCACTTTTCTCCTGTTTTCTCTTCTTTTCTCTTCTTTTCTGGGTTCTCCCATCTCCTTTCCCTTCGTTTCTATTCTGTTCTCTTCTTTTCTCTTTTCTCTTCTTTTCTCTTCATTTCTCTTCTTTTCATTTCACTTATCACTTTTCTGTACTTTACTCTTTTCTTTTCTCTTCTTTTCTCTTTTCTCATCTTTTCTCTTTTTGCTTCTTTTCTCTCTTATCTCTTTTCACGACTTCTCTGTTTTCTCGTTTTTCTTCTGTTCTCTTTTCCCTTTTCTTTGTTTTCTCTTTTTTTCTTCTATTCCCTCTTCTGTTTTCTCTTCTTTTCAATGCATTTCTCTTTTGTCTTTACTGTCTGTTCGCTCCTTTTCTCTTCTTTTCACTTTTCTCCTGTTTTCTCTTCTTTTCTCTTCTTTTCTGGGTTCTCCCATCTCCTTTCCCTTCGTTTCTATTCTGTTCTCTTCTTTTCTCTTTTCTCTTCATTTCTCTTCTTTTCATTTCACTTATCACTTTTCTGTACTTTACTCTTTTCTTTTCTCTTCTTTTCTCTTTTCTCATCTTTTCTCTTTTTGCTTCTTTTCTCTCATCTCTTTTCACGACTTCTCTGTTTTCTCGTTTTTCTTCTGTTCTCTTTTCCCTTTTCTTTGTTTTCTCTTTTTTTCTTCTATTCCCTCTTCTGTTTTCTCTTCTTTTCAATGCATTTCTCTTTTGTCTTTACTGTCTGTTCGCTCCTTTTCTCTTCTTTTCACTTTTCTCCTGTTTTCTCTTCTTTTCTCTTCTTTTCTGGGTTCTCCTATCTCCTTTCTCTTCTTTTCTATTCTGTGCTCTTCTTTTATCTTTTCTCTTCTTTTCTCTTCATTTATCTTCTTTTCATTTCACTTATCACTTTTCCCTACATTGCTCTTTTCTTTTGTCTTCTTTTCGCTTTTCTCATCTTTTCTCTTTTTGCTTCTTTTCTCTCTTATCTCTTTTCACTACTTTTCTTTTTTCTCGTTTTTCTTCTACTCTCTTCTTTTCCCTTTTCTTTTGTTTTCTCTTTTTTTCGTCTTTTCCCTTTTCTCTTTTCTCTTCTTTCCCCTTGCTCTTCTTTTCTCTTCTTTTGTATTTATTCTTCTTTTCTCTTCTTTTCTCTTCTTTTCTCTTTTCTCTTGTTTTCACTTCTTTACCCCTTTCGTTTTTCTCTTTTCTCTTGTTTTCTCTTCTTTCTCTTTTCTCTTTTCTCTTCTTTTCTCTTGTTTTCTCTTCTTTTCTCTTTTATTTTCTGTTCTTTTCTCTTCTTTTCTCTTCATTTCTCTTCTTTACTCTTTTCTCTTCTTTTCTCTTCATTTCTCTTCTTTTCACTTTTCTCTTGTTTTCTCTTCTTTTCTATTTTTTTCATTTCTCTTGTTTTCTCTTCTTTTCTCTTTTCTCTTGGTTTCTCTTCTTTTCTCTTTTCTTTTCTGTTCTTTTCTCTTCATTTCTCTTCTTTACTCTTTTCTCTTCTTTTGTCTTCATTTCTCTTCTTTTCACTTTTCTCTTGTTTTCTCTTCTTTTCTATTGTTGTCATTTCTCTTTTTTCTCTTCTTTTCTCTTTTCTCTGTTCTCTTCTTTTCCCTTTCCTCTTCTTTTCTCTTCTTTTGTATTTCTTCTTCTTTTCTCTTCATTTCTCTTCTTTTCTCTTCTTTTCACTTTTCTCTTTTCTCTTCTTTTCCCTTTTTTCTTTTCATTTATCACTTTTCTCTTCTTTACTCATTTCTTTTCTCTTCTTTTCTCTTTTCTCTTCTTTTCTCTTTTCTCTTGTTTTCTCTCTTTTCTCTTTTCTCTTTTCGCTTCTTTTCTCTCTTATCTCTTTTCACTACTTTTCTCTTTTCTCCTTTGTCTTCTATTCTCTTTTTTTCCTTTTCTATTATCTCTTTTCTCTTCATTTCTCTGCGTTTCTCTTTTGTCTTTACTGCCTGTTCGCTCCTTTTCTCTTCTTTTAATCTTCCCCTGTTTTCTCTTCTTTTCTCTTCTGTTCTCTTCTTTTCTCTTTGCTCTATTCTCTTCTTTTCTCTTTTCTGTTTTCTCTTATCTCCTTTACCTTCTTTTCTCTTCTTTTCTCTTTCTCTTTTCTCTTTTCTCTTCTATTTCCTTTTCTTTTCTCTTCTGTTCTCGTCTATTCTCTTTTCCTTTTGCTCTTCTTTTCTCTTTTCTCTTCTTTTGTCTTCTGTTCTCTTATTTTCACTTTTCTCCTTCATCTTCTTTTCTCTTCTATTCTCTTCTTTTCTCTTCTTTCACTTCTTTTCTTTTTTCTCTTCTTTTCTCTTTTCTCTTTTTCTTTTCTCTTTTCGCTTCTGTTCTCTTTACTCTTTTTATTTTATTCTCTTCTTATGTCTTTGCTATTATCTCTTTTCTCTTCTTTTCAATGCATTTCTCTTTCGTCTTTACTGTCTGTTCGCTCCTTTTCTCTTCTTTTCACTTTTCTCCTGTTTTCTCTTCTTTTCTCTTCTTTTCTGGGTTCTCCCATCTCCTTTCCCTTCGTTTCTATTCTGTTCTCTTCTTTTCTCTTTTCTCTTCTTTTCTCTTCATTTCTCTTCTTTTCATTTCACTTATCACTTTTCTGTACTTTACTCTTTTCTTTTCTCTTCTTTTCTCTTTTCTCATCTTTTCTCTTTTTGCTTCTTTTCTCTCTTATCTCTTTTCACGACTTCTCTGTTTTCTCGTTTTTCTTCTGTTCTCTTTTCCCTTTTCTTTGTTTTCTCTTTTTTTCTTCTATTCCCTCTTCTGTTTTCTCTTCTTTTCAATGCATTTCTCTTTTGTCTTTACTGTCTGTTCGCTCCTTTTCTCTTCTTTTCACTTTTCTCCTGTTTTCTCTTCTTTTCTCTTCTTTTCTGGGTTCTCCTATCTCCTTTCTCTTCTTTTCTATTCTGTGCTCTTCTTTTATCTTTTCTCTTCTTTTCTCTTCATTTATCTTCTTTTCATTTCACTTATCACTTTTCCCTACATTGCTCTTTTCTTTTGTCTTCTTTTCGCTTTTCTCATCTTTTCTCTTTTTGCTTCTTTTCTCTCTTATCTCTTTTCACTACTTTTCTTTTTTCTCGTTTTTCTTCTACTCTCTTCTTTTCCCTTTTCTTTTGTTTTCTCTTTTTTTCGTCTTTTCCCTTTTCTCTTTTCTCTTCTTTCCCCTTGCTCTTCTTTTCTCTTCTTTTGTATTTATTCTTCTTTTCTCTTCTTTTCTCTTTTCTCTTGTTTTCACTTCTTTACCCCTTTCGTTTTTCTCTTTTCTCTTGTTTTCTCTTCTTTCTCTTTTCTCTTTTCTCTTCTTTTCTCTTGTTTTCTCTTCTTTTCTCTTTTATTTTCTGTTCTTTTCTCTTCTTTTCTCTTCATTTCTCTTCTTTACTCTTTTCTCTTCTTTTCTCTTCATTTCTCTTCTTTTCACTTTTCTCTTGTTTTCTCTTCTTTTCTATTTTTTTCATTTCTCTTGTTTTCTCTTCTTTTCTCTTTTCTCTTGGTTTCTCTTCTTTTCTCTTTTCTTTTCTGTTCTTTTCTCTTCATTTCTCTTCTTTACTCTTTTCTCTTCTTTTGTCTTCATTTCTCTTCTTTTCACTTTTCTCTTGTTTTCTCTTCTTTTCTATTGTTGTCATTTCTCTTTTTTCTCTTCTTTTCTCTTTTCTCTGTTCTCTTCTTTTCCCTTTCCTCTTCTTTTCTCTTCTTTTGTATTTCTTCTTCTTTTCTCTTCATTTCTCTTCTTTTCTCTTCTTTTCACTTTTCTCTTTTCTCTTCTTTTCCCTTTTTTCTTTTCATTTATCACTTTTCTCTTCTTTACTCATTTCTTTTCTCTTCTTTTCTCTTTTCTCTTCTTTTCTCTTTTCTCTTGTTTTCTCTCTTTTCTCTTTTCTCTTTTCGCTTCTTTTCTCTCTTATCTCTTTTCACTACTTTTCTCTTTTCTCCTTTGTCTTCTATTCTCTTTTTTTCCTTTTCTATTATCTCTTTTCTCTTCATTTCTCTGCGTTTCTCTTTTGTCTTTACTGCCTGTTCGCTCCTTTTCTCTTCTTTTAATCTTCCCCTGTTTTCTCTTCTTTTCTCTTCTGTTCTCTTCTTTTCTCTTTGCTCTATTCTCTTCTTTTCTCTTTTCTGTTTTCTCTTATCTCCTTTACCTTCTTTTCTCTTCTTTTCTCTTTCTCTTTTCTCTTTTCTCTTCTATTTCCTTTTCTTTTCTCTTCTGTTCTCGTCTATTCTCTTTTCCTTTTGCTCTTCTTTTCTCTTTTCTCTTCTTTTGTCTTCTGTTCTCTTATTTTCACTTTTCTCCTTCATCTTCTTTTCTCTTCTATTCTCTTCTTTTCTCTTCTTTCACTTCTTTTCTTTTTTCTCTTCTTTTCTCTTTTCTCTTTTTCTTTTCTCTTTTCGCTTCTGTTCTCTTTACTCTTTTTATTTTATTCTCTTCTTATGTCTTTGCTATTATCTCTTTTCTCTTCTTTTCAATGCATTTCTCTTTCGTCTTTACTGTCTGTTCGCTCCTTTTCTCTTCTTTTCACTTTTCTCCTGTTTTCTCTTCTTTTCTCTTCTTTTCTGGGTTCTCCCATCTCCTTTCCCTTCGTTTCTATTCTGTTCTCTTCTTTTCTCTTTTCTCTTCTTTTCTCTTCATTTCTCTTCTTTTCATTTCACTTATCACTTTTCTGTACTTTACTCTTTTCTTTTCTCTTCTTTTCTCTTTTCTCATCTTTTCTCTTTTTGCTTCTTTTCTCTCTTATCTCTTTTCACTACTTTTCTTTTTTCTCGTTTTTCTTCTACTCTCTTCTTTTCCCTTTTCTTTTGTTTTCTCTTTTTTTCGTCTTTTCCCTTTTCTCTTTTCTCTTCTTTCCCCTTGCTCTTCTTTTCTCTTCTTTTGTAATTTTTTCTTCTTTTCTCTTCTTTTCTCTTTTCTCTTGTTTTCACTTCTTTACCCCTTTCGTTTTTCTCTTTTCTCTTGTTTTCTCTTCTTTCTCTTTTCTCTTTTCTCTTCTTTTCTCTTGTTTTCTCTTCTTTTCTCTTTTATTTTCTGTTCTTTTCTCTTCATTTCTCTTCTTTACTCTTTTCTCTTCTTTTCTCTTCATTTCTCTTCTTTTCACTTTTCTCTTGTTTTCTCTTCTTTTCTATTTTTTTCATTTCTCTTGTTTTCTCTTCTTTTCTCTTTTCTCTTGGTTTCTCTTCTTTTCTCTTTTCTTTTCTGTTCTTTTCTCTTCATTTCTCTTCTTTACTCTTTTCTCTTCTTTTGTCTTCATTTCTCTTCTTTTCACTTTTCTCTTGTTTTCTCTTCTTTTCTATTGTTGTCATTTCTCTTTTTTCTCTTCTTTTCTCTTTTCTCTGTTCTCTTCTTTTCCCTTTCCTCTTCTTTTCTCTTCTTTTGTATTTCTTCTTCTTTTCTCTTCATTTCTCTTCTTTTCTCTTCTTTTCACTTTTCTCTTTTCTCTTCTTTTCCCTTTTTTCTTTTCATTTATCACTTTTCTCTTCTTTACTCATTTCTTTTCTCTTCTTTTCTCTTTTCTCTTCTTTTCTCTTTTCTCTTGTTTTCTCTCTTTTCTCTTTTCTCTTTTCGCTTCTTTTCTCTCTTATCTCTTTTCACTACTTTTCTCTTTTCTCCTTTGTCTTCT
The DNA here is from genome assembly GCF_047496795.1 of Chiloscyllium punctatum. Classification (NCBI taxonomy): domain Eukaryota; kingdom Metazoa; phylum Chordata; class Chondrichthyes; order Orectolobiformes; family Hemiscylliidae; genus Chiloscyllium; species Chiloscyllium punctatum. The sequence continues at coordinate 35,064,461 of NC_092762.1, read as the reverse complement.
ATTCTCTTTTTTTCCTTTTCTATTATCTCTTTTCTCTTCATTTCTCTGCGTTTCTCTTTTGTCTTTACTGCCTGTTCGCTCCTTTTCTCTTCTTTTAATCTTCCCCTGTTTTCTCTTCTTTTCTCTTCTGTTCTCTTGTTTTCTCTTTGCTCTATTCTCTTCTTTTCTCTTTTCTGTTTTCTCTTATCTCCTTTACCTTCTTTTCTCTTCTTTTCTCTTTCTCTTTTCTCTTCTATTTCCTTTTCTTTTCTCTTCTGTTCTCGTCTATTCTCTTTTCCTTTTGCTCTTCTTTTCTCTTTTCTCTTCTTTTGTCTTCTGTTCTCTTATTTTCACTTTTCTCCTTCATCTTCTTTTCTCTTCTATTCTCTTCTTTTCTCTTCTTTCACTTCTTTTCTTTTTTCTCTTCTTTTCTCTTTTCTCTTTTTCTTTTCTCTTTTCGCTTCTGTTCTCTTTACTCTTTTTATTTTATTCTCTTCTTATGTCTTTGCTATTATCTCTTTTCTCTTCTTTTCAATGCATTTCTCTTTCGTCTTTACAATTGTTCGCTCCTTTTCTCTTCTTTTCACTTTTCTCCTGTTTTCTCTTCTTTTCTCTTCTTTTCTGGGTTCTCCCATCTCCTTTCCCTTCGTTTCTATTCTGTTCTCTTCTTTTCTCTTTTCTCTTCTTTTCTCTTCATTTCTCTTCTTTTCATTTCACTTATCACTTTTCTGTACTTTACTCTTTTCTTTTCTCTTCTTTTCTCTTTTCTCATCTTTTCTCTTTTTGCTTCTTTTCTCTCTTATCTCTTTTCACGACTTCTCTGTTTTCTCGTTTTTCTTCTGTTCTCTTTTCCCTTTTCTTTGTTTTCTCTTTTTTTCTTCTATTCCCTCTTCTGTTTTCTCTTCTTTTCAATGCATTTCTCTTTTGTCTTTACTGTCTGTTCGCTCCTTTTCTCTTCTTTTCACTTTTCTCCTGTTTTCTCTTCTTTTCTCTTCTTTTCTGGGTTCTCCTATCTCCTTTCTCTTCTTTTCTATTCTGTGCTCTTCTTTTATCTTTTCTCTTCTTTTCTCTTCATTTATCTTCTTTTCATTTCACTTATCACTTTTCCCTACATTGCTCTTTTCTTTTGTCTTCTTTTCGCTTTTCTCATCTTTTCTCTTTTTGCTTCTTTTCTCTCTTATCTCTTTTCACTACTTTTCTTTTTTCTCGTTTTTCTTCTACTCTCTTCTTTTCCCTTTTCTTTTGTTTTCTCTTTTTTTCGTCTTTTCCCTTTTCTCTTTTCTCTTCTTTCCCCTTGCTCTTCTTTTCTCTTCTTTTGTATTTATTCTTCTTTTCTCTTCTTTTCTCTTTTCTCTTGTTTTCACTTCTTTACCCCTTTCGTTTTTCTCTTTTCTCTTGTTTTCTCTTCTTTCTCTTTTCTCTTTTCTCTTCTTTTCTCTTGTTTTCTCTTCTTTTCTCTTTTATTTTCTGTTCTTTTCTCTTCTTTTCTCTTCATTTCTCTTCTTTACTCTTTTCTCTTCTTTTCTCTTCATTTCTCTTCTTTTCACTTTTCTCTTGTTTTCTCTTCTTTTCTATTTTTTTCATTTCTCTTGCTTTCTCTTCTTTTCTCTTTTCTCTTGGTTTCTCTTCTTTTCTCTTTTCTTTTCTGTTCTTTTCTCTTCATTTCTCTTCTTTACTCTTTTCTCTTCTTTTGTCTTCATTTCTCTTCTTTTCACTTTTCTCTTGTTTTCTCTTCTTTTCTATTGTTGTCATTTCTCTTTTTTCTCTTCTTTTCTCTTTTCTCTGTTCTCTTCTTTTCCCTTTCCTCTTCTTTTCTCTTCTTTTGTATTTCTTCTTCTTTTCTCTTCATTTCTCTTCTTTTCTCTTCTTTTCACTTTTCTCTTTTCTCTTCTTTTCCCTTTTTTCTTTTCATTTATCACTTTTCTCTTCTTTACTCATTTCTTTTCTCTTCTTTTCTCTTTTCTCTTCTTTTCTCTTTTCTCTTGTTTTCTCTCTTTTCTCTTTTCTCTTTTCGCTTCTTTTCTCTCTTATCTCTTTTCACTACTTTTCTCTTTTCTCCTTTGTCTTCTATTCTCTTTTTTTCCTTTTCTATTATCTCTTTTCTCTTCATTTCTCTGCGTTTCTCTTTTGTCTTTACTGCCTGTTCGCTCCTTTTCTCTTCTTTTAATCTTCCCCTGTTTTCTCTTCTTTTCTCTTCTGTTCTCTTCTTTTCTCTTTGCTCTATTCTCTTCTTTTCTCTTTTCTGTTTTCTCTTATCTCCTTTACCTTCTTTTCTCTTCTTTTCTCTTTCTCTTTTCTCTTCTATTTCCTTTTCTTTTCTCTTCTGTTCTCGTCTATTCTCTTTTCCTTTTGCTCTTCTTTTCTCTTTTCTCTTCTTTTGTCTTCTGTTCTCTTATTTTCACTTTTCTCCTTCATCTTCTTTTCTCTTCTATTCTCTTCTTTTCTCTTCTTTCACTTCTTTTCTTTTTTCTCTTCTTTTCTCTTTTCTCTTTTTCTTTTCTCTTTTCGCTTCTGTTCTCTTTACTCTTTTTATTTTATTCTCTTCTTATGTCTTTGCTATTATCTCTTTTCTCTTCTTTTCAATGCATTTCTCTTTCGTCTTTACTGTCTGTTCGCTCCTTTTCTCTTCTTTTCACTTTTCTCCTGTTTTCTCTTCTTTTCTCTTCTTTTCTGGGTTCTCCCATCTCCTTTCCCTTCGTTTCTATTCTGTTCTCTTCTTTTCTCTTTTCTCTTCTTTTCTCTTCATTTCTCTTCTTTTCATTTCACTTATCACTTTTCTGTACTTTACTCTTTTCTTTTCTCTTCTTTTCTCTTTTCTCATCTTTTCTCTTTTTGCTTCTTTTCTCTCTTATCTCTTTTCACTACTTTTCTTTTTTCTCGTTTTTCTTCTACTCTCTTCTTTTCCCTTTTCTTTTGTTTTCTCTTTTTTTCGTCTTTTCCCTTTTCTCTTTTCTCTTCTTTCCCCTTGCTCTTCTTTTCTCTTCTTTTGTAATTTTTTCTTCTTTTCTCTTCTCTTCTCTTTTCTCTTGTTTTCACTTCTTTACCCCTTTCGTTTTTCTCTTTTCTCTTGTTTTCTCTTCTTTCTCTTTTCTCTTTTCTCTTCTTTTCTCTTGTTTTCTCTTCTTTTCTCTTTTATTTTCTGTTCTTTTCTCTTCATTTCTCTTCTTTACTCTTTTCTCTTCTTTTCTCTTCATTTCTCTTCTTTTCACTTTTCTCTTGTTTTCTCTTCTTTTCTATTTTTTTCATTTCTCTTGTTTTCTCTTCTTTTCTCTTTTCTCTTGGTTTCTCTTCTTTTCTCTTTTCTTTTCTGTTCTTTTCTCTTCATTTCTCTTCTTTACTCTTTTCTCTTCTTTTGTCTTCATTTCTCTTCTTTTCACTTTTCTCTTGTTTTCTCTTCTTTTCTATTGTTGTCATTTCTCTTTTTTCTCTTCTTTTCTCTTTTCTCTGTTCTCTTCTTTTCCCTTTCCTCTTCTTTTCTCTTCTTTTGTATTTCTTCTTCTTTTCTCTTCATTTCTCTTCTTTTCTCTTCTTTTCACTTTTCTCTTTTCTCTTCTTTTCCCTTTTTTCTTTTCATTTATCACTTTTCTCTTCTTTACTCATTTCTTTTCTCTTCTTTTCTCTTTTCTCTTCTTTTCTCTTTTCTCTTGTTTTCTCTCTTTTCTCTTTTCTCTTTTCGCTTCTTTTCTCTCTTATCTCTTTTCACTACTTTTCTCTTTTCTCCTTTGTCTTCTATTCTCTTTTTTTCCTTTTCTATTATCTCTTTTCTCTTCATTTCTCTGCGTTTCTCTTTTGTCTTTACTGCCTGTTCGCTCCTTTTCTCTTCTTTTAATCTTCCCCTGTTTTCTCTTCTTTTCTCTTCTGTTCTCTTGTTTTCTCTTTGCTCTATTCTCTTCTTTTCTCTTTTCTGTTTTCTCTTATCTCCTTTACCTTCTTTTCTCTTCTTTTCTCTTTCTCTTTTCTCTTCTATTTCCTTTTCTTTTCTCTTCTGTTCTCGTCTATTCTCTTTTCCTTTTGCTCTTCTTTTCTCTTTTCTCTTCTTTTGTCTTCTGTTCTCTTATTTTCACTTTTCTCCTTCATCTTCTTTTCTCTTCTATTCTCTTCTTTTCTCTTCTTTCACTTCTTTTCTTTTTTCTCTTCTTTTCTCTTTTCTCTTTTTCTTTTCTCTTTTCGCTTCTGTTCTCTTTACTCTTTTTATTTTATTCTCTTCTTATGTCTTTGCTATTATCTCTTTTCTCTTCTTTTCAATGCATTTCTCTTTCGTCTTTACAATTGTTCGCTCCTTTCCTCTTCTTTTCACTTTTCTCCTGTTTTCTCTTCTTTTCTCTTCTTTTCTGGGTTCTCCCATCTCCTTTCCCTTCGTTTCTATTCTGTTCTCTTCTTTTCTCTTTTCTCTTCTTTTCTCTTCATTTCTCTTCTTTTCATTTCACTTATCACTTTTCTGTACTTTACTCTTTTCTTTTCTCTTCTTTTCTCTTTTCTCATCTTTTCTCTTTTTGCTTCTTTTCTCTCTTATCTCTTTTCACGACTTCTCTGTTTTCTCGTTTTTCTTCTGTTCTCTTTTCCCTTTTCTTTGTTTTCTCTTTTTTTCTTCTATTCCCTCTTCTGTTTTCTCTTCTTTTCAATGCATTTCTCTTTTGTCTTTACTGTCTGTTCGCTCCTTTTCTCTTCTTTTCACTTTTCTCCTGTTTTCTCTTCTTTTCTCTTCTTTTCTGGGTTCTCCTATCTCCTTTCTCTTCTTTTCTATTCTGTGCTCTTCTTTTATCTTTTCTCTTCTTTTCTCTTCATTTATCTTCTTTTCATTTCACTTATCACTTTTCCCTACATTGCTCTTTTCTTTTGTCTTCTTTTCGCTTTTCTCATCTTTTCTCTTTTTGCTTCTTTTCTCTCTTATCTCTTTTCACTACTTTTCTTTTTTCTCGTTTTTCTTCTACTCTCTTCTTTTCCCTTTTCTTTTGTTTTCTCTTTTTTTCGTCTTTTCCCTTTTCTCTTTTCTCTTCTTTCCCCTTGCTCTTCTTTTCTCTTCTTTTGTATTTATTCTTCTTTTCTCTTCTTTTCTCTTTTCTCTTGTTTTCACTTCTTTACCCCTTTCGTTTTTCTCTTTTCTCTTGTTTTCTCTTCTTTCTCTTTTCTCTTTTCTCTTCTTTTCTCTTGTTTTCTCTTCTTTTCTCTTTTATTTTCTGTTCTTTTCTCTTCTTTTCTCTTCATTTCTCTTCTTTACTCTTTTCTCTTCTTTTCTCTTCATTTCTCTTCTTTTCACTTTTCTCTTGTTTTCTCTTCTTTTCTATTTTTTTCATTTCTCTTGTTTTCTCTTCTTTTCTCTTTTCTCTTGGTTTCTCTTCTTTTCTCTTTTCTTTTCTGTTCTTTTCTCTTCATTTCTCTTCTTTACTCTTTTCTCTTCTTTTGTCTTCATTTCTCTTCTTTTCACTTTTCTCTTGTTTTCTCTTCTTTTCTATTGTTGTCATTTCTCTTTTTTCTCTTCTTTTCTCTTTTCTCTGTTCTCTTCTTTTCCCTTTCCTCTTCTTTTCTCTTCTTTTGTATTTCTTCTTCTTTTCTCTTCATTTCTCTTCTTTTCTCTTCTTTTCACTTTTCTCTTTTCTCTTCTTTTCCCTTTTTTCTTTTCATTTATCACTTTTCTCTTCTTTACTCATTTCTTTTCTCTTCTTTTCTCTTTTCTCTTCTTTTCTCTTTTCTCTTGTTTTCTCTCTTTTCTCTTTTCTCTTTTCGCTTCTTTTCTCTCTTATCTCTTTTCACTACTTTTCTCTTTTCTCCTTTGTCTTCTATTCTCTTTTTTTCCTTTTCTATTATCTCTTTTCTCTTCATTTCTCTGCGTTTCTCTTTTGTCTTTACTGCCTGTTCGCTCCTTTTCTCTTCTTTTAATCTTCCCCTGTTTTCTCTTCTTTTCTCTTCTGTTCTCTTCTTTTCTCTTTGCTCTATTCTCTTCTTTTCTCTTTTCTGTTTTCTCTTATCTCCTTTACCTTCTTTTCTCTTCTTTTCTCTTTCTCTTTTCTCTTCTATTTCCTTTTCTTTTCTCTTCTGTTCTCGTCTATTCTCTTTTCCTTTTGCTCTTCTTTTCTCTTTTCTCTTCTTTTGTCTTCTGTTCTCTTATTTTCACTTTTCTCCTTCATCTTCTTTTCTCTTCTATTCTCTTCTTTTCTCTTCTTTCACTTCTTTTCTTTTTTCTCTTCTTTTCTCTTTTCTCTTTTTCTTTTCTCTTTTCGCTTCTGTTCTCTTTACTCTTTTTATTTTATTCTCTTCTTATGTCTTTGCTATTATCTCTTTTCTCTTCTTTTCAATGCATTTCTCTTTCGTCTTTACTGTCTGTTCGCTCCTTTTCTCTTCTTTTCACTTTTCTCCTGTTTTCTCTTCTTTTCTCTTCTTTTCTGGGTTCTCCCATCTCCTTTCCCTTCGTTTCTATTCTGTTCTCTTCTTTTCTCTTTTCTCTTCTTTTCTCTTCATTTCTCTTCTTTTCATTTCACTTATCACTTTTCTGTACTTTACTCTTTTCTTTTCTCTTCTTTTCTCTTTTCTCATCTTTTCTCTTTTTGCTTCTTTTCTCTCTTATCTCTTTTCACGACTTCTCTGTTTTCTCGTTTTTCTTCTGTTCTCTTTTCCCTTTTCTTTGTTTTCTCTTTTTTTCTTCTATTCCCTCTTCTGTTTTCTCTTCTTTTCAATGCATTTCTCTTTTGTCTTTACTGTCTGTTCGCTCCTTTTCTCTTCTTTTCACTTTTCTCCTGTTTTCTCTTCTTTTCTCTTCTTTTCTGGGTTCTCCTATCTCCTTTCTCTTCTTTTCTATTCTGTGCTCTTCTTTTATCTTTTCTCTTCTTTTCTCTTCATTTATCTTCTTTTCATTTCACTTATCACTTTTCCCTACATTGCTCTTTTCTTTTGTCTTCTTTTCGCTTTTCTCATCTTTTCTCTTTTTGCTTCTTTTCTCTCTTATCTCTTTTCACTACTTTTCTTTTTTCTCGTTTTTCTTCTACTCTCTTCTTTTCCCTTTTCTTTTGTTTTCTCTTTTTTTCGTCTTTTCCCTTTTCTCTTTTCTCTTCTTTCCCCTTGCTCTTCTTTTCTCTTCTTTTGTATTTATTCTTCTTTTCTCTTCTTTTCTCTTTTCTCTTGTTTTCACTTCTTTACCCCTTTCGTTTTTCTCTTTTCTCTTGTTTTCTCTTCTTTCTCTTTTCTCTTTTCTCTTCTTTTCTCTTGTTTTCTCTTCTTTTCTCTTTTATTTTCTGTTCTTTTCTCTTCTTTTCTCTTCATTTCTCTTCTTTACTCTTTTCTCTTCTTTTCTCTTCATTTCTCTTCTTTTCACTTTTCTCTTGTTTTCTCTTCTTTTCTATTTTTTTCATTTCTCTTGTTTTCTCTTCTTTTCTCTTTTCTCTTGGTTTCTCTTCTTTTCTCTTTTCTTTTCTGTTCTTTTCTCTTCATTTCTCTTCTTTACTCTTTTCTCTTCTTTTGTCTTCATTTCTCTTCTTTTCACTTTTCTCTTGTTTTCTCTTCTTTTCTATTGTTGTCATTTCTCTTTTTTCTCTTCTTTTCTCTTTTCTCTGTTCTCTTCTTTTCCCTTTCCTCTTCTTTTCTCTTCTTTTGTATTTCTTCTTCTTTTCTCTTCATTTCTCTTCTTTTCTCTTCTTTTCACTTTTCTCTTTTCTCTTCTTTTCCCTTTTTTCTTTTCATTTATCACTTTTCTCTTCTTTACTCATTTCTTTTCTCTTCTTTTCTCTTTTCTCTTCTTTTCTCTTTTCTCTTGTTTTCTCTCTTTTCTCTTTTCTCTTTTCGCTTCTTTTCTCTCTTATCTCTTTTCACTACTTTTCTCTTTTCTCCTTTGTCTTCTATTCTCTTTTTTTCCTTTTCTATTATCTCTTTTCTCTTCATTTCTCTGCGTTTCTCTTTTGTCTTTACTGCCTGTTCGCTCCTTTTCTCTTCTTTTAATCTTCCCCTGTTTTCTCTTCTTTTCTCTTCTGTTCTCTTGTTTTCTCTTTGCTCTATTCTCTTCTTTTCTCTTTTCTGTTTTCTCTTATCTCCTTTACCTTCTTTTCTCTTCTTTTCTCTTTCTCTTTTCTCTTCTATTTCCTTTTCTTTTCTCTTCTGTTCTCGTCTATTCTCTTTTCCTTTTGCTCTTCTTTTCTCTTTTCTCTTCTTTTGTCTTCTGTTCTCTTATTTTCACTTTTCTCCTTCATCTTCTTTTCTCTTCTATTCTCTTCTTTTCTCTTCTTTCACTTCTTTTCTTTTTTCTCTTCTTTTCTCTTTTCTCTTTTTCTTTTCTCTTTTCGCTTCTGTTCTCTTTACTCTTTTTATTTTATTCTCTTCTTATGTCTTTGCTATTATCTCTTTTCTCTTCTTTTCAATGCATTTCTCTTTCGTCTTTACAATTGTTCGCTCCTTTCCTCTTCTTTTCACTTTTCTCCTGTTTTCTCTTCTTTTCTCTTCTTTTCTGGGTTCTCCCATCTCCTTTCCCTTCGTTTCTATTCTGTTCTCTTCTTTTCTCTTTTCTCTTCTTTTCTCTTCATTTCTCTTCTTTTCATTTCACTTATCACTTTTCTGTACTTTACTCTTTTCTTTTCTCTTCTTTTCTCTTTTCTCATCTTTTCTCTTTTTGCTTCTTTTCTCTCTTATCTCTTTTCACGACTTCTCTGTTTTCTCGTTTTTCTTCTGTTCTCTTTTCCCTTTTCTTTGTTTTCTCTTTTTTTCTTCTATTCCCTCTTCTGTTTTCTCTTCTTTTCAATGCATTTCTCTTTTGTCTTTACTGTCTGTTCGCTCCTTTTCTCTTCTTTTCACTTTTCTCCTGTTTTCTCTTCTTTTCTCTTCTTTTCTGGGTTCTCCTATCTCCTTTCTCTTCTTTTCTATTCTGTGCTCTTCTTTTATCTTTTCTCTTCTTTTCTCTTCATTTATCTTCTTTTCATTTCACTTATCACTTTTCCCTACATTGCTCTTTTCTTTTGTCTTCTTTTCGCTTTTCTCATCTTTTCTCTTTTTGCTTCTTTTCTCTCTTATCTCTTTTCACTACTTTTCTTTTTTCTCGTTTTTCTTCTACTCTCTTCTTTTCCCTTTTCTTTTGTTTTCTCTTTTTTTCGTCTTTTCCCTTTTCTCTTTTCTCTTCTTTCCCCTTGCTCTTCTTTTCTCTTCTTTTGTAATTTTTTCTTCTTTTCTCTTCTTTTCTCTTTTCTCTTGTTTTCACTTCTTTACCCCTTTCGTTTTTCTCTTTTCTCTTGTTTTCTCTTCTTTCTCTTTTCTCTTTTCTCTTCTTTTCTCTTGTTTTCTCTTCTTTTCTCTTTTATTTTCTGTTCTTTTCTCTTCTTTTCTCTTCATTTCTCTTCTTTACTCTTTTCTCTTCTTTTCTCTTCATTTCTCTTCTTTTCACTTTTCTCTTGTTTTCTCTTCTTTTCTATTTTTTTCATTTCTCTTGTTTTCTCTTCTTTTCTCTTTTCTCTTGGTTTCTCTTCTTTTCTCTTTTCTTTTCTGTTCTTTTCTCTTCATTTCTCTTCTTTACTCTTTTCTCTTCTTTTGTCTTCATTTCTCTTCTTTTCACTTTTCTCTTGTTTTCTCTTCTTTTCTATTGTTGTCATTTCTCTTTTTTCTCTTCTTTTCTCTTTTCTCTGTTCTCTTCTTTTCCCTTTCCTCTTCTTTTCTCTTCTTTTGTATTTCTTCTTCTTTTCTCTTCATTTCTCTTCTTTTCTCTTCTTTTCACTTTTCTCTTTTCTCTTCTTTTCCCTTTTTTCTTTTCATTTATCACTTTTCTCTTCTTTACTCATTTCTTTTCTCTTCTTTTCTCTTTTCTCTTCTTTTCTCTTTTCTCTTGTTTTCTCTCTTTTCTCTTTTCTCTTTTCGCTTCTTTTCTCTCTTATCTCTTTTCACTACTTTTCTCTTTTCTCCTTTGTCTTCTATTCTCTTTTTTTCCTTTTCTATTATCTCTTTTCTCTTCATTTCTCTGCGTTTCTCTTTTGTCTTTACTGCCTGTTCGCTCCTTTTCTCTTCTTTTAATCTTCCCCTGTTTTCTCTTCTTTTCTCTTCTGTTCTCTTCTTTTCTCTTTGCTCTATTCTCTTCTTTTCTCTTTTCTGTTTTCTCTTATCTCCTTTACCTTCTTTTCTCTTCTTTTCTCTTTCTCTTTTCTCTTTTCTCTTCTATTTCCTTTTCTTTTCTCTTCTGTTCTCGTCTATTCTCTTTTCCTTTTGCTCTTCTTTTCTCTTTTCTCTTCTTTTGTCTTCTGTTCTCTTATTTTCACTTTTCTCCTTCATCTTCTTTTCTCTTCTATTCTCTTCTTTTCTCTTCTTTCACTTCTTTTCTTTTTTCTCTTCTTTTCTCTTTTCTCTTTTTCTTTTCTCTTTTCGCTTCTGTTCTCTTTACTCTTTTTATTTTATTCTCTTCTTATGTCTTTGCTATTATCTCTTTTCTCTTCTTTTCAATGCATTTCTCTTTCGTCTTTACTGTCTGTTCGCTCCTTTTCTCTTCTTTTCACTTTTCTCCTGTTTTCTCTTCTTTTCTCTTCTTTTCTGGGTTCTCCCATCTCCTTTCCCTTCGTTTCTATTCTGTTCTCTTCTTTTCTCTTTTCTCTTCTTTTCTCTTCATTTCTCTTCTTTTCATTTCACTTATCACTTTTCTGTACTTTACTCTTTTCTTTTCTCTTCTTTTCTCTTTTCTCATCTTTTCTCTTTTTGCTTCTTTTCTCTCTTATCTCTTTTCACGACTTCTCTGTTTTCTCGTTTTTCTTCTGTTCTCTTTTCCCTTTTCTTTGTTTTCTCTTTTTTTCTTCTATTCCCTCTTCTGTTTTCTCTTCTTTTCAATGCATTTCTCTTTTGTCTTTACTGTCTGTTCGCTCCTTTTCTCTTCTTTTCACTTTTCTCCTGTTTTCTCTTCTTTTCTCTTCTTTTCTGGGTTCTCCTATCTCCTTTCTCTTCTTTTCTATTCTGTGCTCTTCTTTTATCTTTTCTCTTCTTTTCTCTTCATTTATCTTCTTTTCATTTCACTTATCACTTTTCCCTACATTGCTCTTTTCTTTTGTCTTCTTTTCGCTTTTCTCATCTTTTCTCTTTTTGCTTCTTTTCTCTCTTATCTCTTTTCACTACTTTTCTTTTTTCTCGTTTTTCTTCTACTCTCTTCTTTTCCCTTTTCTTTTGTTTACTCTTTTTTTCGTCTTTTCCCTTTTCTCTTTTCTCTTCTTTCCCCTTGCTCTTCTTTTCTCTTCTTTTGTATTTATTCTTCTTTTCTCTTCTTTTCTCTTCTTTTCTCTTTTCTCTTGTTTTCACTTCTTTACCCCTTTCGTTTTTCTCTTTTCTCTTGTTTTCTCTTCTTTCTCTTTTCTCTTTTCTCTTCTTTTCTCTTGTTTTCTCTTCTTTTCTCTTTTATTTTCTGTTCTTTTCTCTTCTTTTCTCTTCATTTCTCTTCTTTACTCTTTTCTCTTCTTTTCTCTTCATTTCTCTTCTTTTCACTTTTCTCTTGTTTTCTCTTCTTTTCTATTTTTTTCATTTCTCTTGTTTTCTCTTCTTTTCTCTTTTCTCTTGGTTTCTCTTCTTTTCTCTTTTCTTTTCTGTTCTTTTCTCTTCATTTCTCTTCTTTACTCTTTTCTCTTCTTTTGTCTTCATTTCTCTTCTTTTCACTTTTCTCTTGTTTTCTCTTCTTTTCTATTGTTGTCATTTCTCTTTTTTCTCTTCTTTTCTCTTTTCTCTGTTCTCTTCTTTTCCCTTTCCTCTTCTTTTCTCTTCTTTTGTATTTCTTCTTCTTTTCTCTTCATTTCTCTTCTTTTCTCTTCTTTTCACTTTTCTCTTTTCTCTTCTTTTCCCTTTTTTCTTTTCATTTATCACTTTTCTCTTCTTTACTCATTTCTTTTCTCTTCTTTTCTCTTTTCTCTTCTTTTCTCTTTTCTCTTGTTTTCTCTCTTTTCTCTTTTCTCTTTTCGCTTCTTTTCTCTCTTATCTCTTTTCACTACTTTTCTCTTTTCTCCTTTGTCTTCTATTCTCTTTTTTTCCTTTTCTATTATCTCTTTTCTCTTCATTTCTCTGCGTTTCTCTTTTGTCTTTACTGCCTGTTCGCTCCTTTTCTCTTCTTTTAATCTTCCCCTGTTTTCTCTTCTTTTCTCTTCTGTTCTCTTCTTTTCTCTTTGCTCTATTCTCTTCTTTTCTCTTTTCTGTTTTCTCTTATCTCCTTTACCTTCTTTTCTCTTCTTTTCTCTTTCTCTTTTCTCTTTTCTCTTCTATTTCCTTTTCTTTTCTCTTCTGTTCTCGTCTATTCTCTTTTCCTTTTGCTCTTCTTTTCTCTTTTCTCTTCTTTTGTCTTCTGTTCTCTTATTTTCACTTTTCTCCTTCATCTTCTTTTCTCTTCTATTCTCTTCTTTTCTCTTCTTTCACTTCTTTTCTTTTTTCTCTTCTTTTCTCTTTTCTCTTTTTCTTTTCTCTTTTCGCTTCTGTTCTCTTTACTCTTTTTATTTTATTCTCTTCTTATGTCTTTGCTATTATCTCTTTTCTCTTCTTTTCAATGCATTTCTCTTTCGTCTTTACTGTCTGTTCGCTCCTTTTCTCTTCTTTTCACTTTTCTCCTGTTTTCTCTTCTTTTCTCTTCTTTTCTGGGTTCTCCCATCTCCTTTCCCTTCGTTTCTATTCTGTTCTCTTCTTTTCTCTTTTCTCTTCTTTTCTCTTCATTTCTCTTCTTTTCATTTCACTTATCACTTTTCTGTACTTTACTCTTTTCTTTTCTCTTCTTTTCTCTTTTCTCATCTTTTCTCTTTTTGCTTCTTTTCTCTCTTATCTCTTTTCACGACTTCTCTGTTTTCTCGTTTTTCTTCTGTTCTCTTTTCCCTTTTCTTTGTTTTCTCTTTTTTTCTTCTATTCCCTCTTCTGTTTTCTCTTCTTTTCAATGCATTTCTCTTTTGTCTTTACTGTCTGTTCGCTCCTTTTCTCTTCTTTTCACTTTTCTCCTGTTTTCTCTTCTTTTCTCTTCTTTTCTGGGTTCTCCTATCTCCTTTCTCTTCTTTTCTATTCTGTGCTCTTCTTTTATCTTTTCTCTTCTTTTCTCTTCATTTATCTTCTTTTCATTTCACTTATCACTTTTCCCTACATTGCTCTTTTCTTTTGTCTTCTTTTCGCTTTTCTCATCTTTTCTCTTTTTGCTTCTTTTCTCTCTTATCTCTTTTCACTACTTTTCTTTTTTCTCGTTTTTCTTCTACTCTCTTCTTTTCCCTTTTCTTTTGTTTTCTCTTTTTTTCGTCTTTTCCCTTTTCTCTTTTCTCTTCTTTCCCCTTGCTCTTCTTTTCTCTTCTTTTGTATTTATTCTTCTTTTCTCTTCTTTTCTCTTTTCTCTTGTTTTCACTTCTTTACCCCTTTCGTTTTTCTCTTTTCTCTTGTTTTCTCTTCTTTCTCTTTTCTCTTTTCTCTTCTTTTCTCTTGTTTTCTCTTCTTTTCTCTTTTATTTTCTGTTCTTTTCTCTTCTTTTCTCTTCATTTCTCTTCTTTACTCTTTTCTCTTCTTTTCTCTTCATTTCTCTTCTTTTCACTTTTCTCTTGTTTTCTCTTCTTTTCTATTTTTTTCATTTCTCTTGTTTTCTCTTCTTTTCTCTTTTCTCTTGGTTTCTCTTCTTTTCTCTTTTCTTTTCTGTTCTTTTCTCTTCATTTCTCTTCTTTACTCTTTTCTCTTCTTTTGTCTTCATTTCTCTTCTTTTCACTTTTCTCTTGTTTTCTCTTCTTTTCTATTGTTGTCATTTCTCTTTTTTCTCTTCTTTTCTCTTTTCTCTGTTCTCTTCTTTTCCCTTTCCTCTTCTTTTCTCTTCTTTTGTATTTCTTCTTCTTTTCTCTTCATTTCTCTTCTTTTCTCTTCTTTTCACTTTTCTCTTTTCTCTTCTTTTCCCTTTTTTCTTTTCATTTATCACTTTTCTCTTCTTTACTCATTTCTTTTCTCTTCTTTTCTCTTTTCTCTTCTTTTCTCTTTTCTCTTGTTTTCTCTCTTTTCTCTTTTCTCTTTTCGCTTCTTTTCTCTCTTATCGCTTTTCACTACTTTTCTCTTTTCTCCTTTGTCTTCTATTCTCTTTTTTTCCTTTTCTATTATCTCTTTTCTCTTCATTTCTCTGCGTTTCTCTTTTGTCTTTACTGCCTGTTCGCTCCTTTTCTCTTCTTTTAATCTTCCCCTGTTTTCTCTTCTTTTCTCTTCTGTTCTCTTCTTTTCTCTTTGCTCTATTCTCTTCTTTTCTCTTTTCTGTTTTCTCTTATCTCCTTTACCTTCTTTTCTCTTCTTTTCTCTTTCTCTTTTCTCTTTTCTCTTCTATTTCCTTTTCTTTTCTCTTCTGTTCTCGTCTATTCTCTTTTCCTTTTGCTCTTCTTTTCTCTTTTCTCTTCTTTTGTCTTCTGTTCTCTTATTTTCACTTTTCTCCTTCATCTTCTTTTCTCTTCTATTCTCTTCTTTTCTCTTCTTTCACTTCTTTTCTTTTTTCTCTTCTTTTCTCTTTTCTCTTTTTCTTTTCTCTTTTCGCTTCTGTTCTCTTTACTCTTTTTATTTTATTCTCTTCTTATGTCTTTGCTATTATCTCTTTTCTCTTCTTTTCAATGCATTTCTCTTTCGTCTTTACTGTCTGTTCGCTCCTTTTCTCTTCTTTTCACTTTTCTCCTGTTTTCTCTTCTTTTCTCTTCTTTTCTGGGTTCTCCCATCTCCTTTCCCTTCGTTTCTATTCTGTTCTCTTCTTTTCTCTTTTCTCTTCTTTTCTCTTCATTTCTCTTCTTTTCATTTCACTTATCACTTTTCTGTACTTTACTCTTTTCTTTTCTCTTCTTTTCTCTTTTCTCATCTTTTCTCTTTTTGCTTCTTTTCTCTCTTATCTCTTTTCACGACTTCTCTGTTTTCTCGTTTTTCTTCTGTTCTCTTTTCCCTTTTCTTTGTTTTCTCTTTTTTTCTTCTATTCCCTCTTCTGTTTTCTCTTCTTTTCAATGCATTTCTCTTTTGTCTTTACTGTCTGTTCGCTCCTTTTCTCTTCTTTTCACTTTTCTCCTGTTTTCTCTTCTTTTCTCTTCTTTTCTGGGTTCTCCTATCTCCTTTCTCTTCTTTTCTATTCTGTGCTCTTCTTTTATCTTTTCTCTTCTTTTCTCTTCATTTATCTTCTTTTCATTTCACTTATCACTTTTCCCTACATTGCTCTTTTCTTTTGTCTTCTTTTCGCTTTTCTCATCTTTTCTCTTTTTGCTTCTTTTCTCTCTTATCTCTTTTCACTACTTTTCTTTTTTCTCGTTTTTCTTCTACTCTCTTCTTTTCCCTTTTCTTTTGTTTTCTCTTTTTTTCGTCTTTTCCCTTTTCTCTTTTCTCTTCTTTCCCCTTGCTCTTCTTTTCTCTTCTTTTGTATTTATTCTTCTTTTCTCTTCTTTTCTCTTTTCTCTTGTTTTCACTTCTTTACCCCTTTCGTTTTTCTCTTTTCTCTTGTTTTCTCTTCTTTCTCTTTTCTCTTTTCTCTTCTTTTCTCTTGTTTTCTCTTCTTTTCTCTTTTATTTTCTGTTCTTTTCTCTTCTTTTCTCTTCATTTCTCTTCTTTACTCTTTTCTCTTCTTTTCTCTTCATTTCTCTTCTTTTCACTTTTCTCTTGTTTTCTCTTCTTTTCTATTTTTTTCATTTCTCTTGTTTTCTCTTCTTTTCTCTTTTCTCTTGGTTTCTCTTCTTTTCTCTTTTCTTTTCTGTTCTTTTCTCTTCATTTCTCTTCTTTACTCTTTTCTCTTCTTTTGTCTTCATTTCTCTTCTTTTCACTTTTCTCTTGTTTTCTCTTCTTTTCTATTGTTGTCATTTCTCTTTTTTCTCTTCTTTTCTCTTTTCTCTGTTCTCTTCTTTTCCCTTTCCTCTTCTTTTCTCTTCTTTTGTATTTCTTCTTCTTTTCTCTTCATTTCTCTTCTTTTCTCTTCTTTTCACTTTTCTCTTTTCTCTTCTTTTCCCTTTTTTCTTTTCATTTATCACTTTTCTCTTCTTTACTCATTTCTTTTCTCTTCTTTTCTCTTTTCTCTTCTTTTCTCTTTTCTCTTGTTTTCTCTCTTTTCTCTTTTCTCTTTTCGCTTCTTTTCTCTCTTATCTCTTTTCACTACTTTTCTCTTTTCTCCTTTGTCTTCTATTCTCTTTTTTTCCTTTTCTATTATCTCTTTTCTCTTCATTTCTCTGCGTTTCTCTTTTGTCTTTACTGCCTGTTCGCTCCTTTTCTCTTCTTTTAATCTTCCCCTGTTTTCTCTTCTTTTCTCTTCTGTTCTCTTCTTTTCTCTTTGCTCTATTCTCTTCTTTTCTCTTTTCTGTTTTCTCTTATCTCCTTTACCTTCTTTTCTCTTCTTTTCTCTTTCTCTTTTCTCTTCTATTTCCTTTTCTTTTCTCTTCTGTTCTCGTCTATTCTCTTTTCCTTTTGCTCTTCTTTTCTCTTTTCTCTTCTTTTGTCTTCTGTTCTCTTATTTTCACTTTTCTCCTTCATCTTCTTTTCTCTTCTATTCTCTTCTTTTCTCTTCTTTCACTTCTTTTCTTTTTTCTCTTCTTTTCTCTTTTCTCTTTTTCTTTTCTCTTTTCGCTCCTGTTCTCTTTACTCTTTTTATTTTATTCTCTTCTTATGTCTTTGCTATTATCTCTTTTCTCTTCTTTTCAATGCATTTCTCTTTCGTCTTTACTGTCTGTTCGCTCCTTTTCTCTTCTTTTCACTTTTCTCCTGTTTTCTCTTCTTTTCTCTTCTTTTCTGGGTTCTCCCATCTCCTTTCCCTTCGTTTCTATTCTGTTCTCTTCTTTTCTCTTTTCTCTTCTTTTCTCTTCATTTCTCTTCTTTTCATTTCACTTATCACTTTTCTGTACTTTACTCTTTTCTTTTCTCTTCTTTTCTCTTTTCTCATCTTTTCTCTTTTTGCTTCTTTTCTCTCTTATCTCTTTTCACTACTTTTCTTTTTTCTCGTTTTTCTTCTACTCTCTTCTTTTCCCTTTTCTTTTGTTTTCTCTTTTTTTCGTCTTTTCCCTTTTCTCTTTTCTCTTCTTTCCCCTTGCTCTTCTTTTCTCTTCTTTTGTAATTTTTTCTTCTTTTCTCTTCTTTTCTCTTTTCTCTTGTTTTCACTTCTTTACCCCTTTCGTTTTTCTCTTTTCTCTTGTTTTCTCTTCTTTCTCTTTTCTCTTTTCTCTTCTTTTCTCTTGTTTTCTCTTCTTTTCTCTTTTATTTTCTGTTCTTTTCTCTTCATTTCTCTTCTTTACTCTTTTCTCTTCTTTTCTCTTCATTTCTCTTCTTTTCACTTTTCTCTTGTTTTCTCTTCTTTTCTATTTTTTTCATTTCTCTTGTTTTCTCTTCTTTTCTCTTTTCTCTTGGTTTCTCTTCTTTTCTCTTTTCTTTTCTGTTCTTTTCTCTTCATTTCTCTTCTTTACTCTTTTCTCTTCTTTTGTCTTCATTTCTCTTCTTTTCACTTTTCTCTTGTTTTCTCTTCTTTTCTATTGTTGTCATTTCTCTTTTTTCTCTTCTTTTCTCTTTTCTCTGTTCTCTTCTTTTCCCTTTCCTCTTCTTTTCTCTTCTTTTGTATTTCTTCTTCTTTTCTCTTCATTTCTCTTCTTTTCTCTTCTTTTCACTTTTCTCTTTTCTCTTCTTTTCCCTTTTTTCTTTTCATTTATCACTTTTCTCTTCTTTACTCATTTCTTTTCTCTTCTTTTCTCTTTTCTCTTCTTTTCTCTTTTCTCTTGTTTTCTCTCTTTTCTCTTTTCTCTTTTCGCTTCTTTTCTCTCTTATCTCTTTTCACTACTTTTCTCTTTTCTCCTTTGTCTTCTATTCTCTTTTTTTCCTTTTCTATTATCTCTTTTCTCTTCATTTCTCTGCGTTTCTCTTTTGTCTTTACTGCCTGTTCGCTCCTTTTCTCTTCTTTTAATCTTCCCCTGTTTTCTCTTCTTTTCTCTTCTGTTCTCTTCTTTTCTCTTTGCTCTATTCTCTTCTTTTCTCTTTTCTGTTTTCTCTTATCTCCTTTACCTTCTTTTCTCTTCTTTTCTCTTTCTCTTTTCTCTTCTATTTCCTTTTCTTTTCTCTTCTGTTCTCGTCTATTCTCTTTTCCTTTTGCTCTTCTTTTCTCTTTTCTCTTCTTTTGTCTTCTGTTCTCTTATTTTCACTTTTCTCCTTCATCTTCTTTTCTCTTCTATTCTCTTCTTTTCTCTTCTTTCACTTCTTTTCTTTTTTCTCTTCTTTTCTCTTTTCTCTTTTTCTTTTCTCTTTTCGCTTCTGTTCTCTTTACTCTTTTTATTTTATTCTCTTCTTATGTCTTTGCTATTATCTCTTTTCTCTTCTTTTCAATGCATTTCTCTTTCGTCTTTACAATTGTTCGCTCCTTTCCTCTTCTTTTCACTTTTCTCCTGTTTTCTCTTCTTTTCTCTTCTTTTCTGGGTTCTCCCATCTCCTTTCCCTTCGTTTCTATTCTGTTCTCTTCTTTTCTCTTTTCTCTTCTTTTCTCTTCATTTCTCTTCTTTTCATTTCACTTATCACTTTTCTGTACTTTACTCTTTTCTTTTCTCTTCTTTTCTCTTTTCTCATCTTTTCTCTTTTTGCTTCTTTTCTCTCTTATCTCTTTTCACGACTTCTCTGTTTTCTCGTTTTTCTTCTGTTCTCTTTTCCCTTTTCTTTGTTTTCTCTTTTTTTCTTCTATTCCCTCTTCTGTTTTCTCTTCTTTTCAATGCATTTCTCTTTTGTCTTTACTGTCTGTTCGCTCCTTTTCTCTTCTTTTCACTTTTCTCCTGTTTTCTCTTCTTTTCTCTTCTTTTCTGGGTTCTCCTATCTCCTTTCTCTTCTTTTCTATTCTGTGCTCTTCTTTTATCTTTTCTCTTCTTTTCTCTTCATTTATCTTCTTTTCATTTCACTTATCACTTTTCCCTACATTGCTCTTTTCTTTTGTCTTCTTTTCGCTTTTCTCATCTTTTCTCTTTTTGCTTCTTTTCTCTCTTATCTCTTTTCACTACTTTTCTTTTTTCTCGTTTTTCTTCTACTCTCTTCTTTTCCCTTTTCTTTTGTTTTCTCTTTTTTTCGTCTTTTCCCTTTTCTCTTTTCTCTTCTTTCCCCTTGCTCTTCTTTTCTCTTCTTTTGTATTTATTCTTCTTTTCTCTTCTTTTCTCTTTTCTCTTGTTTTCACTTCTTTACCCCTTTCGTTTTTCTCTTTTCTCTTGTTTTCTCTTCTTTCTCTTTTCTCTTTTCTCTTCTTTTCTCTTGTTTTCTCTTCTTTTCTCTTTTATTTTCTGTTCTTTTCTCTTCTTTTCTCTTCATTTCTCTTCTTTACTCTTTTCTCTTCTTTTCTCTTCATTTCTCTTCTTTTCACTTTTCTCTTGTTTTCTCTTCTTTTCTATTTTTTTCATTTCTCTTGTTTTCTCTTCTTTTCTCTTTTCTCTTGGTTTCTCTTCTTTTCTCTTTTCTTTTCTGTTCTTTTCTCTTCATTTCTCTTCTTTACTCTTTTCTCTTCTTTTGTCTTCATTTCTCTTCTTTTCACTTTTCTCTTGTTTTCTCTTCTTTTCTATTGTTGTCATTTCTCTTTTTTCTCTTCTTTTCTCTTTTCTCTGTTCTCTTCTTTTCCCTTTCCTCTTCTTTTCTCTTCTTTTGTATTTCTTCTTCTTTTCTCTTCATTTCTCTTCTTTTCTCTTCTTTTCACTTTTCTCTTTTCTCTTCTTTTCCCTTTTTTCTTTTCATTTATCACTTTTCTCTTCTTTACTCATTTCTTTTCTCTTCTTTTCTCTTTTCTCTTCTTTTCTCTTTTCTCTTGTTTTCTCTCTTTTCTCTTTTCTCTTTTCGCTTCTTTTCTCTCTTATCTCTTTTCACTACTTTTCTCTTTTCTCCTTTGTCTTCTATTCTCTTTTTTTCCTTTTCTATTATCTCTTTTCTCTTCATTTCTCTGCGTTTCTCTTTTGTCTTTCTGCCTGTTCGCTCCTTTTCTCTTCTTTTAATCTTCCCCTGTTTTCTCTTCTTTTCTCTTCTGTTCTCTTGTTTTCTCTTTGCTCTATTCTCTTCTTTTCTCTTTTCTGTTTTCTCTTATCTCCTTTACCTTCTTTTCTCTTCTTTTCTCTTTCTCTTTTCTCTTTTCTCTTCTATTTCCTTTTCTTTTCTCTTCTGTTCTCGTCTATTCTCTTTTCCTTTTGCTCTTCTTTTCTCTTTTCTCTTCTTTTGTCTTCTGTTCTCTTATTTTCACTTTTCTCCTTCATCTTCTTTTCTCTTCTATTCTCTTCTTTTCTCTTCTTTCACTTCTTTTCTTTTTTCTCTTCTTTTCTCTTTTCTCTTTTTCTTTTCTCTTTTCGCTTCTGTTCTCTTTACTCTTTTTATTTTATTCTCTTCTTATGTCTTTGCTATTATCTCTTTTCTCTTCTTTTCAATGCATTTCTCTTTCGTCTTTACTATCTGTTCGCTCCTTTTCTCTTCTTTTCACTTTTCTCCTGTTTTCTCTTCTTTTCTCTTCTTTTCTGGGTTCTCCCATCTCCTTTCCCTTCGTTTCTATTCTGTTCTCTTCTTTTCTCTTTTCTCTTC
Source organism: Chiloscyllium punctatum (assembly GCF_047496795.1). Lineage (NCBI taxonomy): Eukaryota > Metazoa > Chordata > Chondrichthyes > Orectolobiformes > Hemiscylliidae > Chiloscyllium > Chiloscyllium punctatum. The sequence continues at coordinate 35,044,046 of NC_092762.1, read as the reverse complement.
TTTTCTCTTCATTTCTCTTCTTTTCATTTCACTTATCACTTTTCTGTACTTTACTCTTTTCTTTTCTCTTCTTTTCTCTTTTCTCATCTTTTCTCTTTTTGCTTCTTTTCTCTCTTATCTCTTTTCACGACTTCTCTGTTTTCTCGTTTTTCTTCTGTTCTCTTTTCCCTTTTCTTTGTTTTCTCTTTTTTTCTTCTATTCCCTCTTCTGTTTTCTCTTCTTTTCAATGCATTTCTCTTTTGTCTTTACTGTCTGTTCGCTCCTTTTCTCTTCTTTTCACTTTTCTCCTGTTTTCTCTTCTTTTCTCTTCTTTTCTGGGTTCTCCTATCTCCTTTCTCTTCTTTTCTATTCTGTGCTCTTCTTTTATCTTTTCTCTTCTTTTCTCTTCATTTATCTTCTTTTCATTTCACTTATCACTTTTCCCTACATTGCTCTTTTCTTTTGTCTTCTTTTCGCTTTTCTCATCTTTTCTCTTTTTGCTTCTTTTCTCTCTTATCTCTTTTCACTACTTTTCTTTTTTCTCGTTTTTCTTCTACTCTCTTCTTTTCCCTTTTCTTTTGTTTTCTCTTTTTTTCGTCTTTTCCCTTTTCTCTTTTCTCTTCTTTCCCCTTGCTCTTCTTTTCTCTTCTTTTGTAATTTTTTCTTCTTTTCTCTTCTTTTCTCTTTTCTCTTGTTTTCACTTCTTTACCCCTTTCGTTTTTCTCTTTTCTCTTGTTTTCTCTTCTTTCTCTTTTCTCTTTTCTCTTCTTTTCTCTTGTTTTCTCTTCTTTTCTCTTTTATTTTCTGTTCTTTTCTCTTCTTTTCTCTTCATTTCTCTTCTTTACTCTTTTCTCTTCTTTTCTCTTCATTTCTCTTCTTTTCACTTTTCTCTTGTTTTCTCTTCTTTTCTATTTTTTTCATTTCTCTTGTTTTCTCTTCTTTTCTCTTTTCTCTTGGTTTCTCTTCTTTTCTCTTTTCTTTTCTGTTCTTTTCTCTTCATTTCTCTTCTTTACTCTTTTCTCTTCTTTTGTCTTCATTTCTCTTCTTTTCACTTTTCTCTTGTTTTCTCTTCTTTTCTATTGTTGTCATTTCTCTTTTTTCTCTTCTTTTCTCTTTTCTCTGTTCTCTTCTTTTCCCTTTCCTCTTCTTTTCTCTTCTTTTGTATTTCTTCTTCTTTTCTCTTCATTTCTCTTCTTTTCTCTTCTTTTCACTTTTCTCTTTTCTCTTCTTTTCCCTTTTTTCTTTTCATTTATCACTTTTCTCTTCTTTACTCATTTCTTTTCTCTTCTTTTCTCTTTTCTCTTCTTTTCTCTTTTCTCTTGTTTTCTCTCTTTTCTCTTTTCTCTTTTCGCTTCTTTTCTCTCTTATCGCTTTTCACTACTTTTCTCTTTTCTCCTTTGTCTTCTATTCTCTTTTTTTCCTTTTCTATTATCTCTTTTCTCTTCATTTCTCTGCGTTTCTCTTTTGTCTTTACTGCCTGTTCGCTCCTTTTCTCTTCTTTTAATCTTCCCCTGTTTTCTCTTCTTTTCTCTTCTGTTCTCTTCTTTTCTCTTTGCTCTATTCTCTTCTTTTCTCTTTTCTGTTTTCTCTTATCTCCTTTACCTTCTTTTCTCTTCTTTTCTCTTTCTCTTTTCTCTTCTATTTCCTTTTCTTTTCTCTTCTGTTCTCGTCTATTCTCTTTTCCTTTTGCTCTTCTTTTCTCTTTTCTCTTCTTTTGTCTTCTGTTCTCTTATTTTCACTTTTCTCCTTCATCTTCTTTTCTCTTCTATTCTCTTCTTTTCTCTTCTTTCACTTCTTTTCTTTTTTCTCTTCTTTTCTCTTTTCTCTTTTTCTTTTCTCTTTTCGCTTCTGTTCTCTTTACTCTTTTTATTTTATTCTCTTCTTATGTCTTTGCTATTATCTCTTTTCTCTTCTTTTCAATGCATTTCTCTTTCGTCTTTACAATTGTTCGCTCCTTTCCTCTTCTTTTCACTTTTCTCCTGTTTTCTCTTCTTTTCTCTTCTTTTCTGGGTTCTCCCATCTCCTTTCCCTTCGTTTCTATTCTGTTCTCTTCTTTTCTCTTTTCTCTTCTTTTCTCTTCATTTCTCTTCTTTTCATTTCACTTATCACTTTTCTGTACTTTACTCTTTTCTTTTCTCTTCTTTTCTCTTTTCTCATCTTTTCTCTTTTTGCTTCTTTTCTCTCTTATCTCTTTTCACGACTTCTCTGTTTTCTCGTTTTTCTTCTGTTCTCTTTTCCCTTTTCTTTGTTTTCTCTTTTTTTCTTCTATTCCCTCTTCTGTTTTCTCTTCTTTTCAATGCATTTCTCTTTTGTCTTTACTGTCTGTTCGCTCCTTTTCTCTTCTTTTCACTTTTCTCCTGTTTTCTCTTCTTTTCTCTTCTTTTCTGGGTTCTCCTATCTCCTTTCTCTTCTTTTCTATTCTGTGCTCTTCTTTTATCTTTTCTCTTCTTTTCTCTTCATTTATCTTCTTTTCATTTCACTTATCACTTTTCCCTACATTGCTCTTTTCTTTTGTCTTCTTTTCGCTTTTCTCATCTTTTCTCTTTTTGCTTCTTTTCTCTCTTATCTCTTTTCACTACTTTTCTTTTTTCTCGTTTTTCTTCTACTCTCTTCTTTTCCCTTTTCTTTTGTTTTCTCTTTTTTTCGTCTTTTCCCTTTTCTCTTTTCTCTTCTTTCCCCTTGCTCTTCTTTTCTCTTCTTTTGTATTTATTCTTCTTTTCTCTTCTTTTCTCTTTTCTCTTGTTTTCACTTCTTTACCCCTTTCGTTTTTCTCTTTTCTCTTGTTTTCTCTTCTTTCTCTTTTCTCTTTTCTCTTCTTTTCTCTTGTTTTCTCTTCTTTTCTCTTTTATTTTCTGTTCTTTTCTCTTCTTTTCTCTTCATTTCTCTTCTTTACTCTTTTCTCTTCTTTTCTCTTCATTTCTCTTCTTTTCACTTTTCTCTTGTTTTCTCTTCTTTTCTATTTTTTTCATTTCTCTTGTTTTCTCTTCTTTTCTCTTTTCTCTTGGTTTCTCTTCTTTTCTCTTTTCTTTTCTGTTCTTTTCTCTTCATTTCTCTTCTTTACTCTTTTCTCTTCTTTTGTCTTCATTTCTCTTCTTTTCACTTTTCTCTTGTTTTCTCTTCTTTTCTATTGTTGTCATTTCTCTTTTTTCTCTTCTTTTCTCTTTTCTCTGTTCTCTTCTTTTCCCTTTCCTCTTCTTTTCTCTTCTTTTGTATTTCTTCTTCTTTTCTCTTCATTTCTCTTCTTTTCTCTTCTTTTCACTTTTCTCTTTTCTCTTCTTTTCCCTTTTTTCTTTTCATTTATCACTTTTCTCTTCTTTACTCATTTCTTTTCTCTTCTTTTCTCTTTTCTCTTCTTTTCTCTTTTCTCTTGTTTTCTCTCTTTTCTCTTTTCTCTTTTCGCTTCTTTTCTCTCTTATCTCTTTTCACTACTTTTCTCTTTTCTCCTTTGTCTTCTATTCTCTTTTTTTCCTTTTCTATTATCTCTTTTCTCTTCATTTCTCTGCGTTTCTCTTTTGTCTTTACTGCCTGTTCGCTCCTTTTCTCTTCTTTTAATCTTCCCCTGTTTTCTCTTCTTTTCTCTTCTGTTCTCTTCTTTTCTCTTTGCTCTATTCTCTTCTTTTCTCTTTTCTGTTTTCTCTTATCTCCTTTACCTTCTTTTCTCTTCTTTTCTCTTTCTCTTTTCTCTTTTCTCTTCTATTTCCTTTTCTTTTCTCTTCTGTTCTCGTCTATTCTCTTTTCCTTTTGCTCTTCTTTTCTCTTTTCTCTTCTTTTGTCTTCTGTTCTCTTATTTTCACTTTTCTCCTTCATCTTCTTTTCTCTTCTATTCTCTTCTTTTCTCTTCTTTCACTTCTTTTCTTTTTTCTCTTCTTTTCTCTTTTCTCTTTTTCTTTTCTCTTTTCGCTTCTGTTCTCTTTACTCTTTTTATTTTATTCTCTTCTTATGTCTTTGCTATTATCTCTTTTCTCTTCTTTTCAATGCATTTCTCTTTCGTCTTTACTATCTGTTCGCTCCTTTTCTCTTCTTTTCACTTTTCTCCTGTTTTCTCTTCTTTTCTCTTCTTTTCTGGGTTCTCCCATCTCCTTTCCCTTCGTTTCTATTCTGTTCTCTTCTTTTCTCTTTTCTCTTCTTTTCTCTTCATTTCTCTTCTTTTCATTTCACTTATCACTTTTCTGTACTTTACTCTTTTCTTTTCTCTTCTTTTCTCTTTTCTCATCTTTTCTCTTTTTGCTTCTTTTCTCTCTTATCTCTTTTCACGACTTCTCTGTTTTCTCGTTTTTCTTCTGTTCTCTTTTCCCTTTTCTTTGTTTTCTCTTTTTTTCTTCTATTCCCTCTTCTGTTTTCTCTTCTTTTCAATGCATTTCTCTTTTGTCTTTACTGTCTGTTCGCTCCTTTTCTCTTCTTTTCACTTTTCTCCTGTTTTCTCTTCTTTTCTCTTCTTTTCTGGGTTCTCCTATCTCCTTTCTCTTCTTTTCTATTCTGTGCTCTTCTTTTATCTTTTCTCTTCTTTTCTCTTCATTTATCTTCTTTTCATTTCACTTATCACTTTTCCCTACATTGCTCTTTTCTTTTGTCTTCTTTTCGCTTTTCTCATCTTTTCTCTTTTTGCTTCTTTTCTCTCTTATCTCTTTTCACTACTTTTCTTTTTTCTCGTTTTTCTTCTACTCTCTTCTTTTCCCTTTTCTTTTGTTTTCTCTTTTTTTCGTCTTTTCCCTTTTCTCTTTTCTCTTCTTTCCCCTTGCTCTTCTTTTCTCTTCTTTTGTAATTTTTTCTTCTTTTCTCTTCTTTTCTCTTTTCTCTTGTTTTCACTTCTTTACCCCTTTCGTTTTTCTCTTTTCTCTTGTTTTCTCTTCTTTCTCTTTTCTCTTTTCTCTTCTTTTCTCTTGTTTTCTCTTCTTTTCTCTTTTATTTTCTGTTCTTTTCTCTTCTTTTCTCTTCATTTCTCTTCTTTACTCTTTTCTCTTCTTTTCTCTTCATTTCTCTTCTTTTCACTTTTCTCTTGTTTTCTCTTCTTTTCTATTTTTTTCATTTCTCTTGTTTTCTCTTCTTTTCTCTTTTCTCTTGGTTTCTCTTCTTTTCTCTTTTCTTTTCTGTTCTTTTCTCTTCATTTCTCTTCTTTACTCTTTTCTCTTCTTTTGTCTTCATTTCTCTTCTTTTCACTTTTCTCTTGTTTTCTCTTCTTTTCTATTGTTGTCATTTCTCTTTTTTCTCTTCTTTTCTCTTTTCTCTGTTCTCTTCTTTTCCCTTTCCTCTTCTTTTCTCTTCTTTTGTATTTCTTCTTCTTTTCTCTTCATTTCTCTTCTTTTCTCTTCTTTTCACTTTTCTCTTTTCTCTTCTTTTCCCTTTTTTCTTTTCATTTATCACTTTTCTCTTCTTTACTCATTTCTTTTCTCTTCTTTTCTCTTTTCTCTTCTTTTCTCTTTTCTCTTGTTTTCTCTCTTTTCTCTTTTCTCTTTTCGCTTCTTTTCTCTCTTATCGCTTTTCACTACTTTTCTCTTTTCTCCTTTGTCTTCTATTCTCTTTTTTTCCTTTTCTATTATCTCTTTTCTCTTCATTTCTCTGCGTTTCTCTTTTGTCTTTACTGCCTGTTCGCTCCTTTTCTCTTCTTTTAATCTTCCCCTGTTTTCTCTTCTTTTCTCTTCTGTTCTCTTCTTTTCTCTTTGCTCTATTCTCTTCTTTTCTCTTTTCTGTTTTCTCTTATCTCCTTTACCTTCTTTTCTCTTCTTTTCTCTTTCTCTTTTCTCTTCTATTTCCTTTTCTTTTCTCTTCTGTTCTCGTCTATTCTCTTTTCCTTTTGCTCTTCTTTTCTCTTTTCTCTTCTTTTGTCTTCTGTTCTCTTATTTTCACTTTTCTCCTTCATCTTCTTTTCTCTTCTATTCTCTTCTTTTCTCTTCTTTCACTTCTTTTCTTTTTTCTCTTCTTTTCTCTTTTCTCTTTTTCTTTTCTCTTTTCGCTTCTGTTCTCTTTACTCTTTTTATTTTATTCTCTTCTTATGTCTTTGCTATTATCTCTTTTCTCTTCTTTTCAATGCATTTCTCTTTCGTCTTTACAATTGTTCGCTCCTTTCCTCTTCTTTTCACTTTTCTCCTGTTTTCTCTTCTTTTCTCTTCTTTTCTGGGTTCTCCCATCTCCTTTCCCTTCGTTTCTATTCTGTTCTCTTCTTTTCTCTTTTCTCTTCTTTTCTCTTCATTTCTCTTCTTTTCATTTCACTTATCACTTTTCTGTACTTTACTCTTTTCTTTTCTCTTCTTTTCTCTTTTCTCATCTTTTCTCTTTTTGCTTCTTTTCTCTCTTATCTCTTTTCACGACTTCTCTGTTTTCTCGTTTTTCTTCTGTTCTCTTTTCCCTTTTCTTTGTTTTCTCTTTTTTTCTTCTATTCCCTCTTCTGTTTTCTCTTCTTTTCAATGCATTTCTCTTTTGTCTTTACTGTCTGTTCGCTCCTTTTCTCTTCTTTTCACTTTTCTCCTGTTTTCTCTTCTTTTCTCTTCTTTTCTGGGTTCTCCTATCTCCTTTCTCTTCTTTTCTATTCTGTGCTCTTCTTTTATCTTTTCTCTTCTTTTCTCTTCATTTATCTTCTTTTCATTTCACTTATCACTTTTCCCTACATTGCTCTTTTCTTTTGTCTTCTTTTCGCTTTTCTCATCTTTTCTCTTTTTGCTTCTTTTCTCTCTTATCTCTTTTCACTACTTTTCTTTTTTCTCGTTTTTCTTCTACTCTCTTCTTTTCCCTTTTCTTTTGTTTTCTCTTTTTTTCGTCTTTTCCCTTTTCTCTTTTCTCTTCTTTCCCCTTGCTCTTCTTTTCTCTTCTTTTGTATTTATTCTTCTTTTCTCTTCTTTTCTCTTTTCTCTTGTTTTCACTTCTTTACCCCTTTCGTTTTTCTCTTTTCTCTTGTTTTCTCTTCTTTCTCTTTTCTCTTTTCTCTTCTTTTCTCTTGTTTTCTCTTCTTTTCTCTTTTATTTTCTGTTCTTTTCTCTTCTTTTCTCTTCATTTCTCTTCTTTACTCTTTTCTCTTCTTTTCTCTTCATTTCTCTTCTTTTCACTTTTCTCTTGTTTTCTCTTCTTTTCTATTTTTTTCATTTCTCTTGTTTTCTCTTCTTTTCTCTTTTCTCTTGGTTTCTCTTCTTTTCTCTTTTCTTTTCTGTTCTTTTCTCTTCATTTCTCTTCTTTACTCTTTTCTCTTCTTTTGTCTTCATTTCTCTTCTTTTCACTTTTCTCTTGTTTTCTCTTCTTTTCTATTGTTGTCATTTCTCTTTTTTCTCTTCTTTTCTCTTTTCTCTGTTCTCTTCTTTTCCCTTTCCTCTTCTTTTCTCTTCTTTTGTATTTCTTCTTCTTTTCTCTTCATTTCTCTTCTTTTCTCTTCTTTTCACTTTTCTCTTTTCTCTTCTTTTCCCTTTTTTCTTTTCATTTATCACTTTTCTCTTCTTTACTCATTTCTTTTCTCTTCTTTTCTCTTTTCTCTTCTTTTCTCTTTTCTCTTGTTTTCTCTCTTTTCTCTTTTCTCTTTTCGCTTCTTTTCTCTCTTATCTCTTTTCACTACTTTTCTCTTTTCTCCTTTGTCTTCTATTCTCTTTTTTTCCTTTTCTATTATCTCTTTTCTCTTCATTTCTCTGCGTTTCTCTTTTGTCTTTACTGCCTGTTCGCTCCTTTTCTCTTCTTTTAATCTTCCCCTGTTTTCTCTTCTTTTCTCTTCTGTTCTCTTCTTTTCTCTTTGCTCTATTCTCTTCTTTTCTCTTTTCTGTTTTCTCTTATCTCCTTTACCTTCTTTTCTCTTCTTTTCTCTTTCTCTTTTCTCTTTTCTCTTCTATTTCCTTTTCTTTTCTCTTCTGTTCTCGTCTATTCTCTTTTCCTTTTGCTCTTCTTTTCTCTTTTCTCTTCTTTTGTCTTCTGTTCTCTTATTTTCACTTTTCTCCTTCATCTTCTTTTCTCTTCTATTCTCTTCTTTTCTCTTCTTTCACTTCTTTTCTTTTTTCTCTTCTTTTCTCTTTTCTCTTTTTCTTTTCTCTTTTCGCTTCTGTTCTCTTTACTCTTTTTATTTTATTCTCTTCTTATGTCTTTGCTATTATCTCTTTTCTCTTCTTTTCAATGCATTTCTCTTTCGTCTTTACTGTCTGTTCGCTCCTTTTCTCTTCTTTTCACTTTTCTCCTGTTTTCTCTTCTTTTCTCTTCTTTTCTGGGTTCTCCCATCTCCTTTCCCTTCGTTTCTATTCTGTTCTCTTCTTTTCTCTTTTCTCTTCTTTTCTCTTCATTTCTCTTCTTTTCATTTCACTTATCACTTTTCTGTACTTTACTCTTTTCTTTTCTCTTTTCTCATCTTTTCTCTTTTTGCTTCTTTTCTCTCTTATCTCTTTTCACTACTTTTCTTTTTTCTCGTTTTTCTTCTACTCTCTTCTTTTCCCTTTTCTTTTGTTTTCTCTTTTTTTCGTCTTTTCCCTTTTCTCTTTTCTCTTCTTTCCCCTTGCTCTTCTTTTCTCTTCTTTTGTAATTTTTTCTTCTTTTCTCTTCTTTTCTCTTTTCTCTTGTTTTCACTTCTTTACCCCTTTCGTTTTTCTCTTTTCTCTTGTTTTCTCTTCTTTCTCTTTTCTCTTTTCTCTTCTTTTCTCTTGTTTTCTCTTCTTTTCTCTTTTATTTTCTGTTCTTTTCTCTTCATTTCTCTTCTTTACTCTTTTCTCTTCTTTTCTCTTCATTTCTCTTCTTTTCACTTTTCTCTTGTTTTCTCTTCTTTTCTATTTTTTTCATTTCTCTTGTTTTCTCTTCTTTTCTCTTTTCTCTTGGTTTCTCTTCTTTTCTCTTTTCTTTTCTGTTCTTTTCTCTTCATTTCTCTTCTTTACTCTTTTCTCTTCTTTTGTCTTCATTTCTCTTCTTTTCACTTTTCTCTTGTTTTCTCTTCTTTTCTATTGTTGTCATTTCTCTTTTTTCTCTTCTTTTCTCTTTTCTCTGTTCTCTTCTTTTCCCTTTCCTCTTCTTTTCTCTTCTTTTGTATTTCTTCTTCTTTTCTCTTCATTTCTCTTCTTTTCTCTTCTTTTCACTTTTCTCTTTTCTCTTCTTTTCCCTTTTTTCTTTTCATTTATCACTTTTCTCTTCTTTACTCATTTCTTTTCTCTTCTTTTCTCTTTTCTCTTCTTTTCTCTTTTCTCTTGTTTTCTCTCTTTTCTCTTTTCTCTTTTCGCTTCTTTTCTCTCTTATCTCTTTTCACTACTTTTCTCTTTTCTCCTTTGTCTTCTATTCTCTTTTTTTCCTTTTCTATTATCTCTTTTCTCTTCATTTCTCTGCGTTTCTCTTTTGTCTTTACTGCCTGTTCGCTCCTTTTCTCTTCTTTTAATCTTCCCCTGTTTTCTCTTCTTTTCTCTTCTGTTCTCTTCTTTTCTCTTTGCTCTATTCTCTTCTTTTCTCTTTTCTGTTTTCTCTTATCTCCTTTACCTTCTTTTCTCTTCTTTTCTCTTTCTCTTTTCTCTTCTATTTCCTTTTCTTTTCTCTTCTGTTCTCGTCTATTCTCTTTTCCTTTTGCTCTTCTTTTCTCTTTTCTCTTCTTTTGTCTTCTGTTCTCTTATTTTCACTTTTCTCCTTCATCTTCTTTTCTCTTCTATTCTCTTCTTTTCTCTTCTTTCACTTCTTTTCTTTTTTCTCTTCTTTTCTCTTTTCTCTTTTTCTTTTCTCTTTTCGCTTCTGTTCTCTTTACTCTTTTTATTTTATTCTCTTCTTATGTCTTTGCTATTATCTCTTTTCTCTTCTTTTCAATGCATTTCTCTTTCGTCTTTACTGTCTGTTCGCTCCTTTTCTCTTCTTTTCACTTTTCTCCTGTTTTCTCTTCTTTTCTCTTCTTTTCTGGGTTCTCCCATCTCCTTTCCCTTCGTTTCTATTCTGTTCTCTTCTTTTCTCTTTTCTCTTCTTTTCTCTTCATTTCTCTTCTTTTCATTTCACTTATCACTTTTCTGTACTTTACTCTTTTCTTTTCTCTTCTTTTCTCTTTTCTCATCTTTTCTCTTTTTGCTTCTTTTCTCTCTTATCTCTTTTCACGACTTCTCTGTTTTCTCGTTTTTCTTCTGTTCTCTTTTCCCTTTTCTTTGTTTTCTCTTTTTTTCTTCTATTCCCTCTTCTGTTTTCTCTTCTTTTCAATGCATTTCTCTTTTGTCTTTACTGTCTGTTCGCTCCTTTTCTCTTCTTTTCACTTTTCTCCTGTTTTCTCTTCTTTTCTCTTCTTTTCTGGGTTCTCCTATCTCCTTTCTCTTCTTTTCTATTCTGTGCTCTTCTTTTATCTTTTCTCTTCTTTTCTCTTCATTTATCTTCTTTTCATTTCACTTATCACTTTTCCCTACATTGCTCTTTTCTTTTGTCTTCTTTTCGCTTTTCTCATCTTTTCTCTTTTTGCTTCTTTTCTCTCTTATCTCTTTTCACTACTTTTCTTTTTTCTCGTTTTTCTTCTACTCTCTTCTTTTCCCTTTTCTTTTGTTTTCTCTTTTTTTCGTCTTTTCCCTTTTCTCTTTTCTCTTCTTTCCCCTTGCTCTTCTTTTCTCTTCTTTTGTAATTTTTTCTTCTTTTCTCTTCTTTTCTCTTTTCTCTTGTTTTCACTTCTTTACCCCTTTCGTTTTTCTCTTTTCTCTTGTTTTCTCTTCTTTCTCTTTTCTCTTTTCTCTTCTTTTCTCTTGTTTTCTCTTCTTTTCTCTTTTATTTTCTGTTCTTTTCTCTTCATTTCTCTTCTTTACTCTTTTCTCTTCTTTTCTCTTCATTTCTCTTCTTTTCACTTTTCTCTTGTTTTCTCTTCTTTTCTATTTTTTTCATTTCTCTTGTTTTCTCTTCTTTTCTCTTTTCTCTTGGTTTCTCTTCTTTTCTCTTTTCTTTTCTGTTCTTTTCTCTTCATTTCTCTTCTTTACTCTTTTCTCTTCTTTTGTCTTCATTTCTCTTCTTTTCACTTTTCTCTTGTTTTCTCTTCTTTTCTATTGTTGTCATTTCTCTTTTTTCTCTTCTTTTCTCTTTTCTCTGTTCTCTTCTTTTCCCTTTCCTCTTCTTTTCTCTTCTTTTGTATTTCTTCTTCTTTTCTCTTCATTTCTCTTCTTTTCTCTTCTTTTCACTTTTCTCTTTTCTCTTCTTTTCCCTTTTTTCTTTTCATTTATCACTTTTCTCTTCTTTACTCATTTCTTTTCTCTTCTTTTCTCTTTTCTCTTCTTTTCTCTTTTCTCTTGTTTTCTCTCTTTTCTCTTTTCTCTTTTCGCTTCTTTTCTCTCTTATCTCTTTTCACTACTTTTCTCTTTTCTCCTTTGTCTTCTATTCTCTTTTTTTCCTTTTCTATTATCTCTTTTCTCTTCATTTCTCTGCGTTTCTCTTTTGTCTTTACTGCCTGTTCGCTCCTTTTCTCTTCTTTTAATCTTCCCCTGTTTTCTCTTCTTTTCTCTTCTGTTCTCTTCTTTTCTCTTTGCTCTATTCTCTTCTTTTCTCTTTTCTGTTTTCTCTTATCTCCTTTACCTTCTTTTCTCTTCTTTTCTCTTTCTCTTTTCTCTTCTATTTCCTTTTCTTTTCTCTTCTGTTCTCGTCTATTCTCTTTTCCTTTTGCTCTTCTTTTCTCTTTTCTCTTCTTTTGTCTTCTGTTCTCTTATTTTCACTTTTCTCCTTCATCTTCTTTTCTCTTCTATTCTCTTCTTTTCTCTTCTTTCACTTCTTTTCTTTTTTTTCTTCTTTTCTCTTTTCTCTTTTTCTTTTCTCTTTTCGCTTCTGTTCTCTTTACTCTTTTTATTTTATTCTCTTCTTATGTCTTTGCTATTATCTCTTTTCTCTTCTTTTCAATGCATTTCTCTTTCGTCTTTACTATCTGTTCGCTCCTTTTCTCTTCTTTTCACTTTTCTCCTGTTTTCTCTTCTTTTCTCTTCTTTTCTGGGTTCTCCCATCTCCTTTCCCTTCGTTTCTATTCTGTTCTCTTCTTTTCTCTTTTCTCTTCTTTTCTCTTCATTTCTCTTCTTTTCATTTCACTTATCACTTTTCTGTACTTTACTCTTTTCTTTTCTCTTCTTTTCTCTTTTCTCATCTTTTCTCTTTTTGCTTCTTTTCTCTCTTATCTCTTTTCACGACTTCTCTGTTTTCTCGTTTTTCTTCTGTTCTCTTTTCCCTTTTCTTTGTTTTCTCTTTTTTTCTTCTATTCCCTCTTCTGTTTTCTCTTCTTTTCAATGCATTTCTCTTTTGTCTTTACTGTCTGTTCGCTCCTTTTCTCTTCTTTTCACTTTTCTCCTGTTTTCTCTTCTTTTCTCTTCTTTTCTGGGTTCTCCTATCTCCTTTCTCTTCTTTTCTATTCTGTGCTCTTCTTTTATCTTTTCTCTTCTTTTCTCTTCATTTATCTTCTTTTCATTTCACTTATCACTTTTCCCTACATTGCTCTTTTCTTTTGTCTTCTTTTCGCTTTTCTCATCTTTTCTCTTTTTGCTTCTTTTCTCTCTTATCTCTTTTCACTACTTTTCTTTTTTCTCGTTTTTCTTCTACTCTCTTCTTTTCCCTTTTCTTTTGTTTTCTCTTTTTTTCGTCTTTTCCCTTTTCTCTTTTCTCTTCTTTCCCCTTGCTCTTCTTTTCTCTTCTTTTGTAATTTTTTCTTCTTTTCTCTTCTTTTCTCTTTTCTCTTGTTTTCACTTCTTTACCCCTTTCGTTTTTCTCTTTTCTCTTGTTTTCTCTTCTTTCTCTTTTCTCTTTTCTCTTCTTTTCTCTTGTTTTCTCTTCTTTTCTCTTTTATTTTCTGTTCTTTTCTCTTCTTTTCTCTTCATTTCTCTTCTTTACTCTTTTCTCTTCTTTTCTCTTCATTTCTCTTCTTTTCACTTTTCTCTTGTTTTCTCTTCTTTTCTATTTTTTTCATTTCTCTTGTTTTCTCTTCTTTTCTCTTTTCTCTTGGTTTCTCTTCTTTTCTCTTTTCTTTTCTGTTCTTTTCTCTTCATTTCTCTTCTTTACTCTTTTCTCTTCTTTTGTCTTCATTTCTCTTCTTTTCACTTTTCTCTTGTTTTCTCTTCTTTTCTATTGTTGTCATTTCTCTTTTTTCTCTTCTTTTCTCTTTTCTCTGTTCTCTTCTTTTCCCTTTCCTCTTCTTTTCTCTTCTTTTGTATTTCTTCTTCTTTTCTCTTCATTTCTCTTCTTTTCTCTTCTTTTCACTTTTCTCTTTTCTCTTTTCCCTTTTTTCTTTTCATTTATCACTTTTCTCTTCTTTACTCATTTCTTTTCTCTTCTTTTCTCTTTTCTCTTCTTTTCTCTTTTCTCTTGTTTTCTCTCTTTTCTCTTTTCTCTTTTCGCTTCTTTTCTCTCTTATCTCTTTTCACTACTTTTCTCTTTTCTCCTTTGTCTTCTATTCTCTTTTTTTCCTTTTCTATTATCTCTTTTCTCTTCATTTCTCTGCGTTTCTCTTTTGTCTTTACTGCCTGTTCGCTCCTTTTCTCTTCTTTTAATCTTCCCCTGTTTTCTCTTCTTTTCTCTTCTGTTCTCTTCTTTTCTCTTTGCTCTATTCTCTTCTTTTCTCTTTTCTGTTTTCTCTTATCTCCTTTACCTTCTTTTCTCTTCTTTTCTCTTTCTCTTTTCTCTTCTATTTCCTTTTCTTTTCTCTTCTGTTCTCGTCTATTCTCTTTTCCTTTTGCTCTTCTTTTCTCTTTTCTCTTCTTTTGTCTTCTGTTCTCTTATTTTCACTTTTCTCCTTCATCTTCTTTTCTCTTCTATTCTCTTCTTTTCTCTTCTTTCACTTCTTTTCTTTTTTTTCTTCTTTTCTCTTTTCTCTTTTTCTTTTCTCTTTTCGCTTCTGTTCTCTTTACTCTTTTTATTTTATTCTCTTCTTATGTCTTTGCTATTATCTCTTTTCTCTTCTTTTCAATGCATTTCTCTTTCGTCTTTACTATCTGTTCGCTCCTTTTCTCTTCTTTTCACTTTTCTCCTGTTTTCTCTTCTTTTCTCTTCTTTTCTGGGTTCTCCCATCTCCTTTCCCTTCGTTTCTATTCTGTTCTCTTCTTTTCTCTTTTCTCTTCTTTTCTCTTCATTTCTCTTCTTTTCATTTCACTTATCACTTTTCTGTACTTTACTCTTTTCTTTTCTCTTCTTTTCTCTTTTCTCATCTTTTCTCTTTTTGCTTCTTTTCTCTCTTATCTCTTTTCACGACTTCTCTGTTTTCTCGTTTTTCTTCTGTTCTCTTTTCCCTTTTCTTTGTTTTCTCTTTTTTTCTTCTATTCCCTCTTCTGTTTTCTCTTCTTTTCAATGCATTTCTCTTTTGTCTTTACTGTCTGTTCGCTCCTTTTCTCTTCTTTTCACTTTTCTCCTGTTTTCTCTTCTTTTCTCTTCTTTTCTGGGTTCTCCTATCTCCTTTCTCTTCTTTTCTATTCTGTGCTCTTCTTTTATCTTTTCTCTTCTTTTCTCTTCATTTATCTTCTTTTCATTTCACTTATCACTTTTCCCTACATTGCTCTTTTCTTTTGTCTTCTTTTCGCTTTTCTCATCTTTTCTCTTTTTGCTTCTTTTCTCTCTTATCTCTTTTCACTACTTTTCTTTTTTCTCGTTTTTCTTCTACTCTCTTCTTTTCCCTTTTCTTTTGTTTTCTCTTTTTTTCGTCTTTTCCCTTTTCTCTTTTCTCTTCTTTCCCCTTGCTCTTCTTTTCTCTTCTTTTGTAATTTTTTCTTCTTTTCTCTTCTTTTCTCTTGTTTTCACTTCTTTACCCCTTTCGTTTTTCTCTTTTCTCTTGTTTTCTCTTCTTTCTCTTTTCTCTTTTCTCTTCTTTTCTCTTGTTTTCTCTTCTTTTCTCTTTTATTTTCTGTTCTTTTCTCTTCTTTTCTCTTCATTTCTCTTCTTTACTCTTTTCTCTTCTTTTCTCTTCATTTCTCTTCTTTTCACTTTTCTCTTGTTTTCTCTTCTTTTCTATTTTTTTCATTTCTCTTGTTTTCTCTTCTTTTCTCTTTTCTCTTGGTTTCTCTTCTTTTCTCTTTTCTTTTCTGTTCTTTTCTCTTCATTTCTCTTCTTTACTCTTTTCTCTTCTTTTGTCTTCATTTCTCTTCTTTTCACTTTTCTCTTGTTTTCTCTTCTTTTCTATTGTTGTCATTTCTCTTTTTTCTCTTCTTTTCTCTTTTCTCTGTTCTCTTCTTTTCCCTTTCCTCTTCTTTTCTCTTCTTTTGTATTTCTTCTTCTTTTCTCTTCATTTCTCTTCTTTTCTCTTCTTTTCACTTTTCTCTTTTCTCTTCTTTTCCCTTTTTTCTTTTCATTTATCACTTTTCTCTTCTTTACTCATTTCTTTTCTCTTCTTTTCTCTTTTCTCTTCTTTTCTCTTTTCTCTTGTTTTCTCTCTTTTCTCTTTTCTTTTTTCGCTTCTTTTCTCTCTTATCTCTTTTCACTACTTTTCTCTTTTCTCCTTTGTCTTCTATTCTCTTTTTTTCCTTTTCTATTATCTCTTTTCTCTTCATTTCTCTGCGTTTCTCTTTTGTCTTTACTGCCTGTTCGCTCCTTTTCTCTTCTTTTAATCTTCCCCTGTTTTCTCTTCTTTTCTCTTCTGTTCTCTTCTTTTCTCTTTGCTCTATTCTCTTCTTTTCTCTTTTCTGTTTTCTCTTATCTCCTTTACCTTCTTTTCTCTTCTTTTCTCTTTCTCTTTTCTCTTCTATTTCCTTTTCTTTTCTCTTCTGTTCTCGTCTATTCTCTTTTCCTTTTGCTCTTCTTTTCTCTTTTCTCTTCTTTTGTCTTCTGTTCTCTTATTTTCACTTTTCTCCTTCATCTTCTTTTCTCTTCTATTCTCTTCTTTTCTCTTCTTTCACTTCTTTTCTTTTTTTTCTTCTTTTCTCTTTTCTCTTTTTCTTTTCTCTTTTCGCTTCTGTTCCCTTTACTCTTTTTATTTTATTCTCTTCTTATGTCTTTGCTATTATCTCTTTTCTCTTCTTTTCAATGCATTTCTCTTTCGTCTTTACTATCTGTTCGCTCCTTTTCTCTTCTTTTCACTTTTCTCCTGTTTTCTCTTCTTTTCTCTTCTTTTCTGGGTTCTCCCATCTCCTTTCCCTTCGTTTCTATTCTGTTCTCTTCTTTTCTCTTTTCTCTTCTTTTCTCTTCATTTCTCTTCTTTTCATTTCACTTATCACTTTTCTGTACTTTACTCTTTTCTTTTCTCTTCTTTTCTCTTTTCTCATCTTTTCTCTTTTTGCTTCTTTTCTCTCTTATCTCTTTTCACGACTTCTCTCTTTTCTCGTTTTTCTTCTGTTCTCTTTTCCCTTTTCTTTGTTTTCTCTTTTTTTCTTCTATTCCCTCTTCTGTTTTCTCTTCTTTTCAATGCATTTCTCTTTTGTCTTTACTGTCTGTTCGCTCCTTTTCTCTTCTTTTCACTTTTCTCCTGTTTTCTCTTCTTTTCTCTTCTTTTCTGGGTTCTCCTATCTCCTTTCTCTTCTTTTCTATTCTGTGCTCTTCTTTTATCTTTTCTCTTCTTTTCTCTTAATTTATCTTCTTTTCATTTCACTTATCACTTTTCCCTACATTGCTCTTTTCTTTTGTCTTCTTTTCGCTTTTCTCATCTTTTCTCTTTTTGCTTCTTTTCTCTCTTATCTCTTT
Source organism: Chiloscyllium punctatum (assembly GCF_047496795.1). Taxonomy (NCBI): domain Eukaryota; kingdom Metazoa; phylum Chordata; class Chondrichthyes; order Orectolobiformes; family Hemiscylliidae; genus Chiloscyllium; species Chiloscyllium punctatum. Next base: position 35,027,552 of record NC_092762.1, on the reverse strand, counting down.
TCACTACTTTTCTTTTTTCTCGTTTTTCTTCTACTCTCTTCTTTTCCCTTTTCTTTTGTTTTCTCTTTTTTTCGTCTTTTCCCTTTTCTCTTTTCTCTTCTTTCCCCTTGCTCTTCTTTTCTCTTCTTTTGTAATTTTTTCTTCTTTTCTCTTCTTTTCTCTTCTTTTCTCTTTTCTCTTGTTTTCACTTCTTTACCCCTTTCGTTTTTCTCTTTTCTCTTGTTTTCTCTTCTTTCTCTTTTCTCTTTTCTCTTCTTTTCTCTTGTTTTCTCTTCTTTTCTCTTTTATTTTCTGTTCTTTTCTGTTCTTTTCTCTTCATTTCTCTTCTTTACTCTTTTCTCTTCTTTTCTCTTCATTTCTCTTCTTTTCACTTTTCTCTTGTTTTCTCTTCTTTTCTATTTTTTTCATTTCTCTTGTTTTCTCTTCTTTTCTCTTTTCTCTTGGTTTCTCTTCTTTTCTCTTTTCTTTTCTGTTCTTTTCTCTTCATTTCTCTTCTTTACTCTTTTCTCTTCTTTTGTCTTCATTTCTCTTCTTTTCACTTTTCTCTTGTTTTCTCTTCTTTTCTATTGTTGTCATTTCTCTTTTTTCTCTTCTTTTCTCTTTTCTCTGTTCTCTTCTTTTCCCTTTCCTCTTCTTTTCTCTTCTTTTGTATTTCTTCTTCTTTTCTCTTCATTTCTCTTCTTTTCTCTTCTTTTCACTTTTCTCTTTTCTCTTCTTTTCCCTTTTTTCTTTTCATTTATCACTTTTCTCTTCTTTACTCATTTCTTTTCTCTTCTTTTCTCTTTTCTCTTCTTTTCTCTTTTCTCTTGTTTTCTCTCTTTTCTCTTTTCTCTTTTCGCTTCTTTTCTCTCTTATCTCTTTTCACTACTTTTCTCTTTTCTCCTTTGTCTTCTATTCTCTTTTTTTCCTTTTCTATTATCTCTTTTCTCTTCATTTCTCTGCGTTTCTCTTTTGTCTTTCTGCCTGTTCGCTCCTTTTCTCTTCTTTTAATCTTCCCCTGTTTTCTCTTCTTTTCTCTTCTGTTCTCTTGTTTTCTCTTTGCTCTATTCTCTTCTTTTCTCTTTTCTGTTTTCTCTTATCTCCTTTACCTTCTTTTCTCTTCTTTTCTCTTTCTCTTTTCTCTTTTCTCTTCTATTTCCTTTTCTTTTCTCTTCTGTTCTCGTCTATTCTCTTTTCCTTTTGCTCTTCTTTTCTCTTTTCTCTTCTTTTGTCTTCTGTTCTCTTATTTTCACTTTTCTCCTTCATCTTCTTTTCTCTTCTATTCTCTTCTTTTCTCTTCTTTCACTTCTTTTCTTTTTTCTCTTCTTTTCTCTTTTCTCTTTTTCTTTTCTCTTTTCGCTTCTGTTCTCTTTACTCTTTTTATTTTATTCTCTTCTTATGTCTTTGCTATTATCTCTTTTCTCTTCTTTTCAATGCATTTCTCTTTCGTCTTTACTATCTGTTCGCTCCTTTTCTCTTCTTTTCACTTTTCTCCTGTTTTCTCTTCTTTTCTCTTCTTTTCTGGGTTCTCCCATCTCCTTTCCCTTCGTTTCTATTCTGTTCTCTTCTTTTCTCTTTTCTCTTCTTTTCTCTTCATTTCTCTTCTTTTCATTTCACTTATCACTTTTCTGTACTTTACTCTTTTCTTTTCTCTTCTTTTCTCTTTTCTCATCTTTTCTCTTTTTGCTTCTTTTCTCTCTTATCTCTTTTCACGACTTCTCTGTTTTCTCGTTTTTCTTCTGTTCTCTTTTCCCTTTTCTTTGTTTTCTCTTTTTTTCTTCTATTCCCTCTTCTGTTTTCTCTTCTTTTCAATGCATTTCTCTTTTGTCTTTACTGTCTGTTCGCTCCTTTTCTCTTCTTTTCACTTTTCTCCTGTTTTCTCTTCTTTTCTCTTCTTTTCTGGGTTCTCCTATCTCCTTTCTCTTCTTTTCTATTCTGTGCTCTTCTTTTATCTTTTCTCTTCTTTTCTCTTCATTTATCTTCTTTTCATTTCACTTATCACTTTTCCCTACATTGCTCTTTTCTTTTGTCTTCTTTTCGCTTTTCTCATCTTTTCTCTTTTTGCTTCTTTTCTCTCTTATCTCTTTTCACTACTTTTCTTTTTTCTCGTTTTTCTTCTACTCTCTTCTTTTCCCTTTTCTTTTGTTTTCTCTTTTTTTCGTCTTTTCCCTTTTCTCTTTTCTCTTCTTTCCCCTTGCTCTTCTTTTCTCTTCTTTTGTAATTTTTTCTTCTTTTCTCTTCTTTTCTCTTTTCTCTTGTTTTCACTTCTTTACCCCTTTCGTTTTTCTCTTTTCTCTTGTTTTCTCTTCTTTCTCTTTTCTCTTTTCTCTTCTTTTCTCTTGTTTTCTCTTCTTTTCTCTTTTATTTTCTGTTCTTTTCTCTTCTTTTCTCTTCATTTCTCTTCTTTACTCTTTTCTCTTCTTTTCTCTTCATTTCTCTTCTTTTCACTTTTCTCTTGTTTTCTCTTCTTTTCTATTTTTTTCATTTCTCTTGTTTTCTCTTCTTTTCTCTTTTCTCTTGGTTTCTCTTCTTTTCTCTTTTCTTTTCTGTTCTTTTCTCTTCATTTCTCTTCTTTACTCTTTTCTCTTCTTTTGTCTTCATTTCTCTTCTTTTCACTTTTCTCTTGTTTTCTCTTCTTTTCTATTGTTGTCATTTCTCTTTTTTCTCTTCTTTTCTCTTTTCTCTGTTCTCTTCTTTTCCCTTTCCTCTTCTTTTCTCTTCTTTTGTATTTCTTCTTCTTTTCTCTTCATTTCTCTTCTTTTCTCTTCTTTTCACTTTTCTCTTTTCTCTTTTCCCTTTTTTCTTTTCATTTATCACTTTTCTCTTCTTTACTCATTTCTTTTCTCTTCTTTTCTCTTTTCTCTTCTTTTCTCTTTTCTCTTGTTTTCTCTCTTTTCTCTTTTCTCTTTTCGCTTCTTTTCTCTCTTATCTCTTTTCACTACTTTTCTCTTTTCTCCTTTGTCTTCTATTCTCTTTTTTTCCTTTTCTATTATCTCTTTTCTCTTCATTTCTCTGCGTTTCTCTTTTGTCTTTACTGCCTGTTCGCTCCTTTTCTCTTCTTTTAATCTTCCCCTGTTTTCTCTTCTTTTCTCTTCTGTTCTCTTCTTTTCTCTTTGCTCTATTCTCTTCTTTTCTCTTTTCTGTTTTCTCTTATCTCCTTTACCTTCTTTTCTCTTCTTTTCTCTTTCTCTTTTCTCTTCTATTTCCTTTTCTTTTCTCTTCTGTTCTCGTCTATTCTCTTTTCCTTTTGCTCTTCTTTTCTCTTTTCTCTTCTTTTGTCTTCTGTTCTCTTATTTTCACTTTTCTCCTTCATCTTCTTTTCTCTTCTATTCTCTTCTTTTCTCTTCTTTCACTTCTTTTCTTTTTTTTCTTCTTTTCTCTTTTCTCTTTTTCTTTTCTCTTTTCGCTTCTGTTCTCTTTACTCTTTTTATTTTATTCTCTTCTTATGTCTTTGCTATTATCTCTTTTCTCTTCTTTTCAATGCATTTCTCTTTCGTCTTTACTATCTGTTCGCTCCTTTTCTCTTCTTTTCACTTTTCTCCTGTTTTCTCTTCTTTTCTCTTCTTTTCTGGGTTCTCCCATCTCCTTTCCCTTCGTTTCTATTCTGTTCTCTTCTTTTCTCTTTTCTCTTCTTTTCTCTTCATTTCTCTTCTTTTCATTTCACTTATCACTTTTCTGTACTTTACTCTTTTCTTTTCTCTTCTTTTCTCTTTTCTCATCTTTTCTCTTTTTGCTTCTTTTCTCTCTTATCTCTTTTCACGACTTCTCTGTTTTCTCGTTTTTCTTCTGTTCTCTTTTCCCTTTTCTTTGTTTTCTCTTTTTTTCTTCTATTCCCTCTTCTGTTTTCTCTTCTTTTCAATGCATTTCTCTTTTGTCTTTACTGTCTGTTCGCTCCTTTTCTCTTCTTTTCACTTTTCTCCTGTTTTCTCTTATTTTCTCTTCTTTTCTGGGTTCTCCTATCTCCTTTCTCTTCTTTTCTATTCTGTGCTCTTCTTTTATCTTTTCTCTTCTTTTCTCTTCATTTATCTTCTTTTCATTTCACTTATCACTTTTCCCTACATTGCTCTTTTCTTTTGTCTTCTTTTCGCTTTTCTCATCTTTTCTCTTTTTGCTTCTTTTCTCTCTTATCTCTTTTCACTACTTTTCTTTTTTCTCGTTTTTCTTCTACTCTCTTCTTTTCCCTTTTCTTTTGTTTTCTCTTTTTTTCGTCTTTTCCCTTTTCTCTTTTCTCTTCTTTCCCCTTGCTCTTCTTTTCTCTTCTTTTGTAATTTTTTCTTCTTTTCTCTTCTTTTCTCTTTTCTCTTGTTTTCACTTCTTTACCCCTTTCGTTTTTCTCTTTTCTCTTGTTTTCTCTTCTTTCTCTTTTCTCTTTTCTCTTCTTTTCTCTTGTTTTCTCTTCTTTTCTCTTTTATTTTCTGTTCTTTTCTCTTCTTTTCTCTTCATTTCTCTTCTTTACTCTTTTCTCTTCTTTTCTCTTCATTTCTCTTCTTTTCACTTTTCTCTTGTTTTCTCTTCTTTTCTATTTTTTTCATTTCTCTTGTTTTCTCTTCTTTTCTCTTTTCTCTTGGTTTCTCTTCTTTTCTCTTTTCTTTTCTGTTCTTTTCTCTTCATTTCTCTTCTTTACTCTTTTCTCTTCTTTTGTCTTCATTTCTCTTCTTTTCACTTTTCTCTTGTTTTCTCTTCTTTTCTATTGTTGTCATTTCTCTTTTTTCTCTTCTTTTCTCTTTTCTCTGTTCTCTTCTTTTCCCTTTCCTCTTCTTTTCTCTTCTTTTGTATTTCTTCTTCTTTTCTCTTCATTTCTCTTCTTTTCTCTTCTTTTCACTTTTCTCTTTTCTCTTCTTTTCCCTTTTTTCTTTTCATTTATCACTTTTCTCTTCTTTACTCATTTCTTTTCTCTTCTTTTCTCTTTTCTCTTCTTTTCTCTTTTCTCTTGTTTTCTCTCTTTTCTCTTTTCTTTTTTCGCTTCTTTTCTCTCTTATCTCTTTTCACTACTTTTCTCTTTTCTCCTTTGTCTTCTATTCTCTTTTTTTCCTTTTCTATTATCTCTTTTCTCTTCATTTCTCTGCGTTTCTCTTTTGTCTTTACTGCCTGTTCGCTCCTTTTCTCTTCTTTTAATCTTCCCCTGTTTTCTCTTCTTTTCTCTTCTGTTCTCTTCTTTTCTCTTTGCTCTATTCTCTTCTTTTCTCTTTTCTGTTTTCTCTTATCTCCTTTACCTTCTTTTCTCTTCTTTTCTCTTTCTCTTTTCTCTTCTATTTCCTTTTCTTTTCTCTTCTGTTCTCGTCTATTCTCTTTTCCTTTTGCTCTTCTTTTCTCTTTTCTCTTCTTTTGTCTTCTGTTCTCTTATTTTCACTTTTCTCCTTCATCTTCTTTTCTCTTCTATTCTCTTCTTTTCTCTTCTTTCACTTCTTTTCTTTTTTTTCTTCTTTTCTCTTTTCTCTTTTTCTTTTCTCTTTTCGCTTCTGTTCTCTTTACTCTTTTTATTTTATTCTCTTCTTATGTCTTTGCTATTATCTCTTTTCTCTTCTTTTCAATGCATTTCTCTTTCGTCTTTACTATCTGTTCGCTCCTTTTCTCTTCTTTTCACTTTTCTCCTGTTTTCTCTTCTTTTCTCTTCTTTTCTGGGTTCTCCCATCTCCTTTCCCTTCGTTTCTATTCTGTTCTCTTCTTTTCTCTTTTCTCTTCTTTTCTCTTCATTTCTCTTCTTTTCATTTCACTTATCACTTTTCTGTACTTTACTCTTTTCTTTTCTCTTCTTTTCTCTTTTCTCATCTTTTCTCTTTTTGCTTCTTTTCTCTCTTATCTCTTTTCACGACTTCTCTCTTTTCTCGTTTTTCTTCTGTTCTCTTTTCCCTTTTCTTTGTTTTCTCTTTTTTTCTTCTATTCCCTCTTCTGTTTTCTCTTCTTTTCAATGCATTTCTCTTTTGTCTTTACTGTCTGTTCGCTCCTTTTCTCTTCTTTTCACTTTTCTCCTGTTTTCTCTTCTTTTCTCTTCTTTTCTGGGTTCTCCTATCTCCTTTCTCTTCTTTTCTATTCTGTGCTCTTCTTTTATCTTTTCTCTTCTTTTCTCTTAATTTATCTTCTTTTCATTTCACTTATCACTTTTCCCTACATTGCTCTTTTCTTTTGTCTTCTTTTCGCTTTTCTCATCTTTTCTCTTTTTGCTTCTTTTCTCTCTTATCTCTTTTCACTACTTTTCTTTTTTCTCGTTTTTCTTCTACTCTCTTCTTTTCCCTTTTCTTTTGTTTTCTCTTTTTTTCGTCTTTTCCCTTTTCTCTTTTCTCTTCTTTCCCCTTGCTCTTCTTTTCTCTTCTTTTGTAATTTTTTCTTCTTTTCTCTTCTTTTCTCTTCTTTTCTCTTTTCTCTTGTTTTCACTTCTTTACCCCTTTCGTTTTTCTCTTTTCTCTTGTTTTCTCTTCTTTCTCTTTTCTCTTTTCTCTTCTTTTCTCTTGTTTTCTCTTCTTTTCTCTTTTATTTTCTGTTCTTTTCTCTTCTTTTCTCTTCATTTCTCTTCTTTACTCTTTTCTCTTCTTTTCTCTTCATTTCTCTTCTTTTCACTTTTCTCTTGTTTTCTCTTCTTTTCTATTTTTTTCATTTCTCTTGTTTTCTCTTCTTTTCTCTTTTCTCTTGGTTTCTCTTCTTTTCTCTTTTCTTTTCTGTTCTTTTCTCTTCATTTCTCTTCTTTACTCTTTTCTCTTCTTTTGTCTTCATTTCTCTTCTTTTCACTTTTCTCTTGTTTTCTCTTCTTTTCTATTGTTGTCATTTCTCTTTTTTCTCTTCTTTTCTCTTTTCTCTGTTCTCTTCTTTTCCCTTTCCTCTTCTTTTCTCTTCTTTTGTATTTCTTCTTCTTTTCTCTTCATTTCTCTTCTTTTCTCTTCTTTTCACTTTTCTCTTTTCTCTTCTTTTCCCTTTTTTCTTTTCATTTATCACTTTTCTCTTCTTTACTCATTTCTTTTCTCTTCTTTTCTCTTTTCTCTTCTTTTCTCTTTTCTCTTGTTTTCTCTCTTTTCTCTTTTCTCTTTTCGCTTCTTTTCTCTCTTATCGCTTTTCACTACTTTTCTCTTTTCTCCTTTGTCTTCTATTCTCTTTTTTTCCTTTTCTATTATCTCTTTTCTCTTCATTTCTCTGCGTTTCTCTTTTGTCTTTACTGCCTGTTCGCTCCTTTTCTCTTCTTTTAATCTTCCCCTGTTTTCTCTTCTTTTCTCTTCTGTTCTCTTGTTTTCTCTTTGCTCTATTCTCTTCTTTTCTCTTTTCTGTTTTCTCTTATCTCCTTTACCTTCTTTTCTCTTCTTTTCTCTTTCTCTTTTCTCTTCTATTTCCTTTTCTTTTCTCTTCTGTTCTCGTCTATTCTCTTTTCCTTTTGCTCTTCTTTTCTCTTTTCTCTTCTTTTGTCTTCTGTTCTCTTATTTTCACTTTTCTCCTTCATCTTCTTTTCTCTTCTATTCTCTTCTTTTCTCTTCTTTCACTTCTTTTCTTTTTTCTCTTCTTTTCTCTTTTCTCTTTTTCTTTTCTCTTTTCGCTTCTGTTCTCTTTACTCTTTTTATTTTATTCTCTTCTTATGTCTTTGCTATTATCTCTTTTCTCTTCTTTTCAATGCATTTCTCTTTCGTCTTTACTATCTGTTCGCTCCTTTTCTCTTCTTTTCACTTTTCTCCTGTTTTCTCTTCTTTTCTCTTCTTTTCTGGGTTCTCCCATCTCCTTTCCCTTCGTTTCTATTCTGTTCTCTTCTTTTCTCTTTTCTCTTCTTTTCTCTTCATTTCTCTTCTTTTCATTTCACTTATCACTTTTCTGTACTTTACTCTTTTCTTTTCTCTTCTTTTCTCTTTTCTCATCTTTTCTCTTTTTGCTTCTTTTCTCTCTTATCTCTTTTCACGACTTCTCTGTTTTCTCGTTTTTCTTCTGTTCTCTTTTCCCTTTTCTTTGTTTTCTCTTTTTTTCTTCTATTCCCTCTTCTGTTTTCTCTTCTTTTCAATGCATTTCTCTTTTGTCTTTACTGTCTGTTCGCTCCTTTTCTCTTCTTTTCACTTTTCTCCTGTTTTCTCTTCTTTTCTCTTCTTTTCTGGGTTCTCCTATCTCCTTTCTCTTCTTTTCTATTCTGTGCTCTTCTTTTATCTTTTCTCTTCTTTTCTCTTCATTTCTCTTCTTTTCATTTCACTTATCACTTTTCCCTACATTGCTCTTTTCTTTTGTCTTCTTTTCGCTTTTCTCATCTTTTCTCTTTTTGCTTCTTTTCTCTCTTATCTCTTTTCACTACTTTTCTTTTTTCTCGTTTTTCTTCTACTCTCTTCTTTTCCCTTTTCTTTTGTTTTCTCTTTTTTTCGTCTTTTCCCTTTTCTCTTTTCTCTTCTTTCCCCTTGCTCTTCTTTTCTCTTCTTTTGTAATTTTTTCTTCTTTTCTCTTCTTTTCTCTTCTTTTCTCTTTTCTCTTGTTTTCACTTCTTTACCCCTTTCGTTTTTCTCTTTTCTCTTGTTTTCTCTTCTTTCTCTTTTCTCTTTTCTCTTCTTTTCTCTTGTTTTCTCTTCTTTTCTCTTTTATTTTCTGTTCTTTTCTCTTCTTTTCTCTTCATTTCTCTTCTTTACTCTTTTCTCTTCTTTTCTCTTCATTTCTCTTCTTTTCACTTTTCTCTTGTTTTCTCTTCTTTTCTATTTTTTTCATTTCTCTTGTTTTCTCTTCTTTTCTCTTTTCTCTTGGTTTCTCTTCTTTTCTCTTTTCTTTTCTGTTCTTTTCTCTTCATTTCTCTTCTTTACTCTTTTCTCTTCTTTTGTCTTCATTTCTCTTCTTTTCACTTTTCTCTTGTTTTCTCTTCTTTTCTATTGTTGTCATTTCTCTTTTTTCTCTTCTTTTCTCTTTTCTCTGTTCTCTTCTTTTCCCTTTCCTCTTCTTTTCTCTTCTTTTGTATTTCTTCTTCTTTTCTCTTCATTTCTCTTCTTTTCTCTTCTTTTCACTTTTCTCTTTTCTCTTCTTTTCCCTTTTTTCTTTTCATTTATCACTTTTCTCTTCTTTACTCATTTCTTTTCTCTTCTTTTCTCTTTTCTCTTCTTTTCTCTTTTCTCTTGTTTTCTCTCTTTTCTCTTTTCTCTTTTCGCTTCTTTTCTCTCTTATCTCTTTTCACTACTTTTCTCTTTTCTCCTTTGTCTTCTATTCTCTTTTTTTCCTTTTCTATTATCTCTTTTCTCTTCATTTCTCTGCGTTTCTCTTTTGTCTTTCTGCCTGTTCGCTCCTTTTCTCTTCTTTTAATCTTCCCCTGTTTTCTCTTCTTTTCTCTTCTGTTCTCTTGTTTTCTCTTTGCTCTATTCTCTTCTTTTCTCTTTTCTGTTTTCTCTTATCTCCTTTACCTTCTTTTCTCTTCTTTTCTCTTTCTCTTTTCTCTTTTCTCTTCTATTTCCTTTTCTTTTCTCTTCTGTTCTCGTCTATTCTCTTTTCCTTTTGCTCTTCTTTTCTCTTTTCTCTTCTTTTGTCTTCTGTTCTCTTATTTTCACTTTTCTCCTTCATCTTCTTTTCTCTTCTATTCTCTTCTTTTCTCTTCTTTCACTTCTTTTCTTTTTTCTCTTCTTTTCTCTTTTCTCTTTTTCTTTTCTCTTTTCGCTTCTGTTCTCTTTACTCTTTTTATTTTATTCTCTTCTTATGTCTTTGCTATTATCTCTTTTCTCTTCTTTTCAATGCATTTCTCTTTCGTCTTTACTATCTGTTCGCTCCTTTTCTCTTCTTTTCACTTTTCTCCTGTTTTCTCTTCTTTTCTCTTCTTTTCTGGGTTCTCCCATCTCCTTTCCCTTCGTTTCTATTCTGTTCTCTTCTTTTCTCTTTTCTCTTCTTTTCTCTTCATTTCTCTTCTTTTCATTTCACTTATCACTTTTCTGTACTTTACTCTTTTCTTTTCTCTTCTTTTCTCTTTTCTCATCTTTTCTCTTTTTGCTTCTTTTCTCTCTTATCTCTTTTCACGACTTCTCTGTTTTCTCGTTTTTCTTCTGTTCTCTTTTCCCTTTTCTTTGTTTTCTCTTTTTTTCTTCTATTCCCTCTTCTGTTTTCTCTTCTTTTCAATGCATTTCTCTTTTGTCTTTACTGTCTGTTCGCTCCTTTTCTCTTCTTTTCACTTTTCTCCTGTTTTCTCTTCTTTTCTCTTCTTTTCTGGGTTCTCCTATCTCCTTTCTCTTCTTTTCTATTCTGTGCTCTTCTTTTATCTTTTCTCTTCTTTTCTCTTCATTTATCTTCTTTTCATTTCACTTATCACTTTTCCCTACATTGCTCTTTTCTTTTGTCTTCTTTTCGCTTTTCTCATCTTTTCTCTTTTTGCTTCTTTTCTCTCTTATCTCTTTTCACTACTTTTCTTTTTTCTCGTTTTTCTTCTACTCTCTTCTTTTCCCTTTTCTTTTGTTTTCTCTTTTTTTCGTCTTTTCCCTTTTCTCTTTTCTCTTCTTTCCCCTTGCTCTTCTTTTCTCTTCTTTTGTAATTTTTTCTTCTTTTCTCTTCTTTTCTCTTTTCTCTTGTTTTCACTTCTTTACCCCTTTCGTTTTTCTCTTTTCTCTTGTTTTCTCTTCTTTCTCTTTTCTCTTTTCTCTTCTTTTCTCTTGTTTTCTCTTCTTTTCTCTTTTATTTTCTGTTCTTTTCTCTTCTTTTCTCTTCATTTCTCTTCTTTACTCTTTTCTCTTCTTTTCTCTTCATTTCTCTTCTTTTCACTTTTCTCTTGTTTTCTCTTCTTTTCTATTTTTTTCATTTCTCTTGTTTTCTCTTCTTTTCTCTTTTCTCTTGGTTTCTCTTCTTTTCTCTTTTCTTTTCTGTTCTTTTCTCTTCATTTCTCTTCTTTACTCTTTTCTCTTCTTTTGTCTTCATTTCTCTTCTTTTCACTTTTCTCTTGTTTTCTCTTCTTTTCTATTGTTGTCATTTCTCTTTTTTCTCTTCTTTTCTCTTTTCTCTGTTCTCTTCTTTTCCCTTTCCTCTTCTTTTCTCTTCTTTTGTATTTCTTCTTCTTTTCTCTTCATTTCTCTTCTTTTCTCTTCTTTTCACTTTTCTCTTTTCTCTTCTTTTCCCTTTTTTCTTTTCATTTATCACTTTTCTCTTCTTTACTCATTTCTTTTCTCTTCTTTTCTCTTTTCTCTTCTTTTCTCTTTTCTCTTGTTTTCTCTCTTTTCTCTTTTCTCTTTTCGCTTCTTTTCTCTCTTATCGCTTTTCACTACTTTTCTCTTTTCTCCTTTGTCTTCTATTCTCTTTTTTTCCTTTTCTATTATCTCTTTTCTCTTCATTTCTCTGCGTTTCTCTTTTGTCTTTACTGCCTGTTCGCTCCTTTTCTCTTCTTTTAATCTTCCCCTGTTTTCTCTTCTTTTCTCTTCTGTTCTCTTGTTTTCTCTTTGCTCTATTCTCTTCTTTTCTCTTTTCTGTTTTCTCTTATCTCCTTTACCTTCTTTTCTCTTCTTTTCTCTTTCTCTTTTCTCTTCTATTTCCTTTTCTTTTCTCTTCTGTTCTCGTCTATTCTCTTTTCCTTTTGCTCTTCTTTTCTCTTTTCTCTTCTTTTGTCTTCTGTTCTCTTATTTTCACTTTTCTCCTTCATCTTCTTTTCTCTTCTATTCTCTTCTTTTCTCTTCTTTCACTTCTTTTCTTTTTTCTCTTCTTTTCTCTTTTCTCTTTTTCTTTTCTCTTTTCGCTTCTGTTCTCTTTACTCTTTTTATTTTATTCTCTTCTTATGTCTTTGCTATTATCTCTTTTCTCTTCTTTTCAATGCATTTCTCTTTCGTCTTTACAATTGTTCGCTCCTTTCCTCTTCTTTTCACTTTTCTCCTGTTTTCTCTTCTTTTCTCTTCTTTTCTGGGTTCTCCCATCTCCTTTCCCTTCGTTTCTATTCTGTTCTCTTCTTTTCTCTTTTCTCTTCTTTTCTCTTCATTTCTCTTCTTTTCATTTCACTTATCACTTTTCTGTACTTTACTCTTTTCTTTTCTCTTCTTTTCTCTTTTCTCATCTTTTCTCTTTTTGCTTCTTTTCTCTCTTATCTCTTTTCACGACTTCTCTGTTTTCTCGTTTTTCTTCTGTTCTCTTTTCCCTTTTCTTTGTTTTCTCTTTTTTTCTTCTATTCCCTCTTCTGTTTTCTCTTCTTTTCAATGCATTTCTCTTTTGTCTTTACTGTCTGTTCGCTCCTTTTCTCTTCTTTTCACTTTTCTCCTGTTTTCTCTTCTTTTCTCTTCTTTTCTGGGTTCTCCTATCTCCTTTCTCTTCTTTTCTATTCTGTGCTCTTCTTTTATCTTTTCTCTTCTTTTCTCTTCATTTATCTTCTTTTCATTTCACTTATCACTTTTCCCTACATTGCTCTTTTCTTTTGTCTTCTTTTCGCTTTTCTCATCTTTTCTCTTTTTGCTTCTTTTCTCTCTTATCTCTTTTCACTACTTTTCTTTTTTCTCGTTTTTCTTCTACTCTCTTCTTTTCCCTTTTCTTTTGTTTTCTCTTTTTTTCGTCTTTTCCCTTTTCTCTTTTCTCTTCTTTCCCCTTGCTCTTCTTTTCTCTTCTTTTGTATTTATTCTTCTTTTCTCTTCTTTTCTCTTTTCTCTTGTTTTCACTTCTTTACCCCTTTCGTTTTTCTCTTTTCTCTTGTTTTCTCTTCTTTCTCTTTTCTCTTTTCTCTTCTTTTCTCTTGTTTTCTCTTCTTTTCTCTTTTATTTTCTGTTCTTTTCTCTTCTTTTCTCTTCATTTCTCTTCTTTACTCTTTTCTCTTCTTTTCTCTTCATTTCTCTTCTTTTCACTTTTCTCTTGTTTTCTCTTCTTTTCTATTTTTTTCATTTCTCTTGTTTTCTCTTCTTTTCTCTTTTCTCTTGGTTTCTCTTCTTTTCTCTTTTCTTTTCTGTTCTTTTCTCTTCATTTCTCTTCTTTACTCTTTTCTCTTCTTTTGTCTTCATTTCTCTTCTTTTCACTTTTCTCTTGTTTTCTCTTCTTTTCTATTGTTGTCATTTCTCTTTTTTCTCTTCTTTTCTCTTTTCTCTGTTCTCTTCTTTTCCCTTTCCTCTTCTTTTCTCTTCTTTTGTATTTCTTCTTCTTTTCTCTTCATTTCTCTTCTTTTCTCTTCTTTTCACTTTTCTCTTTTCTCTTCTTTTCCCTTTTTTCTTTTCATTTATCACTTTTCTCTTCTTTACTCATTTCTTTTCTCTTCTTTTCTCTTTTCTCTTCTTTTCTCTTTTCTCTTGTTTTCTCTCTTTTCTCTTTTCTCTTTTCGCTTCTTTTCTCTCTTATCGCTTTTCACTACTTTTCTCTTTTCTCCTTTGTCTTCTATTCTCTTTTTTTCCTTTTCTATTATCTCTTTTCTCTTCATTTCTCTGCGTTTCTCTTTTGTCTTTACTGCCTGTTCGCTCCTTTTCTCTTCTTTTAATCTTCCCCTGTTTTCTCTTCTTTTCTCTTCTGTTCTCTTGTTTTCTCTTTGCTCTATTCTCTTCTTTTCTCTTTTCTGTTTTCTCTTATCTCCTTTACCTTCTTTTCTCTTCTTTTCTCTTTCTCTTTTCTCTTCTATTTCCTTTTCTTTTCTCTTCTGTTCTCGTCTATTCTCTTTTCCTTTTGCTCTTCTTTTCTCTTTTCTCTTCTTTTGTCTTCTGTTCTCTTATTTTCACTTTTCTCCTTCATCTTCTTTTCTCTTCTATTCTCTTCTTTTCTCTTCTTTCACTTCTTTTCTTTTTTCTCTTCTTTTCTCTTTTCTCTTTTTCTTTTCTCTTTTCGCTTCTGTTCTCTTTACTCTTTTTATTTTATTCTCTTCTTATGTCTTTGCTATTATCTCTTTTCTCTTCTTTTCAATGCATTTCTCTTTCGTCTTTACTATCTGTTCGCTCCTTTTCTCTTCTTTTCACTTTTCTCCTGTTTTCTCTTCTTTTCTCTTCTTTTCTGGGTTCTCCCATCTCCTTTCCCTTCGTTTCTATTCTGTTCTCTTCTTTTCTCTTTTCTCTTCTTTTCTCTTCATTTCTCTTCTTTTCATTTCACTTATCACTTTTCTGTACTTTACTCTTTTCTTTTCTCTTCTTTTCTCTTTTCTCATCTTTTCTCTTTTTGCTTCTTTTCTCTCTTATCTCTTTTCACGACTTCTCTGTTTTCTCGTTTTTCTTCTGTTCTCTTTTCCCTTTTCTTTGTTTTCTCTTTTTTTCTTCTATTCCCTCTTCTGTTTTCTCTTCTTTTCAATGCATTTCTCTTTTGTCTTTACTGTCTGTTCGCTCCTTTTCTCTTCTTTTCACTTTTCTCCTGTTTTCTCTTCTTTTCTCTTCTTTTCTGGGTTCTCCTATCTCCTTTCTCTTCTTTTCTATTCTGTGCTCTTCTTTTATCTTTTCTCTTCTTTTCTCTTCATTTCTCTTCTTTTCATTTCACTTATCACTTTTCCCTACATTGCTCTTTTCTTTTGTCTTCTTTTCGCTTTTCTCATCTTTTCTCTTTTTGCTTCTTTTCTCTCTTATCTCTTTTCACTACTTTTCTTTTTTCTCGTTTTTCTTCTACTCTCTTCTTTTCCCTTTTCTTTTGTTTTCTCTTTTTTTCGTCTTTTCCCTTTTCTCTTTTCTCTTCTTTCCCCTTGCTCTTCTTTTCTCTTCTTTTGTATTTATTCTTCTTTTCTCTTCTTTTCTCTTCTTTTCTCTTTTCTCTTGTTTTCACTTCTTTACCCCTTTCGTTTTTCTCTTTTCTCTTGTTTTCTCTTCTTTCTCTTTTCTCTTTTCTCTTCTTTTCTCTTGTTTTCTCTTCTTTTCTCTTTTATTTTCTGTTCTTTTCTCTTCTTTTCTCTTCATTTCTCTTCTTTACTCTTTTCTCTTCTTTTCTCTTCATTTCTCTTCTTTTCACTTTTCTCTTGTTTTCTCTTCTTTTCTATTTTTTTCATTTCTCTTGTTTTCTCTTCTTTTCTCTTTTCTCTTGGTTTCTCTTCTTTTCTCTTTTCTTTTCTGTTCTTTTCTCTTCATTTCTCTTCTTTACTCTTTTCTCTTCTTTTGTCTTCATTTCTCTTCTTTTCACTTTTCTCTTGTTTTCTCTTCTTTTCTATTGTTGTCATTTCTCTTTTTTCTCTTCTTTTCTCTTTTCTCTGTTCTCTTCTTTTCCCTTTCCTCTTCTTTTCTCTTCTTTTGTATTTCTTCTTCTTTTCTCTTCATTTCTCTTCTTTTCTCTTCTTTTCACTTTTCTCTTTTCTCTTCTTTTCCCTTTTTTCTTTTCATTTATCACTTTTCTCTTCTTTACTCATTTCTTTTCTCTTCTTTTCTCTTTTCTCTTCTTTTCTCTTTTCTCTTGTTTTCTCTCTTTTCTCTTTTCTCTTTTCGCTTCTTTTCTCTCTTATCTCTTTTCACTACTTTTCTCTTTTCTCCTTTGTCTTCTATTCTCTTTTTTTCCTTTTCTATTATCTCTTTTCTCTTCATTTCTCTGCGTTTCTCTTTTGTCTTTACTGCCTGTTCGCTCCTTTTCTCTTCTTTTAATCTTCCCCTGTTTTCTCTTCTTTTCTCTTCTGTTCTCTTCTTTTCTCTTTGCTCTATTCTCTTCTTTTCTCTTTTCTGTTTTCTCTTATCTCCTTTACCTTCTTTTCTCTTCTTTTCTCTTTCTCTTTTCTCTTTTCTCTTCTATTTCCTTTTCTTTTCTCTTCTGTTCTCGTCTATTCTCTTTTCCTTTTGCTCTTCTTTTCTCTTTTCTCTTCTTTTGTCTTCTGTTCTCTTATTTTCACTTTTCTCCTTCATCTTCTTTTCTCTTCTATTCTCTTCTTTTCTCTTCTTTCACTTCTTTTCTTTTTTCTCTTCTTTTCTCTTTTCTCTTTTTCTTTTCTCTTTTCGCTTCTGTTCTCTTTACTCTTTTTATTTTATTCTCTTCTTATGTCTTTGCTATTATCTCTTTTCTCTTCTTTTCAATGCATTTCTCTTTCGTCTTTACTATCTGTTCGCTCCTTTTCTCTTCTTTTCACTTTTCTCCTGTTTTCTCTTCTTTTCTCTTCTTTTCTGGGTTCTCCCATCTCCTTTCCCTTCGTTTCTATTCTGTTCTCTTCTTTTCTCTTTTCTCTTCTTTTCTCTTCATTTCTCTTCTTTTCATTTCACTTATCACTTTTCTGTACTTTACTCTTTTCTTTTCTCTTCTTTTCTCTTTTCTCATCTTTTCTCTTTTTGCTTCTTTTCTCTCTTATCTCTTTTCACGACTTCTCTGTTTTCTCGTTTTTCTTCTGTTCTCTTTTCCCTTTTCTTTGTTTTCTCTTTTTTTCTTCTATTCCCTCTTCTGTTTTCTCTTCTTTTCAATGCATTTCTCTTTTGTCTTTACTGTCTGTTCGCTCCTTTTCTCTTCTTTTCACTTTTCTCCTGTTTTCTCTTCTTTTCTCTTCTTTTCTGGGTTCTCCTATCTCCTTTCTCTTCTTTTCTATTCTGTGCTCTTCTTTTATCTTTTCTCTTCTTTTCTCTTCATTTATCTTCTTTTCATTTCACTTATCACTTTTCCCTACATTGCTCTTTTCTTTTGTCTTCTTTTCGCTTTTCTCATCTTTTCTCTTTTTGCTTCTTTTCTCTCTTATCTCTTTTCACTACTTTTCTTTTTTCTCGTTTTTCTTCTACTCTCTTCTTTTCCCTTTTCTTTTGTTTTCTCTTTTTTTCGTCTTTTCCCTTTTCTCTTTTCTCTTCTTTCCCCTTGCTCTTCTTTTCTCTTCTTTTGTATTTATTCTTCTTTTCTCTTCTTTTCTCTTCTCTTGTTTTCACTTCTTTACCCCTTTCGTTTTTCTCTTTTCTCTTTTCTCTTCTTTTCTCTTGTTTTCTCTTCTTTTCTCTTTTATTTTCTGTTCTTTTCTCTTCTTTTCTCTTCATTTCTCTTCTTTACTCTTTTCTCTTCTTTTCTCTTCATTTCTCTTCTTTTCACTTTTCTCTTGTTTTCTCTTCTTTTCTATTTTTTTCATTTCTCTTGTTTTCTCTTCTTTTCTCTTTTCTCTTGGTTTCTCTTCTTTTCTCTTTTCTTTTCTGTTCTTTTCTCTTCATTTCTCTTCTTTACTCTTTTCTCTTCTTTTGTCTTCATTTCTCTTCTTTTCACTTTTCTCTTGTTTTCTCTTCTTTTCTATTGTTGTCATTTCTCTTTTTTCTCTTCTTTTCTCTTTTCTCTGTTCTCTTCTTTTCCCTTTCCTCTTCTTTTCTCTTCTTTTGTATTTCTTCTTCTTTTCTCTTCATTTCTCTTCTTTTCTCTTCTTTTCACTTTTCTCTTTTCTCTTCTTTTCCCTTTTTTCTTTTCATTTATCACTTTTCTCTTCTTTACTCATTTCTTTTCTCTTCTTTTCTCTTTTCTCTTCTTTTCTCTTTTCTCTTGTTTTCTCTCTTTTCTCTTTTCTCTTTTCGCTTCTTTTCTCTCTTATCTCTTTTCACTACTTTTCTCTTTTCTCCTTTGTCTTCTATTCTCTTTTTTTCCTTTTCTATTATCTCTTTTCTCTTCATTTCTCTGCGTTTCTCTTTTGTCTTTACTGCCTGTTCGCTCCTTTTCTCTTCTTTTAATCTTCCCCTGTTTTCTCTTCTTTTCTCTTCTGTTCTCTTCTTTTCTCTTTGCTCTATTCTCTTCTTTTCTCTTTTCTGTTTTCTCTTATCTCCTTTACCTTCTTTTCTCTTCTTTTCTCTTTCTCTTTTCTCTTTTCTCTTCTATTTCCTTTTCTTTTCTCTTCTGTTCTCGTCTATTCTCTTTTCCTTTTGCTCTTCTTTTCTCTTTTCTCTTCTTTTGTCTTCTGTTCTCTTATTTTCACTTTTCTCCTTCATCTTCTTTTCTCTTCTATTCTCTTCTTTTCTCTTCTTTCACTTCTTTTCTTTTTTCTCTTCTTTTCTCTTTTCTCTTTTTCTTTTCTCTTTTCGCTTCTGTTCTCTTTACTCTTTTTATTTTATTCTCTTCTTATGTCTTTGCTATTATCTCTTTTCTCTTCTTTTCAATGCATTTCTCTTTCGTCTTTACTGTCTGTTCGCTCCTTTTCTCTTCTTTTCACTTTTCTCCTGTTTTCTCTTCTTTTCTCTTCTTTTCTGGGTTCTCCCATCTCCTTTCCCTTCGTTTCTATTCTGTTCTCTTCTTTTCTCTTTTCTCTTCTTTTCTCTTCATTTCTCTTCTTTTCATTTCACTTATCACTTTTCTGTACTTTACTCTTTTCTTTTCTCTTCTTTTCTCTTTTCTCATCTTTTCTCTTTTTGCTTCTTTTCTCTCTTATCTCTTTTCACGACTTCTCTGTTTTCTCGTTTTTCTTCTGTTCTCTTTTCCCTTTTCTTTGTTTTCTCTTTTTTTCTTCTATTCCCTCTTCTGTTTTCTCTTCTTTTCAATGCATTTCTCTTTTGTCTTTACTGTCTGTTCGCTCCTTTTCTCTTCTTTTCACTTTTCTCCTGTTTTCTCTTCTTTTCTCTTCTTTTCTGGGTTCTCCTATCTCCTTTCTCTTCTTTTCTATTCTGTGCTCTTCTTTTATCTTTTCTCTTCTTTTCTCTTCATTTATCTTCTTTTCATTTCACTTATCACTTTTCCCTACATTGCTCTTTTCTTTTGTCTTCTTTTCGCTTTTCTCATCTTTTCTCTTTTTGCTTCTTTTCTCTCTTATCTCTTTTCACTACTTTTCTTTTTTCTCGTTTTTCTTCTACTCTCTTCTTTTCCCTTTTCTTTTGTTTTCTCTTTTTTTCGTCTTTTCCCTTTTCTCTTTTCTCTTCTTTCCCCTTGCTCTTCTTTTCTCTTCTTTTGTATTTATTCTTCTTTTCTCTTCTTTTCTCTTTTCTCTTGTTTTCACTTCTTTACCCCTTTCGTTTTTCTCTTTTCTCTTGTTTTCTCTTCTTTCTCTTTTCTCTTTTCTCTTCTTTTCTCTTGTTTTCTCTTCTTTTCTCTTTTATTTTCTGTTCTTTTCTCTTCTTTTCTCTTCATTTCTCTTCTTTACTCTTTTCTCTTCTTTTCTCTTCATTTCTCTTCTTTTCACTTTTCTCTTGTTTTCTCTTCTTTTCTATTTTTTTCATTTCTCTTGTTTTCTCTTCTTTTCTCTTTTCTCTTGGTTTCTCTTCTTTTCTCTTTTCTTTTCTGTTCTTTTCTCTTCATTTCTCTTCTTTACTCTTTTCTCTTCTTTTGTCTTCATTTCTCTTCTTTTCACTTTTCTCTTGTTTTCTCTTCTTTTCTATTGTTGTCATTTCTCTTTTTTCTCTTCTTTTCTCTTTTCTCTGTTCTCTTCTTTTCCCTTTCCTCTTCTTTTCTCTTCTTTTGTATTTCTTCTTCTTTTCTCTTCATTTCTCTTCTTTTCTCTTCTTTTCACTTTTCTCTTTTCTCTTCTTTTCCCTTTTTTCTTTTCATTTATCACTTTTCTCTTCTTTACTCATTTCTTTTCTCTTCTTTTCTCTTTTCTCTTCTTTTCTCTTTTCTCTTGTTTTCTCTCTTTTCTCTTTTCTCTTTTCGCTTCTTTTCTCTCTTATCTCTTTTCACTACTTTTCTCTTTTCTCCTTTGTCTTCTATTCTCTTTTTTTCCTTTTCTATTATCTCTTTTCTCTTCATTTCTCTGCGTTTCTCTTTTGTCTTTACTGCCTGTTCGCTCCTTTTCTCTTCTTTTAATCTTCCCCTGTTTTCTCTTCTTTTCTCTTCTGTTCTCTTCTTTTCTCTTTGCTCTATTCTCTTCTTTTCTCTTTTCTGTTTTCTCTTATCTCCTTTACCTTCTTTTCTCTTCTTTTCTCTTTCTCTTTTCTCTTTTCTCTTCTATTTCCTTTTCTTTTCTCTTCTGTTCTCGTCTATTCTCTTTTCCTTTTGCTCTTCTTTTCTCTTTTCTCTTCTTTTGTCTTCTGTTCTCTTATTTTCACTTTTCTCCTTCATCTTCTTTTCTCTTCTATTCTCTTCTTTTCTCTTCTTTCACTTCTTTTCTTTTTTCTCTTCTTTTCTCTTTTCTCTTTTTCTTTTCTCTTTTCGCTTCTGTTCTCTTTACTCTTTTTATTTTATTCTCTTCTTATGTCTTTGCTATTATCTCTTTTCTCTTCTTTTCAATGCATTTCTCTTTCGTCTTTACTGTCTGTTCGCTCCTTTCCTCTTCTTTTCACTTTTCTCCTGTTTTCTCTTCTTTTCTCTTCTTTTCTGGGTTCTCCCATCTCCTTTCCCTTCGTTTCTATTCTGTTCTCTTCTTTTCTCTTTTCTCTTCTTTTCTCTTCATTTCTCTTCTTTTCATTTCACTTATCACTTTTCTGTACTTTACTCTTTTCTTTTCTCTTCTTTTCTCTTTTCTCATCTTTTCTCTTTTTGCTTCTTTTCTCTCTTATCTCTTTTCACGACTTCTCTGTTTTCTCGTTTTTCTTCTGTTCTCTTTTCCCTTTTCTTTGTTTTCTCTTTTTTTCTTCTATTCCCTCTTCTGTTTTCTCTTCTTTTCAATGCATTTCTCTTTTGTCTTTACTGTCTGTTCGCTCCTTTTCTCTTCTTTTCACTTTTCTCCTGTTTTCTCTTCTTTTCTCTTCTTTTCTGGGTTCTCCTATCTCCTTTCTCTTCTTTTCTATTCTGTGCTCTTCTTTTATCTTTTCTCTTCTTTTCTCTTCATTTATCTTCTTTTCATTTCACTTATCACTTTTCCCTACATTGCTCTTTTCTTTTGTCTTCTTTTCGCTTTTCTCATCTTTTCTCTTTTTGCTTCTTTTCTCTCTTATCTCTTTTCACTACTTTTCTTTTTTCTCGTTTTTCTTCTACTCTCTTCTTTTCCCTTTTCTTTTGTTTTCTCTTTTTTTCGTCTTTTCCCTTTTCTCTTTTCTCTTCTTTCCCCTTGCTCTTCTTTTCTCTTCTTTTGTATTTATTCTTCTTTTCTCTTCTTTTCTCTTTTCTCTTGTTTTCACTTCTTTACCCCTTTCGTTTTTCTCTTTTCTCTTGTTTTCTCTTCTTTCTCTTTTCTCTTTTCTCTTCTTTTCTCTTGTTTTCTCTTCTTTTCTCTTTTATTTTCTGTTCTTTTCTCTTCTTTTCTCTTCATTTCTCTTCTTTACTCTTTTCTCTTCTTTTCTCTTCATTTCTCTTCTTTTCACTTTTCTCTTGTTTTCTCTTCTTTTCTATTTTTTTCATTTCTCTTGTTTTCTCTTCTTTTCTCTTTTCTCTTGGTTTCTCTTCTTTTCTCTTTTCTTTTCTGTTCTTTTCTCTTCATTTCTCTTCTTTACTCTTTTCTCTTCTTTTGTCTTCATTTCTCTTCTTTTCACTTTTCTCTTGTTTTCTCTTCTTTTCTATTGTTGTCATTTCTCTTTTTTCTCTTCTTTTCTCTTTTCTCTGTTCTCTTCTTTTCCCTTTCCTCTTCTTTTCTCTTCTTTTGTATTTCTTCTTCTTTTCTCTTCATTTCTCTTCTTTTCTCTTCTTTTCACTTTTCTCTTTTCTCTTCTTTTCCCTTTTTTCTTTTCATTTATCACTTTTCTCTTCTTTACTCATTTCTTTTCTCTTCTTTTCTCTTTTCTCTTCTTTTCTCTTTTCTCTTGTTTTCTCTCTTTTCTCTTTTCTCTTTTCGCTTCTTTTCTCTCTTATCTCTTTTCACTACTTTTCTCTTTTCTCCTTTGTCTTCTATTCTCTTTTTTTCCTTTTCTATTATCTCTTTTCTCTTCATTTCTCTGCGTTTCTCTTTTGTCTTTACTGCCTGTTCGCTCCTTTTCTCTTCTTTTAATCTTCCCCTGTTTTCTCTTCTTTTCTCTTCTGTTCTCTTCTTTTCTCTTTGCTCTATTCTCTTCTTTTCTCTTTTCTGTTTTCTCTTATCTCCTTTACCTTCTTTTCTCTTCTTTTCTCTTTCTCTTTTCTCTTCTATTTCCTTTTCTTTTCTCTTCTGTTCTCGTCTATTCTCTTTTCCTTTTGCTCTTCTTTTCTCTTTTCTCTTCTTTTGTCTTCTGTTCTCTTATTTTCACTTTTCTCCTTCATCTTCTTTTCTCTTCTATTCTCTTCTTTTCTCTTCTTTCACTTCTTTTCTTTTTTCTCTTCTTTTCTCTTTTCTCTTTTTCTTTTCTCTTTTCGCTTCTGTTCTCTTTACTCTTTTTATTTTATTCTCTTCTTATGTCTTTGCTATTATCTCTTTTCTCTTCTTTTCAATGCATTTCTCTTTCGTCTTTACTGTCTGTTCGCTCCTTTTCTCTTCTTTTCACTTTTCTCCTGTTTTCTCTTCTTTTCTCTTCTTTTCTGGGTTCTCCCATCTCCTTTCCCTTCGTTTCTATTCTGTTCTCTTCTTTTCTCTTTTCTCTTCTTTTCTCTTCATTTCTCTTCTTTTCATTTCACTTATCACTTTTCTGTACTTTACTCTTTTCTTTTCTCTTCTTTTCTCTTTTCTCATCTTTTCTCTTTTTGCTTCTTTTCTCTCTTATCTCTTTTCACGACTTCTCTGTTTTCTCGTTTTTCTTCTGTTCTCTTTTCCCTTTTCTTTGTTTTCTCTTTTTTTCTTCTATTCCCTCTTCTGTTTTCTCTTCTTTTCAATGCATTTCTCTTTTGTCTTTACTGTCTGTTCGCTCCTTTTCTCTTCTTTTCACTTTTCTCCTGTTTTCTCTTCTTTTCTCTTCTTTTCTGGGTTCTCCTATCTCCTTTCTCTTCTTTTCTATTCTGTGCTCTTCTTTTATCTTTTCTCTTCTTTTCTCTTCATTTATCTTCTTTTCATTTCACTTATCACTTTTCCCTACATTGCTCTTTTCTTTTGTCTTCTTTTCGCTTTTCTCATCTTTTCTCTTTTTGCTTCTTTTCTCTCTTATCTCTTTTCACTACTTTTCTTTTTTCTCGTTTTTCTTCTACTCTCTTCTTTTCCCTTTTCTTTTGTTTTCTCTTTTTTTCGTCTTTTCCCTTTTCTCTTTTCTCTTCTTTCCCCTTGCTCTTCTTTTCTCTTCTTTTGTATTTATTCTTCTTTTCTCTTCTTTTCTCTTCTTTTCTCTTTTCTCTTGTTTTCACTTCTTTACCCCTTTCGTTTTTCTCTTTTCTCTTGTTTTCTCTTCTTTCTCTTTTCTCTTTTCTCTTCTTTTCTCTTGTTTTCTCTTCTTTTCTCTTTTATTTTCTGTTCTTTTCTGTTCTTTTCTCTTCATTTCTCTTCTTTACTCTTTTCTCTTCTTTTCTCTTCATTTCTCTTCTTTTCACTTTTCTCTTGTTTTCTCTTCTTTTCTATTTTTTTCATTTCTCTTGTTTTCTCTTCTTTTCTCTTTTCTCTTGGTTTCTCTTCTTTTCTCTTTTCTTTTCTGTTCTTTTCTCTTCATTTCTCTTCTTTACTCTTTTCTCTTCTTTTGTCTTCATTTCTCTTCTTTTCACTTTTCTCTTGTTTTCTCTTCTTTTCTATTGTTGTCATTTCTCTTTTTTCTCTTCTTTTCTCTTTTCTCTGTTCTCTTCTTTTCCCTTTCCTCTTCTTTTCTCTTCTTTTGTATTTCTTCTTCTTTTCTCTTCATTTCTCTTCTTTTCTCTTCTTTTCACTTTTCTCTTTTCTCTTCTTTTCCCTTTTTTCTTTTCATTTATCACTTTTCTCTTCTTTACTCATTTCTTTTCTCTTCTTTTCTCTTTTCTCTTCTTTTCTCTTTTCTCTTGTTTTCTCTCTTTTCTCTTTTCTCTTTTCGCTTCTTTTCTCTCTTATCTCTTTTCACTACTTTTCTCTTTTCTCCTTTGTCTTCTATTCTCTTTTTTTCCTTTTCTATTATCTCTTTTCTCTTCATTTCTCTGCGTTTCTCTTTTGTCTTTACTGCCTGTTCGCTCCTTTTCTCTTCTTTTAATCTTCCCCTGTTTTCTCTTCTTTTCTCTTCTGTTCTCTTCTTTTCTCTTTGCTCTATTCTCTTCTTTTCTCTTTTCTGTTTTCTCTTATCTCCTTTACCTTCTTTTCTCTTCTTTTCTCTTTCTCTTTTCTCTTTTCTCTTCTATTTTCTTTTCTTTTCTCTTCTGTTCTCGTCTATTCTCTTTTCCTTTTGCTCTTCTTTTCTCTTTTCTCTTCTTTTGTCTTCTCTTCTCTTATTTTCACTTTTCTCCTTCATCTTCTTTTCTCTTCTATTCTCTTCTTTTCTCTTCTTTCACTTCTTTTCTTTTTTCTCTTCTTTTCTCTTTTCTCTTTTTCTTTTCTCTTTTCGCTTCTGTTCTCTTTACTCTTTTTATTTTATTCTCTTCTTATGTCTTTGCTATTATCTCTTTTCTCTTCTTTTCAATGCATTTCTCTTTCGTCTTTACTGTCTGTTCGCTCCTTTTCTCTTCTTTTCACTTTTCTCCTGTTTTCTCTTCTTTTCTCTTCTTTTCTGGGTTCTCCCATCTCCTTTCCCTTCGTTTCTATTCTGTTCTCTTCTTTTCTCTTTTCTCTTCTTTTCTCTTCATTTCTCTTCTTTTCATTTCACTTATCACTTTTCTGTACTTTACTCTTTTCTTTTCTCTTCTTTTCTCTTTTCTCATCTTTTCTCTTTTTGCTTCTTTTCTCTCTTATCTCTTTTCACGACTTCTCTGTTTTCTCGTTTTTCTTCTGTTCTCTTTTCCCTTTTCTTTGTTTTCTCTTTTTTTCTTCTATTCCCTCTTCTGTTTTCTCTTCTTTTCAATGCATTTCTCTTTTGTCTTTACTGTCTGTTCGCTCCTTTTCTCTTCTTTTCACTTTTCTCCTGTTTTCTCTTCTTTTCTCTTCTTTTCTGGGTTCTCCTATCTCCTTTCTCTTCTTTTCTATTCTGTGCTCTTCTTTTATCTTTTCTCTTCTTTTCTCTTCATTTATCTTCTTTTCATTTCACTTATCACTTTTCCCTACATTGCTCTTTTCTTTTGTCTTCTTTTCGCTTTTCTCATCTTTTCTCTTTTTGCTTCTTTTCTCTCTTATCTCTTTTCACTACTTTTCTTTTTTCTCGTTTTTCTTCTACTCTCTTCTTTTCCCTTTTCTTTTGTTTTCTCTTTTTTTCGTCTTTTCCCTTTTCTCTTTTCTCTTCTTTCCCCTTGCTCTTCTTTTCTCTTCTTTTGTATTTATTCTTCTTTTCTCTTCTTTTCTCTTCTTTTCTCTTTTCTCTTGTTTTCACTTCTTTACCCCTTTCGTTTTTCTCTTTTCTCTTGTTTTCTCTTCTTTCTCTTTTCTCTTTTCTCTTCTTTTCTCTTGTTTTCTCTTCTTTTCTCTTTTATTTTCTGTTCTTTTCTCTTCTTTTCTCTTCATTTCTCTTCTTTACTCTTTTCTCTTCTTTTCTCTTCATTTCTCTTCTTTTCACTTTTCTCTTGTTTTCTCTTCTTTTCTATTTTTTTCATTTCTCTTGTTTTCTCTTCTTTTCTCTTTTCTCTTGGTTTCTCTTCTTTTCTCTTTTCTTTTCTGTTCTTTTCTCTTCATTTCTCTTCTTTACTCTTTTCTCTTCTTTTGTCTTCATTTCTCTTCTTTTCACTTTTCTCTTGTTTTCTCTTCTTTTCTATTGTTGTCATTTCTCTTTTTTCTCTTCTTTTCTCTTTTCTCTGTTCTCTTCTTTTCCCTTTCCTCTTCTTTTCTCTTCTTTTGTATTTCTTCTTCTTTTCTCTTCATT
Source organism: Chiloscyllium punctatum (assembly GCF_047496795.1). Lineage (NCBI taxonomy): Eukaryota > Metazoa > Chordata > Chondrichthyes > Orectolobiformes > Hemiscylliidae > Chiloscyllium > Chiloscyllium punctatum. The sequence goes on along the minus strand of NC_092762.1, from coordinate 35,002,227 downwards.
TCTCTTCTTTTCTCTTCTTTTCACTTTTCTCTTTTCTCTTCTTTTCCCTTTTTTCTTTTCATTTATCACTTTTCTCTTCTTTACTCATTTCTTTTCTCTTCTTTTCTCTTTTCTCTTCTTTTCTCTTTTCTCTTGTTTTCTCTCTTTTCTCTTTTCTCTTTTCGCTTCTTTTCTCTCTTATCTCTTTTCACTACTTTTCTCTTTTCTCCTTTGTCTTCTATTCTCTTTTTTTCCTTTTCTATTATCTCTTTTCTCTTCATTTCTCTGCGTTTCTCTTTTGTCTTTACTGCCTGTTCGCTCCTTTTCTCTTCTTTTAATCTTCCCCTGTTTTCTCTTCTTTTCTCTTCTGTTCTCTTGTTTTCTCTTTGCTCTATTCTCTTCTTTTCTCTTTTCTGTTTTCTCTTATCTCCTTTACCTTCTTTTCTCTTCTTTTCTCTTTCTCTTTTCTCTTCTATTTCCTTTTCTTTTCTCTTCTGTTCTCGTCTATTCTCTTTTCCTTTTGCTCTTCTTTTCTCTTTTCTCTTCTTTTGTCTTCTGTTCTCTTATTTTCACTTTTCTCCTTCATCTTCTTTTCTCTTCTATTCTCTTCTTTTCTCTTCTTTCACTTCTTTTCTTTTTTCTCTTCTTTTCTCTTTTCTCTTTTTCTTTTCTCTTTTCGCTTCTGTTCTCTTTACTCTTTTTATTTTATTCTCTTCTTATGTCTTTGCTATTATCTCTTTTCTCTTCTTTTCAATGCATTTCTCTTTCGTCTTTACTGTCTGTTCGCTCCTTTTCTCTTCTTTTCACTTTTCTCCTGTTTTCTCTTCTTTTCTCTTCTTTTCTGGGTTCTCCCATCTCCTTTCCCTTCGTTTCTATTCTGTTCTCTTCTTTTCTCTTTTCTCTTCTTTTCTCTTCATTTCTCTTCTTTTCATTTCACTTATCACTTTTCTGTACTTTACTCTTTTCTTTTCTCTTCTTTTCTCTTTTCTCATCTTTTCTCTTTTTGCTTCTTTTCTCTCTTATCTCTTTTCACGACTTCTCTGTTTTCTCGTTTTTCTTCTGTTCTCTTTTCCCTTTTCTTTGTTTTCTCTTTTTTTCTTCTATTCCCTCTTCTGTTTTCTCTTCTTTTCAATGCATTTCTCTTTTGTCTTTACTGTCTGTTCGCTCCTTTTCTCTTCTTTTCACTTTTCTCCTGTTTTCTCTTCTTTTCTCTTCTTTTCTGGGTTCTCCTATCTCCTTTCTCTTCTTTTCTATTCTGTGCTCTTCTTTTATCTTTTCTCTTCTTTTCTCTTCATTTATCTTCTTTTCATTTCACTTATCACTTTTCCCTACATTGCTCTTTTCTTTTGTCTTCTTTTCGCTTTTCTCATCTTTTCTCTTTTTGCTTCTTTTCTCTCTTATCTCTTTTCACTACTTTTCTTTTTTCTCGTTTTTCTTCTACTCTCTTCTTTTCCCTTTTCTTTTGTTTTCTCTTTTTTTCGTCTTTTCCCTTTTCTCTTTTCTCTTCTTTCCCCTTGCTCTTCTTTTCTCTTCTTTTGTATTTATTCTTCTTTTCTCTTCTTTTCTCTTCTTTTCTCTTTTCTCTTGTTTTCACTTCTTTACCCCTTTCGTTTTTCTCTTTTCTCTTGTTTTCTCTTCTTTCTCTTTTCTCTTTTCTCTTCTTTTCTCTTGTTTTCTCTTCTTTTCTCTTTTATTTTCTGTTCTTTTCTCTTCTTTTCTCTTCATTTCTCTTCTTTACTCTTTTCTCTTCTTTTCTCTTCATTTCTCTTCTTTTCACTTTTCTCTTGTTTTCTCTTCTTTTCTATTTTTTTCATTTCTCTTGTTTTCTCTTCTTTTCTCTTTTCTCTTGGTTTCTCTTCTTTTCTCTTTTCTTTTCTGTTCTTTTCTCTTCATTTCTCTTCTTTACTCTTTTCTCTTCTTTTGTCTTCATTTCTCTTCTTTTCACTTTTCTCTTGTTTTCTCTTCTTTTCTATTGTTGTCATTTCTCTTTTTTCTCTTCTTTTCTCTTTTCTCTGTTCTCTTCTTTTCCCTTTCCTCTTCTTTTCTCTTCTTTTGTATTTCTTCTTCTTTTCTCTTCATTTCTCTTCTTTTCTCTTCTTTTCACTTTTCTCTTTTCTCTTCTTTTCCCTTTTTTCTTTTCATTTATCACTTTTCTCTTCTTTACTCATTTCTTTTCTCTTCTTTTCTCTTTTCTCTTCTTTTCTCTTTTCTCTTGTTTTCTCTCTTTTCTCTTTTCTCTTTTCGCTTCTTTTCTCTCTTATCTCTTTTCACTACTTTTCTCTTTTCTCCTTTGTCTTCTATTCTCTTTTTTTCCTTTTCTATTATCTCTTTTCTCTTCATTTCTCTGCGTTTCTCTTTTGTCTTTACTGCCTGTTCGCTCCTTTTCTCTTCTTTTAATCTTCCCCTGTTTCTCTTCTTTTCTCTTCTGTTCTCTTCTTTTCTCTTTGCTCTATTCTCTTCTTTTCTCTTTTCTGTTTTCTCTTATCTCCTTTACCTTCTTTTCTCTTCTTTTCTCTTTCTCTTTTCTCTTTTCTCTTCTATTTCCTTTTCTTTTCTCTTCTGTTCTCGTCTATTCTCTTTTCCTTTTGCTCTTCTTTTCTCTTTTCTCTTCTTTTGTCTTCTGTTCTCTTATTTTCACTTTTCTCCTTCATCTTCTTTTCTCTTCTATTCTCTTCTTTTCTCTTCTTTCACTTCTTTTCTTTTTTCTCTTCTTTTCTCTTTTCTCTTTTTCTTTTCTCTTTTCGCTTCTGTTCTCTTTACTCTTTTTATTTTATTCTCTTCTTATGTCTTTGCTATTATCTCTTTTCTCTTCTTTTCAATGCATTTCTCTTTCGTCTTTACTGTCTGTTCGCTCCTTTTCTCTTCTTTTCACTTTTCTCCTGTTTTCTCTTCTTTTCTCTTCTTTTCTGGGTTCTCCCATCTCCTTTCCCTTCGTTTCTATTCTGTTCTCTTCTTTTCTCTTTTCTCTTCTTTTCTCTTCATTTCTCTTCTTTTCATTTCACTTATCACTTTTCTGTACTTTACTCTTTTCTTTTCTCTTCTTTTCTCTTTTCTCATCTTTTCTCTTTTTGCTTCTTTTCTCTCTTATCTCTTTTCACGACTTCTCTGTTTTCTCGTTTTTCTTCTGTTCTCTTTTCCCTTTTCTTTGTTTTCTCTTTTTTTCTTCTATTCCCTCTTCTGTTTTCTCTTCTTTTCAATGCATTTCTCTTTTGTCTTTACTGTCTGTTCGCTCCTTTTCTCTTCTTTTCACTTTTCTCCTGTTTTCTCTTCTTTTCTGGGTTCTCCTATCTCCTTTCTCTTCTTTTCTATTCTGTGCTCTTCTTTTATCTTTTCTCTTCTTTTCTCTTCATTTATCTTCTTTTCATTTCACTTATCACTTTTCCCTACATTGCTCTTTTCTTTTGTCTTCTTTTCGCTTTTCTCATCTTTTCTCTTTTTGCTTCTTTTCTCTCTTATCTCTTTTCACTACTTTTCTTTTTTCTCGTTTTTCTTCTACTCTCTTCTTTTCCCTTTTCTTTTGTTTTCTCTTTTTTTCGTCTTTTCCCTTTTCTCTTTTCTCTTCTTTCCCCTTGCTCTTCTTTTCTCTTCTTTTGTATTTATTCTTCTTTTCTCTTCTTTTCTCTTCTTTTCTCTTTTCTCTTGTTTTCACTTCTTTACCCCTTTCGTTTTTCTCTTTTCTCTTGTTTTCTCTTCTTTCTCTTTTCTCTTTTCTCTTCTTTTCTCTTGTTTTCTCTTCTTTTCTCTTTTATTTTCTGTTCTTTTCTCTTCTTTTCTCTTCATTTCTCTTCTTTACTCTTTTCTCTTCTTTTCTCTTCATTTCTCTTCTTTTCACTTTTCTCTTGTTTTCTCTTCTTTTCTATTTTTTTCATTTCTCTTGTTTTCTCTTCTTTTCTCTTTTCTCTTGGTTTCTCTTCTTTTCTCTTTTCTTTTCTGTTCTTTTCTCTTCATTTCTCTTCTTTACTCTTTTCTCTTCTTTTGTCTTCATTTCTCTTCTTTTCACTTTTCTCTTGTTTTCTCTTCTTTTCTATTGTTGTCATTTCTCTTTTTTCTCTTCTTTTCTCTTTTCTCTGTTCTCTTCTTTTCCCTTTCCTCTTCTTTTCTCTTCTTTTGTATTTCTTCTTCTTTTCTCTTCATTTCTCTTCTTTTCTCTTCTTTTCACTTTTCTCTTTTCTCTTCTTTTCCCTTTTTTCTTTTCATTTATCACTTTTCTCTTCTTTACTCATTTCTTTTCTCTTCTTTTCTCTTTTCTCTTCTTTTCTCTTTTCTCTTGTTTTCTCTCTTTTCTCTTTTCTCTTTTCGCTTCTTTTCTCTCTTATCTCTTTTCACTACTTTTCTCTTTTCTCCTTTGTCTTCTATTCTCTTTTTTTCCTTTTCTATTATCTCTTTTCTCTTCATTTCTCTGCGTTTCTCTTTTGTCTTTACTGCCTGTTCGCTCCTTTTCTCTTCTTTTAATCTTCCCCTGTTTTCTCTTCTTTTCTCTTCTGTTCTCTTCTTTTCTCTTTGCTCTATTCTCTTCTTTTCTCTTTTCTGTTTTCTCTTATCTCCTTTACCTTCTTTTCTCTTCTTTTCTCTTTCTCTTTTCTCTTTTCTCTTCTATTTCCTTTTCTTTTCTCTTCTGTTCTCGTCGATTCTCTTTTCCTTTTGCTCTTCTTTTCTCTTTTCTCTTCTTTTGTCTTCTGTTCTCTTATTTTCACTTTTCTCCTTCATCTTCTTTTCTCTTCTATTCTCTTCTTTTCTCTTCTTTCACTTCTTTTCTTTTTTCTCTTCTTTTCTCTTTTCTCTTTTTCTTTTCTCTTTTCGCTTCTGTTCTCTTTACTCTTTTTATTTTATTCTCTTCTTATGTCTTTGCTATTATCTCTTTTCTCTTCTTTTCAATGCATTTCTCTTTCGTCTTTACTGTCTGTTCGCTCCTTTTCTCTTCTTTTCACTTTTCTCCTGTTTTCTCTTCTTTTCTCTTCTTTTCTGGGTTCTCCCATCTCCTTTCCCTTCGTTTCTATTCTGTTCTCTTCTTTTCTCTTTTCTCTTCTTTTCTCTTCATTTCTCTTCTTTTCATTTCACTTATCACTTTTCTGTACTTTACTCTTTTCTTTTCTCTTCTTTTCTCTTTTCTCATCTTTTCTCTTTTTGCTTCTTTTCTCTCTTATCTCTTTTCACGACTTCTCTGTTTTCTCGTTTTTCTTCTGTTCTCTTTTCCCTTTTCTTTGTTTTCTCTTTTTTTCTTCTATTCCCTCTTCTGTTTTCTCTTCTTTTCAATGCATTTCTCTTTTGTCTTTACTGTCTGTTCGCTCCTTTTCTCTTCTTTTCACTTTTCTCCTGTTTTCTCTTCTTTTCTCTTCTTTTCTGGGTTCTCCTATCTCCTTTCTCTTCTTTTCTATTCTGTGCTCTTCTTTTATCTTTTCTCTTCTTTTCTCTTCATTTATCTTCTTTTCATTTCACTTATCACTTTTCCCTACATTGCTCTTTTCTTTTGTCTTCTTTTCGCTTTTCTCATCTTTTCTCTTTTTGCTTCTTTTCTCTCTTATCTCTTTTCACTACTTTTCTTTTTTCTCGTTTTTCTTCTACTCTCTTCTTTTCCCTTTTCTTTTGTTTTCTCTTTTTTTCGTCTTTTCCCTTTTCTCTTTTCTCTTCTTTCCCCTTGCTCTTCTTTTCTCTTCTTTTGTATTTATTCTTCTTTTCTCTTCTTTTCTCTTCTTTTCTCTTTTCTCTTGTTTTCACTTCTTTACCCCTTTCGTTTTTCTCTTTTCTCTTGTTTTCTCTTCTTTCTCTTTTCTCTTTTCTCTTCTTTTCTCTTGTTTTCTCTTCTTTTCTCTTTTATTTTCTGTTCTTTTCTCTTCTTTTCTCTTCATTTCTCTTCTTTACTCTTTTCTCTTCTTTTCTCTTCATTTCTCTTCTTTTCACTTTTCTCTTGTTTTCTCTTCTTTTCTATTTTTTTCATTTCTCTTGTTTTCTCTTCTTTTCTCTTTTCTCTTGGTTTCTCTTCTTTTCTCTTTTCTTTTCTGTTCTTTTCTCTTCATTTCTCTTCTTTACTCTTTTCTCTTCTTTTGTCTTCATTTCTCTTCTTTTCACTTTTCTCTTGTTTTCTCTTCTTTTCTATTGTTGTCATTTCTCTTTTTTCTCTTCTTTTCTCTTTTCTCTGTTCTCTTCTTTTCCCTTTCCTCTTCTTTTCTCTTCTTTTGTATTTCTTCTTCTTTTCTCTTCATTTCTCTTCTTTTCTCTTCTTTTCACTTTTCTCTTTTCTCTTCTTTTCCCTTTTTTCTTTTCATTTATCACTTTTCTCTTCTTTACTCATTTCTTTTCTCTTCTTTTCTCTTTTCTCTTCTTTTCTCTTTTCTCTTGTTTTCTCTCTTTTCTCTTTTCTCTTTTCGCTTCTTTTCTCTCTTATCTCTTTTCACTACTTTTCTCTTTTCTCCTTTGTCTTCTATTCTCTTTTTTTCCTTTTCTATTATCTCTTTTCTCTTCATTTCTCTGCGTTTCTCTTTTGTCTTTACTGCCTGTTCGCTCCTTTTCTCTTCTTTTAATCTTCCCCTGTTTCTCTTCTTTTCTCTTCTGTTCTCTTCTTTTCTCTTTGCTCTATTCTCTTCTTTTCTCTTTTCTGTTTTCTCTTATCTCCTTTACCTTCTTTTCTCTTCTTTTCTCTTTCTCTTTTCTCTTTTCTCTTCTATTTCCTTTTCTTTTCTCTTCTGTTCTCGTCTATTCTCTTTTCCTTTTGCTCTTCTTTTCTCTTTTCTCTTCTTTTGTCTTCTGTTCTCTTATTTTCACTTTTCTCCTTCATCTTCTTTTCTCTTCTATTCTCTTCTTTTCTCTTCTTTCACTTCTTTTCTTTTTTCTCTTCTTTTCTCTTTTCTCTTTTTCTTTTCTCTTTTCGCTTCTGTTCTCTTTACTCTTTTTATTTTATTCTCTTCTTATGTCTTTGCTATTATCTCTTTTCTCTTCTTTTCAATGCATTTCTCTTTCGTCTTTACTGTCTGTTCGCTCCTTTTCTCTTCTTTTCACTTTTCTCCTGTTTTCTCTTCTTTTCTCTTCTTTTCTGGGTTCTCCCATCTCCTTTCCCTTCGTTTCTATTCTGTTCTCTTCTTTTCTCTTTTCTCTTCTTTTCTCTTCATTTCTCTTCTTTTCATTTCACTTATCACTTTTCTGTACTTTACTCTTTTCTTTTCTCTTCTTTTCTCTTTTCTCATCTTTTCTCTTTTTGCTTCTTTTCTCTCTTATCTCTTTTCACGACTTCTCTGTTTTCTCGTTTTTCTTCTGTTCTCTTTTCCCTTTTCTTTGTTTTCTCTTTTTTTCTTCTATTCCCTCTTCTGTTTTCTCTTCTTTTCAATGCATTTCTCTTTTGTCTTTACTGTCTGTTCGCTCCTTTTCTCTTCTTTTCACTTTTCTCCTGTTTTCTCTTCTTTTCTCTTCTTTTCTGGGTTCTCCTATCTCCTTTCTCTTCTTTTCTATTCTGTGCTCTTCTTTTATCTTTTCTCTTCTTTTCTCTTCATTTATCTTCTTTTCATTTCACTTATCACTTTTCCCTACATTGCTCTTTTCTTTTGTCTTCTTTTCGCTTTTCTCATCTTTTCTCTTTTTGCTTCTTTTCTCTCTTATCTCTTTTCACTACTTTTCTTTTTTCTCGTTTTTCTTCTACTCTCTTCTTTTCCCTTTTCTTTTGTTTTCTCTTTTTTTCGTCTTTTCCCTTTTCTCTTTTCTCTTCTTTCCCCTTGCTCTTCTTTTCTCTTCTTTTGTATTTATTCTTCTTTTCTCTTCTTTTCTCTTCTTTTCTCTTTTCTCTTGTTTTCACTTCTTTACCCCTTTCGTTTTTCTCTTTTCTCTTGTTTTCTCTTCTTTCTCTTTTCTCTTTTCTCTTCTTTTCTCTTGTTTTCTCTTCTTTTCTCTTTTATTTTCTGTTCTTTTCTCTTCTTTTCTCTTCATTTCTCTTCTTTACTCTTTTCTCTTCTTTTCTCTTCATTTCTCTTCTTTTCACTTTTCTCTTGTTTTCTCTTCTTTTCTATTTTTTTCATTTCTCTTGTTTTCTCTTCTTTTCTCTTTTCTCTTGGTTTCTCTTCTTTTCTCTTTTCTTTTCTGTTCTTTTCTCTTCATTTCTCTTCTTTACTCTTTTCTCTTCTTTTGTCTTCATTTCTCTTCTTTTCACTTTTCTCTTGTTTTCTCTTCTTTTCTATTGTTGTCATTTCTCTTTTTTCTCTTCTTTTCTCTTTTCTCTGTTCTCTTCTTTTCCCTTTCCTCTTCTTTTCTCTTCTTTTGTATTTCTTCTTCTTTTCTCTTCATTTCTCTTCTTTTCTCTTCTTTTCACTTTTCTCTTTTCTCTTCTTTTCCCTTTTTTCTTTTCATTTATCACTTTTCTCTTCTTTACTCATTTCTTTTCTCTTCTTTTCTCTTTTCTCTTCTTTTCTCTTTTCTCTTGTTTTCTCTCTTTTCTCTTTTCTCTTTTCGCTTCTTTTCTCTCTTATCTCTTTTCACTACTTTTCTCTTTTCTCCTTTGTCTTCTATTCTCTTTTTTTCCTTTTCTATTATCTCTTTTCTCTTCATTTCTCTGCGTTTCTCTTTTGTCTTTACTGCCTGTTCGCTCCTTTTCTCTTCTTTTAATCTTCCCCTGTTTCTCTTCTTTTCTCTTCTGTTCTCTTCTTTTCTCTTTGCTCTATTCTCTTCTTTTCTCTTTTCTGTTTTCTCTTATCTCCTTTACCTTCTTTTCTCTTCTTTTCTCTTTCTCTTTTCTCTTTTCTCTTCTATTTCCTTTTCTTTTCTCTTCTGTTCTCGTCTATTCTCTTTTCCTTTTGCTCTTCTTTTCTCTTTTCTCTTCTTTTGTCTTCTGTTCTCTTATTTTCACTTTTCTCCTTCATCTTCTTTTCTCTTCTATTCTCTTCTTTTCTCTTCTTTCACTTCTTTTCTTTTTTCTCTTCTTTTCTCTTTTCTCTTTTTCTTTTCTCTTTTCGCTTCTGTTCTCTTTACTCTTTTTATTTTATTCTCTTCTTATGTCTTTGCTATTATCTCTTTTCTCTTCTTTTCAATGCATTTCTCTTTCGTCTTTACTGTCTGTTCGCTCCTTTTCTCTTCTTTTCACTTTTCTCCTGTTTTCTCTTCTTTTCTCTTCTTTTCTGGGTTCTCCCATCTCCTTTCCCTTCGTTTCTATTCTGTTCTCTTCTTTTCTCTTTTCTCTTCTTTTCTCTTCATTTCTCTTCTTTTCATTTCACTTATCACTTTTCTGTACTTTACTCTTTTCTTTTCTCTTCTTTTCTCTTTTCTCATCTTTTCTCTTTTTGCTTCTTTTCTCTCTTATCTCTTTTCACGACTTCTCTGTTTTCTCGTTTTTCTTCTGTTCTCTTTTCCCTTTTCTTTGTTTTCTCTTTTTTTCTTCTATTCCCTCTTCTGTTTTCTCTTCTTTTCAATGCATTTCTCTTTTGTCTTTACTGTCTGTTCGCTCCTTTTCTCTTCTTTTCACTTTTCTCCTGTTTTCTCTTCTTTTCTCTTCTTTTCTGGGTTCTCCTATCTCCTTTCTCTTCTTTTCTATTCTGTGCTCTTCTTTTATCTTTTCTCTTCTTTTCTCTTCATTTATCTTCTTTTCATTTCACTTATCACTTTTCCCTACATTGCTCTTTTCTTTTGTCTTCTTTTCGCTTTTCTCATCTTTTCTCTTTTTGCTTCTTTTCTCTCTTATCTCTTTTCACTACTTTTCTTTTTTCTCGTTTTTCTTCTACTCTCTTCTTTTCCCTTTTCTTTTGTTTTCTCTTTTTTTCGTCTTTTCCCTTTTCTCTTTTCTCTTCTTTCCCCTTGCTCTTCTTTTCTCTTCTTTTGTATTTATTCTTCTTTTCTCTTCTTTTCTCTTCTTTTCTCTTTTCTCTTGTTTTCACTTCTTTACCCCTTTCGTTTTTCTCTTTTCTCTTGTTTTCTCTTCTTTCTCTTTTCTCTTTTCTCTTCTTTTCTCTTGTTTTCTCTTCTTTTCTCTTTTATTTTCTGTTCTTTTCTCTTCTTTTCTCTTCATTTCTCTTCTTTACTCTTTTCTCTTCTTTTCTCTTCATTTCTCTTCTTTTCACTTTTCTCTTGTTTTCTCTTCTTTTCTATTTTTTTCATTTCTCTTGTTTTCTCTTCTTTTCTCTTTTCTCTTGGTTTCTCTTCTTTTCTCTTTTCTTTTCTGTTCTTTTCTCTTCATTTCTCTTCTTTACTCTTTTCTCTTCTTTTGTCTTCATTTCTCTTCTTTTCACTTTTCTCTTGTTTTCTCTTCTTTTCTATTGTTGTCATTTCTCTTTTTTCTCTTCTTTTCTCTTTTCTCTGTTCTCTTCTTTTCCCTTTCCTCTTCTTTTCTCTTCTTTTGTATTTCTTCTTCTTTTCTCTTCATTTCTCTTCTTTTCTCTTCTTTTCACTTTTCTCTTTTCTCTTCTTTTCCCTTTTTTCTTTTCATTTATCACTTTTCTCTTCTTTACTCATTTCTTTTCTCTTCTTTTCTCTTTTCTCTTCTTTTCTCTTTTCTCTTGTTTTCTCTCTTTTCTCTTTTCTCTTTTCGCTTCTTTTCTCTCTTATCTCTTTTCACTACTTTTCTCTTTTCTCCTTTGTCTTCTATTCTCTTTTTTTCCTTTTCTATTATCTCTTTTCTCTTCATTTCTCTGCGTTTCTCTTTTGTCTTTACTGCCTGTTCGCTCCTTTTCTCTTCTTTTAATCTTCCCCTGTTTTCTCTTCTTTTCTCTTCTGTTCTCTTCTTTTCTCTTTGCTCTATTCTCTTCTTTTCTCTTTTCTGTTTTCTCTTATCTCCTTTACCTTCTTTTCTCTTCTTTTCTCTTTCTCTTTTCTCTTTTCTCTTCTATTTCCTTTTCTTTTCTCTTCTGTTCTCGTCTATTCTCTTTTCCTTTTGCTCTTCTTTTCTCTTTTCTCTTCTTTTGTCTTCTGTTCTCTTATTTTCACTTTTCTCCTTCATCTTCTTTTCTCTTCTATTCTCTTCTTTTCTCTTCTTTCACTTCTTTTCTTTTTTCTCTTCTTTTCTCTTTTCTCTTTTTCTTTTCTCATTTCGCTTCTGTTCTCTTTACTCTTTTTATTTTATTCTCTTCTTATGTCTTTGCTATTATCTCTTTTCTCTTCTTTTCAATGCATTTCTCTTTCGTCTTTACTATCTGTTCGCTCCTTTTCTCTTCTTTTCACTTTTCTCCTGTTTTCTCTTCTTTTCTCTTCTTTTCTGGGTTCTCCCATCTCCTTTCCCTTCGTTTCTATTCTGTTCTCTTCTTTTCTCTTTTCTCTTCTTTTCTCTTCATTTCTCTTCTTTTCATTTCACTTATCACTTTTCTGTACTTTACTCTTTTCTTTTCTCTTCTTTTCTCTTTTCTCATCTTTTCTCTTTTTGCTTCTTTTCTCTCTTATCTCTTTTCACGACTTCTCTGTTTTTTCGTTTTTCTTCTGTTCTCTTTTCCCTTTTCTTTGTTTTCTCTTTTTTTCTTCTATTCCCTCTTCTGTTTTCTCTTCTTTTCAATGCATTTCTCTTTTGTCTTTACTGTCTGTTCGCTCCTTTTCTCTTCTTTTCACTTTTCTCCTGTTTTCTCTTCTTTTCTCTTCTTTTCTGGGTTCTCCTATCTCCTTTCTCTTCTTTTCTATTCTGTGCTCTTCTTTTATCTTTTCTCTTCTTTTCTCTTCATTTATCTTCTTTTCATTTCACTTATCACTTTTCCCTACATTGCTCTTTTCTTTTGTCTTCTTTTCGCTTTTCTCATCTTTTCTCTTTTTGCTTCTTTTCTCTCTTATCTCTTTTCACTACTTTTCTTTTTTCTCGTTTTTCTTCTACTCTCTTCTTTTCCCTTTTCTTTTGTTTTCTCTTTTTTTCGTCTTTTCCCTTTTCTCTTTTCTCTTCTTTCCCCTTGCTCTTCTTTTCTCTTCTTTTGTATTTATTCTTCTTTTCTCTTCTTTTCTCTTCTTTTCTCTTTTCTCTTGTTTTCACTTCTTTACCCCTTTCGTTTTTCTCTTTTCTCTTGTTTTCTCTTCTTTCTCTTTTCTCTTTTCTCTTCTTTTCTCTTGTTTTCTCTTCTTTTCTCTTTTATTTTCTGTTCTTTTCTCTTCTTTTCTCTTCATTTCTCTTCTTTACTCTTTTCTCTTCTTTTCTCTTCATTTCTCTTCTTTTCACTTTTCTCTTGTTTTCTCTTCTTTTCTATTTTTTCATTTCTCTTGTTTTCTCTTCTTTTCTCTTTTCTCTTGGTTTCTCTTCTTTTCTCTTTTCTTTTCTGTTCTTTTCTCTTCATTTCTCTTCTTTACTCTTTTCTCTTCTTTTGTCTTCATTTCTCTTCTTTTCACTTTTCTCTTGTTTTCTCTTCTTTTCTATTGTTGTCATTTCTCTTTTTTCTCTTCTTTTCTCTTTTCTCTGTTCTCTTCTTTTCCCTTTCCTCTTCTTTTCTCTTCTTTTGTATTTCTTCTTCTTTTCTCTTCATTTCTCTTCTTTTCTCTTCTTTTCACTTTTCTCTTTTCTCTTCTTTTCCCTTTTTTCTTTTCATTTATCACTTTTCTCTTCTTTACTCATTTCTTTTCTCTTCTTTTCTCTTTTCTCTTCTTTTCTCTTTTCTCTTGTTTTCTCTCTTTTCTCTTTTCTCTTTTCGCTTCTTTTCTCTCTTATCTCTTTTCACTACTTTTCTCTTTTCTCCTTTGTCTTCTATTCTCTTTTTTTCCTTTTCTATTATCTCTTTTCTCTTCATTTCTCTGCGTTTCTCTTTTGTCTTTACTGCCTGTTCGCTCCTTTTCTCTTCTTTTAATCTTCCCCTGTTTCTCTTCTTTTCTCTTCTGTTCTCTTCTTTTCTCTTTGCTCTATTCTCTTCTTTTCTCTTTTCTGTTTTCTCTTATCTCCTTTACCTTCTTTTCTCTTCTTTTCTCTTTCTCTTTTCTCTTTTCTCTTCTATTTCCTTTTCTTTTCTCTTCTGTTCTCGTCTATTCTCTTTTCCTTTTGCTCTTCTTTTCTCTTTTCTCTTCTTTTGTCTTCTGTTCTCTTATTTTCACTTTTCTCCTTCATCTTCTTTTCTCTTCTATTCTCTTCTTTTCTCTTCTTTCACTTCTTTTCTTTTTTCTCTTCTTTTCTCTTTTCTCTTTTTCTTTTCTCTTTTCGCTTCTGTTCTCTTTACTCTTTTTATTTTATTCTCTTCTTATGTCTTTGCTATTATCTCTTTTCTCTTCTTTTCAATGCATTTCTCTTTCGTCTTTACTGTCTGTTCGCTCCTTTTCTCTTCTTTTCACTTTTCTCCTGTTTTCTCTTCTTTTCTCTTCTTTTCTGGGTTCTCCCATCTCCTTTCCCTTCGTTTCTATTCTGTTCTCTTCTTTTCTCTTTTCTCTTCTTTTCTCTTCATTTCTCTTCTTTTCATTTCACTTATCACTTTTCTGTACTTTACTCTTTTCTTTTCTCTTCTTTTCTCTTTTCTCATCTTTTCTCTTTTTGCTTCTTTTCTCTCTTATCTCTTTTCACGACTTCTCTGTTTTCTCGTTTTTCTTCTGTTCTCTTTTCCCTTTTCTTTGTTTTCTCTTTTTTTCTTCTATTCCCTCTTCTGTTTTCTCTTCTTTTCAATGCATTTCTCTTTTGTCTTTACTGTCTGTTCGCTCCTTTTCTCTTCTTTTCACTTTTCTCCTGTTTTCTCTTCTTTTCTCTTCTTTTCTGGGTTCTCCTATCTCCTTTCTCTTCTTTTCTATTCTGTGCTCTTCTTTTATCTTTTCTCTTCTTTTCTCTTCATTTATCTTCTTTTCATTTCACTTATCACTTTTCCCTACATTGCTCTTTTCTTTTGTCTTCTTTTCGCTTTTCTCATCTTTTCTCTTTTTGCTTCTTTTCTCTCTTATCTCTTTTCACTACTTTTCTTTTTTCTCGTTTTTCTTCTACTCTCTTCTTTTCCCTTTTCTTTTGTTTTCTCTTTTTTTCGTCTTTTCCCTTTTCTCTTTTCTCTTCTTTCCCCTTGCTCTTCTTTTCTCTTCTTTTGTATTTATTCTTCTTTTCTCTTCTTTTCTCTTCTTTTCTCTTTTCTCTTGTTTTCACTTCTTTACCCCTTTCGTTTTTCTCTTTTCTCTTGTTTTCTCTTCTTTCTCTTTTCTCTTTTCTCTTCTTTTCTCTTGTTTTCTCTTCTTTTCTCTTTTATTTTCTGTTCTTTTCTCTTCTTTTCTCTTCATTTCTCTTCTTTACTCTTTTCTCTTCTTTTCTCTTCATTTCTCTTCTTTTCACTTTTCTCTTGTTTTCTCTTCTTTTCTATTTTTTTCATTTCTCTTGTTTTCTCTTCTTTTCTCTTTTCTCTTGGTTTCTCTTCTTTTCTCTTTTCTTTTCTGTTCTTTTCTCTTCATTTCTCTTCTTTACTCTTTTCTCTTCTTTTGTCTTCATTTCTCTTCTTTTCACTTTTCTCTTGTTTTCTCTTCTTTTCTATTGTTGTCATTTCTCTTTTTTCTCTTCTTTTCTCTTTTCTCTGTTCTCTTCTTTTCCCTTTCCTCTTCTTTTCTCTTCTTTTGTATTTCTTCTTCTTTTCTCTTCATTTCTCTTCTTTTCTCTTCTTTTCACTTTTCTCTTTTCTCTTCTTTTCCCTCTTTTCTTTTCATTTATCACTTTTCTCTTCTTTACTCATTTCTTTTCTCTTCTTTTCTCTTTTCTCTTCTTTTCTCTTTTCTCTTGTTTTCTCTCTTTTCTCTTTTCTCTTTTCGCTTCTTTTCTCTCTTATCTCTTTTCACTACTTTTCTCTTTTCTCCTTTGTCTTCTATTCTCTTTTTTTCCTTTTCTATTATCTCTTTTCTCTTCATTTCTCTGCGTTTCTCTTTTGTCTTTACTGCCTGTTCGCTCCTTTTCTCTTCTTTTAATCTTCCCCTGTTTTCTCTTCTTTTCTCTTCTGTTCTCTTCTTTTCTCTTTGCTCTATTCTCTTCTTTTCTCTTTTCTGTTTTCTCTTATCTCCTTTACCTTCTTTTCTCTTCTTTTCTCTTTCTCTTTTCTCTTCTATTTCCTTTTCTTTTCTCTTCTGTTCTCGTCTATTCTCTTTTCCTTTTGCTCTTCTTTTCTCTTTTCTCTTCTTTTGTCTTCTGTTCTCTTATTTTCACTTTTCTCCTTCATCTTCTTTTCTCTTCTATTCTCTTCTTTTCTCTTCTTTCACTTCTTTTCTTTTTTCTCTTCTTTTCTCTTTTCTCTTTTTCTTTTCTCTTTTCGCTTCTGTTCTCTTTACTCTTTTTATTTTATTCTCTTCTTATGTCTTTGCTATTATCTCTTTTCTCTTCTTTTCAATGCATTTCTCTTTCGTCTTTACTATCTGTTCGCTCCTTTTCTCTTCTTTTCACTTTTCTCCTGTTTTATCTTCTTTTCTCTTCTTTTCTGGGTTCTCCCATCTCCTTTCCCTTCGTTTCTATTCTGTTCTCTTCTTTTCTCTTTTCTCTTCTTTTCTCTTCATTTCTCTTCTTTTCATTTCACTTATCACTTTTCTGTACTTTACTCTTTTCTTTTCTCTTCTTTTCTCTTTTCTCATCTTTTCTCTTTTTGCTTCTTTTCTCTCTTATCTCTTTTCACGACTTCTCTGTTTTCTCGTTTTTCTTCTGTTCTCTTTTCCCTTTTCTTTGTTTTCTCTTTTTTTCTTCTATTCCCTCTTCTGTTTTCTCTTCTTTTCAATGCATTTCTCTTTTGTCTTTACTGTCTGTTCGCTCCTTTTCTCTTCTTTTCACTTTTCTCCTGTTTTCTCTTCTTTTCTCTTCTTTTCTGGGTTCTCCTATCTCCTTTCTCTTCTTTTCTATTCTGTGCTCTTCTTTTATCTTTTCTCTTCTTTTCTCTTCATTTATCTTCTTTTCATTTCACTTATCACTTTTCCCTACATTGCTCTTTTCTTTTGTCTTCTTTTCGCTTTTCTCATCTTTTCTCTTTTTGCTTCTTTTCTCTCTTATCTCTTTTCACTACTTTTCTTTTTTCTCGTTTTTCTTCTACTCTCTTCTTTTCCCTTTTCTTTTGTTTTCTCTTTTTTTCGTCTTTTCCCTTTTCTCTTTTCTCTTCTTTCCCCTTGCTCTTCTTTTCTCTTCTTTTGTATTTATTCTTCTTTTCTCTTCTTTTCTCTTTTCTCTTGTTTTCACTTCTTTACCCCTTTCGTTTTTCTCTTTTCTCTTGTTTTCTCTTCTTTCTCTTTTCTCTTTTCTCTTCTTTTCTCTTGTTTTCTCTTCTTTTCTCTTTTATTTTCTGTTCTTTTCTCTTCTTTTCTCTTCATTTCTCTTCTTTACTCTTTTCTCTTCTTTTCTCTTCATTTCTCTTCTTTTCACTTTTCTCTTGTTTTCTCTTCTTTTCTATTTTTTTCATTTCTCTTGTTTTCTCTTCTTTTCTCTTTTCTCTTGGTTTCTCTTCTTTTCTCTTTTCTTTTCTGTTCTTTTCTCTTCATTTCTCTTCTTTACTCTTTTCTCTTCTTTTGTCTTCATTTCTCTTCTTTTCACTTTTCTCTTGTTTTCTCTTCTTTTCTATTGTTGTCATTTCTCTTTTTTCTCTTCTTTTCTCTTTTCTCTGTTCTCTTCTTTTCCCTTTCCTCTTCTTTTCTCTTCTTTTGTATTTCTTCTTCTTTTCTCTTCATTTCTCTTCTTTTCTCTTCTTTTCACTTTTCTCTTTTCTCTTCTTTTCCCTTTTTTCTTTTCATTTATCACTTTTCTCTTCTTTACTCATTTCTTTTCTCTTCTTTTCTCTTTTCTCTTCTTTTCTCTTTTCTCTTGTTTTCTCTCTTTTCTCTTTTCTCTTTTCGCTTCTTTTCTCTCTTATCTCTTTTCACTACTTTTCTCTTTTCTCCTTTGTCTTCTATTCTCTTTTTTTCCTTTTCTATTATCTCTTTTCTCTTCATTTCTCTGCGTTTCTCTTTTGTCTTTACTGCCTGTTCGCTCCTTTTCTCTTCTTTTAATCTTCCCCTGTTTTCTCTTCTTTTCTCTTCTGTTCTCTTCTTTTCTCTTTGCTCTATTCTCTTCTTTTCTCTTTTCTGTTTTCTCTTATCTCCTTTACCTTCTTTTCTCTTCTTTTCTCTTTCTCTTTTCTCTTTTCTCTTCTATTTCCTTTTCTTTTCTCTTCTGTTCTCGTCTATTCTCTTTTCCTTTTGCTCTTCTTTTCTCTTTTCTCTTCTTTTGTCTTCTGTTCTCTTATTTTCACTTTTCTCCTTCATCTTCTTTTCTCTTCTATTCTCTTCTTTTCTCTTCTTTCACTTCTTTTCTTTTTTCTCTTCTTTTCTCTTTTCTCTTTTTCTTTTCTCTTTTCGCTTCTGTTCTCTTTACTCTTTTTATTTTATTCTCTTCTTATGTCTTTGCTATTATCTCTTTTCTCTTCTTTTCAATGCATTTCTCTTTCGTCTTTACTGTCTGTTCGCTCCTTTTCTCTTCTTTTCACTTTTCTCCTGTTTTCTCTTCTTTTCTCTTCTTTTCTGGGTTCTCCCATCTCCTTTCCCTTCGTTTCTATTCTGTTCTCTTCTTTTCTCTTTTCTCTTCTTTTCTCTTCATTTCTCTTCTTTTCATTTCACTTATCACTTTTCTGTACTTTACTCTTTTCTTTTCTCTTCTTTTCTCTTTTCTCATCTTTTCTCTTTTTGCTTCTTTTCTCTCTTATCTCTTTTCACGACTTCTCTGTTTTCTCGTTTTTCTTCTGTTCTCTTTTCCCTTTTCTTTGTTTTCTCTTTTTTTCTTCTATTCCCTCTTCTGTTTTCTCTTCTTTTCAATGCATTTCTCTTTTGTCTTTACTGTCTGTTCGCTCCTTTTCTCTTCTTTTCACTTTTCTCCTGTTTTCTCTTCTTTTCTCTTCTTTTCTGGGTTCTCCTATCTCCTTTCTCTTCTTTTCTATTCTGTGCTCTTCTTTTATCTTTTCTCTTCTTTTCTCTTCATTTATCTTCTTTTCATTTCACTTATCACTTTTCCCTACATTGCTCTTTTCTTTTGTCTTCTTTTCGCTTTTCTCATCTTTTCTCTTTTTGCTTCTTTTCTCTCTTATCTCTTTTCACTACTTTTCTTTTTTCTCGTTTTTCTTCTACTCTCTTCTTTTCCCTTTTCTTTTGTTTTCTCTTTTTTTCGTCTTTTCCCTTTTCTCTTTTCTCTTCTTTCCCCTTGCTCTTCTTTTCTCTTCTTTTGTATTTATTCTTCTTTTCTCTTCTTTTCTCTTCTTTTCTCTTTTCTCTTGTTTTCACTTCTTTACCCCTTTCGTTTTTCTCTTTTCTCTTGTTTTCTCTTCTTTCTCTTTTCTCTTTTCTCTTCTTTTCTCTTGTTTTCTCTTCTTTTCTCTTTTATTTTCTGTTCTTTTCTCTTCTTTTCTCTTCATTTCTCTTCTTTACTCTTTTCTCTTCTTTTCTCTTCATTTCTCTTCTTTTCACTTTTCTCTTGTTTTCTCTTCTTTTCTATTTTTTTCATTTCTCTTGTTTTCTCTTCTTTTCTCTTTTCTCTTGGTTTCTCTTCTTTTCTCTTTTCTTTTCTGTTCTTTTCTCTTCATTTCTCTTCTTTACTCTTTTCTCTTCTTTTGTCTTCATTTCTCTTCTTTTCACTTTTCTCTTGTTTTCTCTTCTTTTCTATTGTTGTCATTTCTCTTTTTTCTCTTCTTTTCTCTTTTCTCTGTTCTCTTCTTTTCCCTTTCCTCTTCTTTTCTCTTCTTTTGTATTTCTTCTTCTTTTCTCTTCATTTCTCTTCTTTTCTCTTCTTTTCACTTTTCTCTTTTCTCTTCTTTTCCCTTTTTTCTTTTCATTTATCACTTTTCTCTTCTTTACTCATTTCTTTTCTCTTCTTTTCTCTTTTCTCTTCTTTTCTCTTTTCTCTTGTTTTCTCTCTTTTCTCTTTTCTCTTTTCGCTTCTTTTCTCTCTTATCTCTTTTCACTACTTTTCTCTTTTCTCCTTTGTCTTCTATTCTCTTTTTTTCCTTTTCTATTATCTCTTTTCTCTTCATTTCTCTGCGTTTCTCTTTTGTCTTTACTGCCTGTTCGCTCCTTTTCTCTTCTTTTAATCTTCCCCTGTTTTCTCTTCTTTTCTCTTCTGTTCTCTTCTTTTCTCTTTGCTCTATTCTCTTCTTTTCTCTTTTCTGTTTTCTCTTATCTCCTTTACCTTCTTTTCTCTTCTTTTCTCTTTCTCTTTTCTCTTTTCTCTTCTATTTTCTTTTCTTTTCTCTTCTGTTCTCGTCTATTCTCTTTTCCTTTTGCTCTTCTTTTCTCTTTTCTCTTCTTTTGTCTTCTCTTCTCTTATTTTCACTTTTCTCCTTCATCTTCTTTTCTCTTCTATTCTCTTCTTTTCTCTTCTTTCACTTCTTTTCTTTTTTCTCTTCTTTTCTCTTTTCTCTTTTTCTTTTCTCTTTTCGCTTCTGTTCTCTTTACTCTTTTTATTTTATTCTCTTCTTATGTCTTTGCTATTATCTCTTTTCTCTTCTTTTCAATGCATTTCTCTTTCGTCTTTACTGTCTGTTCGCTCCTTTTCTCTTCTTTTCACTTTTCTCCTGTTTTCTCTTCTTTTCTCTTCTTTTCTGGGTTCTCCCATCTCCTTTCCCTTCGTTTCTATTCTGTTCTCTTCTTTTCTCTTTTCTCTTCTTTTCTCTTCATTTCTCTTCTTTTCATTTCACTTATCACTTTTCTGTACTTTACTCTTTTCTTTTCTCTTCTTTTCTCTTTTCTCATCTTTTCTCTTTTTGCTTCTTTTCTCTCTTATCTCTTTTCACGACTTCTCTGTTTTCTCGTTTTTCTTCTGTTCTCTTTTCCCTTTTCTTTGTTTTCTCTTTTTTTCTTCTATTCCCTCTTCTGTTTTCTCTTCTTTTCAATGCATTTCTCTTTTGTCTTTACTGTCTGTTCGCTCCTTTTCTCTTCTTTTCACTTTTCTCCTGTTTTCTCTTCTTTTCTCTTCTTTTCTGGGTTCTCCTATCTCCTTTCTCTTCTTTTCTATTCTGTGCTCTTCTTTTATCTTTTCTCTTCTTTTCTCTTCATTTATCTTCTTTTCATTTCACTTATCACTTTTCCCTACATTGCTCTTTTCTTTTGTCTTCTTTTCGCTTTTCTCATCTTTTCTCTTTTTGCTTCTTTTCTCTCTTATCTCTTTTCACTACTTTTCTTTTTTCTCGTTTTTCTTCTACTCTCTTCTTTTCCCTTTTCTTTTGTTTTCTCTTTTTTTCGTCTTTTCCCTTTTCTCTTTTCTCTTCTTTCCCCTTGCTCTTCTTTTCTCTTCTTTTGTATTTATTCTTCTTTTCTCTTCTTTTCTCTTCTTTTCTCTTTTCTCTTGTTTTCACTTCTTTACCCCTTTCGTTTTTCTCTTTTCTCTTGTTTTCTCTTCTTTCTCTTTTCTCTTTTCTCTTCTTTTCTCTTGTTTTCTCTTCTTTTCTCTTTTATTTTCTGTTCTTTTCTCTTCTTTTCTCTTCATTTCTCTTCTTTACTCTTTTCTCTTCTTTTCTCTTCATTTCTCTTCTTTTCACTTTTCTCTTGTTTTCTCTTCTTTTCTATTTTTTTCATTTCTCTTGTTTTCTCTTCTTTTCTCTTTTCTCTTGGTTTCTCTTCTTTTCTCTTTTCTTTTCTGTTCTTTTCTCTTCATTTCTCTTCTTTACTCTTTTCTCTTCTTTTGTCTTCATTTCTCTTCTTTTCACTTTTCTCTTGTTTTCTCTTCTTTTCTATTGTTGTCATTTCTCTTTTTTCTCTTCTTTTCTCTTTTCTCTGTTCTCTTCTTTTCCCTTTCCTCTTCTTTTCTCTTCTTTTGTATTTCTTCTTCTTTTCTCTTCATTTCTCTTCTTTTCTCTTCTTTTCACTTTTCTCTTTTCTCTTCTTTTCCCTTTTTTCTTTTCATTTATCACTTTTCTCTTCTTTACTCATTTCTTTTCTCTTCTTTTCTCTTTTCTCTTCTTTTCTCTTTTCTCTTGTTTTCTCTCTTTTCTCTTTTCTCTTTTCGCTTCTTTTCTCTCTTATCTCTTTTCACTACTTTTCTCTTTTCTCCTTTGTCTTCTATTCTCTTTTTTTCCTTTTCTATTATCTCTTTTCTCTTCATTTCTCTGCGTTTCTCTTTTGTCTTTACTGCCTGTTCGCTCCTTTTCTCTTCTTTTAATCTTCCCCTGTTTTCTCTTCTTTTCTCTTCTGTTCTCTTCTTTTCTCTTTGCTCTATTCTCTTCTTTTCTCTTTTCTGTTTTCTCTTATCTCCTTTACCTTCTTTTCTCTTCTTTTCTCTTTCTCTTTTCTCTTCTATTTCCTTTTCTTTTCTCTTCTGTTCTCGTCTATTCTCTTTTCCTTTTGCTCTTCTTTTCTCTTTTCTCTTCTTTTGTCTTCTGTTCTCTTATTTTCACTTTTCTCCTTCATCTTCTTTTCTCTTCTATTCTCTTCTTTTCTCTTCTTTCACTTCTTTTCTTTTTTCTCTTCTTTTCTCTTTTCTCTTTTTCTTTTCTCTTTTCGCTTCTGTTCTCTTTACTCTTTTTATTTTATTCTCTTCTTATGTCTTTGCTATTATCTCTTTTCTCTTCTTTTCAATGCATTTCTCTTTCGTCTTTACTGTCTGTTCGCTCCTTTTCTCTTCTTTTCACTTTTCTCCTGTTTTCTCTTCTTTTCTCTTCTTTTCTGGGTTCTCCCATCTCCTTTCCCTTCGTTTCTATTCTGTTCTCTTCTTTTCTCTTTTCTCTTCTTTTCTCTTCATTTCTCTTCTTTTCATTTCACTTATCACTTTTCTGTACTTTACTCTTTTCTTTTCTCTTCTTTTCTCTTTTCTCATCTTTTCTCTTTTTGCTTCTTTTCTCTCTTATCTCTTTTCACGACTTCTCTGTTTTCTCGTTTTTCTTCTGTTCTCTTTTCCCTTTTCTTTGTTTTCTCTTTTTTTCTTCTATTCCCTCTTCTGTTTTCTCTTCTTTTCAATGCATTTCTCTTTTGTCTTTACTGTCTGTTCGCTCCTTTTCTCTTCTTTTCACTTTTCTCCTGTTTTCTCTTCTTTTCTCTTCTTTTCTGGGTTCTCCTATCTCCTTTCTCTTCTTTTCTATTCTGTGCTCTTCTTTTATCTTTTCTCTTCTTTTCTCTTCATTTATCTTCTTTTCATTTCACTTATCACTTTTCCCTACATTGCTCTTTTCTTTTGTCTTCTTTTCGCTTTTCTCATCTTTTCTCTTTTTGCTTCTTTTCTCTCTTATCTCTTTTCACTACTTTTCTTTTTTCTCGTTTTTCTTCTACTCTCTTCTTTTCCCTTTTCTTTTGTTTTCTCTTTTTTTCGTCTTTTCCCTTTTCTCTTTTCTCTTCTTTCCCCTTGCTCTTCTTTTCTCTTCTTTTGTATTTATTCTTCTTTTCTCTTCTTTTCTCTTCTTTTCTCTTTTCTCTTGTTTTCACTTCTTTACCCCTTTCGTTTTTCTCTTTTCTCTTGTTTTCTCTTCTTTCTCTTTTCTCTTTTCTCTTCTTTTCTCTTGTTTTCTCTTCTTTTCTCTTTTATTTTCTGTTCTTTTCTCTTCTTTTCTCTTCATTTCTCTTCTTTACTCTTTTCTCTTCTTTTCTCTTCATTTCTCTTCTTTTCACTTTTCTCTTGTTTTCTCTTCTTTTCTATTTTTTTCATTTCTCTTGTTTTCTCTTCTTTTCTCTTTTCTCTTGGTTTCTCTTCTTTTCTCTTTTCTTTTCTGTTCTTTTCTCTTCATTTCTCTTCTTTACTCTTTTCTCTTCTTTTGTCTTCATTTCTCTTCTTTTCACTTTTCTCTTGTTTTCTCTTCTTTTCTATTGTTGTCATTTCTCTTTTTTCTCTTCTTTTCTCTTTTCTCTGTTCTCTTCTTTTCCCTTTCCTCTTCTTTTCTCTTCTTTTGTATTTCTTCTTCTTTTCTCTTCATTTCTCTTCTTTTCTCTTCTTTTCACTTTTCTCTTTTCTCTTCTTTTCCCTTTTTTCTTTTCATTTATCACTTTTCTCTTCTTTACTCATTTCTTTTCTCTTCTTTTCTCTTTTCTCTTCTTTTCTCTTTTCTCTTGTTTTCTCTCTTTTCTCTTTTCTCTTTTCGCTTCTTTTCTCTCTTATCTCTTTTCACTACTTTTCTCTTTTCTCCTTTGTCTTCTATTCTCTTTTTTTCCTTTTCTATTATCTCTTTTCTCTTCATTTCTCTGCGTTTCTCTTTTGTCTTTACTGCCTGTTCGCTCCTTTTCTCTTCTTTTAATCTTCCCCTGTTTCTCTTCTTTTCTCTTCTGTTCTCTTCTTTTCTCTTTGCTCTATTCTCTTCTTTTCTCTTTTCTGTTTTCTCTTATCTCCTTTACCTTCTTTTCTCTTCTTTTCTCTTTCTCTTTTCTCTTTTCTCTTCTATTTTCTTTTCTTTTCTCTTCTGTTCTCGTCTATTCTCTTTTCCTTTTGCTCTTCTTTTCTCTTTTCTCTTCTTTTGTCTTCTGTTCTCTTATTTTCACTTTTCTCCTTCATCTTCTTTTCTCTTCTATTCTCTTCTTTTCTCTTCTTTCACTTCTTTTCTTTTTTCTCTTCTTTTCTCTTTTCTCTTTTTCTTTTCTCTTTTCGCTTCTGTTCTCTTTACTCTTTTTATTTTATTCTCTTCTTATGTCTTTGCTATTATCTCTTTTCTCTTCTTTTCAATGCATTTCTCTTTCGTCTTTACTGTCTGTTCGCTCCTTTTCTCTTCTTTTCACTTTTCTCCTGTTTTCTCTTCTTTTCTCTTCTTTTCTGGGTTCTCCCATCTCCTTTCCCTTCGTTTCTATTCTGTTCTCTTCTTTTCTCTTTTCTCTTCTTTTCTCTTCATTTCTCTTCTTTTCATTTCACTTATCACTTTTCTGTACTTTACTCTTTTCTTTTCTCTTCTTTTCTCTTTTCTCATCTTTTCTCTTTTTGCTTCTTTTCTCTCTTATCTCTTTTCACGACTTCTCTGTTTTCTCGTTTTTCTTCTGTTCTCTTTTCCCTTTTCTTTGTTTTCTCTTTTTTTCTTCTATTCCCTCTTCTGTTTTCTCTTCTTTTCAATGCATTTCTCTTTTGTCTTTACTGTCTGTTCGCTCCTTTTCTCTTCTTTTCACTTTTCTCCTGTTTTCTCTTCTTTTCTGGGTTCTCCTATCTCCTTTCTCTTCTTTTCTATTCTGTGCTCTTCTTTTATCTTTTCTCTTCTTTTCTCTTCATTTATCTTCTTTTCATTTCACTTATCACTTTTCCCTACATTGCTCTTTTCTTTTGTCTTCTTTTCGCTTTTCTCATCTTTTCTCTTTTTGCTTCTTTTCTCTCTTATCTCTTTTCACTACTTTTCTTTTTTCTCGTTTTTCTTCTACTCTCTTCTTTTCCCTTTTCTTTTGTTTTCTCTTTTTTTCGTCTTTTCCCTTTTCTCTTTTCTCTTCTTTCCCCTTGCTCTTCTTTTCTCTTCTTTTGTATTTATTCTTCTTTTCTCTTCTTTTCTCTTCTTTTCTCTTTTCTCTTGTTTTCACTTCTTTACCCCTTTCGTTTTTCTCTTTTCTCTTGTTTTCTCTTCTTTCTCTTTTCTCTTTTCTCTTCTTTTCTCTTGTTTTCTCTTCTTTTCTCTTTTATTTTCTGTTCTTTTCTCTTCTTTTCTCTTCATTTCTCTTCTTTACTCTTTTCTCTTCTTTTCTCTTCATTTCTCTTCTTTTCACTTTTCTCTTGTTTTCTCTTCTTTTCTATTTTTTTCATTTCTCTTGTTTTCTCTTCTTTTCTCTTTTCTCTTGGTTTCTCTTCTTTTCTCTTTTCTTTTCTGTTCTTTTCTCTTCATTTCTCTTCTTTACTCTTTTCTCTTCTTTTGTCTTCATTTCTCTTCTTTTCACTTTTCTCTTGTTTTCTCTTCTTTTCTATTGTTGTCATTTCTCTTTTTTCTCTTCTTTTCTCTTTTCTCTGTTCTCTTCTTTTCCCTTTCCTCTTCTTTTCTCTTCTTTTGTATTTCTTCTTCTTTTCTCTTCATTTCTCTTCTTTTCTCTTCTTTTCACTTTTCTCTTTTCTCTTCTTTTCCCTTTTTTCTTTTCATTTATCACTTTTCTCTTCTTTACTCATTTCTTTTCTCTTCTTTTCTCTTTTCTCTTCTTTTCTCTTTTCTCTTGTTTTCTCTCTTTTCTCTTTTCTCTTTTCGCTTCTTTTCTCTCTTATCTCTTTTCACTACTTTTCTCTTTTCTCCTTTGTCTTCTATTCTCTTTTTTTCCTTTTCTATTATCTCTTTTCTCTTCATTTCTCTGCGTTTCTCTTTTGTCTTTACTGCCTGTTCGCTCCTTTTCTCTTCTTTTAATCTTCCCCTGTTTTCTCTTCTTTTCTCTTCTGTTCTCTTCTTTTCTCTTTGCTCTATTCTCTTCTTTTCTCTTTTCTGTTTTCTCTTATCTCCTTTACCTTCTTTTCTCTTCTTTTCTCTTTCTCTTTTCTCTTTTCTCTTCTATTTCCTTTTCTTTTCTCTTCTGTTCTCGTCGATTCTCTTTTCCTTTTGCTCTTCTTTTCTCTTTTCTCTTCTTTTGTCTTCTGTTCTCTTATTTTCACTTTTCTCCTTCATCTTCTTTTCTCTTCTATTCTCTTCTTTTCTCTTCTTTCACTTCTTTTCTTTTTTCTCTTCTTTTCTCTTTTCTCTTTTTCTTTTCTCTTTTCGCTTCTGTTCTCTTTACTCTTTTTATTTTATTCTCTTCTTATGTCTTTGCTATTATCTCTTTTCTCTTCTTTTCAATGCATTTCTCTTTCGTCTTTACTGTCTGTTCGCTCCTTTTCTCTTCTTTTCACTTTTCTCCTGTTTTCTCTTCTTTTCTCTTCTTTTCTGGGTTCTCCCATCTCCTTTCCCTTCGTTTCTATTCTGTTCTCTTCTTTTCTCTTTTCTCTTCTTTTCTCTTCATTTCTCTTCTTTTCATTTCACTTATCACTTTTCTGTACTTTACTCTTTTCTTTTCTCTTCTTTTCTCTTTTCTCATCTTTTCTCTTTTTGCTTCTTTTCTCTCTTATCTCTTTTCACGACTTCTCTGTTTTCTCGTTTTTCTTCTGTTCTCTTTTCCCTTTTCTTTGTTTTCTCTTTTTTTCTTCTATTCCCTCTTCTGTTTTCTCTTCTTTTCAATGCATTTCTCTTTTGTCTTTACTGTCTGTTCGCTCCTTTTCTCTTCTTTTCACTTTTCTCCTGTTTTCTCTTCTTTTCTCTTCTTTTCTGGGTTCTCCTATCTCCTTTCTCTTCTTTTCTATTCTGTGCTCTTCTTTTATCTTTTCTCTTCTTTTCTCTTCATTTATCTTCTTTTCATTTCACTTATCACTTTTCCCTACATTGCTCTTTTCTTTTGTCTTCTTTTCGCTTTTCTCATCTTTTCTCTTTTTGCTTCTTTTCTCTCTTATCTCTTTTCACTACTTTTCTTTTTTCTCGTTTTTCTTCTACTCTCTTCTTTTCCCTTTTCTTTTGTTTTCTCTTTTTTTCGTCTTTTCCCTTTTCTCTTTTCTCTTCTTTCCCCTTGCTCTTCTTTTCTCTTCTTTTGTATTTATTCTTCTTTTCTCTTCTTTTCTCTTCTTTTCTCTTTTCTCTTGTTTTCACTTCTTTACCCCTTTCGTTTTTCTCTTTTCTCTTGTTTTCTCTTCTTTCTCTTTTCTCTTTTCTCTTCTTTTCTCTTGTTTTCTCTTCTTTTCTCTTTTATTTTCTGTTCTTTTCTCTTCTTTTCTCTTCATTTCTCTTCTTTACTCTTTTCTCTTCTTTTCTCTTCATTTCTCTTCTTTTCACTTTTCTCTTGTTTTCTCTTCTTTTCTATTTTTTTCATTTCTCTTGTTTTCTCTTCTTTTCTCTTTTCTCTTGGTTTCTCTTCTTTTCTCTTTTCTTTTCTGTTCTTTTCTCTTCATTTCTCTTCTTTACTCTTTTCTCTTCTTTTGTCTTCATTTCTCTTCTTTTCACTTTTCTCTTGTTTTCTCTTCTTTTCTATTGTTGTCATTTCTCTTTTTTCTCTTCTTTTCTCTTTTCTCTGTTCTCTTCTTTTCCCTTTCCTCTTCTTTTCTCTTCTTTTGTATTTCTTCTTCTTTTCTCTTCATTTCTCTTCTTTTCTCTTCTTTTCACTTTTCTCTTTTCTCTTCTTTTCCCTTTTTTCTTTTCATTTATCACTTTTCTCTTCTTTACTCATTTCTTTTCTCTTCTTTTCTCTTTTCTCTTCTTTTCTCTTTTCTCTTGTTTTCTCTCTTTTCTCTTTTCTCTTTTCGCTTCTTTTCTCTCTTATCTCTTTTCACTACTTTTCTCTTTTCTCCTTTGTCTTCTATTCTCTTTTTTTCCTTTTCTATTATCTCTTTTCTCTTCATTTCTCTGCGTTTCTCTTTTGTCTTTACTGCCTGTTCGCTCCTTTTCTCTTCTTTTAATCTTCCCCTGTTTCTCTTCTTTTCTCTTCTGTTCTCTTCTTTTCTCTTTGCTCTATTCTCTTCTTTTCTCTTTTCTGTTTTCTCTTATCTCCTTTACCTTCTTTTCTCTTCTTTTCTCTTTCTCTTTTCTCTTTTCTCTTCTATTTCCTTTTCTTTTCTCTTCTGTTCTCGTCTATTCTCTTTTCCTTTTGCTCTTCTTTTCTCTTTTCTCTTCTTTTGTCTTCTGTTCTCTTATTTTCACTTTTCTCCTTCATCTTCTTTTCTCTTCTATTCTCTTCTTTTCTCTTCTTTCACTTCTTTTCTTTTTTCTCTTCTTTTCTCTTTTCTCTTTTTCTTTTCTCTTTTCGCTTCTGTTCTCTTTACTCTTTTTATTTTATTCTCTTCTTATGTCTTTGCTATTATCTCTTTTCTCTTCTTTTCAATGCATTTCTCTTTCGTCTTTACTGTCTGTTCGCTCCTTTTCTCTTCTTTTCACTTTTCTCCTGTTTTCTCTTCTTTTCTCTTCTTTTCTGGGTTCTCCCATCTCCTTTCCCTTCGTTTCTATTCTGTTCTCTTCTTTTCTCTTTTCTCTTCTTTTCTCTTCATTTCTCTTCTTTTCATTTCACTTATCACTTTTCTGTACTTTACTCTTTTCTTTTCTCTTCTTTTCTCTTTTCTCATCTTTTCTCTTTTTGCTTCTTTTCTCTCTTATCTCTTTTCACGACTTCTCTGTTTTCTCGTTTTTCTTCTGTTCTCTTTTCCCTTTTCTTTGTTTTCTCTTTTTTTCTTCTATTCCCTCTTCTGTTTTCTCTTCTTTTCAATGCATTTCTCTTTTGTCTTTACTGTCTGTTCGCTCCTTTTCTCTTCTTTTCACTTTTCTCCTGTTTTCTCTTCTTTTCTCTTCTTTTCTGGGTTCTCCTATCTCCTTTCTCTTCTTTTCTATTCTGTGCTCTTCTTTTATCTTTTCTCTTCTTTTCTCTTCATTTATCTTCTTTTCATTTCACTTATCACTTTTCCCTACATTGCTCTTTTCTTTTGTCTTCTTTTCGCTTTTCTCATCTTTTCTCTTTTTGCTTCTTTTCTCTCTTATCTCTTTTCACTACTTTTCTTTTTTCTCGTTTTTCTTCTACTCTCTTCTTTTCCCTTTTCTTTTGTTTTCTCTTTTTTTCGTCTTTTCCCTTTTCTCTTTTCTCTTCTTTCCCCTTGCTCTTCTTTTCTCTTCTTTTGTATTTATTCTTCTTTTCTCTTCTTTTCTCTTCTTTTCTCTTTTCTCTTGTTTTCACTTCTTTACCCCTTTCGTTTTTCTCTTTTCTCTTGTTTTCTCTTCTTTCTCTTTTCTCTTTTCTCTTCTTTTCTCTTGTTTTCTCTTCTTTTCTCTTTTATTTTCTGTTCTTTTCTCTTCTTTTCTCTTCATTTCTCTTCTTTACTCTTTTCTCTTCTTTTCTCTTCATTTCTCTTCTTTTCACTTTTCTCTTGTTTTCTCTTCTTTTCTATTTTTTTCATTTCTCTTGTTTTCTCTTCTTTTCTCTTTTCTCTTGGTTTCTCTTCTTTTCTCTTTTCTTTTCTGTTCTTTTCTCTTCATTTCTCTTCTTTACTCTTTTCTCTTCTTTTGTCTTCATTTCTCTTCTTTTCACTTTTCTCTTGTTTTCTCTTCTTTTCTATTGTTGTCATTTCTCTTTTTTCTCTTCTTTTCTCTTTTCTCTGTTCTCTTCTTTTCCCTTTCCTCTTCTTTTCTCTTCTTTTGTATTTCTTCTTCTTTTCTCTTCATTTCTCTTCTTTTCTCTTCTTTTCACTTTTCTCTTTTCTCTTCTTTTCCCTTTTTTCTTTTCATTTATCACTTTTCTCTTCTTTACTCATTTCTTTTCTCTTCTTTTCTCTTTTCTCTTCTTTTCTCTTTTCTCTTGTTTTCTCTCTTTTCTCTTTTCTCTTTTCGCTTCTTTTCTCTCTTATCTCTTTTCACTACTTTTCTCTTTTCTCCTTTGTCTTCTATTCTCTTTTTTTCCTTTTCTATTATCTCTTTTCTCTTCATTTCTCTGCGTTTCTCTTTTGTCTTTACTGCCTGTTCGCTCCTTTTCTCTTCTTTTAATCTTCCCCTGTTTCTCTTCTTTTCTCTTCTGTTCTCTTCTTTTCTCTTTGCTCTATTCTCTTCTTTTCTCTTTTCTGTTTTCTCTTATCTCCTTTACCTTCTTTTCTCTTCTTTTCTCTTTCTCTTTTCTCTTTTCTCTTCTATTTCCTTTTCTTTTCTCTTCTGTTCTCGTCTATTCTCTTTTCCTTTTGCTCTTCTTTTCTCTTTTCTCTTCTTTTGTCTTCTGTTCTCTTATTTTCACTTTTCTCCTTCATCTTCTTTTCTCTTCTATTCTCTTCTTTTCTCTTCTTTCACTTCTTTTCTTTTTTCTCTTCTTTTCTCTTTTCTCTTTTTCTTTTCTCTTTTCGCTTCTGTTCTCTTTACTCTTTTTATTTTATTCTCTTCTTATGTCTTTGCTATTATCTCTTTTCTCTTCTTTTCAATGCATTTCTCTTTCGTCTTTACTGTCTGTTCGCTCCTTTTCTCTTCTTTTCACTTTTCTCCTGTTTTCTCTTCTTTTCTCTTCTTTTCTGGGTTCTCCCATCTCCTTTCCCTTCGTTTCTATTCTGTTCTCTTCTTTTCTCTTTTCTCTTCTTTTCTCTTCATTTCTCTTCTTTTCATTTCACTTATCACTTTTCTGTACTTTACTCTTTTCTTTTCTCTTCTTTTCTCTTTTCTCATCTTTTCTCTTTTTGCTTCTTTTCTCTCTTATCTCTTTTCACGACTTCTCTGTTTTCTCGTTTTTCTTCTGTTCTCTTTTCCCTTTTCTTTGTTTTCTCTTTTTTTCTTCTATTCCCTCTTCTGTTTTCTCTTCTTTTCAATGCATTTCTCTTTTGTCTTTACTGTCTGTTCGCTCCTTTTCTCTTCTTTTCACTTTTCTCCTGTTTTCTCTTCTTTTCTCTTCTTTTCTGGGTTCTCCTATCTCCTTTCTCTTCTTTTCTATTCTGTGCTCTTCTTTTATCTTTTCTCTTCTTTTCTCTTCATTTATCTTCTTTTCATTTCACTTATCACTTTTCCCTACATTGCTCTTTTCTTTTGTCTTCTTTTCGCTTTTCTCATCTTTTCTCTTTTTGCTTCTTTTCTCTCTTATCTCTTTTCACTACTTTTCTTTTTTCTCGTTTTTCTTCTACTCTCTTCTTTTCCCTTTTCTTTTGTTTTCTCTTTTTTTCGTCTTTTCCCTTTTCTCTTTTCTCTTCTTTCCCCTTGCTCTTCTTTTCTCTTCTTTTGTATTTATTCTTCTTTTCTCTTCTTTTCTCTTCTTTTCTCTTTTCTCTTGTTTTCACTTCTTTACCCCTTTCGTTTTTCTCTTTTCTCTTGTTTTCTCTTCTTTCTCTTTTCTCTTTTCTCTTCTTTTCTCTTGTTTTCTCTTCTTTTCTCTTTTATTTTCTGTTCTTTTCTCTTCTTTTCTCTTCATTTCTCTTCTTTACTCTTTTCTCTTCTTTTCTCTTCATTTCTCTTCTTTTCACTTTTCTCTTGTTTTCTCTTCTTTTCTATTTTTTTCATTTCTCTTGTTTTCTCTTCTTTTCTCTTTTCTCTTGGTTTCTCTTCTTTTCTCTTTTCTTTTCTGTTCTTTTCTCTTCATTTCTCTTCTTTACTCTTTTCTCTTCTTTTGTCTTCATTTCTCTTCTTTTCACTTTTCTCTTGTTTTCTCTTCTTTTCTATTGTTGTCATTTCTCTTTTTTCTCTTCTTTTCTCTTTTCTCTGTTCTCTTCTTTTCCCTTTCCTCTTCTTTTCTCTTCTTTTGTATTTCTTCTTCTTTTCTCTTCATTTCTCTTCTTTTCTCTTCTTTTCACTTTTCTCTTTACTCTTCTTTTCCCTTTTTTCTTTTCATTTATCACTTTTCTCTTCTTTACTCATTTCTTTTCTCTTCTTTTCTCTTTTCTCTTCTTTTCTCTTTTCTCTTGTTTTCTCTCTTTTCTCTTTTCTCTTTTCGCTTCTTTTCTCTCTTATCTCTTTTCACTACTTTTCTCTTTTCTCCTTTGTCTTCTATTCTCTTTTTTTCCTTTTCTATTATCTCTTTTCTCTTCATTTCTCTGCGTTTCTCTTTTGTCTTTACTGCCTGTTCGCTCCTTTTCTCTTCTTTTAATCTTCCCCTGTTTTCTCTTCTTTTCTCTTCTGTTCTCTTCTTTTCTCTTTGCTCTATTCTCTTCTTTTCTCTTTTCTGTTTTCTCTTATCTCCTTTACCTTCTTTTCTCTTCTTTTCTCTTTCTCTTTTCTCTTTTCTCTTCTATTTCCTTTTCTTTTCTCTTCTGTTCTCGTCTATTCTCTTTTCCTTTTGCTCTTCTTTTCTCTTTTCTCTTCTTTTGTCTTCTGTTCTCTTATTTTCACTTTTCTCCTTCATCTTCTTTTCTCTTCTATTCTCTTCTTTTCTCTTCTTTCACTTCTTTTCTTTTTTCTCTTCTTTTCTCTTTTCTCTTTTTCTTTTCTCATTTCGCTTCTGTTCTCTTTACTCTTTTTATTTTA
Source organism: Chiloscyllium punctatum (assembly GCF_047496795.1). Classification (NCBI taxonomy): domain Eukaryota; kingdom Metazoa; phylum Chordata; class Chondrichthyes; order Orectolobiformes; family Hemiscylliidae; genus Chiloscyllium; species Chiloscyllium punctatum. The sequence continues at coordinate 34,970,602 of NC_092762.1, read as the reverse complement.
TTCTCTTCTTATGTCTTTGCTATTATCTCTTTTCTCTTCTTTTCAATGCATTTCTCTTTCGTCTTTACTATCTGTTCGCTCCTTTTCTCTTCTTTTCACTTTTCTCCTGTTTTCTCTTCTTTTCTCTTCTTTTCTGGGTTCTCCCATCTCCTTTCCCTTCGTTTCTATTCTGTTCTCTTCTTTTCTCTTTTCTCTTCTTTTCTCTTCATTTCTCTTCTTTTCATTTCACTTATCACTTTTCTGTACTTTACTCTTTTCTTTTCTCTTCTTTTCTCTTTTCTCATCTTTTCTCTTTTTGCTTCTTTTCTCTCTTATCTCTTTTCACGACTTCTCTGTTTTTTCGTTTTTCTTCTGTTCTCTTTTCCCTTTTCTTTGTTTTCTCTTTTTTTCTTCTATTCCCTCTTCTGTTTTCTCTTCTTTTCAATGCATTTCTCTTTTGTCTTTACTGTCTGTTCGCTCCTTTTCTCTTCTTTTCACTTTTCTCCTGTTTTCTCTTCTTTTCTCTTCTTTTCTGGGTTCTCCTATCTCCTTTCTCTTCTTTTCTATTCTGTGCTCTTCTTTTATCTTTTCTCTTCTTTTCTCTTCATTTATCTTCTTTTCATTTCACTTATCACTTTTCCCTACATTGCTCTTTTCTTTTGTCTTCTTTTCGCTTTTCTCATCTTTTCTCTTTTTGCTTCTTTTCTCTCTTATCTCTTTTCACTACTTTTCTTTTTTCTCGTTTTTCTTCTACTCTCTTCTTTTCCCTTTTCTTTTGTTTTCTCTTTTTTTCGTCTTTTCCCTTTTCTCTTTTCTCTTCTTTCCCCTTGCTCTTCTTTTCTCTTCTTTTGTATTTATTCTTCTTTTCTCTTCTTTTCTCTTCTTTTCTCTTTTCTCTTGTTTTCACTTCTTTACCCCTTTCGTTTTTCTCTTTTCTCTTGTTTTCTCTTCTTTCTCTTTTCTCTTTTCTCTTCTTTTCTCTTGTTTTCTCTTCTTTTCTCTTTTATTTTCTGTTCTTTTCTCTTCTTTTCTCTTCATTTCTCTTCTTTACTCTTTTCTCTTCTTTTCTCTTCATTTCTCTTCTTTTCACTTTTCTCTTGTTTTCTCTTCTTTTCTATTTTTTTCATTTCTCTTGTTTTCTCTTCTTTTCTCTTTTCTCTTGGTTTCTCTTCTTTTCTCTTTTCTTTTCTGTTCTTTTCTCTTCATTTCTCTTCTTTACTCTTTTCTCTTCTTTTGTCTTCATTTCTCTTCTTTTCACTTTTCTCTTGTTTTCTCTTCTTTTCTATTGTTGTCATTTCTCTTTTTTCTCTTCTTTTCTCTTTTCTCTGTTCTCTTCTTTTCCCTTTCCTCTTCTTTTCTCTTCTTTTGTATTTCTTCTTCTTTTCTCTTCATTTCTCTTCTTTTCTCTTCTTTTCACTTTTCTCTTTTCTCTTCTTTTCCCTTTTTTCTTTTCATTTATCACTTTTCTCTTCTTTACTCATTTCTTTTCTCTTCTTTTCTCTTTTCTCTTCTTTTCTCTTTTCTCTTGTTTTCTCTCTTTTCTCTTTTCTCTTTTCGCTTCTTTTCTCTCTTATCTCTTTTCACTACTTTTCTCTTTTCTCCTTTGTCTTCTATTCTCTTTTTTTCCTTTTCTATTATCTCTTTTCTCTTCATTTCTCTGCGTTTCTCTTTTGTCTTTACTGCCTGTTCGCTCCTTTTCTCTTCTTTTAATCTTCCCCTGTTTCTCTTCTTTTCTCTTCTGTTCTCTTCTTTTCTCTTTGCTCTATTCTCTTCTTTTCTCTTTTCTGTTTTCTCTTATCTCCTTTACCTTCTTTTCTCTTCTTTTCTCTTTCTCTTTTCTCTTTTCTCTTCTATTTCCTTTTCTTTTCTCTTCTGTTCTCGTCTATTCTCTTTTCCTTTTGCTCTTCTTTTCTCTTTTCTCTTCTTTTGTCTTCTGTTCTCTTATTTTCACTTTTCTCCTTCATCTTCTTTTCTCTTCTATTCTCTTCTTTTCTCTTCTTTCACTTCTTTTCTTTTTTCTCTTCTTTTCTCTTTTCTCTTTTTCTTTTCTCTTTTCGCTTCTGTTCTCTTTACTCTTTTTATTTTATTCTCTTCTTATGTCTTTGCTATTATCTCTTTTCTCTTCTTTTCAATGCATTTCTCTTTCGTCTTTACTGTCTGTTCGCTCCTTTTCTCTTCTTTTCACTTTTCTCCTGTTTTCTCTTCTTTTCTCTTCTTTTCTGGGTTCTCCCATCTCCTTTCCCTTCGTTTCTATTCTGTTCTCTTCTTTTCTCTTTTCTCTTCTTTTCTCTTCATTTCTCTTCTTTTCATTTCACTTATCACTTTTCTGTACTTTACTCTTTTCTTTTCTCTTCTTTTCTCTTTTCTCATCTTTTCTCTTTTTGCTTCTTTTCTCTCTTATCTCTTTTCACGACTTCTCTGTTTTCTCGTTTTTCTTCTGTTCTCTTTTCCCTTTTCTTTGTTTTCTCTTTTTTTCTTCTATTCCCTCTTCTGTTTTCTCTTCTTTTCAATGCATTTCTCTTTTGTCTTTACTGTCTGTTCGCTCCTTTTCTCTTCTTTTCACTTTTCTCCTGTTTTCTCTTCTTTTCTCTTCTTTTCTGGGTTCTCCTATCTCCTTTCTCTTCTTTTCTATTCTGTGCTCTTCTTTTATCTTTTCTCTTCTTTTCTCTTCATTTATCTTCTTTTCATTTCACTTATCACTTTTCCCTACATTGCTCTTTTCTTTTGTCTTCTTTTCGCTTTTCTCATCTTTTCTCTTTTTGCTTCTTTTCTCTCTTATCTCTTTTCACTACTTTTCTTTTTTCTCGTTTTTCTTCTACTCTCTTCTTTTCCCTTTTCTTTTGTTTTCTCTTTTTTTCGTCTTTTCCCTTTTCTCTTTTCTCTTCTTTCCCCTTGCTCTTCTTTTCTCTTCTTTTGTATTTATTCTTCTTTTCTCTTCTTTTCTCTTCTTTTCTCTTTTCTCTTGTTTTCACTTCTTTACCCCTTTCGTTTTTCTCTTTTCTCTTGTTTTCTCTTCTTTCTCTTTTCTCTTTTCTCTTCTTTTCTCTTGTTTTCTCTTCTTTTCTCTTTTATTTTCTGTTCTTTTCTCTTCTTTTCTCTTCATTTCTCTTCTTTACTCTTTTCTCTTCTTTTCTCTTCATTTCTCTTCTTTTCACTTTTCTCTTGTTTTCTCTTCTTTTCTATTTTTTTCATTTCTCTTGTTTTCTCTTCTTTTCTCTTTTCTCTTGGTTTCTCTTCTTTTCTCTTTTCTTTTCTGTTCTTTTCTCTTCATTTCTCTTCTTTACTCTTTTCTCTTCTTTTGTCTTCATTTCTCTTCTTTTCACTTTTCTCTTGTTTTCTCTTCTTTTCTATTGTTGTCATTTCTCTTTTTTCTCTTCTTTTCTCTTTTCTCTGTTCTCTTCTTTTCCCTTTCCTCTTCTTTTCTCTTCTTTTGTATTTCTTCTTCTTTTCTCTTCATTTCTCTTCTTTTCTCTTCTTTTCACTTTTCTCTTTTCTCTTCTTTTCCCTTTTTTCTTTTCATTTATCACTTTTCTCTTCTTTACTCATTTCTTTTCTCTTCTTTTCTCTTTTCTCTTCTTTTCTCTTTTCTCTTGTTTTCTCTCTTTTCTCTTTTCTCTTTTCGCTTCTTTTCTCTCTTATCTCTTTTCACTACTTTTCTCTTTTCTCCTTTGTCTTCTATTCTCTTTTTTTCCTTTTCTATTATCTCTTTTCTCTTCATTTCTCTGCGTTTCTCTTTTGTCTTTACTGCCTGTTCGCTCCTTTTCTCTTCTTTTAATCTTCCCCTGTTTTCTCTTCTTTTCTCTTCTGTTCTCTTCTTTTCTCTTTGCTCTATTCTCTTCTTTTCTCTTTTCTGTTTTCTCTTATCTCCTTTACCTTCTTTTCTCTTCTTTTCTCTTTCTCTTTTCTCTTCTATTTCCTTTTCTTTTCTCTTCTGTTCTCGTCTATTCTCTTTTCCTTTTGCTCTTCTTTTCTCTTTTCTCTTCTTTTGTCTTCTGTTCTCTTATTTTCACTTTTCTCCTTCATCTTCTTTTCTCTTCTATTCTCTTCTTTTCTCTTCTTTCACTTCTTTTCTTTTTTCTCTTCTTTTCTCTTTTCTCTTTTTCTTTTCTCTTTTCGCTTCTGTTCTCTTTACTCTTTTTATTTTATTCTCTTCTTATGTCTTTGCTATTATCTCTTTTCTCTTCTTTTCAATGCATTTCTCTTTCGTCTTTACTATCTGTTCGCTCCTTTTCTCTTCTTTTCACTTTTCTCCTGTTTTATCTTCTTTTCTCTTCTTTTCTGGGTTCTCCCATCTCCTTTCCCTTCGTTTCTATTCTGTTCTCTTCTTTTCTCTTTTCTCTTCTTTTCTCTTCATTTCTCTTCTTTTCATTTCACTTATCACTTTTCTGTACTTTACTCTTTTCTTTTCTCTTCTTTTCTCTTTTCTCATCTTTTCTCTTTTTGCTTCTTTTCTCTCTTATCTCTTTTCACGACTTCTCTGTTTTCTCGTTTTTCTTCTGTTCTCTTTTCCCTTTTCTTTGTTTTCTCTTTTTTCTTCTATTCCCTCTTCTGTTTTCTCTTCTTTTCAATGCATTTCTCTTTTGTCTTTACTGTCTGTTCGCTCCTTTTCTCTTCTTTTCACTTTTCTCCTGTTTTCTCTTCTTTTCTGGGTTCTCCTATCTCCTTTCTCTTCTTTTCTATTCTGTGCTCTTCTTTTATCTTTTCTCTTCTTTTCTCTTCATTTATCTTCTTTTCATTTCACTTATCACTTTTCCCTACATTGCTCTTTTCTTTTGTCTTCTTTTCGCTTTTCTCATCTTTTCTCTTTTTGCTTCTTTTCTCTCTTATCTCTTTTCACTACTTTTCTTTTTTCTCGTTTTTCTTCTACTCTCTTCTTTTCCCTTTTCTTTTGTTTTCTCTTTTTTTCGTCTTTTCCCTTTTCTCTTTTCTCTTCTTTCCCCTTGCTCTTCTTTTCTCTTCTTTTGTATTTATTCTTCTTTTCTCTTCTTTTCTCTTCTTTTCTCTTGTTTTCACTTCTTTACCCCTTTCGTTTTTCTCTTTTCTCTTGTTTTCTCTTCTTTCTCTTTTCTCTTTTCTCTTCTTTTCTCTTGTTTTCTCTTCTTTTCTCTTTTATTTTCTGTTCTTTTCTCTTCTTTTCTCTTCATTTCTCTTCTTTACTCTTTTCTCTTCTTTTCACTTTTCTCTTGTTTTCTCTTCTTTTCTATTTTTTTCATTTCTCTTGTTTTCTCTTCTTTTCTCTTTTCTCTTGGTTTCTCTTCTTTTCTCTTTTCTTTTCTGTTCTTTTCTCTTCATTTCTCTTCTTTACTCTTTTCTCTTCTTTTGTCTTCATTTCTCTTCTTTTCACTTTTCTCTTGTTTTCTCTTCTTTTCTATTGTTGTCATTTCTCTTTTTTCTCTTCTTTTCTCTTTTCTCTGTTCTCTTCTTTTCCCTTTCCTCTTCTTTTCTCTTCTTTTGTATTTCTTCTTCTTTTCTCTTCATTTCTCTTCTTTTCTCTTCTTTTCACTTTTCTCTTTTCTCTTCTTTTCCCTTTTTTCTTTTCATTTATCACTTTTCTCTTCTTTACTCATTTCTTTTCTCTTCTTTTCTCTTTTCTCTTCTTTTCTCTTTTCTCTTGTTTTCTCTCTTTTCTCTTTTCTCTTTTCGCTTCTTTTCTCTCTTATCTCTTTTCACTACTTTTCTCTTTTCTCCTTTGTCTTCTATTCTCTTTTTTTCCTTTTCTATTATCTCTTTTCTCTTCATTTCTCTGCGTTTCTCTTTTGTCTTTACTGCCTGTTCGCTCCTTTTCTCTTCTTTTAATCTTCCCCTGTTTTCTCTTCTTTTCTCTTCTGTTCTCTTCTTTTCTCTTTGCTCTTTCTCTTCTTTTCTCTTTTCTGTTTTCTCTTATCTCCTTTACCTTCTTTTCTCTTCTTTTCTCTTTCTCTTTTCTCTTTTCTCTTCTATTTCCTTTTCTTTTCTCTTCTGTTCTCGTCTATTCTCTTTTCCTTTTGCTCTTCTTTTCTCTTTTCTCTTCTTTTGTCTTCTGTTCTCTTATTTTCACTTTTCTCCTTCATCTTCTTTTCTCTTCTATTCTCTTCTTTTCTCTTCTTTCACTTCTTTTCTTTTTTCTCTTCTTTTCTCTTTTCTCTTTTTCTTTTCTCTTTTCGCTTCTGTTCTCTTTACTCTTTTTATTTTATTCTCTTCTTATGTCTTTGCTATTATCTCTTTTCTCTTCTTTTCAATGCATTTCTCTTTCGTCTTTACTGTCTGTTCGCTCCTTTTCTCTTCTTTTCACTTTTCTCCTGTTTTCTCTTCTTTTCTCTTCTTTTCTGGGTTCTCCCATCTCCTTTCCCTTCGTTTCTATTCTGTTCTCTTCTTTTCTCTTTTCTCTTCTTTTCTCTTCATTTCTCTTCTTTTCATTTCACTTATCACTTTTCTGTACTTTACTCTTTTCTTTTCTCTTCTTTTCTCTTTTCTCATCTTTTCTCTTTTTGCTTCTTTTCTCTCTTATCTCTTTTCACGACTTCTCTGTTTTCTCGTTTTTCTTCTGTTCTCTTTTCCCTTTTCTTTGTTTTCTCTTTTTTTCTTCTATTCCCTCTTCTGTTTTCTCTTCTTTTCAATGCATTTCTCTTTTGTCTTTACTGTCTGTTCGCTCCTTTTCTCTTCTTTTCACTTTTCTCCTGTTTTCTCTTCTTTTCTCTTCTTTTCTGGGTTCTCCTATCTCCTTTCTCTTCTTTTCTATTCTGTGCTCTTCTTTTATCTTTTCTCTTCTTTTCTCTTCATTTATCTTCTTTTCATTTCACTTATCACTTTTCCCTACATTGCTCTTTTCTTTTGTCTTCTTTTCGCTTTTCTCATCTTTTCTCTTTTTGCTTCTTTTCTCTCTTATCTCTTTTCACTACTTTTCTTTTTTCTCGTTTTTCTTCTACTCTCTTCTTTTCCCTTTTCTTTTGTTTACTCTTTTTTTCGTCTTTTCCCTTTTCTCTTTTCTCTTCTTTCCCCTTGCTCTTCTTTTCTCTTCTTTTGTATTTATTCTTCTTTTCTCTTCTTTTCTCTTCTTTTCTCTTTTCTCTTGTTTTCACTTCTTTACCCCTTTCGTTTTTCTCTTTTCTCTTGTTTTCTCTTCTTTCTCTTTTATTTTCTGTTCTTTTCTCTTCTTTTCTCTTCATTTCTCTTCTTTACTCTTTTCTCTTCTTTTCTCTTCATTTCTCTTCTTTTCACTTTTCTCTTGTTTTCTCTTCTTTTCTATTTTTTTCATTTCTCTTGTTTTCTCTTCTTTTCTCTTTTCTCTTGGTTTCTCTTCTTTTCTCTTTTCTTTTCTGTTCTTTTCTCTTCATTTCTCTTCTTTACTCTTTTCTCTTCTTTTGTCTTCATTTCTCTTCTTTTCACTTTTCTCTTGTTTTCTCTTCTTTTCTATTGTTGTCATTTCTCTTTTTTCTCTTCTTTTCTCTTTTCTCTGTTCTCTTCTTTTCCCTTTCCTCTTCTTTTCTCTTCTTTTGTATTTCTTCTTCTTTTCTCTTCATTTCTCTTCTTTTCTCTTCTTTTCACTTTTCTCTTTTCTCTTCTTTTCCCTTTTTTCTTTTCATTTATCACTTTTCTCTTCTTTACTCATTTCTTTTCTCTTCTTTTCTCTTTTCTCTTCTTTTCTCTTTTCTCTTGTTTTCTCTCTTTTTTCTTTTCTCTTTTCGCTTCTTTTCTCTCTTATCTCTTTTCACTACTTTTCTCTTTTCTCCTTTGTCTTCTATTCTCTTTTTTTCCTTTTCTATTATCTCTTTTCTCTTCATTTCTCTGCGTTTCTCTTTTGTCTTTACTGCCTGTTCGCTCCTTTTCTCTTCTTTTAATCTTCCCCTGTTTTCTCTTCTTTTCTCTTCTGTTCTCTTCTTTTCTCTTTGCTCTATTCTCTTCTTTTCTCTTTTCTGTTTTCTCTTATCTCCTTTACCTTCTTTTCTCTTCTTTTCTCTTTCTCTTTTCTCTTTTCTCTTCTATTTCCTTTTCTTTTCTCTTCTGTTCTCGTCGATTCTCTTTTCCTTTTGCTCTTCTTTTCTCTTTTCTCTTCTTTTGTCTTCTGTTCTCTTATTTTCACTTTTCTCCTTCATCTTCTTTTCTCTTCTATTCTCTTCTTTTCTCTTCTTTCACTTCTTTTCTTTTTTCTCTTCTTTTCTCTTTTCTCTTTTTCTTTTCTCTTTTCGCTTCTGTTCTCTTTACTCTTTTTATTTTATTCTCTTCTTATGTCTTTGCTATTATCTCTTTTCTCTTCTTTTCAATGCATTTCTCTTTCGTCTTTACTGTCTGTTCGCTCCTTTTCTCTTCTTTTCACTTTTCTCCTGTTTTCTCTTCTTTTCTCTTCTTTTCTGGGTTCTCCCATCTCCTTTCCCTTCGTTTCTATTCTGTTCTCTTCTTTTCTCTTTTCTCTTCTTTTCTCTTCATTTCTCTTCTTTTCATTTCACTTATCACTTTTCTGTACTTTACTCTTTTCTTTTCTCTTCTTTTCTCTTTTCTCATCTTTTCTCTTTTTGCTTCTTTTCTCTCTTATCTCTTTTCACGACTTCTCTGTTTTCTCGTTTTTCTTCTGTTCTCTTTTCCCTTTTCTTTGTTTTCTCTTTTTTTCTTCTATTCCCTCTTCTGTTTTCTCTTCTTTTCAATGCATTTCTCTTTTGTCTTTACTGTCTGTTCGCTCCTTTTCTCTTCTTTTCACTTTTCTCCTGTTTTCTCTTCTTTTCTCTTCTTTTCTGGGTTCTCCTATCTCCTTTCTCTTCTTTTCTATTCTGTGCTCTTCTTTTATCTTTTCTCTTCTTTTCTCTTCATTTATCTTCTTTTCATTTCACTTATCACTTTTCCCTACATTGCTCTTTTCTTTTGTCTTCTTTTCGCTTTTCTCATCTTTTCTCTTTTTGCTTCTTTTCTCTCTTATCTCTTTTCACTACTTTTCTTTTTTCTCGTTTTTCTTCTACTCTCTTCTTTTCCCTTTTCTTTTGTTTTCTCTTTTTTTCGTCTTTTCCCTTTTCTCTTTTCTCTTCTTTCCCCTTGCTCTTCTTTTCTCTTCTTTTGTATTTATTCTTCTTTTCTCTTCTTTTCTCTTCTTTTCTCTTTTCTCTTGTTTTCACTTCTTTACCCCTTTCGTTTTTCTCTTTTCTCTTGTTTTCTCTTCTTTCTCTTTTCTCTTTTCTCTTCTTTTCTCTTGTTTTCTCTTCTTTTCTCTTTTATTTTCTGTTCTTTTCTCTTCTTTTCTCTTCATTTCTCTTCTTTACTCTTTTCTCTTCTTTTCTCTTCATTTCTCTTCTTTTCACTTTTCTCTTGTTTTCTCTTCTTTTCTATTTTTTTCATTTCTCTTGTTTTCTCTTCTTTTCTCTTTTCTCTTGGTTTCTCTTCTTTTCTCTTTTCTTTTCTGTTCTTTTCTCTTCATTTCTCTTCTTTACTCTTTTCTCTTCTTTTGTCTTCATTTCTCTTCTTTTCACTTTTCTCTTGTTTTCTCTTCTTTTCTATTGTTGTCATTTCTCTTTTTTCTCTTCTTTTCTCTTTTCTCTGTTCTCTTCTTTTCCCTTTCCTCTTCTTTTCTCTTCTTTTGTATTTCTTCTTCTTTTCTCTTCATTTCTCTTCTTTTCTCTTCTTTTCACTTTTCTCTTTTCTCTTCTTTTCCCTTTTTTCTTTTCATTTATCACTTTTCTCTTCTTTACTCATTTCTTTTCTCTTCTTTTCTCTTTTCTCTTCTTTTCTCTTTTCTCTTGTTTTCTCTCTTTTCTCTTTTCTCTTTTCGCTTCTTTTCTCTCTTATCTCTTTTCACTACTTTTCTCTTTTCTCCTTTGTCTTCTATTCTCTTTTTTTCCTTTTCTATTATCTCTTTTCTCTTCATTTCTCTGCGTTTCTCTTTTGTCTTTACTGCCTGTTCGCTCCTTTTCTCTTCTTTTAATCTTCCCCTGTTTTCTCTTCTTTTCTCTTCTGTTCTCTTCTTTTCTCTTTGCTCTATTCTCTTCTTTTCTCTTTTCTGTTTTCTCTTATCTCCTTTACCTTCTTTTCTCTTCTTTTCTCTTTCTCTTTTCTCTTCTATTTCCTTTTCTTTTCTCTTCTGTTCTCGTCTATTCTCTTTTCCTTTTGCTCTTCTTTTCTCTTTTCTCTTCTTTTGTCTTCTGTTCTCTTATTTTCACTTTTCTCCTTCATCTTCTTTTCTCTTCTATTCTCTTCTTTTCTCTTCTTTCACTTCTTTTCTTTTTTCTCTTCTTTTCTCTTTTCTCTTTTTCTTTTCTCTTTTCGCTTCTGTTCTCTTTACTCTTTTTATTTTATTCTCTTCTTATGTCTTTGCTATTATCTCTTTTCTCTTCTTTTCAATGCATTTCTCTTTCGTCTTTACTATCTGTTCGCTCCTTTTCTCTTCTTTTCACTTTTCTCCTGTTTTATCTTCTTTTCTCTTCTTTTCTGGGTTCTCCCATCTCCTTTCCCTTCGTTTCTATTCTGTTCTCTTCTTTTCTCTTTTCTCTTCTTTTCTCTTCATTTCTCTTCTTTTCATTTCACTTATCACTTTTCTGTACTTTACTCTTTTCTTTTCTCTTCTTTTCTCTTTTCTCATCTTTTCTCTTTTTGCTTCTTTTCTCTCTTATCTCTTTTCACGACTTCTCTGTTTTCTCGTTTTTCTTCTGTTCTCTTTTCCCTTTTCTTTGTTTTCTCTTTTTTCTTCTATTCCCTCTTCTGTTTTCTCTTCTTTTCAATGCATTTCTCTTTTGTCTTTACTGTCTGTTCGCTCCTTTTCTCTTCTTTTCACTTTTCTCCTGTTTTCTCTTCTTTTCTGGGTTCTCCTATCTCCTTTCTCTTCTTTTCTATTCTGTGCTCTTCTTTTATCTTTTCTCTTCTTTTCTCTTCATTTATCTTCTTTTCATTTCACTTATCACTTTTCCCTACATTGCTCTTTTCTTTTGTCTTCTTTTCGCTTTTCTCATCTTTTCTCTTTTTGCTTCTTTTCTCTCTTATCTCTTTTCACTACTTTTCTTTTTTCTCGTTTTTCTTCTACTCTCTTCTTTTCCCTTTTCTTTTGTTTTCTCTTTTTTTCGTCTTTTCCCTTTTCTCTTTTCTCTTCTTTCCCCTTGCTCTTCTTTTCTCTTCTTTTGTATTTATTCTTCTTTTCTCTTCTTTTCTCTTCTTTTCTCTTGTTTTCACTTCTTTACCCCTTTCGTTTTTCTCTTTTCTCTTGTTTTCTCTTCTTTCTCTTTTCTCTTTTCTCTTCTTTTCTCTTGTTTTCTCTTCTTTTCTCTTTTATTTTCTGTTCTTTTCTCTTCTTTTCTCTTCATTTCTCTTCTTTACTCTTTTCTCTTCTTTTCACTTTTCTCTTGTTTTCTCTTCTTTTCTATTTTTTTCATTTCTCTTGTTTTCTCTTCTTTTCTCTTTTCTCTTGGTTTCTCTTCTTTTCTCTTTTCTTTTCTGTTCTTTTCTCTTCATTTCTCTTCTTTACTCTTTTCTCTTCTTTTGTCTTCATTTCTCTTCTTTTCACTTTTCTCTTGTTTTCTCTTCTTTTCTATTGTTGTCATTTCTCTTTTTTCTCTTCTTTTCTCTTTTCTCTGTTCTCTTCTTTTCCCTTTCCTCTTCTTTTCTCTTCTTTTGTATTTCTTCTTCTTTTCTCTTCATTTCTCTTCTTTTCTCTTCTTTTCACTTTTCTCTTTTCTCTTCTTTTCCCTTTTTTCTTTTCATTTATCACTTTTCTCTTCTTTACTCATTTCTTTTCTCTTCTTTTCTCTTTTCTCTTCTTTTCTCTTTTCTCTTGTTTTCTCTCTTTTCTCTTTTCTCTTTTCGCTTCTTTTCTCTCTTATCTCTTTTCACTACTTTTCTCTTTTCTCCTTTGTCTTCTATTCTCTTTTTTTCCTTTTCTATTATCTCTTTTCTCTTCATTTCTCTGCGTTTCTCTTTTGTCTTTACTGCCTGTTCGCTCCTTTTCTCTTCTTTTAATCTTCCCCTGTTTTCTCTTCTTTTCTCTTCTGTTCTCTTCTTTTCTCTTTGCTCTTTCTCTTCTTTTCTCTTTTCTGTTTTCTCTTATCTCCTTTACCTTCTTTTCTCTTCTTTTCTCTTTCTCTTTTCTCTTTTCTCTTCTATTTCCTTTTCTTTTCTCTTCTGTTCTCGTCTATTCTCTTTTCCTTTTGCTCTTCTTTTCTCTTTTCTCTTCTTTTGTCTTCTGTTCTCTTATTTTCACTTTTCTCCTTCATCTTCTTTTCTCTTCTATTCTCTTCTTTTCTCTTCTTTCACTTCTTTTCTTTTTTCTCTTCTTTTCTCTTTTCTCTTTTTCTTTTCTCTTTTCGCTTCTGTTCTCTTTACTCTTTTTATTTTATTCTCTTCTTATGTCTTTGCTATTATCTCTTTTCTCTTCTTTTCAATGCATTTCTCTTTCGTCTTTACTGTCTGTTCGCTCCTTTTCTCTTCTTTTCACTTTTCTCCTGTTTTCTCTTCTTTTCTCTTCTTTTCTGGGTTCTCCCATCTCCTTTCCCTTCGTTTCTATTCTGTTCTCTTCTTTTCTCTTTTCTCTTCTTTTCTCTTCATTTCTCTTCTTTTCATTTCACTTATCACTTTTCTGTACTTTACTCTTTTCTTTTCTCTTCTTTTCTCTTTTCTCATCTTTTCTCTTTTTGCTTCTTTTCTCTCTTATCTCTTTTCACGACTTCTCTGTTTTCTCGTTTTTCTTCTGTTCTCTTTTCCCTTTTCTTTGTTTTCTCTTTTTTTCTTCTATTCCCTCTTCTGTTTTCTCTTCTTTTCAATGCATTTCTCTTTTGTCTTTACTGTCTGTTCGCTCCTTTTCTCTTCTTTTCACTTTTCTCCTGTTTTCTCTTCTTTTCTCTTCTTTTCTGGGTTCTCCTATCTCCTTTCTCTTCTTTTCTATTCTGTGCTCTTCTTTTATCTTTTTTCTTCTTTTCTCTTCATTTATCTTCTTTTCATTTCACTTATCACTTTTCCCTACATTGCTCTTTTCTTTTGTCTTCTTTTCGCTTTTCTCATCTTAACTCTTTTTGCTTCTTTTCTCTCTTATCTCTTTTCACTACTTTTCTTTTTTCTCGTTTTTCTTCTACTCTCTTCTTTTCCCTTTTCTTTTGTTTTCTCTTTTTTTCGTCTTTTCCCTTTTCTCTTTTCTCTTCTTTCCCCTTGCTCTTCTTTTCTCTTCTTTTGTATTTATTCTTCTTTTCTCTTCTTTTCTCTTTTCTCTTGTTTTCACTTCTTTACCCCTTTCGTTTTTCTCTTTTCTCTTGTTTTCTCTTCTTTCTCTTTTCTCTTTTCTCTTCTTTTCTCTTGTTTTCTCTTCTTTTCTCTTTTATTTTCTGTTCTTTTCTCTTCTTTTCTCTTCATTTCTCTTCTTTACTCTTTTCTCTTCTTTTCTCTTCATTTCTCTTCTTTTCACTTTTCTCTTGTTTTCTCTTCTTTTCTATTTTTTTCATTTCTCTTGTTTTCTCTTCTTTTCTCTTTTCTCTTGGTTTCTCTTCTTTTCTCTTTTCTTTTCTGTTCTTTTCTCTTCATTTCTCTTCTTTACTCTTTTCTCTTCTTTTGTCTTCATTTCTCTTCTTTTCACTTTTCTCTTGTTTTCTCTTCTTTTCTATTGTTGTCATTTCTCTTTTTTCTCTTCTTTTCTCTTTTCTCTGTTCTCTTCTTTTCCCTTTCCTCTTCTTTTCTCTTCTTTTGTATTTCTTCTTCTTTTCTCTTCATTTCTCTTCTTTTCTCTTCTTTTCACTTTTCTCTTTTCTCTTCTTTTCCCTTTTTTCTTTTCATTTATCACTTTTCTCTTCTTTACTCATTTCTTTTCTCTTCTTTTCTCTTTTCTCTTCTTTTCTCTTTTCTCTTGTTTTCTCTCTTTTCTCTTTTCTCTTTTCGCTTCTTTTCTCTCTTATCTCTTTTCACTACTTTTCTCTTTTCTCCTTTGTCTTCTATTCTCTTTTTTTCCTTTTCTATTATCTCTTTTCTCTTCATTTCTCTGCGTTTCTCTTTTGTCTTTACTGCCTGTTCGCTCCTTTTCTCTTCTTTTAATCTTCCCCTGTTTTCTCTTCTTTTCTCTTCTGTTCTCTTCTTTTCTCTTTGCTCTATTCTCTTCTTTTCTCTTTTCTGTTTTCTCTTATCTCCTTTACCTTCTTTTCTCTTCTTTTCTCTTTCTCTTTTCTCTTCTATTTCCTTTTCTTTTCTCTTCTGTTCTCGTCTATTCTCTTTTCCTTTTGCTCTTCTTTTCTCTTTTCTCTTCTTTTGTCTTCTGTTCTCTTATTTTCACTTTTCTCCTTCATCTTCTTTTCTCTTCTATTCTCTTCTTTTCTCTTCTTTCACTTCTTTTCTTTTTTCTCTTCTTTTCTCTTTTCTCTTTTTCTTTTCTCTTTTCGCTTCTGTTCTCTTTACTCTTTTTATTTTATTCTCTTCTTATGTCTTTGCTATTATCTCTTTTCTCTTCTTTTCAATGCATTTCTCTTTCGTCTTTACTGTCTGTTCGCTCCTTTTCTCTTCTTTTCACTTTTCTCCTGTTTTCTCTTCTTTTCTCTTCTTTTCTGGGTTCTCCCATCTCCTTTCCCTTCGTTTCTATTCTGTTCTCTTCTTTTCTCTTTTCTCTTCTTTTCTCTTCATTTCTCTTCTTTTCATTTCACTTATCACTTTTCTGTACTTTACTCTTTTCTTTTCTCTTCTTTTCTCTTTTCTCATCTTTTCTCTTTTTGCTTCTTTTCTCTCTTATCTCTTTTCACGACTTCTCTGTTTTCTCGTTTTTCTTCTGTTCTCTTTTCCCTTTTCTTTGTTTTCTCTTTTTTTCTTCTATTCCCTCTTCTGTTTTCTCTTCTTTTCAATGCATTTCTCTTTTGTCTTTACTGTCTGTTCGCTCCTTTTCTCTTCTTTTCACTTTTCTCCTGTTTTCTCTTCTTTTCTCTTCTTTTCTGGGTTCTCCTATCTCCTTTCTCTTCTTTTCTATTCTGTGCTCTTCTTTTATCTTTTCTCTTCTTTTCTCTTCATTTATCTTCTTTTCATTTCACTTATCACTTTTCCCTACATTGCTCTTTTCTTTTGTCTTCTTTTCGCTTTTCTCATCTTTTCTCTTTTTGCTTCTTTTCTCTCTTATCTCTTTTCACTACTTTTCTTTTTTCTCGTTTTTCTTCTACTCTCTTCTTTTCCCTTTTCTTTTGTTTTCTCTTTTTTTCGTCTTTTCCCTTTTCTCTTTTCTCTTCTTTCCCCTTGCTCTTCTTTTCTCTTCTTTTGTATTTATTCTTCTTTTCTCTTCTTTTCTCTTCTTTTCTCTTTTCTCTTGTTTTCACTTCTTTACCCCTTTCGTTTTTCTCTTTTCTCTTGTTTTCTCTTCTTTCTCTTTTCTCTTTTCTCTTCTTTTCTCTTGTTTTCTCTTCTTTTCTCTTTTATTTTCTGTTCTTTTCTCTTCTTTTCTCTTCATTTCTCTTCTTTACTCTTTTCTCTTCTTTTCTCTTCATTTCTCTTCTTTTCACTTTTCTCTTGTTTTCTCTTCTTTTCTATTTTTTTCATTTCTCTTGTTTTCTCTTCTTTTCTCTTTTCTCTTGGTTTCTCTTCTTTTCTCTTTTCTTTTCTGTTCTTTTCTCTTCATTTCTCTTCTTTACTCTTTTCTCTTCTTTTGTCTTCATTTCTCTTCTTTTCACTTTTCTCTTGTTTTCTCTTCTTTTCTATTGTTGTCATTTCTCTTTTTTCTCTTCTTTTCTCTTTTCTCTGTTCTCTTCTTTTCCCTTTCCTCTTCTTTTCTCTTCTTTTGTATTTCTTCTTCTTTTCTCTTCATTTCTCTTCTTTTCTCTTCTTTTCACTTTTCTCTTTTCTCTTCTTTTCCCTTTTTTCTTTTCATTTATCACTTTTCTCTTCTTTACTCATTTCTTTTCTCTTCTTTTCTCTTTTCTCTTCTTTTCTCTTTTCTCTTGTTTTCTCTCTTTTCTCTTTTCTCTTTTCGCTTCTTTTCTCTCTTATCTCTTTTCACTACTTTTCTCTTTTCTCCTTTGTCTTCTATTCTCTTTTTTTCCTTTTCTATTATCTCTTTTCTCTTCATTTCTCTGCGTTTCTCTTTTGTCTTTACTGCCTGTTCGCTCCTTTTCTCTTCTTTTAATCTTCCCCTGTTTCTCTTCTTTTCTCTTCTGTTCTCTTCTTTTCTCTTTGCTCTATTCTCTTCTTTTCTCTTTTCTGTTTTCTCTTATCTCCTTTACCTTCTTTTCTCTTCTTTTCTCTTTCTCTTTTCTCTTTTCTCTTCTATTTTCTTTTCTTTTCTCTTCTGTTCTCGTCTATTCTCTTTTCCTTTTGCTCTTCTTTTCTCTTTTCTCTTCTTTTGTCTTCTGTTCTCTTATTTTCACTTTTCTCCTTCATCTTCTTTTCTCTTCTATTCTCTTCTTTTCTCTTCTTTCACTTCTTTTCTTTTTTCTCTTCTTTTCTCTTTTCTCTTTTTCTTTTCTCTTTTCGCTTCTGTTCTCTTTACTCTTTTTATTTTATTCTCTTCTTATGTCTTTGCTATTATCTCTTTTCTCTTCTTTTCAATGCATTTCTCTTTCGTCTTTACTGTCTGTTCGCTCCTTTTCTCTTCTTTTCACTTTTCTCCTGTTTTCTCTTCTTTTCTCTTCTTTTCTGGGTTCTCCCATCTCCTTTCCCTTCGTTTCTATTCTGTTCTCTTCTTTTCTCTTTTCTCTTCTTTTCTCTTCATTTCTCTTCTTTTCATTTCACTTATCACTTTTCTGTACTTTACTCTTTTCTTTTCTCTTCTTTTCTCTTTTCTCATCTTTTCTCTTTTTGCTTCTTTTCTCTCTTATCTCTTTTCACGACTTCTCTGTTTTCTCGTTTTTCTTCTGTTCTCTTTTCCCTTTTCTTTGTTTTCTCTTTTTTTCTTCTATTCCCTCTTCTGTTTTCTCTTCTTTTCAATGCATTTCTCTTTTGTCTTTACTGTCTGTTCGCTCCTTTTCTCTTCTTTTCACTTTTCTCCTGTTTTCTCTTCTTTTCTGGGTTCTCCTATCTCCTTTCTCTTCTTTTCTATTCTGTGCTCTTCTTTTATCTTTTCTCTTCTTTTCTCTTCATTTATCTTCTTTTCATTTCACTTATCACTTTTCCCTACATTGCTCTTTTCTTTTGTCTTCTTTTCGCTTTTCTCATCTTTTCTCTTTTTGCTTCTTTTCTCTCTTATCTCTTTTCACTACTTTTCTTTTTTCTCGTTTTTCTTCTACTCTCTTCTTTTCCCTTTTCTTTTGTTTTCTCTTTTTTTCGTCTTTTCCCTTTTCTCTTTTCTCTTCTTTCCCCTTGCTCTTCTTTTCTCTTCTTTTGTATTTATTCTTCTTTTCTCTTCTTTTCTCTTCTTTTCTCTTTTCTCTTGTTTTCACTTCTTTACCCCTTTCGTTTTTCTCTTTTCTCTTGTTTTCTCTTCTTTCTCTTTTCTCTTTTCTCTTCTTTTCTCTTGTTTTCTCTTCTTTTCTCTTTTATTTTCTGTTCTTTTCTCTTCTTTTCTCTTCATTTCTCTTCTTTACTCTTTTCTCTTCTTTTCTCGTCATTTCTCTTCTTTTCACTTTTCTCTTGTTTTCTCTTCTTTTCTATTTTTTTCATTTCTCTTGTTTTCTCTTCTTTTCTCTTTTCTCTTGGTTTCTCTTCTTTTCTCTTTTCTTTTCTGTTCTTTTCTCTTCATTTCTCTTCTTTACTCTTTTCTCTTCTTTTGTCTTCATTTCTCTTCTTTTCACTTTTCTCTTGTTTTCTCTTCTTTTCTATTGTTGTCATTTCTCTTTTTTCTCTTCTTTTCTCTTTTCTCTGTTCTCTTCTTTTCCCTTTCCTCTTCTTTTCTCTTCTTTTGTATTTCTTCTTCTTTTCTCTTCATTTCTCTTCTTTTCTCTTCTTTTCACTTTTCTCTTTTCTCTTCTTTTCCCTTTTTTCTTTTCATTTATCACTTTTCTCTTCTTTACTCATTTCTTTTCTCTTCTTTTCTCTTTTCTCTTCTTTTCTCTTTTCTCTTGTTTTCTCTCTTTTCTCTTTTCTCTTTTCGCTTCTTTTCTCTCTTATCTCTTTTCACTACTTTTCTCTTTTCTCCTTTGTCTTCTATTCTCTTTTTTTCCTTTTCTATTATCTCTTTTCTCTTCATTTCTCTGCGTTTCTCTTTTGTCTTTACTGCCTGTTCGCTCCTTTTCTCTTCTTTTAATCTTCCCCTGTTTTCTCTTCTTTTCTCTTCTGTTCTCTTCTTTTCTCTTTGCTCTATTCTCTTCTTTTCTCTTTTCTGTTTTCTCTTATCTCCTTTACCTTCTTTTCTCTTCTTTTCTCTTTCTCTTTTCTCTTTTCTCTTCTATTTCCTTTTCTTTTCTCTTCTGTTCTCGTCGATTCTCTTTTCCTTTTGCTCTTCTTTTCTCTTTTCTCTTCTTTTGTCTTCTGTTCTCTTATTTTCACTTTTCTCCTTCATCTTCTTTTCTCTTCTATTCTCTTCTTTTCTCTTCTTTCACTTCTTTTCTTTTTTCTCTTCTTTTCTCTTTTCTCTTTTTCTTTTCTCTTTTCGCTTCTGTTCTCTTTACTCTTTTTATTTTATTCTCTTCTTATGTCTTTGCTA
Organism: Chiloscyllium punctatum; assembly: GCF_047496795.1. Classification (NCBI taxonomy): domain Eukaryota; kingdom Metazoa; phylum Chordata; class Chondrichthyes; order Orectolobiformes; family Hemiscylliidae; genus Chiloscyllium; species Chiloscyllium punctatum. The sequence goes on along the minus strand of NC_092762.1, from coordinate 34,952,151 downwards.
TTATCTCTTTTCTCTTCTTTTCAATGCATTTCTCTTTCGTCTTTACTGTCTGTTCGCTCCTTTTCTCTTCTTTTCACTTTTCTCCTGTTTTCTCTTCTTTTCTCTTCTTTTCTGGGTTCTCCCATCTCCTTTCCCTTCGTTTCTATTCTGTTCTCTTCTTTTCTCTTTTCTCTTCTATTCTCTTCATTTCTCTTCTTTTCATTTCACTTATCACTTTTCTGTACTTTACTCTTTTCTTTTCTCTTCTTTTCTCTTTTCTCATCTTTTCTCTTTTTGCTTCTTTTCTCTCTTATCTCTTTTCACGACTTCTCTGTTTTCTCGTTTTTCTTCTGTTCTCTTTTCCCTTTTCTTTGTTTTCTCTTTTTTTCTTCTATTCCCTCTTCTGTTTTCTCTTCTTTTCAATGCATTTCTCTTTTGTCTTTACTGTCTGTTCGCTCCTTTTCTCTTCTTTTCACTTTTCTCCTGTTTTCTCTTCTTTTCTCTTCTTTTCTGGGTTCTCCTATCTCCTTTCTCTTCTTTTCTATTCTGTGCTCTTCTTTTATCTTTTCTCTTCTTTTCTCTTCATTTATCTTCTTTTCATTTCACTTATCACTTTTCCCTACATTGCTCTTTTCTTTTGTCTTCTTTTCGCTTTTCTCATCTTTTCTCTTTTTGCTTCTTTTCTCTCTTATCTCTTTTCACTACTTTTCTTTTTTCTCGTTTTTCTTCTACTCTCTTCTTTTCCCTTTTCTTTTGTTTTCTCTTTTTTTCGTCTTTTCCCTTTTCTCTTTTCTCTTCTTTCCCCTTGCTCTTCTTTTCTCTTCTTTTGTATTTATTCTTCTTTTCTCTTCTTTTCTCTTCTTTTCTCTTTTCTCTTGTTTTCACTTCTTTACCCCTTTCGTTTTTCTCTTTTCTCTTGTTTTCTCTTCTTTCTCTTTTCTCTTTTCTCTTCTTTTCTCTTGTTTTCTCTTCTTTTCTCTTTTATTTTCTGTTCTTTTCTCTTCTTTTCTCTTCATTTCTCTTCTTTACTCTTTTCTCTTCTTTTCTCTTCATTTCTCTTCTTTTCACTTTTCTCTTGTTTTCTCTTCTTTTCTATTTTTTTCATTTCTCTTGTTTTCTCTTCTTTTCTCTTTTCTCTTGGTTTCTCTTCTTTTCTCTTTTCTTTTCTGTTCTTTTCTCTTCATTTCTCTTCTTTACTCTTTTCTCTTCTTTTGTCTTCATTTCTCTTCTTTTCACTTTTCTCTTGTTTTCTCTTCTTTTCTATTGTTGTCATTTCTCTTTTTTCTCTTCTTTTCTCTTTTCTCTGTTCTCTTCTTTTCCCTTTCCTCTTCTTTTCTCTTCTTTTGTATTTCTTCTTCTTTTCTCTTCATTTCTCTTCTTTTCTCTTCTTTTCACTTTTCTCTTTTCTCTTCTTTTCCCTTTTTTCTTTTCATTTATCACTTTTCTCTTCTTTACTCATTTCTTTTCTCTTCTTTTCTCTTTTCTCTTCTTTTCTCTTTTCTCTTGTTTTCTCTCTTTTCTCTTTTCTCTTTTCGCTTCTTTTCTCTCTTATCTCTTTTCACTACTTTTCTCTTTTCTCCTTTGTCTTCTATTCTCTTTTTTTCCTTTTCTATTATCTCTTTTCTCTTCATTTCTCTGCGTTTCTCTTTTGTCTTTACTGCCTGTTCGCTCCTTTTCTCTTCTTTTAATCTTCCCCTGTTTCTCTTCTTTTCTCTTCTGTTCTCTTCTTTTCTCTTTGCTCTATTCTCTTCTTTTCTCTTTTCTGTTTTCTCTTATCTCCTTTACCTTCTTTTCTCTTCTTTTCTCTTTCTCTTTTCTCTTTTCTCTTCTATTTCCTTTTCTTTTCTCTTCTGTTCTCGTCTATTCTCTTTTCCTTTTGCTCTTCTTTTCTCTTTTCTCTTCTTTTGTCTTCTGTTCTCTTATTTTCACTTTTCTCCTTCATCTTCTTTTCTCTTCTATTCTCTTCTTTTCTCTTCTTTCACTTCTTTTCTTTTTTCTCTTCTTTTCTCTTTTCTCTTTTTCTTTTCTCTTTTCGCTTCTGTTCTCTTTACTCTTTTTATTTTATTCTCTTCTTATGTCTTTGCTATTATCTCTTTTCTCTTCTTTTCAATGCATTTCTCTTTCGTCTTTACTGTCTGTTCGCTCCTTTTCTCTTCTTTTCACTTTTCTCCTGTTTTCTCTTCTTTTCTCTTCTTTTCTGGGTTCTCCCATCTCCTTTCCCTTCGTTTCTATTCTGTTCTCTTCTTTTCTCTTTTCTCTTCTTTTCTCTTCATTTCTCTTCTTTTCATTTCACTTATCACTTTTCTGTACTTTACTCTTTTCTTTTCTCTTCTTTTCTCTTTTCTCATCTTTTCTCTTTTTGCTTCTTTTCTCTCTTATCTCTTTTCACGACTTCTCTGTTTTCTCGTTTTTCTTCTGTTCTCTTTTCCCTTTTCTTTGTTTTCTCTTTTTTTCTTCTATTCCCTCTTCTGTTTTCTCTTCTTTTCAATGCATTTCTCTTTTGTCTTTACTGTCTGTTCGCTCCTTTTCTCTTCTTTTCACTTTTCTCCTGTTTTCTCTTCTTTTCTCTTCTTTTCTGGGTTCTCCTATCTCCTTTCTCTTCTTTTCTATTCTGTGCTCTTCTTTTATCTTTTCTCTTCTTTTCTCTTCATTTATCTTCTTTTCATTTCACTTATCACTTTTCCCTACATTGCTCTTTTCTTTTGTCTTCTTTTCGCTTTTCTCATCTTTTCTCTTTTTGCTTCTTTTCTCTCTTATCTCTTTTCACTACTTTTCTTTTTTCTCGTTTTTCTTCTACTCTCTTCTTTTCCCTTTTCTTTTGTTTTCTCTTTTTTTCGTCTTTTCCCTTTTCTCTTTTCTCTTCTTTCCCCTTGCTCTTCTTTTCTCTTCTTTTGTATTTATTCTTCTTTTCTCTTCTTTTCTCTTCTTTTCTCTTTTCTCTTGTTTTCACTTCTTTACCCCTTTCGTTTTTCTCTTTTCTCTTGTTTTCTCTTCTTTCTCTTTTCTCTTTTCTCTTCTTTTCTCTTGTTTTCTCTTCTTTTCTCTTTTATTTTCTGTTCTTTTCTCTTCTTTTCTCTTCATTTCTCTTCTTTACTCTTTTCTCTTCTTTTCTCTTCATTTCTCTTCTTTTCACTTTTCTCTTGTTTTCTCTTCTTTTCTATTTTTTTCATTTCTCTTGTTTTCTCTTCTTTTCTCTTTTCTCTTGGTTTCTCTTCTTTTCTCTTTTCTTTTCTGTTCTTTTCTCTTCATTTCTCTTCTTTACTCTTTTCTCTTCTTTTGTCTTCATTTCTCTTCTTTTCACTTTTCTCTTGTTTTCTCTTCTTTTCTATTGTTGTCATTTCTCTTTTTTCTCTTCTTTTCTCTTTTCTCTGTTCTCTTCTTTTCCCTTTCCTCTTCTTTTCTCTTCTTTTGTATTTCTTCTTCTTTTCTCTTCATTTCTCTTCTTTTCTCTTCTTTTCACTTTTCTCTTTTCTCTTCTTTTCCCTTTTTTCTTTTCATTTATCACTTTTCTCTTCTTTACTCATTTCTTTTCTCTTCTTTTCTCTTTTCTCTTCTTTTCTCTTTTCTCTTGTTTTCTCTCTTTTCTCTTTTCTCTTTTCGCTTCTTTTCTCTCTTATCTCTTTTCACTACTTTTCTCTTTTCTCCTTTGTCTTCTATTCTCTTTTTTTCCTTTTCTATTATCTCTTTTCTCTTCATTTCTCTGCGTTTCTCTTTTGTCTTTACTGCCTGTTCGCTCCTTTTCTCTTCTTTTAATCTTCCCCTGTTTCTCTTCTTTTCTCTTCTGTTCTCTTCTTTTCTCTTTGCTCTATTCTCTTCTTTTCTCTTTTCTGTTTTCTCTTATCTCCTTTACCTTCTTTTCTCTTCTTTTCTCTTTCTCTTTTCTCTTTTCTCTTCTATTTTCTTTTCTTTTCTCTTCTGTTCTCGTCTATTCTCTTTTCCTTTTGCTCTTCTTTTCTCTTTTCTCTTCTTTTGTCTTCTGTTCTCTTATTTTCACTTTTCTCCTTCATCTTCTTTTCTCTTCTATTCTCTTCTTTTCTCTTCTTTCACTTCTTTTCTTTTTTCTCTTCTTTTCTCTTTTCTCTTTTTCTTTTCTCTTTTCGCTTCTGTTCTCTTTACTCTTTTTATTTTATTCTCTTCTTATGTCTTTGCTATTATCTCTTTTCTCTTCTTTTCAATGCATTTCTCTTTCGTCTTTACTATCTGTTCGCTCCTTTTCTCTTCTTTTCACTTTTCTCCTGTTTTCTCTTCTTTTCTCTTCTTTTCTGGGTTCTCCCATCTCCTTTCCCTTCGTTTCTATTCTGTTCTCTTCTTTTCTCTTTTCTCTTCTTTTCTCTTCATTTCTCTTCTTTTCATTTCACTTATCACTTTTCTGTACTTTACTCTTTTCTTTTCTCTTCTTTTCTCTTTTCTCATCTTTTCTCTTTTTGCTTCTTTTCTCTCTTATCTCTTTTCACGACTTCTCTGTTTTCTCGTTTTTCTTCTGTTCTCTTTTCCCTTTTCTTTGTTTTCTCTTTTTTTCTTCTATTCCCTCTTCTGTTTTCTCTTCTTTTCAATGCATTTCTCTTTTGTCTTTACTGTCTGTTCGCTCCTTTTCTCTTCTTTTCACTTTTCTCCTGTTTTCTCTTCTTTTCTCTTCTTTTCTGGGTTCTCCTATCTCCTTTCTCTTCTTTTCTATTCTGTGCTCTTCTTTTATCTTTTCTCTTCTTTTCTCTTCATTTATCTTCTTTTCATTTCACTTATCACTTTTCCCTACATTGCTCTTTTCTTTTGTCTTCTTTTCGCTTTTCTCATCTTTTCTCTTTTTGCTTCTTTTCTCTCTTATCTCTTTTCACTACTTTTCTTTTTTCTCGTTTTTCTTCTACTCTCTTCTTTTCCCTTTTCTTTTGTTTTCTCTTTTTTTCGTCTTTTCCCTTTTCTCTTTTCTCTTCTTTCCCCTTGCTCTTCTTTTCTCTTCTTTTGTATTTATTCTTCTTTTCTCTTCTTTTCTCTTCTTTTCTCTTTTCTCTTGTTTTCACTTCTTTACCCCTTTCGTTTTTCTCTTTTCTCTTGTTTTCTCTTCTTTCTCTTTTCTCTTTTCTCTTCTTTTCTCTTGTTTTCTCTTCTTTTCTCTTTTATTTTCTGTTCTTTTCTCTTCTTTTCTCTTCATTTCTCTTCTTTACTCTTTTCTCTTCTTTTCTCTTCATTTCTCTTCTTTTCACTTTTCTCTTGTTTTCTCTTCTTTTCTATTTTTTTCATTTCTCTTGTTTTCTCTTCTTTTCTCTTTTCTCTTGGTTTCTCTTCTTTTCTCTTTTCTTTTCTGTTCTTTTCTCTTCATTTCTCTTCTTTACTCTTTTCTCTTCTTTTGTCTTCATTTCTCTTCTTTTCACTTTTCTCTTGTTTTCTCTTCTTTTCTATTGTTGTCATTTCTCTTTTTTCTCTTCTTTTCTCTTTTCTCTGTTCTCTTCTTTTCCCTTTCCTCTTCTTTTCTCTTCTTTTGTATTTCTTCTTCTTTTCTCTTCATTTCTCTTCTTTTCTCTTCTTTTCACTTTTCTCTTTTCTCTTCTTTTCCCTTTTTTCTTTTCATTTATCACTTTTCTCTTCTTTACTCATTTCTTTTCTCTTCTTTTCTCTTTTCTCTTCTTTTCTCTTTTCTCTTGTTTTCTCTCTTTTCTCTTTTCTCTTTTCGCTTCTTTTCTCTCTTATCTCTTTTCACTACTTTTCTCTTTTCTCCTTTGTCTTCTATTCTCTTTTTTTCCTTTTCTATTATCTCTTTTCTCTTCATTTCTCTGCGTTTCTCTTTTGTCTTTACTGCCTGTTCGCTCCTTTTCTCTTCTTTTAATCTTCCCCTGTTTCTCTTCTTTTCTCTTCTGTTCTCTTCTTTTCTCTTTGCTCTATTCTCTTCTTTTCTCTTTTCTGTTTTCTCTTATCTCCTTTACCTTCTTTTCTCTTCTTTTCTCTTTCTCTTTTCTCTTTTCTCTTCTATTTCCTTTTCTTTTCTCTTCTGTTCTCGTCTATTCTCTTTTCCTTTTGCTCTTCTTTTCTCTTTTCTCTTCTTTTGTCTTCTGTTCTCTTATTTTCACTTTTCTCCTTCATCTTCTTTTCTCTTCTATTCTCTTCTTTTCTCTTCTTTCACTTCTTTTCTTTTTTCTCTTCTTTTCTCTTTTCTCTTTTTCTTTTCTCTTTTCGCTTCTGTTCTCTTTACTCTTTTTATTTTATTCTCTTCTTATGTCTTTGCTATTATCTCTTTTCTCTTCTTTTCAATGCATTTCTCTTTCGTCTTTACTGTCTGTTCGCTCCTTTTCTCTTCTTTTCACTTTTCTCCTGTTTTCTCTTCTTTTCTCTTCTTTTCTGGGTTCTCCCATCTCCTTTCCCTTCGTTTCTATTCTGTTCTCTTCTTTTCTCTTTTCTCTTCTTTTCTCTTCATTTCTCTTCTTTTCATTTCACTTATCACTTTTCTGTACTTTACTCTTTTCTTTTCTCTTCTTTTCTCTTTTCTCATCTTTTCTCTTTTTGCTTCTTTTCTCTCTTATCTCTTTTCACGACTTCTCTGTTTTCTCGTTTTTCTTCTGTTCTCTTTTCCCTTTTCTTTGTTTTCTCTTTTTTTCTTCTATTCCCTCTTCTGTTTTCTCTTCTTTTCAATGCATTTCTCTTTTGTCTTTACTGTCTGTTCGCTCCTTTTCTCTTCTTTTCACTTTTCTCCTGTTTTCTCTTCTTTTCTCTTCTTTTCTGGGTTCTCCTATCTCCTTTCTCTTCTTTTCTATTCTGTGCTCTTCTTTTATCTTTTCTCTTCTTTTCTCTTCATTTATCTTCTTTTCATTTCACTTATCACTTTTCCCTACATTGCTCTTTTCTTTTGTCTTCTTTTCGCTTTTCTCATCTTTTCTCTTTTTGCTTCTTTTCTCTCTTATCTCTTTTCACTACTTTTCTTTTTTCTCGTTTTTCTTCTACTCTCTTCTTTTCCCTTTTCTTTTGTTTTCTCTTTTTTTCGTCTTTTCCCTTTTCTCTTTTCTCTTCTTTCCCCTTGCTCTTCTTTTCTCTTCTTTTGTATTTATTCTTCTTTTCTCTTCTTTTCTCTTCTTTTCTCTTTTCTCTTGTTTTCACTTCTTTACCCCTTTCGTTTTTCTCTTTTCTCTTGTTTTCTCTTCTTTCTCTTTTCTCTTTTCTCTTCTTTTCTCTTGTTTTCTCTTCTTTTCTCTTTTATTTTCTGTTCTTTTCTCTTCTTTTCTCTTCATTTCTCTTCTTTACTCTTTTCTCTTCTTTTCTCTTCATTTCTCTTCTTTTCACTTTTCTCTTGTTTTCTCTTCTTTTCTATTTTTTTCATTTCTCTTGTTTTCTCTTCTTTTCTCTTTTCTCTTGGTTTCTCTTCTTTTCTCTTTTCTTTTCTGTTCTTTTCTCTTCATTTCTCTTCTTTACTCTTTTCTCTTCTTTTGTCTTCATTTCTCTTCTTTTCACTTTTCTCTTGTTTTCTCTTCTTTTCTATTGTTGTCATTTCTCTTTTTTCTCTTCTTTTCTCTTTTCTCTGTTCTCTTCTTTTCCCTTTCCTCTTCTTTTCTCTTCTTTTGTATTTCTTCTTCTTTTCTCTTCATTTCTCTTCTTTTCTCTTCTTTTCACTTTTCTCTTTTCTCTTCTTTTCCCTTTTTTCTTTTCATTTATCACTTTTCTCTTCTTTACTCATTTCTTTTCTCTTCTTTTCTCTTTTCTCTTCTTTTCTCTTTTCTCTTGTTTTCTCTCTTTTCTCTTTTCTCTTTTCGCTTCTTTTCTCTCTTATCTCTTTTCACTACTTTTCTCTTTTCTCCTTTGTCTTCTATTCTCTTTTTTTCCTTTTCTATTATCTCTTTTCTCTTCATTTCTCTGCGTTTCTCTTTTGTCTTTACTGCCTGTTCGCTCCTTTTCTCTTCTTTTAATCTTCCCCTGTTTTCTCTTCTTTTCTCTTCTGTTCTCTTCTTTTCTCTTTGCTCTATTCTCTTCTTTTCTCTTTTCTGTTTTCTCTTATCTCCTTTACCTTCTTTTCTCTTCTTTTCTCTTTCTCTTTTCTCTTTTCTCTTCTATTTCCTTTTCTTTTCTCTTCTGTTCTCGTCTATTCTCTTTTCCTTTTGCTCTTCTTTTCTCTTTTCTCTTCTTTTGTCTTCTGTTCTCTTATTTTCACTTTTCTCCTTCATCTTCTTTTCTCTTCTATTCTCTTCTTTTCTCTTCTTTCACTTCTTTTCTTTTTTCTCTTCTTTTCTCTTTTCTCTTTTTCTTTTCTCATTTCGCTTCTGTTCTCTTTACTCTTTTTATTTTATTCTCTTCTTATGTCTTTGCTATTATCTCTTTTCTCTTCTTTTCAATGCATTTCTCTTTCGTCTTTACTATCTGTTCGCTCCTTTTCTCTTCTTTTCACTTTTCTCCTGTTTTCTCTTCTTTTCTCTTCTTTTCTGGGTTCTCCCATCTCCTTTCCCTTCGTTTCTATTCTGTTCTCTTCTTTTCTCTTTTCTCTTCTTTTCTCTTCATTTCTCTTCTTTTCATTTCACTTATCACTTTTCTGTACTTTACTCTTTTCTTTTCTCTTCTTTTCTCTTTTCTCATCTTTTCTCTTTTTGCTTCTTTTCTCTCTTATCTCTTTTCACGACTTCTCTGTTTTCTCGTTTTTCTTCTGTTCTCTTTTCCCTTTTCTTTGTTTTCTCTTTTTTTCTTCTATTCCCTCTTCTGTTTTCTCTTCTTTTCAATGCATTTCTCTTTTGTCTTTACTGTCTGTTCGCTCCTTTTCTCTTCTTTTCACTTTTCTCCTGTTTTCTCTTCTTTTCTCTTCTTTTCTGGGTTCTCCTATCTCCTTTCTCTTCTTTTCTATTCTGTGCTCTTCTTTTATCTTTTCTCTTCTTTTCTCTTCATTTATCTTCTTTTCATTTCACTTATCACTTTTCCCTACATTGCTCTTTTCTTTTGTCTTCTTTTCGCTTTTCTCATCTTTTCTCTTTTTGCTTCTTTTCTCTCTTATCTCTTTTCACTACTTTTCTTTTTTCTCGTTTTTCTTCTACTCTCTTCTTTTCCCTTTTCTTTTGTTTTCTCTTTTTTTCGTCTTTTCCCTTTTCTCTTTTCTCTTCTTTCCCCTTGCTCTTCTTTTCTCTTCTTTTGTATTTATTCTTCTTTTCTCTTCTTTTCTCTTCTTTTCTCTTTTCTCTTGTTTTCACTTCTTTACCCCTTTCGTTTTTCTCTTTTCTCTTGTTTTCTCTTCTTTCTCTTTTCTCTTTTCTCTTCTTTTCTCTTGTTTTCTCTTCTTTTCTCTTTTATTTTCTGTTCTTTTCTCTTCTTTTCTCTTCATTTCTCTTCTTTACTCTTTTCTCTTCTTTTCTCTTCATTTCTCTTCTTTTCACTTTTCTCTTGTTTTCTCTTCTTTTCTATTTTTTTCATTTCTCTTGTTTTCTCTTCTTTTCTCTTTTCTCTTGGTTTCTCTTCTTTTCTCTTTTCTTTTCTGTTCTTTTCTCTTCATTTCTCTTCTTTACTCTTTTCTCTTCTTTTGTCTTCATTTCTCTTCTTTTCACTTTTCTCTTGTTTTCTCTTCTTTTCTATTGTTGTCATTTCTCTTTTTTCTCTTCTTTTCTCTTTTCTCTGTTCTCTTCTTTTCCCTTTCCTCTTCTTTTCTCTTCTTTTGTATTTCTTCTTCTTTTCTCTTCATTTCTCTTCTTTTCTCTTCTTTTCACTTTTCTCTTTTCTCTTCTTTTCCCTTTTTTCTTTTCATTTATCACTTTTCTCTTCTTTACTCATTTCTTTTCTCTTCTTTTCTCTTTTCTCTTCTTTTCTCTTTTCTCTTGTTTTCTCTCTTTTCTCTTTTCTCTTTTCGCTTCTTTTCTCTCTTATCTCTTTTCACTACTTTTCTCTTTTCTCCTTTGTCTTCTATTCTCTTTTTTTCCTTTTCTATTATCTCTTTTCTCTTCATTTCTCTGCGTTTCTCTTTTGTCTTTACTGCCTGTTCGCTCCTTTTCTCTTCTTTTAATCTTCCCCTGTTTCTCTTCTTTTCTCTTCTGTTCTCTTCTTTTCTCTTTGCTCTATTCTCTTCTTTTCTCTTTTCTGTTTTCTCTTATCTCCTTTACCTTCTTTTCTCTTCTTTTCTCTTTCTCTTTTCTCTTTTCTCTTCTATTTCCTTTTCTTTTCTCTTCTGTTCTCGTCTATTCTCTTTTCCTTTTGCTCTTCTTTTCTCTTTTCTCTTCTTTTGTCTTCTGTTCTCTTATTTTCACTTTTCTCCTTCATCTTCTTTTCTCTTCTATTCTCTTCTTTTCTCTTCTTTCACTTCTTTTCTTTTTTCTCTTCTTTTCTCTTTTCTCTTTTTCTTTTCTCTTTTCGCTTCTGTTCTCTTTACTCTTTTTATTTTATTCTCTTCTTATGTCTTTGCTATTATCTCTTTTCTCTTCTTTTCAATGCATTTCTCTTTCGTCTTTACTGTCTGTTCGCTCCTTTTCTCTTCTTTTCACTTTTCTCCTGTTTTCTCTTCTTTTCTCTTCTTTTCTGGGTTCTCCCATCTCCTTTCCCTTCGTTTCTATTCTGTTCTCTTCTTTTCTCTTTTCTCTTCTTTTCTCTTCATTTCTCTTCTTTTCATTTCACTTATCACTTTTCTGTACTTTACTCTTTTCTTTTCTCTTCTTTTCTCTTTTCTCATCTTTTCTCTTTTTGCTTCTTTTCTCTCTTATCTCTTTTCACGACTTCTCTGTTTTCTCGTTTTTCTTCTGTTCTCTTTTCCCTTTTCTTTGTTTTCTCTTTTTTTCTTCTATTCCCTCTTCTGTTTTCTCTTCTTTTCAATGCATTTCTCTTTTGTCTTTACTGTCTGTTCGCTCCTTTTCTCTTCTTTTCACTTTTCTCCTGTTTTCTCTTCTTTTCTCTTCTTTTCTGGGTTCTCCTATCTCCTTTCTCTTCTTTTCTATTCTGTGCTCTTCTTTTATCTTTTCTCTTCTTTTCTCTTCATTTATCTTCTTTTCATTTCACTTATCACTTTTCCCTACATTGCTCTTTTCTTTTGTCTTCTTTTCGCTTTTCTCATCTTTTCTCTTTTTGCTTCTTTTCTCTCTTATCTCTTTTCACTACTTTTCTTTTTTCTCGTTTTTCTTCTACTCTCTTCTTTTCCCTTTTCTTTTGTTTTCTCTTTTTTTCGTCTTTTCCCTTTTCTCTTTTCTCTTCTTTCCCCTTGCTCTTCTTTTCTCTTCTTTTGTATTTATTCTTCTTTTCTCTTCTTTTCTCTTCTTTTCTCTTTTCTCTTGTTTTCACTTCTTTACCCCTTTCGTTTTTCTCTTTTCTCTTGTTTTCTCTTCTTTCTCTTTTCTCTTTTCTCTTCTTTTCTCTTGTTTTCTCTTCTTTTCTCTTTTATTTTCTGTTCTTTTCTCTTCTTTTCTCTTCATTTCTCTTCTTTACTCTTTTCTCTTCTTTTCTCTTCATTTCTCTTCTTTTCACTTTTCTCTTGTTTTCTCTTCTTTTCTATTTTTTTCATTTCTCTTGTTTTCTCTTCTTTTCTCTTTTCTCTTGGTTTCTCTTCTTTTCTCTTTTCTTTTCTGTTCTTTTCTCTTCATTTCTCTTCTTTACTCTTTTCTCTTCTTTTGTCTTCATTTCTCTTCTTTTCACTTTTCTCTTGTTTTCTCTTCTTTTCTATTGTTGTCATTTCTCTTTTTTCTCTTCTTTTCTCTTTTCTCTGTTCTCTTCTTTTCCCTTTCCTCTTCTTTTCTCTTCTTTTGTATTTCTTCTTCTTTTCTCTTCATTTCTCTTCTTTTCTCTTCTTTTCACTTTTCTCTTTTCTCTTCTTTTCCCTTTTTTCTTTTCATTTATCACTTTTCTCTTCTTTACTCATTTCTTTTCTCTTCTTTTCTCTTTTCTCTTCTTTTCTCTTTTCTCTTGTTTTCTCTCTTTTCTCTTTTCTCTTTTCGCTTCTTTTCTCTCTTATCTCTTTTCACTACTTTTCTCTTTTCTCCTTTGTCTTCTATTCTCTTTTTTTCCTTTTCTATTATCTCTTTTCTCTTCATTTCTCTGCGTTTCTCTTTTGTCTTTACTGCCTGTTCGCTCCTTTTCTCTTCTTTTAATCTTCCCCTGTTTTCTCTTCTTTTCTCTTCTGTTCTCTTCTTTTCTCTTTGCTCTATTCTCTTCTTTTCTCTTTTCTGTTTTCTCTTATCTCCTTTACCTTCTTTTCTCTTCTTTTCTCTTTCTCTTTTCTCTTCTATTTCCTTTTCTTTTCTCTTCTGTTCTCGTCTATTCTCTTTTCCTTTTGCTCTTCTTTTCTCTTTTCTCTTCTTTTGTCTTCTGTTCTCTTATTTTCACTTTTCTCCTTCATCTTCTTTTCTCTTCTATTCTCTTCTTTTCTCTTCTTTCACTTCTTTTCTTTTTTCTCTTCTTTTCTCTTTTCTCTTTTTCTTTTCTCTTTTCGCTTCTGTTCTCTTTACTCTTTTTATTTTATTCTCTTCTTATGTCTTTGCTATTATCTCTTTTCTCTTCTTTTCAATGCATTTCTCTTTCGTCTTTACTATCTGTTCGCTCCTTTTCTCTTCTTTTCACTTTTCTCCTGTTTTATCTTCTTTTCTCTTCTTTTCTGGGTTCTCCCATCTCCTTTCCCTTCGTTTCTATTCTGTTCTCTTCTTTTCTCTTTTCTCTTCTTTTCTCTTCATTTCTCTTCTTTTCATTTCACTTATCACTTTTCTGTACTTTACTCTTTTCTTTTCTCTTCTTTTCTCTTTTCTCATCTTTTCTCTTTTTGCTTCTTTTCTCTCTTATCTCTTTTCACGACTTCTCTGTTTTCTCGTTTTTCTTCTGTTCTCTTTTCCCTTTTCTTTGTTTTCTCTTTTTTCTTCTATTCCCTCTTCTGTTTTCTCTTCTTTTCAATGCATTTCTCTTTTGTCTTTACTGTCTGTTCGCTCCTTTTCTCTTCTTTTCACTTTTCTCCTGTTTTCTCTTCTTTTCTGGGTTCTCCTATCTCCTTTCTCTTCTTTTCTATTCTGTGCTCTTCTTTTATCTTTTCTCTTCTTTTCTCTTCATTTATCTTCTTTTCATTTCACTTATCACTTTTCCCTACATTGCTCTTTTCTTTTGTCTTCTTTTCGCTTTTCTCATCTTTTCTCTTTTTGCTTCTTTTCTCTCTTATCTCTTTTCACTACTTTTCTTTTTTCTCGTTTTTCTTCTACTCTCTTCTTTTCCCTTTTCTTTTGTTTTCTCTTTTTTTCGTCTTTTCCCTTTTCTCTTTTCTCTTCTTTCCCCTTGCTCTTCTTTTCTCTTCTTTTGTATTTATTCTTCTTTTCTCTTCTTTTCTCTTCTTTTCTCTTGTTTTCACTTCTTTACCCCTTTCGTTTTTCTCTTTTCTCTTGTTTTCTCTTCTTTCTCTTTTCTCTTTTCTCTTCTTTTCTCTTGTTTTCTCTTCTTTTCTCTTTTATTTTCTGTTCTTTTCTCTTCTTTTCTCTTCATTTCTCTTCTTTACTCTTTTCTCTTCTTTTCACTTTTCTCTTGTTTTCTCTTCTTTTCTATTTTTTTCATTTCTCTTGTTTTCTCTTCTTTTCTCTTTTCTCTTGGTTTCTCTTCTTTTCTCTTTTCTTTTCTGTTCTTTTCTCTTCATTTCTCTTCTTTACTCTTTTCTCTTCTTTTGTCTTCATTTCTCTTCTTTTCACTTTTCTCTTGTTTTCTCTTCTTTTCTATTGTTGTCATTTCTCTTTTTTCTCTTCTTTTCTCTTTTCTCTGTTCTCTTCTTTTCCCTTTCCTCTTCTTTTCTCTTCTTTTGTATTTCTTCTTCTTTTCTCTTCATTTCTCTTCTTTTCTCTTCTTTTCACTTTTCTCTTTTCTCTTCTTTTCCCTTTTTTCTTTTCATTTATCACTTTTCTCTTCTTTACTCATTTCTTTTCTCTTCTTTTCTCTTTTCTCTTCTTTTCTCTTTTCTCTTGTTTTCTCTCTTTTCTCTTTTCTCTTTTCGCTTCTTTTCTCTCTTATCTCTTTTCACTACTTTTCTCTTTTCTCCTTTGTCTTCTATTCTCTTTTTTTCCTTTTCTATTATCTCTTTTCTCTTCATTTCTCTGCGTTTCTCTTTTGTCTTTACTGCCTGTTCGCTCCTTTTCTCTTCTTTTAATCTTCCCCTGTTTTCTCTTCTTTTCTCTTCTGTTCTCTTCTTTTCTCTTTGCTCTTTCTCTTCTTTTCTCTTTTCTGTTTTCTCTTATCTCCTTTACCTTCTTTTCTCTTCTTTTCTCTTTCTCTTTTCTCTTTTCTCTTCTATTTCCTTTTCTTTTCTCTTCTGTTCTCGTCTATTCTCTTTTCCTTTTGCTCTTCTTTTCTCTTTTCTCTTCTTTTGTCTTCTGTTCTCTTATTTTCACTTTTCTCCTTCATCTTCTTTTCTCTTCTATTCTCTTCTTTTCTCTTCTTTCACTTCTTTTCTTTTTTCTCTTCTTTTCTCTTTTCTCTTTTTCTTTTCTCTTTTCGCTTCTGTTCTCTTTACTCTTTTTATTTTATTCTCTTCTTATGTCTTTGCTATTATCTCTTTTCTCTTCTTTTCAATGCATTTCTCTTTCGTCTTTACTGTCTGTTCGCTCCTTTTCTCTTCTTTTCACTTTTCTCCTGTTTTCTCTTCTTTTCTCTTCTTTTCTGGGTTCTCCCATCTCCTTTCCCTTCGTTTCTATTCTGTTCTCTTCTTTTCTCTTTTCTCTTCTTTTCTCTTCATTTCTCTTCTTTTCATTTCACTTATCACTTTTCTGTACTTTACTCTTTTCTTTTCTCTTCTTTTCTCTTTTCTCATCTTTTCTCTTTTTGCTTCTTTTCTCTCTTATCTCTTTTCACGACTTCTCTGTTTTCTCGTTTTTCTTCTGTTCTCTTTTCCCTTTTCTTTGTTTTCTCTTTTTTTCTTCTATTCCCTCTTCTGTTTTCTCTTCTTTTCAATGCATTTCTCTTTTGTCTTTACTGTCTGTTCGCTCCTTTTCTCTTCTTTTCACTTTTCTCCTGTTTTCTCTTCTTTTCTCTTCTTTTCTGGGTTCTCCTATCTCCTTTCTCTTCTTTTCTATTCTGTGCTCTTCTTTTATCTTTTCTCTTCTTTTCTCTTCATTTATCTTCTTTTCATTTCACTTATCACTTTTCCCTACATTGCTCTTTTCTTTTGTCTTCTTTTCGCTTTTCTCATCTTTTCTCTTTTTGCTTCTTTTCTCTCTTATCTCTTTTCACTACTTTTCTTTTTTCTCGTTTTTCTTCTACTCTCTTCTTTTCCCTTTTCTTTTGTTTACTCTTTTTTTCGTCTTTTCCCTTTTCTCTTTTCTCTTCTTTCCCCTTGCTCTTCTTTTCTCTTCTTTTGTATTTATTCTTCTTTTCTCTTCTTTTCTCTTCTTTTCTCTTTTCTCTTGTTTTCACTTCTTTACCCCTTTCGTTTTTCTCTTTTCTCTTGTTTTCTCTTCTTTCTCTTTTCTCTTTTCTCTTCTTTTCTCTTGTTTTCTCTTCTTTTCTCTTTTATTTTCTGTTCTTTTCTCTTCTTTTCTCTTCATTTCTCTTCTTTACTCTTTTCTCTTCTTTTCTCTTCATTTCTCTTCTTTTCACTTTTCTCTTGTTTTCTCTTCTTTTCTATTTTTTTCATTTCTCTTGTTTTCTCTTCTTTTCTCTTTTCTCTTGGTTTCTCTTCTTTTCTCTTTTCTTTTCTGTTCTTTTCTCTTCATTTCTCTTCTTTACTCTTTTCTCTTCTTTTGTCTTCATTTCTCTTCTTTTCACTTTTCTCTTGTTTTCTCTTCTTTTCTATTGTTGTCATTTCTCTTTTTTCTCTTCTTTTCTCTTTTCTCTGTTCTCTTCTTTTCCCTTTCCTCTTCTTTTCTCTTCTTTTGTATTTCTTCTTCTTTTCTCTTCATTTCTCTTCTTTTCTCTTCTTTTCACTTTTCTCTTTTCTCTTCTTTTCCCTTTTTTCTTTTCATTTATCACTTTTCTCTTCTTTACTCATTTCTTTTCTCTTCTTTTCTCTTTTCTCTTCTTTTCTCTTTTCTCTTGTTTTCTCTCTTTTTTCTTTTCTCTTTTCGCTTCTTTTCTCTCTTATCTCTTTTCACTACTTTTCTCTTTTCTCCTTTGTCTTCTATTCTCTTTTTTTCCTTTTCTATTATCTCTTTTCTCTTCATTTCTCTGCGTTTCTCTTTTGTCTTTACTGCCTGTTCGCTCCTTTTCTCTTCTTTTAATCTTCCCCTGTTTTCTCT